>NC_079290.1:45620402-46257069 GCF_023638135.1 Falco biarmicus | reverse complement strand
TCAGTATCTGAAAGTCCTGCCTGGTGGTTTTCTATCCCTGAGGCCATTTAAACCTACACCCTTTTTTTTTTTTTTAAAGTGGCATCTGTAGCCTACTTAGAGAAATGGAGGAGCAAGAAGTGGGCTCCCTTCTGTTGATATTCTTATTTTTGAAATTAAAAGATAGTGGAACAGGAAAAGGGAGGTGGAATATGATCCAAAATAGCCCTGAATTGCAGCCAGCCAGCAGACTGGCCCGGTAGCATTGGCCTTTCACTATGAAGCAGCCTCTCAACTACTGAATAAAAGCTTTCCAGCTTTTGGGTAGAATTGCCCTGGACTTCAGGGTAGTATGTATCCATGGGATGACACCAGACCACTCAATGACTCTCCACGTAAGAATGCTGCGTTTCCTGAATCTTTTCCAGGGCAGCCATCTCCTGCCTTGCTCTGCTGACCGTGGCTCTGGAGGAGCGCTAAGAGAGAAGAGCCATATCTTCTGGCAGGAATGGGATACAGTACCCTGAAATTCTAGTCTACGTACAGGGAAGGACCAATACAGAGCATGAGAGAGCAGCTATTAAGTAGCATTCATCCATCCCTACTTCACATGAGTAATAGCTATCCCATTAATACTTTTAGAAATTAGGGTATAAACATGTAAAAATAAGTTAAGGGCATATATAGGACCACGTGCATACAGCAACAAAAGGCAGGATAACCATTTTGTTTCCTATTAATATGAAAAATCTCTCTATTGGATGTCATTCTACCCGATTTTACCGCGAAGCTGTACAGGACAAAACAGTTTGGATACCCATGGCACCCACTGTACCAAAGAGAATGCATACATATCTTATATAATCTCCCTGGGATAGCTCTGGGAGGGAGGAAAATACCACCTCTATGCAAAATACTCTGCCTCAGGTATCTCTTTTCTTTGCACTGGGGCAATGGGGGTACTGCCCCAAACCATCAGCTCCAGACCAGTTCTTCTTCCTTCCCTTGGACTGTGCAGGGGATTTGGCAGCTGAGTTCATTACCCTTAACTCTTATCAGGCCTCAGGAGGGCTAAAAAAATGCCAAGGCTTTGTGCAACAGAGTCCTGAATTACATTCTGTATTGTGACTAGGAAGAAATGTAAAATAAACAATATAATTTTACACTGTGCTGTGCATGGCCCACAAATTACAGGAGGAGGAATTACATGAAGAACAATTCATCTCTGAGATTCCAATTATAGGTGTGGGGAGAAAACAATATATTTGTGAGAATTTGAAATGCAGAGCAGTTGGCATAGTTTTATTTTAAAATGATAAATATTTTCAGATCGAAGTGCAATTAGTAGTGAAAATGTCATGTAGTTTTACTATGTATGTTTGTTAATATGGCTGGCATAACTCATTTTGGAGATGCTTGCAGTGCAGAGTCCTGTACTACATAGATCATAACCAAAAATACAGTACTTACATGTATATATAAAATGTATACAGAGACAACATTGCCAAACAGCCTTTTGGGACAGTTTAAAAGAATATCATTAATTTTTACTGTACACTTACACTTCTGGCTCAGTTCCAGCACTGGCTTTCTGTAAAAATCATTTCAAGTATAGAATTATGCTATTTGCTTGCAGCAACATCACAGGAACAGTAGTAAGCCATATGTTGCTACTTAGCAACTTGGTCTATAAGTCCCAAAGCATGTACTGATTTGAAAATTGAACAGAAATGATAATTGTTGAGGGATGCTGTGAGGCAACTTGTCTTGGATTACCAAGCTATGCAGATGTTTGATGTTATACAGCAAAAGGAACAAAACTATATTTTTCCTGTCCAGTAGCTGAGCTTTTATTTATGCTAGCCTAAAGGGGACAAATTGATTAAACCTCTTAAAGTAATACAAGGTGATGTCTTTCTGGATATGAACAGTTTGCAGTAAACAGAAAGAACTGAAGTACATGTCAGTGTGCATCAGGAGCCCCCCAAATTCTGCCTCTGTAGTCACAGAATCCTGAAGACAGCCTAGTTGAAACCTCTCGGTCCTTGGTGTTGCATACCATGATTCAGTCTGCCAACCTACTTCCCAAACAAACTGTGTCAGACTCTGAAATTAGAAAATGATGCTTACAGCTGACTCAGTCAGCATGATCAGAGCTTGAATAAAAGTTTCTGATAGGGCCAGGCATCTCTTAATATGTGAGATTCATATCTTAGTTAACAGATGTGTCTCCATGAAGGAAAGTGGAGAAATTAATTCACTCCTCATTCTGACAGGATTCAAACCCTCTTTTCTGATCTTGAAAGGGAACAGCCAAGTTACTGAGGGTGGGAAGGAACCTGCACTCCTCTTACTGAAGTCATGCAACTGCAAGGCTCATGAGAACAGATGCAAAATTGACACAGAACAAAACTCTATGGATGAAGTGACTAGGCTTTCACCTGCGAGAGAACATTTTCTCATCTCTTTTTATAGGATTATTTGTTTTACATCCAGTAACATTCAGAGGAAAATGAACAGTCGGTCTTGAAAAGAGGGACAAGAAAATACGGTCACATCCTTTCTTCTTCCTTTCCTTCCCTAGTAAGCTACACGATCTTGCATGCTTTGTTTTCAGAGCAGTGAACATCATATTCTTTCCAGTTTTAACAAGCAGATTGGATGTTGAAATGGTAATCAGTTCACCAATTTTTGGGTGTTCATCAAATGTTGCCTGAGATAGGAATGACACCGCATTACAGTCAGTGAAGACCTCACCAATACTGTCAGTGAAGAGCTTAGTTCCTTTGAGAAATGACTAGTAGCTGTCTACATCAGGAACGGGTTTGAGAAGGCTTCTCTCGCAGTCCCAGGTTCTTGCCAAAACAAGAGGCAGGTTTCCAACACACCCCAGCTGCCTGCTCCTAGTGTGTTGTTTTGTCTCCTTTTTTTTTTTAAAAAAAATCATTATTACAGGCTTTTTCACATATATTCACTTTAAAAACCACTGCAATGTTGTAAACGCCAGGAGAGAATCACAGTAAGGGAAAGGATGGTGTGACAGCTCAAAGCTGACAGCTGCTCTCAAACAGGCAAAGGAGGCAGTTATTGGTGTGCATTTGGTGATAACTTAAATTACCACGCCTGGCAGTTGAGCCATCTCTTGCCACATGGATCCCCCAGCAAAGGACAAAGAGTTTTGACACCAGCCTCTGAGTTTGGAACTCCACCTGGGAGCCAGACACCCAAGAGCTCAGCTTTGCAATGGCAAGGTTTTAAGTCTGTAAGTCCTTTCTTGGCTCCAGCCCTTAGTAGGCATTCAGGGTTTTCTGTTGTCATTGAATTTGGAAATGTCATATTTGATAGATTTTCTCTTTGAAGACAAAAACATTTGCACTGAAAATATCTAGGCCTGGATCTTTAAAGGAACTTTAAGCACCTTACTTCCACTAAAACCAGTGTTACATGCATAAATATCTCTGAGTATCTGGGCCTTGTTAGCACATGTAGAAACTGCATAAAAGATTAAAACTTATACTCTTAATTTTTCAATATGCCATTTAAATTATTTAAACTACATGCACACACAGTACAAAAATATCAACAGAAGAAAAATAATTCTGATGTATAATGTGGATTTGCAATTTTTTATTCAAAACTATTTAAGACAGACATAATGATTCTCTGAAAGGTAGCAGCTGCCTTATAACAGCAATCATTCACAGAGTTTGTATTTCTACTCTTTCAAACAAATTCAATTAGCCTTTGCACTTCAAAACCCTTAAGGCATAAATGAGATGATACTAGGCTGCTTTAATCTAATAGTAATACTAAAACTTGTCAGTACAGTTTTTGGATTAATGGTTAGAGAAAAATTAATAATATAATTTTTCATTTTTTAATCAAACAGTTCTATTCTAAACTACCTCTGGATCTTGGAGGGTTCTTAGTTGAATAAGTTCAATCACGCACAAATGCTAAATGCAAAGTACAGTTGGTCTCTAAAGGTACTTCAGAATAACTTCAACAGAAGGCTGGGAAGCAACATGGTAGAATATTTTAAAGACAGTCTTTTTGATTGAACAGTGTAGCTCATCTCACTCAGCCTCCTGCTTCCCTGCCCCCAAATGAACCTCTATATCTGAAGAACTCTGCTTCACGAAGACATTAAGCACTGACTGTACTGTCACTTTCCAAAACCGTTGATTTCTAAATTACATCCTGGCCATCTATACACATTTACTATGCATGCAAACTTATTTTCCACCCAATGAGAGCTCTTCACGTACTCCTACTGGTCCTGCAAGAAAGAGGTAGACCAGAGTAGCCACTGCTGGCCCTGAGCTACTGCATAATCTAGACCACAAACCTGCTTATTCAGGGACATTTCTGACACAATCCAACTGACCTGCACCACTATCACCATCACTTACTAACGTGGAATTAAACTGGCTGAAACATGCTAAGAGTATGAAAAATTCTCCCCTACATACAGATTTAGCTACAGGTAGGCAAACCAAAAAACTACATTTCCTTTTTAAGAAGTAATTACAGTATTTACTTTTTAGAAATCTGAAGTATCTTAGGGTTTGAGTGGAAAGGTGGCAGGTTTTTAAATATACACCTAGTATCAGAATTCAGTGTGTAGGGTTCCCCAAATTGAAAGGACTCAAAGGTACCTGTAAAGTATCTACATCACACTAAGCCATCTAGTCTGCAAGCTACAGAAGACCAAGTCATTGCCTTAACCCCACTGCTAATTGTATAACATTGGCAACAGTCCTCAGCCATATAATTAGTGTTAAAAATACAATTCTTCAACTACGACTGGCCTAAGAATGATAATTAAAGCTATTTGTGACATGTGTAGCTTATAATGATTAACTTGTCTGCAGTCAGATAAACAAATAACTTGCACCTGTAAAGACTTTATTTCCTGAAGGTAAAACAACTGTTTAGGAAAGATCATGCTGGCAAAACAGCTGCTTGCATTCTGGAGAGGAAACAAGGTAGTATCTTTCAACAAACGCCAACTCTGGTGTTTTATCAGCTCTATCTCATTAACTGGAAACAAGGCTTAAATGCTTTGTTTATAAATTATGATTATTCCTGATTGCAGCAGTTACTGATAGTGCCACTCATTTGCAATGCAACTCTTTGAATTTGTTTAATTACAATTTGAAACAAGGCAGAGAAGATTAATTAACCCACCTGGTTGGCTGGCACATAGTCCTGGCTCGGCTCTGTCATACTCATATACATGTTCTCACCGTCAAACTGCAAAGGAAATAATAGTAAACATTCAGCAAACTTGAATATTTTTCAACATTGACTGAAAAAAAACAGTAGCCATAAAATAATATTACAGCCTGGTTTTAGAGACTTGTAATTGCATGTGTGCATCTTGTCTTTGATGTTCCTGTTGTCATCCTTATTGACCCTGGATGTCAGTGATTTGGAGTAATTAGCGCTCTAGTAATTACAGCTAGCAAGCAAGAAATGAATAGTTTCCTTTCATCTGCAATCTGTTTTAAAACAAAATGGCTCATTTTGTGCACCATGTATACATATTGCTGTTGGTTGTAATGAAGTACTAAGTGAATTGCAGTTACTGAGAAAAGGAAGATGAGAATAGATACTGCACTAAAATGCATCTTAATGGATTCCAAGTTTAGCTTCTGAGCAGAACAAGAGTTGAAATTTCAAAACAAATTAAAACCCCCATCAAAATGTTCCCATATCAGAAAGTAGGAAATACATTTCCAGACAGCTTTCAGACATCTGAAACAGCATACCTCCTGACCGTATGGTATAAGAGGATAGTTTGCTCTGTGTGTGAATAAAATAAACATTCATAACCAGAACTGCAAAAATACTCTTCCATAAATGATAAATGCCATTCCTGGAAATATATACAAAGCTTTTGTTGTTGTTCTTTTCCTCCAGTCAGCTGCAGTTAAGAAGTAACAGAAATGCGATAGAAAGGAGTTCATTAAAATCTGAAGGTCTAGATGGAGAAAAACTGTCAGAACTGAAGCCTCATCCTGTACCAACACAAAAAAGTATAAAACTGCTCATTTGTTACATAATCTGGAAAATGTCACCACAGAACTCTTGTCACGCCCCTTCAAGTGGCAGTGCCAACAGGACAACTATAATCCCAGTGTTCATTCAGGAGGTAGGGAAAATCTTTTCAACCTTTGAAGCAGAAATGAACAACAGCAGAAATCCCCATCCCCAGTTATCAACCACAAATTTCCAGCTGTTATGACGTGTGTTTGAAATAACTTTCACCTGACCCATTCTGTGAGTGCTTAGGGTGACATATTTTGGACACGAGCCATTATTTTTGATGATGCAGCGGCTTTTTTAAGAAGTCCGCACTACTGAGCCTACCCTGCTCCTACAGAAGGTGGCAGTGAAATATCCCACGGACATTTCTTGAGCCACGCTGAGCTTCTCGGGATATTCTACCTGCAAGGTGCAATATATTCAACTAGACCAAGATAGCTAAGTCAAACTGTGGCTTTGGCAGATAGCTCTACCAATTTTTGCTGAGGTGGCTGAAAAGGTTTCAGCTTCCAGCTGTTCATCCTATTTCTCTGCCAGAGGCTACAAGGCTTGTAACAGCAGCAGCAGAAATGAGCAAGTGCCAGCTCCTGCTGCAGCAGTTGTCTGCCATTTGTGGCCAGAGCTGTTTAATAGATAGTCACAGCCTATCTGTCAGGAGTCCTAGTTCCACAGGAGGGAAAGGATTACACCACGGGCACAGATCTGCCGTAGGGAATAGAGTATTTCTGAAGTGTGATGGACTACAGATAGCTAGATTAGAGCATAAAAATAGGTATTGATGGATGTTCCTTCATTATCTCTTGCTTACACTTGCCATTCTCTCAGATTTCTCATTGAAGAATACCCTTATTTACTAGCATTCAAAGTAGAGTTTTGGAGAAAATTTTTTAGCATCTAGATTGTTTGCACCCTGGAAAAAATGCATTGTTTCTTCTACTCAGATGGACAGGTGAAATGCTGAAGAGAGATTTCACAGCCTGCGGTTGGAAACCAAACGCTCCAGTGTGAGGCCTACTGGAGCTCAACTTATTCAGCTTGTCAGACTAAAGGCTGAAAGGTGCCTTGATCACTGTGATTGGTACTTACACCCTGGAAAGATGTCTGAGTGCAAGATGTCAGCCTTCCTGACAGTGGTATAATGAGATCTAGTGTTGAGAAATGGGAGTTAGAGAAATTCAGTCCTGAAATAAGATACAAGATCCTACTTTAGAAGGTAATTAAGCATTATGTCAACAGCAAACTCACCATTTCTTGAACATTTCAAAATGAAGTTAGATATCTTTTTCAGAAAAGAAGCATTCCATATCATATTCATAAGAAATCCTACGGACAGGATAGTTATACTGGCTGGCTATGGTAGTCCTACCTGCCCTGAAAACCATGATTCTTTAAGTCTCCTATTTTGAATTTTCCTCATTATCTTCATATATTTCCTGCTCTATATTGCAGACATTGCTATAATTTAAATCTTATGTTGTATGTGTTCAATTGCAGTGAACATGAAGAAATTTCTTTCCTTTTCTGCATACTGGCTAGATAAGTCAAGATTTATTACAATTTATTTTGTTTTCCATAATGCCTGAGCTTGCAATTTAAAAATCTTTATGAAGTGTACTAGTCTTTCAAATAATTCCTTCTTTTGGATGGTTTGGTCATCTATTTGTCCGTGCTCCCAAGCTTACAATCACCAAATTTGCATTTACAGAAAAATTTCCCTAAGGTATTTTTCCATGAATCCTGGAAATTTTCATCATTCTGTGCATTGTTCTTGAATCATCTGCCTACCTGATCAGTGCTTGTTACTAGTGGTGCCTCTGGCATTGACAGGATCTTGGATCTAAGCCTTTTCTATTCGTTGCTTGTGGCTCTCCGTTTAGCTCTGAAATGCTTTTGTTCTAACACCATCTGTGGGCTTAATGTGAGCATGTATCAATGAAAGCCAAAACCAAAAGCATACCTAAAGTTAAACTTCCTGGACTTTTGGCTTGGCCTGAAATGAGAAATGACCTTCTGCAATGTTTTGGATTACTTTGGTACGGTAAATTCTCAGAAAAATATATCGATGCATAATATCTGTAAAATCTGATTGACCTATTAACATCTAAATATACCCAGCAGCTGTTTGATTTATTATTTAATTTCTTCAATGTTAAAACATGGAGTTTAGTCACTGCCATATTTAGTATCTGCTTGTTAGAAGAAGTATGTGTAAGATGTTGTGTAACTGGTTGCATAGTTCAATAAGATTTGATGCAATGTGTATTTTTTGTAGTGTTTATATTTGCAGGATGCAGACTGTATTTGTTGACACTAACACTGCTGGCATGTTAGTATTCATACTACATTTAGAGCTATTAAACTATTATCTGCCCTCAGTCTAGTGCAGCATGGTGCATGGCTTCTTGGTGCTTCCTACAGCAGGTACTGTCAGGAGATGTCTCCTTCAAGTTTTCAGTATTTATTAAAATGTTTATAAAAGAGTGAAATTATGATTTTTGCATACTAAAATAAAACAAAATATTTAATTCAATGCTGAATTGGTTATTCATCATCCCCTTTCCCAACTACCAACCTGTGGAATACAGATGACCTATATAGCCCATGCCAGCTAAAAACCCAGGGTATACAAAGCCTTCAATAACAAGAAGTTCAGAGACACTGATGCAACCAGCATATTGTGTCTGTGCCCACCTTGCCCAAATATGATTATTCCACATTGAAACAATAAACTGAAAAAAAAATGCCAACTAATTGATCAAATGGAAGGTTCTACTCTTTTTTTTTTTTTTTCCCATTTGTTTCAGAAGCTTCCAAAACAAGCCCATAAACCCCAGAAATTAATATTGAGTCATTTCACCTTTAATACACTGCTTTGTAACACACAGGGTCTGCAGCATGGCACCTCTCAACTCTCATCCAGAACAGGCTAACTCATACTACATCTACCTTGAATTCAGCTTTAAAAGTAAGGTGATTTATGCAACAGCAGTTCAAGCAACCCATCCAGATCCGACAGTGAGTCAAAAGGTCAGCAAATACAACACAAAGATGCCTCCAACCACCAGATTTTTCTTCCAGGTTATACTCCATGCCTCCAAAATGATCTTATTTTACTCATCATTCCCCAGACCTACAAGAACCTTGTATTCTCTGCCACTCACTGTGCTTGATTTTAAGCAAGGAAACTGCACAAGCATCACTTAACCTGTGGATGATTCATCCAAACATAACAGACAAAACACAAGGCAGGCAGTTAAATGAACTGTCTTTTATGAACCTATGTATGATGTATATATATCATATGACATTTCATCTAAAGCTTTCCTAATGTGTCTCCAAGATCCTTCAGTATCATTAAGGGCAGATTTCAAAATCTTTCATTTTAATCTATTAAAAGTGAATGCTAATACAATATTCTGATGTGTGATAATAACTACTCATGACAACATTTCTTTTCATATTAAAGTGTAACTGCATGAGAATTTTGGG
The DNA here is from genome assembly GCF_023638135.1 of Falco biarmicus. Classification (NCBI taxonomy): domain Eukaryota; kingdom Metazoa; phylum Chordata; class Aves; order Falconiformes; family Falconidae; genus Falco; species Falco biarmicus. The sequence continues at coordinate 46,247,550 of NC_079290.1, read as the reverse complement.
TGAGAGCAAACTATGAATATGACCACATAGTAATATAAAAAGATATGTAAGTTGGAGCTGTTTGGAATATATATTCAGAATTACATCATACTCTTTATTTAAATGATTATTATAAATAAAACGTACAGGTCAACACTATGGCTCGGCCAGTTAGATCTCCCTTAGAATCACCCTTTGTAAGACAAGTTACAGTGTTCAACAACCAACATGCACAAAATACCCAAGTGCTGTTATTAAATGCAATTTACTCATTTAAGTTAGGAAAATAACTACATAAACACTGGCTTACTGTAACTGATGCAAGAGCTATGACAGAGTTCAGCGAATGTTCAGAGGGTGGTGAGGTTGTTTTATCATGGATGGATTTACCAAGGGGTCCAAAGCTGGCTTTTGTCTCCCATTAGCATGGCATCACATCAGAGTCATATAATGTAGTCATGGCCTGGAAGCCTGTTTTCATCTTCCCACTTAGGTTGCAGCCAACTCTCCCAGCATTTATAATAATGATTGTGAAGTAGCAAAGCTTGCAAGAATGGTACTTTTTCATTCATTCTTTATGTGCTTCTTCAAATGAAAAACATCATATGCAGACTATGTCACAAAGACATTATAATCAGATTGCATAAAAATTTGGTGACACCAACTTAAAAGATTCTTCATTACAGCCTACATATACAAAATTTGGAAGACAAAAAGAAAGGTACCAGAGTGCAGAAAAAACTAGAAGGGGCTGAAAGCCGAAGAGGATAACTGCAAAGAAAAGTTATTTTTATATTGCTAACTGTATGTGAGTATACAGTGATTATAAATGCAGAGACATACCTGCATTAGCCTCGTGTAGCTAGTTCAGATGACAACTGCCACAGGGATGCACAGGTTCAACAGAAGCTTCCAGCCTATGTGTCCGCCCCTCCCCACAGACTACAATTTCTATGCCAGGTCACTCAGTCTTCATTGCCAGGGTCACCTGTGCTATCTGGATTACAGGGAGAATGAATTTTCACCCTTCTCTCTCTCCTTGCTACCTCTCACTTCTTTGCTGTTGTTGAGAGAAGTGAGGATTTATTTTCCTCCTTTTCATCCACAGTTTTGAATGTCTGAGGGAACTGCCTATTTTCTTTCTCTTTGCATGCATATATACATGCCCTAAGTTCTGCAGGCATAGTTATATCAGCTAGAAGAAAGAAAATCAAGCACATGGAACTTTGAGCTTCTTCTAGTTCATGCTGAAGTACAGCTCAGTATGATGGTACTACATTTCATCCAGGCAGGAAAGCATGATGAATAGTATCCCATATGACTTTTGATGCCAAAACAAGCTTGGGGCTGGGGCGTGGAGCAGGAGGAACTGTGGACACTGTTTTGTGCACAAATGTACCTCAACAGCAATATCCAGAAATGTAGAGATTAAAGGAGAAGCAGCAAGGGAAGAGATGGTCAAACTGGTGAAAGTTGCTGTGTTTATGAAGTTCAGCTTCTGGGTAAAGCCACTTGGACTCGACATCTCAGTATCTTCAAAGGATGCTGAAGATCTTGAAAGCCTGTGTTATTAATCACATAATCTAAATACAAATTTCTCCCATCTTAGATTGGAACTGGAAACTAGATTTAAATTTAAACTTTAGCTATAGCTTTTAACCATAGTTTACCTTGCTCTGACGGTGCCCCAACACAATTCATTGTTTCATTTTAAGAAAATGTTGCAATAACATTGTGTAAAAAGATCATTTATTTTTAGTGATTTAGTGATTTTAGTGCTTACAGCTTACAGACATCATTTGTAACTTACATTATCTAAAAGCCACTAATCCTGAAAAAGCTTTTAAACTAGGTAATTTTGTTTATTTTAAACCAAATGCGAAGAGTGAACATTGTCTCAGGTTGCTCGATGGCAAACAAAGTGATATTTTATTTTACTCAGAGCTGCTGAAATAAGACTAAAATAATGATGGAACACAACATAAATCATCAAATGGCTATGCTAAAAGAACAGTTGATCTTGTTACGGCAACCACTGAAGATAAAAACAGAGATGCTCTGTAAACATCATTACACGATGGAAAATCCCTTTCTTGACAGTTTTTCAGAGCAGTATGTCTGCATTAAATTGAAACTCCATTTTGTCTCCTGAACTGTTTTGTATGCTGTACTGAACACATGCTTAAATTTGCCCAAGACAGGTTACAGTAATGTATTCTAGACAGGTGTCCTTCTCAGGAAAGGGGCTCGACACCTCACTGAAGGACTATCACAGGAAAATTGTCAAAACACACTAGTACTTACGACTTTGATTGCCTCTTCTGCCATCTTTCCTCCCTCCTTCCAGGATTGCTTTTCAAAAGAGAAGAGTACTGGAAGACTTATGAGATGAGGTGAAAATGCCTGAATGGAGTACCATGGCAAAAAGAAGACAGGTCTCTGCAGAGCTGGATGTTTCTGTATGGCCAAATGAAGGCGACTACTGCAGTCTGGCAGGGCGTGGAGATGTCCTGTCCCACCTGGAGCAGTAAGAGTCCTCCAGGTCACAGAAAGTTTGCTGTACCAAGCATTAGACAGGAGATGGCATGTCTCAAGTTTATTATTGTCACAAATTTTGATTTTGTAACTCATTTTCAGAAGTATTAGGAAAATTCTGTTTGTCTCCTCTGCTTTCATTTTCTTACATGCTGTCCAGAGTCTAAACCAGGAATACGGGGTATGATGTGTTTAATTAATCCAAGTATAGTGATGTGTGGGCTAGGCATATTGGAGTTGGGAAAGAATCTGCCCCGGTCTTGATGGCTCTCTGGAGAGTGGGAGTGAGCCACAAGGTGGGCGAGCACTGGCAGCAATCCCCAGGGCGGGAAGCGAAGGTGCTGCTTCACAAGGGAACACTGTCAGACATTTCCCATCCTTGGAAAGAGCCAGAAAGAGTGATGAAACTCTCTCTGCTCACAGCACTCCACTGACTTCAATACATTCAGTGCCTGGATCAAAGCCACAACAGGGCATGCAGATTAGCACCACACTGTGTCTTTTCTACAGCATGGCTTTCAAAAAGGACATGTTTTGAAAATACCCTGCTTGATTCTTCCAGAATGAGACCATTTTTGTCTCATTTTCCATTTATAACACATACTATTGCCTCAGAAAGTATAGGCAGTACTGTCAAAGTTTTCTCTCAGATTTTTATGCCTGTGCCATAAATACCCAACACAGACCTTCTACTGTTGCGTTCCCCAAGCTAACTCACTATTTACTGCTCTCATTGTGAGAAAGGGGAGGAACCAGAGGTTCGCCGAGTACATTCTCAAAGGTGGCAAGCTGGCTGAATATCTAAATATACACTGGTAGTTAAAACCTGAACGATGTCACTACAGCATTTGTGTTTTTCCTGTGCTTAATAGAGGTTAATGTGGAACTGGAGAGGAGGTGAAGGGGAGTGTTTAGCTTCCCGCTTGGAGCCTGCATGTGTCAATGCCTGACAGAGCCTTGAAGTTGTTAGCCTGCACGCAGTGCGCTAGCTGAATGAGGTTACAGTGCTGAGCACAGCGGGCTAATAGAAGTAGGATCAGACTGATAGGAGGAGTGGCAGAGTCCAGGCACAGCAGAGTGTATCAAAGACAGCCCAGGGGAGAGCGGGTACTGTATTAGTCCTTTGTGTACATTTAAATGGAAGACAGTGAGCATGCAGAGATGAACTCTGAACTCTCTCAGCTGGGCTCCTGCTCCTTTTAACCTTGGGTGTGTAAATAAAATAAAATTTTTAAAAAAAAACAACAAATCAACGCAATGTGGTCTGGATTCCTATGCTAAACTATCTCTTGCATATTGAACACTCATTGAATAAACATACAGCGATCAAAGTGGCAAATGATTTTGCTATTGTTTTCCTCAATCCACACTAAATTATAGATGTAGCAACCCACTGGGAAAATTGGGTGATAAGGTGGAAAGGTTTGAACAACTAAGATTAGACCTTTCTCTTTCTGCCCACAATAGCTGAGGAAATTTGTTTAACCTGGTAGGTTTGCAATATTTTCCAACCCAAACACACTTGGCCAATTTCATGACAAAGGTCTGATCCTGCATCACAGAAGGTGAAGGGAATCTTGCCATTGCCATTTGGACAGGAACTGGATCCGGTAGAATGGTAAAGGTAATAGGGCCCTTCTTAGAGTTTCAGAGTAATTTTTGTCAGTATTCATATCTGCCTCATCATTTCAAATGGTAGATTATGTAATAAAACACAAGAAAGCTTAATAAAAAGGATCTACAGAGAGCAGACAGATGACTGATTTTTTTTTCTATATTCATGTGTGGAGCTCCCTGTGTCGCAGTATGGCAGAAGACAGGCTCCACAGACCTCAGTGAATGAGTTTTGCACAACTAGGACAAAACTGTTCCTTTGCATGACTACAGCAGGAGCTGTGTGCAGGGACCCATGGACCAAATTTAATCCACTATGTTATTTATAGAGTGAATGGGGTATATATACATATATAGTTCCTGTGGGAAAGTATGTCTGCTTCTACAGAGCAGAATCTTAGAAATAAAACGGGCCAGAACAACATTAACAAGAAAAGTGCAAGCAAAATTCTACTGCTATTCTGAAAATCCTGTGACAGAGGGTCCTGAGACTTAAACTAAACACAACAATTGCCAGGTAACTAGAAAATCTTGCCTCAATACTGCTATGCCTCATGTTTAAAAGAGTAAGGGAAAAAAACCCCAAGCCATGGCATATTTAGAAATCCAGTTTTAAAAAGTTATTGAAAGGCTTGATCATCTAAGAACTTAAGCACTCCACATCAATGCAGCAGGTCATTTGAACACGTGCATATATAGCATGCATTAAAATTATCCCGTTGAAGGGGATGATAGTGTGAGAGTATTTAAGATCAAGCAGCCATTCAAATATGTGATGAGATAGGACTGAAGAGCTCAGAAATTTACAGGAACAGGCATAAAATATTGAAGTATGAGCCAAACTCAGATAGGACAAATCAGCTTAAATTTCTGGTAAACAAATTATTTAGCACAGTCTGATGGAATCTCATTAGATACAACTAATTCTGACCTGGAAGGAGGGATAACAAAAATGACTGATCTCAAAGATTTGGCAAAACACAGACATCTGTTAAATGACAAGGGTGTTGTAGGGCTGCTAGACAATCATAGTTTACCAAAACAACTACCATGGCAGCCACGTGGACAATCCCACTTCCATCCACCGTTACTCTGATATATGAAGAGGTCCGTTAATTTCACCAGGATTATTTTCATGAAGAATGTAACACATTTATTTCCCTGCCTGCAAAAAACAAGAAGCTGGAACCCCACACGCTTCAAATTCCACTTTTGAACATAACAAAAGTTTTTGTGTTTCCAGTTGGAACAGATTCAAAACCTTGACATAGCTTGTAGTTTGACTTACTGCTTTGCTAAGATTGTCTACAGATCAAGCTGAGATACACTGATAGAGCAATGTAGAAAAGTTTGCAGTACTCTGTCCCAGAATAGGTCACTCAAGAGTAAATGTCATCAGAAATGTTCAAACTATTACTCAAAAGCAGAAGAGGAAAAGTTGTTTTACTTTTTTTTTTTCTTATCAACTTCAGTGAAGATGTGTCCTTGATGTAATGAAATCACTTATCAGTTCTCAAAAATTCTAAGTGTTCTCTCTATACCTTTTAAGATAAAATTTGACCTTCAAGATTACAGTTCGTTTTATGACTAAATTATTCCATGACTGTTCTCATCTTTTGTTTCTCTTTTGTCAAGTATCACTTACAACAGGTTTTTTTTGTTAGTCTGCAACGGTGTTTCCTTTATACATTTGATATATTTTCTTTAAACAGAAAGAAAGGCAAGTCTGTACAAATACATTTCTTTTTTAGTTTTGAACGTAAAGACCTAAAATATAAAGTTACAGTTGTACCTGCTACTGTCTTACCAAAACCCTTTGAAGATGAGAAGTGTTCTACCTCCTCCCTCCCACCTGAGGAAAGAGTGCTACCCTCGGCACTGGCTGCTGCTTTTCCCATCAATACACACTGAATCTATTACTGTTGTACATTCCTCACAGCAAATCAGATAGCAAAAGTTACTCAAACCTGGCATTATCAGCACCATGACTGTTGTCTTTCCAAGAGGCCATGTATATCAGCATGAGGCAGTCACATGAGCACTGGGAGGAAGTTCCCTGGGCAGGCAAATCCATCCCTTGAATAATAGCAGAATATGTTTCACACAGCATCTGTGAAAGCTTATTGTCAAGTTCTGCCTTGGATACAACTCCAGCAGTGGTGTTTCCATGCATTTTCTCCTTTCAGTTCAAACTCTTCATCAATTTTACTGTTTTATCTTAAGATCTTTCTCCATCCTTCCAGTCTGCTGAGACTAATGACCCCTTACTTTTTAATAACACTTGTGAGCACACTTAAAGACAGATACTCTGTCCCCTTCTTCAGGAAGCCTGTTTTAAATCTCTTTAACCTTCTCTGACAATACACTTTTTTCAAACATTTCTTCATTTGTAACCACTTGAGTGCTTCCTGTTACTGATGTTCTTTTCATCATCTCATGTGCTGTAAAAAATGAATGTAGTGCTCTAGCTATGCAGGAACAGATCTGAAGATGTTCTCTGTTCCCAGAGTTCATCTAGACTGGGGTATGCACCAGCTTCTTCCTTGCTGCACAAGGAAGTTTTGGGTTTTCCCAGCCCTTAATAAATGAAACCTCTGGAAGCTTCTCCTGACCTATACAGTAGCATGGAAAGTTGACAGATAATTAGGTAGATATCATGATCTATGATAAATGAAGTTCCATGGATTTTGGCCCAAGTCAGAGCTGTATGTTTTTTTCAAATAAAGCATTTCCAAAATGTATCTTATGAAATTGACTTTTAAACATTTTATACAAAAAATTAAAAAGACACTTTAACCAGAAGAATGTGGCAGTTCAAGCATGCAGCAGCACTGCGGGAAACCCTGGTTCAGCCCTACTCTGCCATTCCCTCATATACCAATTGTACACCATAACCACAGACTGGGGGATAGTCTTTCGTATCACTTCTTGTCGTGTTAACTTTCTAAAAATGATGATGCTGTAGACTTGAATTCATCTCTCTCACACCTAGATGAGCTCTGTGCCTCACAGGACATTATTTTCTGGTATTGGTCTTGCCAGTTTTGAACAGAAATCACATCCCAACCCTGAGAAATACTTAAGGAAGAACTGAAAAACAAACCCCTGGCAATCATAGTTTTGTCAAATGAATATTCACAAGACCATGTCACTTCAAAGTTTCCAACCTGATGTACTGCTGAAGCCCCCAAATGGACTGAAACAAGCTGAGAGCTCTGTTATGCTGGAAAGAGCCATGCAGGCACAAGGGCGGTGCTTTATTTTCACCACTTACCACGAAAGGAGCTCTGGTGCAGCTCCTTCCTGGCTAGCCAGGCTGCAGCAGGGTTGCGATGCACTGGCAATCATTCCCCACATGTAGCAACCCAGAGGGAAGCAGGTACTCTTCAACACATGGCTAGGAGAGGATCTATGGGCAAGGTGGCCATGGGCTCCCCTCCACCTTAGCCAGCATTAAACAACTAGTCCCTGCAAATTGGGTGCCGGCATTTTTGAACTGGACAGTGACACCACTGTTAAGAGGAAACCCCTTGAAATACAGAAGTACTGCTTTTTAAACAAATAATCCTATAATTCACACATTGCAGCCTGTGCTTCAGTGCACTGAAATAGAAGCAAAATTTAGTATTTGCTAATCTTACTATAATTACAACAATCTTTGCTAAAACCAATGCTAATGAGCTAACAATTTTAAAATAAATGTATAATATATGTGATTAAAGCTTGATGGAGCTGTTCTAATGCTTTTATACTAGAAAAATGGCTTCATATTAACTTCTGATGTTTCACTTTCCCCACAGCATCACAATATCTGCTTCTGTTTTACCCAACTGTACAATAACTGTTGTGTTAACTTAAGCAATCTCGTAGCCTAGACAGACTCTTTAGCCATTTTATTAATCAATGAAAGCATAACAGTAATGTCATGGAAAATATGCCTTATCATTTTAGTGCCCGATATTATATTCTCTTACCTCTCTGTATAAGCTACTGAATTATTAATACACCATCCTCTGGATTTGATAAAATATGTGATGAAAATTATTGTAATCTTCTATGCCTAAAGACCATTAAATGAGCGCACATTGAACTTGAAACAAATGGCTTGAATAATTTTTGTTTTAAGATGTTCTTTGTGTTTGGAAGGCTGAAATGCATATTAAAAGTTTTAAAGCTAGGGAAGAACACACTGAAAAGTACAGCTTCAATGGTCATACCTGAGATTATGTCTCTACTACATATATGCAGAATAAACTTTACTCACATGGTCAAACCCACTTCTAAACTAAACTTTCCCAATCTAGAATAATTTAATTCTGTGTTTATTAATTAAAAAAATAAATAAAGAAGGAATAGAGAAAATCAAATGGCCAAATCATGCTGCGATTTGCAGATACACAAAAGCTGCATAAAAGTTACCAAAACCATATTTGGCTCCTTCCCTCCAAAAAAACTCCAAAGCACCAATTGAAATAACCAGATATCTACCGATGGAGTACAATGCCTTTGATTTGAATGCAGTTCAGAATCAAACACCTTTACACAGACAGGGCCTGTACCAGGGTACTAGCCTGAGTCTATGCTGGTATAATTCAAATAATTTCAAGACTAAAATTGAGTAGAACATCCATTGATCAGGCCCAGGAAATTAAGGTTTACTTGAGATGCAGTTTGCTTATTTTCTCATTTTTAGGGAAACCATTAAATGAATTCTTGCATTCAGCACTTAGTCTCTCCTAGTATGCACAACAATCTGTTCTGTGATATTCTTCTAAGAAGAGTATTAAGAGGCTCCAGGGTTTTGCAGAGGCTCCAGGGTCTTAATAGCTGAATTCAGAAACAGTAGTCATACAGTATTGCTGCTTCTTCCTGCGCTCTACAGTTCCTGTAATACTCCCAACTTTCCCTTATGTCAGTGCCTACATGTCACAGAAGTTCAGAAATAATAACATAGCATAAAAATGTGTCATCACTAGATTAATGTTTTGATAGAAAATTAAATTGGTGTTTTATTCACTTATTTGAAATAGTAACTACTACCTTGGAAAATATAAGGTGATTAATTTTCCAATATTTTCAGATCATATAATTAATACACAACATAAGAGTTTTGACATGTCTAAGTTTTACTCATAATCAAGATTTTGCAGTTCAGAGGTTCTTTTAGCTACGTGAGCCCTTACAAGCTAAAATAGTCAGAACATTGACTTAAAAGCTGTGGAAATATTTTATGCATTACAGTACATCACTGAAGGTCTTACGTTACCACAGAGAGCAATGTGAATTACATATCTGATATTATTTCTGACTGTTAAACACAGCTCATTGGAAATGTATAACCAGCTCCTTTTAAGAATATAAAGCAAAAGCAATATCATGTATTATGCCACAGCAGGTAATTCAGTGTCTTAGATAGGGTTAGCCAACAGATTTATCAAGCAGCCTCTAAGGAAAGCAGAGTTCAAGTCTAGGCTCATCAATAATACATAAATAAACTGAACAATTAGGTACAAAGTGGTTATCTTGTCAGACAACTTATTAACCGATAAACAGGATACTTATAGCAGACAGTGTAAAAAGAAGAGGTATGTAAAGATAGGAAAAGAAGACCTGAAAAAGAGAGAGGAAGGTTCTGTGCTCTTTAGTGTGTTTGTGAACTTGGTAATTCTCCCTAACTCTCCAGCCTGAGCTGAAAGCTATGATGTCTAGGCAGAGGTGGTTCAACAACACTTCACTACTAGGAATCACTTGGCTTTTTTTCTCCTGATAGCTGAACACAAATTTATGCCTTTGCTCTTTAATCAGTGGTCTGAGGAAGAACATATCCCACTTTTCCAGTAGACAGCTACTACAGTATCAGTTTCCACTACTTAGTATGCAAGCTTTACATGAATAAACACTCATCCCCAGGGTGTAGTGTCACCACTGGGCATTACTATAATACAGTCTGACTACTGAGATGCACCAGTTTCTAGGAAAGCATAGATGAAAGCAGTCAGGCTTACATTTGGCTTACACCCCAACATGTCTTAAAAAGCAAATCTATGTTAGTAAATGTCAAAATATGAGAGGCTTGGTCCTTCTTTACTATCAACAAACAATTTGATTTTCTTTTCTGTGCTGGCCTGCACTTTTCAGACAGAAAACAAGATCAGAGGTAGAAAGGTGTCACAGCACTCTTCAAACTATCAAGCTGCAGCAAGGTCTTTCACCATCTCATACCAACACACTCTTCACACCAGTCCCTCTACTGCCTTCTCCTGGTCTCTCCTCATCCAGGGCACACATTCTCTCTCTTCTCTCTGCTTCTTCCTCTCTCTCTTTCTCAGCTGCTCTCTCTTCCTTGGCTGCCCAACCTCTTAACAGAACCAGCCACAGCTGCACCTTACTTATATCAGCCAGCCCACCACCCCTGAAGCCAACCCACAGTTGTATAATATCAATGCTAATTAACCCAACTTCATTCCTCTACAGAAAGGGATGTTGCTGTTTTTCCTTCAGTCAAGCAAAATAAGAAACATCTTGATTTCATTCAGGATCAACAAGTAAGCAAGCAAACTTAGTCCAAATAAAATCTTTTCATATACACATATCTACCTCAGTTCAGAAATCATGAATATTTGAAGTACAGATTTCAGGATTTAACTCAGAATGAAAATAATATTTATTTAATGTGATACCTTTCATGCCCAAGTACTCCAAAGTGCTTTGTAAATATTGATTAAATTCTGTCCTTAAATTGTGTTCAGCACCCCTTGACTCCAGTAGTCATTTTGAGGGGTATATGCAAAAGAAGACTTCAGGCCTTACGTGTTTTGCTAATGGAAATGTAAATTACCAGTGAAACAGAGCCACTTCTGTAGTGAAAAGTGACATTGCTCAGAAACACCTTACAGTGCAGCATAAAATTCAGGAATTTATAAATATCCTTGCCAGATGGACAAGTAATGTGGATGAACTGAAGATGTCTGCCATGACTTCACTGCATGGTCATTGTAGCTCAGTTAAACAAGGTGGGCAATTTTAAAACTATTCACTGTCATTTTACTCTAGTCTCATTTTAGTGAACAGTCGTCCTACTTTGCATCTGGGAACCTTTGAAAATGCACTTTTATATTTTGTCCAAAGACAGGCAGAGCCTGAAGAATAAGGTTCCCTTGTCTTTTACAGTGGAAACTACTTCTCAGACCCAGAAAGTCACCCTCATGGCTTCCTAAACCCCCTGCTGTGTTCATACCAGGCCTCCCCAAAGTAGACAGATGACAGCTAACGCAAGCACAGCACCTGTAGAAAGACTTGGATGCAATCTGGATAAAAGGATGAAGCAGACCTGGATGGGAAAGACTGCATCTTGCCTGGGGAGTGAAACAAAAAATTGAAGCAGAGGAAAGACCGGTATCAAAGCCCAACTTCCAACTATGGAAGCAGGTTTCCATGTCAGACCGGCTGAACTGTCTATACAATGTGCATACTTTTTCCTGCTGTCTATAAAGGGACTCTAGGACAAATGTATCAAACTTAAGATCTGTAAAAGATGTGAGATGAATCCTAACTATTGCACACTGTGAAGTGAATGGGACAGTGTAAAGTGTCCACTACCTTTCTTCAGGACCAATGTCCTCACTGCTCCCTGAGGAGCTGAAATAGCACCACTGAAACATCGTGAAGCTGCAGCAGAATCCTTATTCTCTCCTTCTCCTGAAGATCAATTGTAAGGATTATGAAGAAGACCAGGGATGGTTTTGCCTGCTGTATTGAAGGATTCCCTTGGCTGAGGGAAACAGCTTTGTGCATGTGACGTTTTTCCCAATAGTAGGAAATAGTAAAGAGCATGTTAGATTGCAGGGTATGGATGCAGCCATTTTATACAGCACTACCTGCAGAATCAAACTGGCAAAAGCAGTCATGAAGGGTCTTCCCAGGGAAGAATTTCCAAGTTGCAGTCAATGAATGGACAGGCTGATGACACTGCAACATGAAATTATTGCATCCCTGCCCACAAATCCAACCTATTATTTATTACTGCAGACTGTTAGTGAAAGAAGAAACAATTTAGCACAATGTTTAAGAAGCAAAATAGACTTCTGAATTGCTATAGGATACTTTGCACCCAATTTATGAGGTTTTGCAGAGCCATGAGATGCCTTGATCTCTTTAATATAAAACTTGGTTGGAAATATGTTTCTTAGAGTGAAGAATGAGGTGATAAAAATGTGATTAAGGTGTGCTAGCAATTTTATTTTGGCAACTTGATGTTGTGCTTTTGAATTCCAGTAAATATAATGTCTGGCTCTTTTTTAGTTGATAGTCTACCAGCTGAAGTCTCTACATATACAAGCATTAATAGACTCACAGACAATAAAATAAAAGCAGTCAAAAACTACATGCTATAATCTCTCTCTTTAAAATTAACTGTAGGAAGTCATAATGTATAGTTTATAATTATGATATCCAAAGAATTTCTGTTCAGTGAATCCAAAGGAAATTGCTTACTAAGGAACTAAGAATGCAATAAAAAGAAAATTAGGCACTGGCCCTGAAGCTCAAAAACAGAGTAAATCACATATTTCCTCAAGCAGAAAGGGAGTCCCATTGTTCAGGGAGAAAAAAAATCTCAAAATAACGTTAAAACACACAAGTCCAACTACCTAATCAGAAAACACAGATTAAAAGTGAACAAAACCAGTTTCAAAACTCCCTAAATTGTAAACAATTTTCCTTAGAGCCCTTGCTATGAGAAGCCTCGAGTAACTGTGGGAAGCGCTTTCTAATTCTAAACTTGGATCTTTCTTTTCTACACTGAGAATTCACCCCAGCCAGAGTACTGCTTTAATTAATACAGTTGGCATAATACAAGATGTGTTTCAAAGCTTGTCAATATGCCCCCATAAAACATAAGTGAAAATTAACCTTCAAGGGGTTATAGTAAACAAATGCTCAGTGGAGGCAAAAATATAAAAAAACTCCAAGTATAACTATCGCTTTAATATCTGTATGTGTGAAAATACTTTATCCTCTAACAAAGAATTAATACATGAAAAGCTTCACTAAACATTTTCTTCTACTACTCACATTTATGAAAGCGATTTCTGGAGCCTTAAGGAGGGTTAATGTACTCTCAGACTATAATCAATGAAAACAGCATGATTTACACAATCTATGTTTTTTGTCAAATTTAACCAGTGTATCACTGCATAAGATCTTTTCTCTGACAGGAGCTTACTGTATGATGGAGATGCTGGAATCCTCCTTACACTGGTTGCACCTGGCATGCCATGCTGTGCCTGTACAATGATAAAACGGGAGCTCTCAGGACAACCTCAGGCTATCCATCTCTGCTGCTTAAGGTAGTGGATGTGTCTCGCTGAAGATATGTAGAAACAGTTGTTTGAAGAAGTAGAATGAAGGTAAAGCAGAATTTGACAAATACAGGTTACATCAGAATTCTGTTACCCAAGTCCAAGAAAAAAAATTTTCACTCTCAGACCTTTACAAGTAAATGACAATTACAGCTGATTTACTAGTTCCTGCCTATTATCACTGCATGCCTATCGACAAGCAGAGCATTGTGTATCTAATGACTGACAGAGTTTCGTGAATTTAACATGTATGTTCGAAAAATCATAGTAACTCACTGAGCTCATCCATTTTCCATCTCTACTAGGAAAAAAATATGAAACCCATCCCCACAGTTTATGTTTTCAGGATCACCTTTGGCAATCACAAACCACTGCTTGCCCAAATTGCATGTGTAAAACAGATGTACATTCACAGCCCTACTGGCTTACCTAAAGTTAGTGCGTCATTCATACTTCTACCTGTTTGTGCCAGCTTATGGCTGCCATGAAGGCTGCATGTGCCTTTTTCATCATTCCACTCCCCATCAGATTCTTTGTGTTCTCCAGCAATATATACTTATGTTCCATACTTGCTCCAGTATTCAGATAAAACAGAAGTCAAGCAGTGAGGACACTTTAGGTAGAAGAAAGTTCAAAGCAGGCAACAGCTTAGAAATTGTTGCACAGATAGTTACTAAAAAAGATAAAATATGTCTTATCATTTTAAGGAAAATATTTTGAAGGATGGGATAAGGGCTTGTTAGAGAGGAGATGAAATTCTTCCTCTTCTAATCTGGTTCACACTTTCTGAAGAAAGCTACAGGGAGCACTTATGTTTGGAATGTGCACAATAGGAATAGTGGTATCAGCTACAGCATTTATCCTTGTGTGAGCTATTACACAAGCTAAATAACGTAAAGGAGTAAGGAATCATTGTGTGGTTTTATGGTGGGCAGTGAGTATTATTTTGCTTGACATCTTTAACCCATTGTTTTTAATAAATTTGTCCTTGGCTGGTCTTGATGCTTCATTCTTCAATGGAAGGCATGTAATTCTGCATTTCCTTGGAAAACTGATTTCCACAAGAATGCATGCAGAGAAGGAGTTAAAACTGAAATATACTGAGTTACATTTGGCTCTTCAAGTCTTAACATAACACTGAAAATGGACTACTACAACATGGCCAAAGTGTTTCCATAAGTTCTACAGAGGGAGGAGAAAAGAAACCAAAAAACAGACAAAGTTCGTGGGTAGGGGCAAGGTTAATAATAAGGGTAACAGTAAGGCAAATGTTAATATGATTTAATGGGTTCAGAAGTTCAAAAAGTACAGAAAAAAGTACAGGCATTCAAATTGAGCTTTCACATACTGTACTTCTCATGTAAATCTCTGCCATAAAGTCATTAAGATTCTACAGTTAGAAAAATATACACACTTGAGGTACACATTTCAGCAGCTGTAGTATCTCCTGCATTTCTCCTATGCATCGCTGCATAAGTTTAGTAGGTGTGTGTACACACACACAAATTACAGGAAATATTTTCCACATTGTACTAATAACTTCCATTGATTTTTTAGGGAATACAACAATATGACACACTTTGGAAGAAGTGCATTTAGTTCCATTTGAAGATGAAGCCCTATCAGTCAAAATAAAACAGAATGAAATTTATAAAGGTTATATCATATTTATGCATTTACTAAATATAAAAATCAACATATGGTGCAATGTTACCATATGTTTGATTTTGTAAGAGCAGATTTCTAATGTGGTAGTAGAGTTCCCCACAACAACAGATCATTAGCTTTGAATTTCCTTTAAAACTCTTTTTGAAGAAAACCAGCCAAAAAGTATCCAAGTATGAGAGAGTATATGTCATATCTACAACAGATAACAAAATATAAAATGGACACTACAATCTGCATTTTCACAACCCATATACAATATGTACTTAGTACATACTTATTAAGAACTCCTATTGCTCACAATACATCAGAAGTGAGTGAGGATTTTCTGATCTATTAGGTGTGTGAATTTGACAAATACATCAAAAGAGTCAAAGTTTTGATATTAAACAAGAACTATAAAAAGCCTTTTTTAGAATAAAATAATGAGAAAATATTCTTTTTTGTTGTTGTTCACTGACAGACTAAATGAAAGCCATAGTTTGATATGGTCAGTTTTGGTTTGGACCCCTGTCATGGTTCACCTCTAATACAGTTTAGATATTCTGCAATAAATGTAAGTGCACTTTAAATTTAAGAATAAATAACAGGCTGTGAAATATATTTCATAAATATTTTATCAGAATTTTAAATATTTCAGCAGAAGCAGTGGTGATCTGTTGAGTTGCACTACCATACACATGGTTCTGGTTGCTTTAAAAAGGACCTCAGCTCCTTTTCCTAAAGCGATAAATACTGCCACTGGACAGCCAGTGAAAAATCTGGAAACTCCATTCTTGGTCCTGGTTTTGATTTCCCTGTGTGGACTTAGGTGAAATATTTCATTATGCCAATGTCAGCAAAATAACAAAGATACAACATCAATCCCTATTTGAGTGTTTTGTGGAAGACTTATTTTTAAATGTCTTTTGAAAGCTCTTTGATCTCTGGTGGCAAGCTGTCAGAAAAAGAAGCCAAATAAGTGCAAAACTACCCGATTACTACTTTTACTTTGGTGTTAGCAGTGTCTAACATGGGTGTATTTATCTACTCTGCTAATGTTTAGGAACATCTGTAAAGTATTCCAGGTGAGTGCATTACAGCTAACATTTGAGAATTCAGGTTTGTTAATTAAATCTGGACAAACTCACTTTTAAGCGGAGATGAAAACAACATTCAATGAGAGGCAGGAACACATAATCTAAAAGACAGAGCGGTAAAACTACAACAGACATAAAAAGAAAAGCAGTATCACCCACATACAGAACAAGTCACTCAAAAGGTGAAACTCGGGCCGTTTCCCTTGTGGGTTTCTTTTCTCTATGGTACAGAGCAGGCAAACAAGCAACGGAGTCACTTGAGCAAGTACCTGTCACAGCCACAGACAGTAAAAGCAGCTGACCATTCGGAAACAAAAGAGAAGAGGCCTACATTACCTCACATATGTCTGCACACAACACAGATTTAGGCCAGTTTCACTTGGGGTTTGTAAGGCCAGTGTTCTCTGACTTAAACACAGCCAGCTAGAGTATAACCTCAAAAAAAAAAAAAAAAAAAAAGCACATTAAAGTAATAGCAAAGACTGGAGAGACTTGACAATGTCAAGGATTGTCTCCTGAGCAAAGGAATAATAATGGCTCCTGCAAAGCAGCAGGCATCATGCCCTTTGACAGCCCATTCCAAAATGGCCTCTGAGCCTTTCTGCTTGACTTCACTTACCAATAATTTATTCTACAGATCATAGCTAGAAGTGCTCCTTTACCTCTTGTGTTTGAAGATGTAATATTAGCTGAAATGGAAGAAAAGTAATCTCCAACTTTGTGAAGTATAACTTTGTTGGCATGACTGCAGACAAGGCCCCTTAGATCTGGATCACCCAATCTACAAAAAAAATTTTTTTTTTAGCAAGAAGTGTTCAAATCTGCTGCCAAATGCTACCAGAGTACTCTCAGATCATGAATCTGTTCAATGCTACAGCAGTGAGAAGAAAATATCTCTGCATCTTGTGCATATGCTAAATGATTGGAAAGACTCCCACATTTACTTCTATGGACTTCAGATAAGACCTCAAGTGGAAAGAAGATTAACCAGATTTGCACAGGAAGAAAATTAAACTAAAACTCATAGAAAGCGGACTGTGTACAAACAACTTGTTCAGATGGAAAGGATGGCATACGAAACTAAACTCAAATGACCGAGTGAGAATTTATAGTTAAGCAGCGAAGAACAGGGAAAATAAGTTAAATTCACTAGGAAATTATTCTGACAAGTATACAGAGGGAAAATATTTGTGATGGAACTCCTAACTCACAAGAAGTAATAAATCAAGATTAATTTACTCTTCCAATAAGTTCTGCATATAACATTTGGCTTCAAATTAGAGATTTCAACATTGTCAAGTTCAGGCAGGATCATGCATTTTACCACCATCCACTTCAGTCATAGATTTGTACAATTAACTCTGTCAAAATCCTACAGATGTTGTTTAGCAGGTAACTGGCCATAAATCAAAAAACGCTTAGTTTTTAAGGCAGTCCACAAAAAGCTAAAACATATATGCTCTCTAGAGTGTATATATGTACATAACCACTAAAAAAATCAAGTTGTACACACTTTTATGTTCTCATTCCTGTGTCGAACTTACTCAATTTACCAATCAAAACAACATCTCTGCTATTTTGAGCCTGTATGGTCGACAGAGTCAATGAAAGGAAAACTGTCTTTTGTCTTCCTGCATCACTACCAATGACAATCATTCCATACAATGTTTTCAAAAGAGAAATAACAATGTTCAAAATAGAATGAAAACTAAAAAGAGCAAGACAGTGTAGAACTGAAAGTTTATGCCATTTCTAAGTATTTTTTATGTCTGCCAGAACAATGGGTAATATTAAATACTATTTTGCAGCACTGCAAATAGACCTACAGTGTTCAACTTAACATCACTGCAGCTCCTGTTCCACTCCAGCTGGAGTAAGAGGAGCTTTGCTTGCTATCCCACCACCTCCTTTTACAATGCACACACAACAGCCGCAACCACGGTAGGCATACAAAGGACTATTTAGTAGTACAGACCTTGCTTGCTGCCTGAACACGCCATGCTCCACCTCCAAGACCGATATGGAGGGTCAGGGGTCAGATTCTCTTTTGCATAACGTTTTTGAGGTAAACTGCATAACTGTAACATGGCCATTTAATATAATCCTTTAGCGAAAGCACCCTTACTAATCAGCTCTAACAGTTAGAAAGAACAGAAAATAATCTGAAGAATGAACACTAAAATGAAACACTTCATAAAAAAACATAGTTAAAAACCTAAATTATATGGAGTTAAGTTATTGAATAACTTATTGATCCAGACATAAGCTTTATTTGAAGAATGTCCAGAACAATTATTTATTCAGCAATTTACTCATGTCATATACTGAATAAGACTGCAATAGCTTCCTTTAGTAATGATCACTTAAAAAAATGTTACAAGAAGCTCTGGATTACTAGCTGTCACTCAGCTCTTCAGCTAGAAAATCTACTGACTCAACTACTTGATTGAAGCAAGATATTGTGAGGCACCTAAATCCACTGTATTTTCTTGTCACTAGTCTCAGAAATGTCCACACTGGCTCTTGGAAATTCTCACGACGATATTTAATTATTCCAACTATTGAAGGTAACATAAGATTCATGAAGTGCTGGCAATACAAAATGTGGGTGGCAGTCTCCCAGAACCTGTAGAGATTTGTCTGGGGTAGTATCACAGACACATTAAGGTTGGAAAGGACCCCAGCAGGGTACCTGTCCAACCTCCTGTCCAGCGTAGGTTCAACACTGTACTCAGATCAAGTTGCTCAGAACTTTGATCAGGTCAGTCTTGAAAACCTACAGGGACAGAGATTCCACAGTATCTCCAGGTAACTTGTTGCATGGGCTTAATTATTCCCACAGAGAATTTTCTTTTCTGTCTGTTCAGTAAGAACATCCCATGGTTCAATTTATAAACAATCTTTGTCTACCCATTGTGCACCTCACTAAAAACATGGCCCTGCCTTCTCAGAAATTCCCTTGTGGATTCTGGGGGGCTGCTGTTAGGTACCCCAAAGCCACCTCTTATTTAGGCTGAATCTTCATTCCTAGATCTTTCCCTGACAAATTTGGTGGCCTTCCATTGAAATTATTCCAGTTTACAAACTATTTCTGTACTGAGGAGACCAAAACTGGACAAGTTATTCCAAATTATTCTGTGCTACAATGAGTATAAAGGAAAAGGGAATAATAACATCCTTTGATCTACTGGCTACAGGCCTGCTGATACATCCCAGGAAGCCGTTAGTCTTGCCCACTTCAGAGCTCATTGCTGGGCTTATGTTCAGCCCACTGACCATCAGGATACCCAGACCATTTTCAGTAGCATCCCAGTCAATCAGACCTTAGTCAGAGAGTCCTCAGCCTGCATCAGTGCAGGGGTTGGTCCGGCCCAGGTGCAGGACTTTGCATTTTGCATTTGTGAATTCATGAGGTTCTTGTTGGACAACTCCTCCAACCCATCTAGGTGCGTCTGGGTGGTGACACTGCCCACAAGCATATCAACTGACCTTTCTGGTCATCTCCAAGCTTGACAAGAGTGTACACTGTCATCTTCTCCAGGTCTTTGATGAAGATAATAAACACGTTAGGTCCCAGGACAGACCCCTGAAGAACTCTGCTTGTAATAAGCCTCAAGGCAGTGTATGAACCATTAACTGTTACACTCGGAGCCTGACAAGGCAGCCAGTTTCCTACACGTAGGTTGTAATGCCTCAACTTGAATACAAGGATGATGAGGGAGTTTGTGTCAAAGCCTTCCTGAAGTCAAGGTCAAAGATTCACTGCTCTCCTCTCATCCACAGATTCAGTCATTTCACCACAGATGGCAAACAGACCATTAGGAGTGATTGACCCTTGGGAGATCCATGCTGCTATTCCCAGGCACCTTCTCTTTCATGTGTGCAGAAACAGTTTCTGAGAGGACACATACCATGATTCTCTCAGGAACCAAAATTATTTTATTATCCAGCCTGTAGTTCCTTGGGTAGTCTTTCTCACCCTTTTTGAAGATGTTTACAACATTGCCTGCCTCCAATCATTGGGAATCTCTTACAATCTCCACAACCCTTCAACGACAATGCAGAATGACCTCAAAATCATATCCGCCAGCTCTCTTTGCATCCTGGATGTTCTCTATCCAATCCTATGGATTTGTGTGAGTCAACATTTCTTAAGAGATCATGGACTTGATCTTCTTCCACTGCTGGTAAACCCTCTCTTCCTTGAATCCTGTCTCTAGGCTCAAAAGCGCAGGAGATCTTGTCAGTGGGGACTGAGGCAATAATAACAGAAGCTCTTCTTGCTGTCCTTCCTTGCCACTTTAAACTCTAGGTAAGCTTAGGTTTTCCCAACACCCCACACTCTTTTGAGACTGTGCAGCGTAAGTTACCAGTGGTATCCACCAAATGCTAGAGATATTATAGGAAGCACTAATAATAAAACATTTATTTGGAAACTCAATGACTCATGCTTAGAGAGTTCCAAAGGCTTATCATAAAACTGCTGAATCAATTATTTATTTTTTTTTTACTCTGTTTTTCTCTTAAGAAAGCCAAATCCTTAAACATGAACAAACTGCAACAATTGAAATAAATGACGGTCTGGAACAATTATTCTTCAACATGAACACTTGCTGTCCAACAAATCTTTCTTGCAGCTGCAACACTGCATGTCCTACAAATCTTTCTTGCAACTGCAACACTGCATGTCCTACAGTTGATTAGTCCTACTCCACATAGTAGCTGTACATGACAGCACAGAGTCAAGACTTGATGTTACAATACAAGTTACAAAGTAAGGCAGTCTGCTGCAATTCCAGCAAAAGCATCAGGAATTCCTCCCAAACTTTTTGAGCACAAAGAAAGAAGTTGTACATTAGTTATTCAATTCCCCTTAACTCCTACTTCGCTTTCATTGCTCTTCTCCACAGGTTGGCACTGGATTTGTTTACTTTGGTATTAAACTGATGAGAAGTGTATTTTCATAGCAATTTCTCAGCATAAAGTTATTGTGAAGCAGACAAACAGGTTACTTTTGGATGAAACAAAACTGCCAGATGTACTGCAACTGTTAATGAGTGTTACCTCCCTGGGACCAGTCAAATTTGAACTGATACAAAGTCATACACCTCCAAAAAATAAATGCACCAACAAAAGGCAGCAAGCCCATGCCAGCCCTTGGCACCATCTGTTTCCTTCCACAGACCTGTTCACCCGAAGCTGCCATTTTTGTTAGCGTACCTGTAGCAGCTTAGTTGACTGCTCTACAAAGAGCAGTAAAGTTAAGGCACACTTTTGCCACCCACTCTGGTGGCTCTGCAGTGTTATAAGCTATCACAGAAATATGGATCTTCCCTTATACCATCTCACCACTCAAGACTATGCCTAGGAAATATGCATCATGATGTAATTATATGAATGTTTTAACACCAAGTTTTTGAGTAGGTTTTCTGATGTCTAAAAACCTAAATCTGCTTTCCACTTAATATTCTCTGCGAAAAATTGCATTTAGGGCAATGAAAAAGGACAGTTTCATTGCTCAGAAACACAATACTGCTAGGGATGAAAATATTTAATTATTTACAAATATTTCATACTTTTTCTGTTTGAATCATGAAAATACAGACTTTCATGTTCAGTTTTAGAAATAACAATGTGACAGTGGGTCTCTCCTGTATAAATGAAACATGCTGAAAAACAGAATAGTATGCATAAATTTAATAAGCTACAGAACCTTGTAAATCAGCTCATTTCACATCCCCAAGATTTCATGAATTTGATATGTTTGGGCTCAATAATACAAAATAACTCTGGAATTTGACACTATACATTCAATCTCAAATAACAAAGTTTTAAACTTTTCATATATTTATGCCAATGAAAACAAGGGAAGCATTTGCCTCCATAACAAAAACTTCTTATGAACATACTCTTGAGAAATTGTGTGGATTTCTAAATTTTCATCAACTATTATAGTATTTTCAGTTTCTTTCTTTGTACAGAAAAATCGGATTTAAGCAATTTGAAAAGTATGCAATTAATTTCTTCATCACTTTTAATACATTTTTAATTTAAACTGAAATTAACTTATTATGTACTGTAAAATACATTTTGGTTTTGCAGCTCTACTTTTCTGAGAGTGCAAAATATGTTTTTTAATATTTAGTCTGTGGAATGACAAGAATGTCGTTCTTGTGTACAGTGTTGAAAAGATACTATTTTCCTTCCATGAAAAAACTTTTTACTGAAAATGGAAACTGGTCCCAAACCAAAATGGACCATGAGGACTAAATTACAATTTAGATAAATCCAACACACTCATTCAATCATCAACTCATTTACAGCAATATCGTTGTACTTTTAC
Organism: Falco biarmicus; assembly: GCF_023638135.1. NCBI lineage: Eukaryota > Metazoa > Chordata > Aves > Falconiformes > Falconidae > Falco > Falco biarmicus. The sequence goes on along the minus strand of NC_079290.1, from coordinate 46,224,976 downwards.
CTGTGCCACGCATTTGTTCTAGTTAGAATTAGCTAGAATGAGCTATGCACTTCCCCAGTTTAACACACAAGCTTGCTGCTACAGCTGCTCTGAATGAGACCCATGGAATGGTTTGAGCCTCATTTCTAAATAGCCTTTGAGACTGCTAGGAATGAATTTACTAGTTTAGTCTCATCACAAAGCAGACCATCCAAAGATGTCAAGGAGAAAAAAATACATATTTGTTGGTGTTGCTATTCAGTATGCTTCACAAAGACACTCACAGACAGCTGGCTTAAAAGCTGGTATCACAATATTTGTTTAAACTATCCAGAATAATGTCATTGACAAGCCCTGAGAAGTAAATGGTGTTGGAAAGGCTAGCCATGATCCCCTTTTATGAATTCTGTACTCTTAGGATACAGATGGGGCACACTGTGGCAGACCCCAAGAGAGGATTCAGCTTTCATGAACAAACATTCTTCAATATTTTTTTTGTGTTCATTGCACAGCTCAGCACTGTGTAAGGCAGAAGTCTAGCAGAAAAATAGTATTCTCTTATGTAGCTATGACATATTAATCTATAAAATCAGCTCAAAGAAGAGGAAACGATTTATTACCACCCTCAAGCCTTAACAGCAAACAAGCCTTCTCTGAATCTAGAACCACAGTTCTCCTCACTATAGTAGAAATTTGAAAAACATAGTAAAACCAACTGAACTTTTATTTTGTGTGCAGATCAATCCATATAGGGAGGTGAAATATATGTTTTACTACTTTATATAACTGTCTGCCAAATAATGAAGACAAGAATTTGAGGGGGGTGGTGAGTCTCAAACAAATTTAGTGTGATCACATTAATAACAGCTTTGTGAACACCCTGTGCCTGAGTGACTGACATTTGAATTGTATCCCCAGCTCTGCTAAACATCAGATTCCACAAATACTGAATTATTGCATACATTAATCTGGTGAGATTACACTTTTCTGTTTTTTACAGTAATAATAAACATCATGAAATGCTCAGCTTTATTAGCAATACTCACTGGAAGGTCTCCTATCTCCTTGGTAAAGAAGGAAGAGTGTGCTGACTTTCAGTGTCCAAGTGGTGTAGCAGGTTTCTGATCATTTCCTCTTGGATTATGGGGGCTTCATTCTGCTCCCCATCCCTGTGTTCCAGCTCAGGGGGCTGGGTATCCAGAGAAGAAATCAATCTTACTATTAAAGGCTGAGGCAAAGAAGGCATTAAGTACCTGAGCCTTTTCCTCATTCTTTGTCACTGTGTTTCCCCTCTGCATCCAATAATGGATGGAGATTCTCCTTAGCCATCCTTTTGTTGCTAATGTATTTACAGAAACATTTTTTATTGTCTTTCATGTCAGTAGTGAGGTAACTTCGAGTTGGGCTTTGGTCCTGCTGATTTTTTCCCAGCATAATCTCACAACATCCTTGTACTCCTTCTGAGCTGCCTGTCCCTTCCTCCAAAGGTCATAACCTCTCCTTTTTTCCTGAGTTCCAGCCAAAGCTCTCTGTTCGGCCAGGCTGGTCTTCTTCTCCGCTGGCTCGTCTTTTGGCACATGGGGACAGCCTGCTCCTGTGCCTGTAAGGTGTCCTTCTTGAAGAATGCCCAGCCTTCCTGGACTCCTCTGGACTCCTCTGCCCTCCAGAACTGCCTCCCATGGGACTCTGTCAGCCAGGCTCCTGACTAGGCTAAAGTCTGCCCTTCAGAAGTCCAAGCCATTCTGCTGACCCCCCTCCTTACTTCTCTGAGAGTTTTAAACTGTAATTTTGTGATTGTTATGCCCAAGACGGCCTCCAACCATCACATCACCTGCAAGTCCTTCTCTGTTTGCAAATAACGGGTCCAGTGGGGTGCCTGCCCTACTTGGCTCCCGCACCAGCACTGTCAGGAAGTTCTTTGTCATGGTTTGACCCCAACCAGCAACCTAGTAACACACAGCTGCTCACTTACTCCCCCTGATTCCCTAGGTGGGATGGGGAGAAGAAGAATCAGAAAAAGATAAAACCTGTGGGTTGAGATAGGAACAGTTTAATAGCTGAAATAAAGTAAAATTTGATACTACTACTAAGCATAATTGTAATGAAAAGGGAGATAACAAAAAGAGAGAGAGGAATAAAACTCAATAAAACTCAAGAAAAAAACAAGTGATGTGCAATACAATTACTCACCACCTGCTGACCAATGCCCAGCTAGTCTCCAAGCAGCAATCAGATCCTCCCAGCCAACTCCCCCCAGTTTAGATACTGAGCATGACGTTCTGTGGTACGGAATATCCCTTTGGCTAGTTTGGGCCAGCTGTCCTGGTTATGCTCCCTCCCAGCTCCTTGTGCATCTGCCCACTGGCAGAGCATGGGAAACTGAAGAGTCCTTGATTTAGGGTAAGCACTACTTAGCAACAACCAAAACATCAGTGTGTTATCAACATCGTTCTCCTACTAAATCCAAAACACAGCGCTGTACCATGCTACTGGGAAGAAAATTAACTCTATCCCAGCTGAAACCAAGACAATCTTAAACACACTCCAGAAACTTCCTAGACTGTTTCTTCTCTGCTGTACTGTATTTCCAGCAGACAGCTGTTAAATTGAAGTCCCCCATGAGAACAAGGGCTAGTGATTGTGAGACTTCTCCTAGCTGCTTATAGAATATTTTACCTGCCTCTTGATCCTAGTTGGGCGGTCTCTAACACACTCCCACCTTGATATCTATTTTGTTGGCCTTCCCCAATTCTTAGCTATAAAAACTCAACCCTATCATCACCATCATCGAGCTCTAGACAATCAAAACACTCCCTAACATACAGGGCTACCCCACCACCTCTCCTTCCTTGCCTATCCCTTCTGAAGAGTTTATAGCCATCCATTGCAGCACTCCAGTTGTGCGAGTCATCCCACCATGTTTCCATGATGGCAACTGTGTCATAGTTTTCCTGCTTCAGAATGGATTCCAGCTCCTCCTGTTTGTTGCCTATGCTGTGTGCATTGGTGTAGATGCAATTCATTTGGGCTATTGATTCTGCCACCTTTTTTAGGGGAACAGTCCTATTCCTACACGGCCAGTCTCAAGCCCTTCTGTGGTTTCTTAACACATCAGTAACTCTCGTGTCGTTGCTGCCACCTGGATCTCTATCTCCTACCGTCACTGAGACAGCAGACCAAAGGACCTCACTAGCATATCATCCCTCAAACACTGGCTTGCTGCCCTCAGGCTTATCTCTAGCAATTTTGTCCCATTCCTCCTTCAACCATAGTTAAGAGCTCTTTCAATAAGCCCTACTAATTCCTGTGCAATGATCTTTTCCCCTCTGAGACAGGTGTGCCCTGTCTGTTGCCAGCAGGCCTGGTGTTGTGTAAACCAAGCCACAGCCTCTCCCTTTAGAAAACTTCAACCATTAGCAAAGAAAATATGTATTCCTAACTGGAAAAATCACTGAAGTGATTGCTGGAGGTGCTGTTTCACAACTCTGGTAAGGCAACCGACTTTCTTAGTTGAAAGACATCTCCCAGTATGAGCCAAGTTTGGTGACAACAGAAAGTGTATGATGATAACTGGACTTCAGAGTTCTGAGATTAATGCAGAAATACAAACAAGTATACAAAGCACATTAACTTTAACTTCCAAATATCCCTAAAGCACCATATTTGGGTTTCCAGGCCTTCAACTTCTTTGCAGACATTTTTGATTAAAAAGGACAAGCTTTTGTGGAAGAATTCACAGTGATGTCTATAAATGTTAATAAAAAATCAGGAAAGAGTATCTGTGTTACAGCACTGAAGTTGGGAAACACAGGTCTAGAATCAGAAGGATAATTCTTCAGCTAGGTCAGCACTTGCTACTGTGCAAGCTCAGCTTGTCCAGGATCAAGCCCCAGCTAATGATAGATACCTTAGGCAGACTGGGGAAGACCTGGCATAGCAGAGGAAACAATTTATATGTTCTGCTTGTTGGAATTTGACACTTTCTGTGTGAAGCTGCATCACATTTTTGCCCGTCTGTCATGAGCACCATGAAGGCTGCAAGTTCCTCAGGGCAGGAACCTGTTAAACACTTAGCACGACACAGGAGCTCCATGGTAATAATTACCACTGCTATTAAATGCACTGTAGCATAGCTATTTCAGCATCCTTACTGTAACTCCTGTTTCTGTAAGGCTGTCAGTATATTAATGTTATACTGAATTGCAATAGAGAGGTTTGAGGAAATGTGAAGAAATGCTCTACCAGTTTCTCTGATCTCCTGCAGTGCTAGGCAGCACTTTTGACACCAATAATCCACAGCCACACTGCTGCAGAGAATGAGAAAATTTGTTCATGCAATTACATGTGACATCATACAGTAATCAGCCATCAGGAAAACCCTTAGCTTCTGGGTGTATTATGACAATGACTGAAAAGCAAACACATCTACTCCCAAAATTAAAAACACCACATCTTTCCTTGTACAATTTAACCACCTTCAGTTCAAACTGAGATCACAGTACCACACTCCATTTCTCCCTTGTGGAAGACAACTCTGATGAACTAATATAGGTAGGAGTCACCAGCTGAGATCTAGACATGAAATATCTCCTTTATACTCAGACTTTTGCTCTGCGTATAGCAAACTGAGAAGCATACTGCCTTTCCAGAAGCATCCCTTCGAACCCTCTGCAGTCTGCAAACCCACGTGTGGCTGCAGAACAGACTGGCTGAGCAGATGGAGTCAAACCCAGAGGTCAGGGCCCATAATACCCCTTCTCACATGCCTGAAGTAAGAAACTTACACTCACTGTGAAGGTACTGCTCTGGTGGAAGTACTTGAGGTGCAAAATAAGAAAAAGGAATCCTGCTGTAGAAACTCATACATATTTTTGAACTTTAGGCTCTGTTTTCCTCCAGCTTAGGTTTTCCTGGGTGTAGAATTAGGAAAATGTAAAAAAGTCCTCTTTTTTAAGGACATTTTCCAATCAAATCTTTGATGTGCGACCCAACACCTGCACAGACCACATCTGGCTCATTGTTTTTAATGCAGAAGTATTAATATAATTCTAAAAAGCAATTTTCTGTCCTTTATTTCCACATAAATTCCTGCTTATACTGGTAGATTTTCCACATATAGAATTAAAAATATTAAATTAAACTAGTACTTTCTCATATGATTTTGTGAGGGTGTGACTACATAAAGAAACCCCTTTACACACATGGAATATTGCACATATGTGAACTAAAAACTTACGTAGCTTTTTTTTTTTTAAGAATAAAATAAAACTTCCAGGTTTGCAGATGCTAAATGTTTGATATATTTTCCATTTAAATGCAAATTTGACTTTTTGTTTTAATAGGATGACAAGCATTTTTTCCCAAATTTTTCAGACAGTATCATTTGGAAATATAGGAGAAGGCTGGGGGGATGAGATCTGTCTAGATTTGCTTGGTATAATTCTTAGTAAGATAACATTGATGCATTTTCTTTTATCAATGAATCCAAGTTTTTTGATTATTAATTTCTCAAAATAAAATGAAGTGCTTTGTACACCAAATTAAACAGGTTAAGCAAAAGAGAAGACAGTTTACCCATAGCTATTTGCGCTTATGGGGTGAGAAGTGGATTTTGTAAAATAACGATCTCCTGGTAGTGTAAAATACAGGGGGGAGGGAGGGAAGAGAGTTCAAGAGTAGCATTATAATGACCAAAATTCACTATGTGTTTTTTATTATGTCGGAAAAACTCTTTTAAGAAATGGAAATCACTACATTCTATTGATTCATGCACCGAATCTTCAGACATAAGTCATCAGTGTTGACACTTTCAGATACATAAAACGTGACATCTGCTCCTACAAATGCACTACACAGGCTGTAAATCATCAAAGAGAAAAACAGTTCAATGTCATTTCAGCCACTGTAGGCTATGGTTTACAACTGAGAGATAAAAATAGTCATACTGTCTCTATGACATCTAAACCACTTTTCTATTGCAGTATTCTATGTTCTAATTTATCTTTGTGGTTGAACAACACACAATCAATTGTAAGCAACTAGTGCAGTTTGATTCCAGTCAACTGCAATTTTCTCCAGCTTTATCTTTTTTACCCCTCACTGCACTAACTTTAAGTGCTCTCCCAAACCCGCCCTTTCCCATGCAATGTTTCGTGGAGACTCTGAGGTCTTAAATTTGCCGTTTCAAATTGTGAAAATACAAGAAAAATTCATAAGTTATATTTAATGGTTTCCAAATACTTGTAAAATCCTTTTTGAGTATCACCATATCTGCATTCACATTAACAAAGAATGTATATATGCATTTCTCAACACCGACAGCAGGGATCACTGTACCAGGTATTTTTCCATGCATCATTCCTTACCAAAGAAAACAGTATCAAGTATCTTGATCCTTCCTTGAAAGAAATGCAAAATTGCCTCCTATAGCTACTTTGTCAGCTTGATTAGCATTCAAACCAATATTCAGTTTGCATAAAGTACTAAAACAGTTTTTCAAATCTTCAGTGATTTACTTCATTTAATTCTGAAGTGAGAACATGACTATCACAGGTGGCATATTTTGTTATTATTAGCACCTAAGAGATCACAACATGCAATAGGATTTAAATATTTTTTTGTACATGATAAACCCAAGGAGGTGAATTTTCTTAGCTACTAGTATTTAGTATAAGCTTTTGCAGTAGAGATAAAACATTTATACAGCTAATGAAAATGTAAGGAACATACACATCACCATGACAAGTGACGTAATGATCTTGCAATATACCACACATGGGTAACTGCTAGAAAGCAGAAAGCAACAACAGAACAATACATTAAAGAGCCAAAGGCCAGGCTGAGCAGGAAATAGTTTTTCCCATTTCCAGGCTGCATAGTCTTCCTAACATACACAAGGACAAAATCTCATTCCCTTCAATTTTGTTTTCTTTTACTGTAAGACTTGTATGACATTCTCTGTGCTTGCCTCCTTTGCTGAGGACATGAGCCTTGTACTTGGAAGACCAGTGTCCAGGATTTCACCATTAGACTATTAGACGGCCTGGAATCGATTTCACAAGCATGCACTCACTAGAAGTATCAAAGAAGCCTTCTCACACAGAATTTCACTCAGACAATCTTACTAATGCAGAAAAGTTTTTCTAGTGGATTAGTTAACAGTTTTCCAACAACAATCAGTTCTTAAAACAGTCTAAATGCATTGGTCCCACTGTGAGTTTAGCATGAATGTAATGAGATGTTTTATCATCCTCCCTTCCCTTGTAGTTGACTGTTTCTTGAATTTTACTTCTATAAGCCATATTCTAAATGTTAACATCACCTCTCATTCACCAGACAGGTGTACAGACCTTCTAATGGAGTTGGGAAGTCATCCTCAAGCTGCAAATGGGAAGTCATCCCCAAGCTGCAAATTGAATAGCTACGTCAGATACCTACATCTGTGAACTTGCAGAAACACAGCCCTTAACAGTTCACTTCAGGAGTGCTCCTGGAAATATGCCCAAAGCCAGTACAGCATGAGCAGTACCGTCTACCTCAAGCTGCTGTCAGAAACACCCATTCTGTTTGCTCTACCTGTAATTGACCCCGGGGACAGTCACTGTGTTTTATGGCCAAACATGCTATCTGTTCTTCAAACCATATACTGGTGGCCATAGGGCATATTCTGCTGCATTAGTGATCGACACCTGACTGCAAACTCTTAGGCACTATAGCACAGTATTGCCCGCATGCGCTATCATGTACACTGCCACTGACTTTGCCTTCCCTACCCATGAAACTTCTACAGCCTTTGCATGCTACAGCCATTGTACTTGGATTTTATAAATCCCAGCTCTTGAAAATATACTTGAGGGATTCAGCTGCACTGGTGTCCAGAACTTACTCCACTTAGTATATCTTTATTACTAAATACTTGCTTGTAGATTCCCAAAATACAGTGTGCTGTCAGCCAAGAAGCCTAGAAAGCTAAATCAGATTTCAGACACTTGCACCAGAGGTTCCTTCCAACTCTCTAACATAGTCATATGGTCTAGCTCATAGCAAGATTAGAAAGGCAACATTTTTTCACACATTTTCATGTAAAATCTTGATCTGTCATGTGCATGCGCACATACACATACATAACCATAAAGGAAATGAAGGCGCATGTGTGTGTGCACACATGCACATAAAAGCAGATAAGCAGATCTTATCTCTCTCCACTGAAGTGTCTCTTTTCTTTCCAATTGCTCCTCTGCTGAATGCTTCTTGAGGACATGCAAAGTGTTCTCAGTTCTCACTGAAACTCAGGAAAAATAGGGGGACACTCAGCAGGTTCAAAACATCTGATGCACAGACATCCTATAACTACACAGCCAAGAAAGCACCGTTTCATTTATGATTGTGTAACAGGATAGGTCTGTACCTGAAAATGTTTATTAACCTGATAAATAGCCTACTTTTTTGAAAGCTAATCTAATTATATAACTCATTCCAATAACATATATATACCTCTCCATATACGTCTTGCCTCTCTGCCTATCTGCTAAGAATGAAGAGATGTCTTATATATTGTAACTGGTTATTTAAAAACGTTCAAATAATAAATTTAACATTATCAGAACCAGGAGGAGTATTGCAAAATTTCTTTTACTTTCATTGGAAATATTTACCATATGTTTGGATGTTTGTTTCTGTATTTGACTAGATGGCACAAATGCATATTAATCACCCTTTTTCATGAGGGACAGTCCCAATGTCATTCTTAAAGTAAAATACCTATATTCTTTCCACTTTATAGTTCCAGAAAACTTTCTTAGAAGGATGAGTTTCAAAAGATTTTGTAGGTCTGCTTCAACAATTTCCATAAATATCCAGTTTTCCCAAAATTTAGATGCTTCAGACTGTAACAGGCTGCTAAATATCTTTGATGGGGGCTGAATGAATTTAGAAACACCAATCTTTAAGACACCTCAGTGATTCTGGAATCTCCATCTAACACTGGATCTGTGAAAATGCAAAAGCATCAAAGAACGCACCTACTTAGGCTACAAAAATAAATCCTGTAATGTCACTGGCTTCCATAGTCCCTTCCTAATATGCAACACTAAAAATGATCTTTGAATTCATAAAATAAGGCAGAGGTACTTTGCATTATTGAGTCCCTCATTGCTTGCAAACTTGTTCCATGGAAAATCCTCCTGTCAGTAAAATGGAGGAGCAATTCTTCTACACATTGTTCCATTTGCAGCTAGTTCTGAAAAAAAAACTTTGGGGAAGGGGAACAGTTCTGCCAGAGAAAAACTGAATGAACAGACTCTGTACCTTTTCTTCTGCATGAACTCCAGATCCCAATTATTCAGGAAAATCTCCCCTCCACCTTCATTAGGAGAACTCAGTGCTGCATGACAAAAGGCCAACTGCGACACTGGGCAGTCTTCTCCTACCCATGAAAACTAACCAATGCAAGTAATCCCATCATGGCCAATGCACTTACTTGCACAAGTATTTTGTTCAATGACAAAATAAAGGCTGAAGAGTGAGCCATCATGTACTGGTGGTGTGAAATAGAGGATAAAAAGCAAAAGGTATATCAAATGTAATTTATCTAGCATTACAGGTTATCTTTATTATTCCTATTTTGTTGCTGCATTGGTAGAACTATCATATAACTGGAAAAACAAATTACTATGTGTCAAATCTATTAGTATACAAAAAATGTTTCTTACAAGTACTTAGAGAAATGTACAGTCCTCATGTTATACACAGAACTCCTGCTGACATAAATGAAAGCTTTAAACAAAGAGTAAATATAGAACACGTTTCTCAGTTTTCATGCAAAAATCTGTAGTTGAGGAAATATTTTACCTAACATAGAAAATATTAGCTGACTTGGAGCACCTCCGGAACAGACAACTCACATCTGAAATACAAGAGCTGGTATGCAATATAATGCCTATTCTTTGCCCGCTTCCAATATAAGCATTAACATAGGCACTATGTACACTAAGAAACATTATTAACAGATTAATTGTAATTTTAAAATTTATTGCACTGACTACAACGCCTCTTCCACATTTGTTCATCCTCTTATTTGGATGATAAAGAACACTGTCGGTACTGATTATTTTTTCATAATAAAAATCCTTGGGCAGATGATTTAGTATGTGGTTTTCTGACTGAAGCAGGTAAATTGAAGGAGGTTTGGATCTTACATTTATGTGGCAGTATTTGTGTACTTTCCAGGAAAAAAACCCCAAACTTCCTTCAGAACTTAAGTATCTCAAATGATATCTCAAACAAAGAAAAAGCCCCAAAGATTACTTCGAAAACAGTCCTGTATCTAACAAGTTTATGCACTGAATACTTACTTAATTTTCCATCTCTCAAAACCATTAGGAAAAATGAAAGAAGGAAAAAGTTACATTCTTAGACAGTAAGAACAAGTAACAGTAAGAAAAGCGATTCTTTATATTGTTGCAACAGGTTCAAAGATCTACATATACAGGCAGCAATAAGAAAGTATGGTTTCCAGTGAAAGGCTCACGAACGAACCTCAGCTATTTGTCTTTAGCAATTTCTAGCCCATTTTTCTCAAGCCCAGAAAGCCTTGGCATCGCCTCACCACATTTCCTCATGCAATCACATATGGTCATGCAAACAGAATACTTCTCTCCTTGAAATCTGTAATTTGCTGTGACTGTACGAGTGAAGATCTAGGCTTTTCACAATCCAGCCCAGTTAACACACCCCTGGCTTCCCTGTAGCTGAGTTATGTGCAAATGGGACGCCATGCCCCACACTAGGCCAGGTCACAGCCCCCAGACTGGGCGCCTGCTCCAGGCTGCCCAGCTGCAGCGGGCAATGGCCTGCCTTACTCAGTTGGCAGAAGCCTTTAACGCAGTGCAAGCCTTCTCTTTGCTAAGTCTGCATTTTGCTGACACTGTCTGTAAACTAGGAAACACAGACAGTTTTACATTTCCTGACTACTGTTGGTTGACCTGAAGTATTTCATGCCAAAGTTGATGGGCACACCAGTGGCTTCTTCAGCAACTGCTGTTTTCTTTCCTTTCTCTATTGGTGTCCTGCTGGCACCAATGAGACGTACATAGTTTAATAAAAGCACAGTGATCACACATCTGCTTTTGCTTCTATTAGCAGCTCTGCCTAGCTGTCAAGATGTTGAAAACCTGTTAGTCCTAATTCATTACCTAAAAATTGTACGAGAAACGAATTTTAGTTTTGTATGCGTACCGCTACCAGTGGTTAAGTTTGTACTTGATTCTGAGGGAAAAATCTAAGACCACTGTCAACGACACTCCCATTCTCATAAAATGACCGTGGTTGGCATATTCCCATCCACGCGTGGAAGCTCAGTTTCCATGTAATATGGCTACTACGCTGTCAAACTCAGGACTGAGTTTATGGCTGCTTGGAGGTGATTACAGATAATTTGTGAGACTTTGGGGTATATTTTCATGATAATGTGATTTGGTCACTGCAAAAGTTTAGTTTAATTCAGTTTAAGACTGCGTTCTCGTAGAGGGTTTAATTACCTATTGATCTCAGCTGAACTGCTACCCATAACCATAGTAGACACTTTTTGTGAAAAATCAATAGCAATATTAAGTCTGTTTTCAGTGTAAAGAGTCTGATTGGACTGTGGGCTAAGGAGGTATGTTTTCTGTGTTATTGTTCTTACTCAGTTTTTTTCAGCTGGATGTTTTCTTGAGAACTGCACCTGAATCCAGAAGCTGTTATCCATACAAACTGTTCCTGTTAAAGTTTCATTTAGAACAACACTTTTAAATGGGTTAAAATTTGCAGTTCTGGACCTGACATTTTCAGCCACTTTGGTTTGATCTGCCTTGTGATTTCCACAGAACAAACCTGCAGGAAGGAGGAATTTACCTGGTGCTGTACACCAGTGCAGTGAATTGTTCCATACATTTTTAGTGGTTTTGTACCGTCTGAAGCCAATTCTGAGTGAGAAAAGCATTCTTTACCTAATCCAATTAATTTAGCCAGACTAAGCAAGAAAAATGAAGTCATCTAGATTTTTCTTTGTTTGTTTGGCTTACATGATTAAGGAGGAAGGGACAGAAATGATATTCCTTTTGGAAGTAAATTCAATTCAATAGTATTGAACAACTTTTATGAATTACAAGATATCTTTCAGGAAAGCATTCCTTATACATTTTCATTTATCATTCTGTGTCTCTCTAAAACCTCTATTTTTAAGTTACAGTGGCTCTGAAATTGGCTTAAACCAAAACCATAACTTTCATGAGGCTCATTAAATGGTAAAATACATTTTTCACTTTTGTTTGTAAAACTGGTATTAAATTTTTAGAACTGGTACTAAATTGTTCTCAGTGCTCAACAATATTTTACTGCATTTCCTCCGCATATGAGCTATGATAAACCACAAGTGAGTTCAGCTATGAGATCTTTGTTAGAGAAACTTTACTCCCACAGAGCAGTTTTGCAAAAAATCTGATATTCTCAAGGTTTAATGTTTAAATTTTTCATTATAACACTTCTGACTCTACTTTTTCTCACATCACTGATACTCTTGCTACTTCCTGGCATGCATGCTCTGTAGTTTTCATACTCAACTTCTTATCTTTGAGCAGGACAAGAAAGCAAAACCATAGATTAATTTCATGTAGGCTAAGATCTCAATCCAGTTGATGGTACTTGAAAAAGCAATAGGAAAAATACAAACATCTATATTTCATTTAAAAAAAACACAATCCTATTTAAACAAAAAGCTTGGGAAGGATCAGCAAAAAACAATGATGAATAAAGAAGTAAATGACCCTGTGGCAGCTTTAACATTTGTATGACGATGACAAACAGACAGCAGTTAGTCTAGGCTATACTCCTAAAATTCATTTCACACTTGCTTTTAGTTTTCAGATTACTATTCACTGAATGTGCCCAGAAAAAAAAGCAGCTTGTTATTACACATAACAGTTGCACAGTATGGATGAACAGTGCACTTATAATTACATATGCACAAACATGATGGAAATTAGTATTACTGTAGATATCAAAAGCAAACAGATCTAATTAAAGAAATAACTGCAACAAACCCAGATGCAACCCAAAACAAAAAAGGACAACTCCAAATCTATTGAATCCTTTGAATATTAATTACAGAATTCCTAACAATACACTGGGAAAGCTCTCTTGGAGAATTCAGTTTACTGTTTAACAGTTTCTGACTAATTTTATTAACCTGTACATCTGAGAGGATCAACCCCCTCTGGGTTTAATTAGAAGAAAATTCAATTTAAATCTAAATGTCAACAGTGGTTACTAATTATGGCAGGGCCCTGGACGAGACATCCAGTCTGTAATCAGGCAGTTCTCTGCTAACAATTAACAGTTTCTTTCTGAGTTATGAGTGCATTAGGATTTTCCTTTTCCTAAATAAATATGATTCAGCATGGGACACGAATAATATTAAGAGCACCTACTGCTACGTGCAGACATGCAGAAGAGGTTGCCAAATTAAATTACAGAGATTTCTTAAACATATAGCTGAATAATAAGCAGCTACAAAACTAGGTCAGGGTCGCAAGCAGTCGACCACAGCCCCTCCCCCCAACATGCAAAATAAATATACTCACTATCTCTGAATAGAAATCAGTCTTTTGTTATGCCCTTTGTCAGGAATACGTTACTGCAAAATGATATTTATTTCCACAGTCTTCACAGCTGTGAGCAGGACTGAATTAATCTTTCGAGAACTGATTTCATCTTCAATTTCATGTTTATGATTATGAAATGTAAATGCATTACTTTAAAGAAAAAAATGACAACGAAAAGCATAGATGTGAAAAGGCAGCTCCTTACCTACTGCTTCCACTTGCCCTGTACTAATGAAGCAAATAGTCAACTAACTCTTAAATAAAAACAGACATTATAAAAATGCATTGTAGAAAATGAGTATAAATATGAAAACCGGCGAGACATCTAAAATGAAATAATTTGGAAATCTATCCTGAGCAGCAAATATGTGACTTTAGACAAGAGAATTACCAGAACACAGAAACATGACCAAAACTAGGGTGAGGATAAAGGGTTTAGTCATTTAACTTCAAACCAGCCCCCGCACTCTCAATGCCACCACTAAGGCCAATACTGAAAATGCTGATTACACCTGAGCATTGCTATTTCTCAGCTTGCTGATGGCTTTTTTCAAAAAAATTACAATAGTCTTTTCTAAACCATTTCATTCTGATGACCTACTAATTAATTATATCCATACCCATAAAGTAACTGGGCTTTGTGGAAGTTGTTGACAAATTTGTGTCATTTCATCTTGGCCAACCATTGTGCTCAAACACTCTAGGCAAACATATTATGAGAATTTTTACTGGTAATTTCTAAAAACGACTGTTTATGAGAAGGAAAGCAGAAATCAGAGGAAATCTGTATGGAAATATAGAGGCAGTTCTATGAGTAGTTTTAGTGGATGTAGTATAACCATAACAATCAAACATGCTGGTCTTGGGCTGCTCTTTGCTAAACAGGAAAGCTGTTTTCTTTCCATGCTAAAACCCAAAACAATTAAAAAAAAAAAAAAAAAAAAAAAAGCCCACTTCTAAAGGGAATATTTTAAAAATTATGTATTGGACTTTATTTTAATCATATTTTCTTTGAAACATTTTTTGACCAAAGACTGCCAAGTGGCAAATGAACATCATTGTTGATAAATGCTTGTGTAAGATGCTATAATTACAGCTTCAGATTAATTCTTGGTAGTGAAGACATACAAATTACTTAGGATGACGTGAATAGAGTTGTTTAATTTAATTTAGCCTTACATTTATATTTTTCAAATTAAACCTTAAACCTGGAATCCCTTTTGCATGTGCTTGACTTTAAATGTGTAAACAGTTTTATGCCCTCCCTAGGGCTGCTTACAGAAAAAAAAGGTATATATGCATACATGTATGAAACACTTCTACATGTGTAAGCAGGTGCTTAAAACACCTCTATTCAAGAAAGCACTTGTGGATATTAAATACTGCATATTATGTATATCATGTAAGGCTTTCCTGAATAATGATACATCAAGCACATCTCAAAATTAAGCATCTGCTTTCCTCTATTTCTGAACCGATATGACGGTTTTTCTCTATAATGAAAGGATTATGCACATTTTAAAGTATAATGCAGAACACGGTTCTTAAAACCTTATGATGGAGTGGTTGCAGAAGATGTTCCACAAATGTAACACTTGAACCTGACAAGAAAATTACGCAACCATGACTACATTTGGATGCACCAACCCAGATTAACCGCATGCTCTCCACACACACCAGTGCCTGTTGATACTGGCAGCTATCTATACAAATGAACTTCAGCAGTCAGATTGAAAGTGGGCGTTTTAAGCCTATTTTTGTCACAACGAACGTTAGATACCTGGCCTCCCTTGCACCACTGGCTTCACCCCAGCTTTTTTCACAAATGCACATCTTTTTTCAACCCAGAAAAAAGGGAATCAGGACACCTCCACTCCTAATCTTGCTGACCGAATGTGTGAAATTAGGCAGCACTGATAGCAAGAAATAATTTCCAACTGTCATCTGAAATTGTTACTTAGCTCTTGGGCATGGAGGGAGGAAAAGGCTAGAAATGACAAGGGACTTTCCTCCCTCCCTGCTTAAGCTGTGTACAGGAAAAAAAACCCCAAACCCAAAACAAAACAAAACAACAAATCCCCCAGATTAATTATGCCAAAAACGGACTGCCCAGTAAAAGGGTGACTCCACACCTAGAAGTAGAGGACTTGGTGCCCAGGTCCCACTCTTCCACCTCTTTATTTACTTTGTCCAGTGCCTCCTTCACTCTGGAATAACTGAAGGACCCCAAGCACCAGTGAAAATCTGTGATTTATGTGATGTCCTTTTCCCCTCCACATTTGCCAGCAAATGGATGTTTGTTTTAGGGGAAAAAAAATCAATTTTGTAACTGAACTCAGTCCCCCTCCTCCAACCCCTGGGTGATTATTACACTTCTCGGGTGGTTAAATTCATGCATCTTTTAGTTTCATGCCTTGTAATACTTCCTGAGGCATGTAACAATCATACAGAAATACTCTGCTGGCTGTACTTTCTTATTTCGTTACAATCTTTGGGTGAAATTTTGGCCTCTGTGAAGTCAGCAGAAGTTTTGGTCTCCACTAAACTGGGGCAGGGCTTCACACTTCTTGTTTCTAAAATACTCCCTGTTTCCAGTTCCTTTAGTATCTCTGTTTTAAACTACTATTGCTAAATTTGCAAACTGTGATAACCAATGATGTATTTTGTAAGATCAAAATTTCAACATTAAATCCCAAGCTAAGGAACAAAAATAAACACTTCTATTTTCTGCCATGCATACTACAACGTGTAATTTAGAAAAATTATGAAAACACAATTAACATGATACTTTTTAGCCTTTGTTAGGCAAAGGCAAGTGTCTCTATGTATTTTCCCATCTCTGAAACAGTCTATTTCTCCTCCACGTTCAACTGAAGTTTTTGCTTAGATCTTTTGATAGTACCAAAAAGGAAGTTCTTTTAACCACAGCTCAATAATAAGGTGAATGGAAAAACAGTTGGTTTCCTTCTGCTTCAACTGTTTACCTTGATCTCTTTTAAGCAAAAAGAGAAAGAGAGTGAGTCTGTATATATTCTTCATTACATAACAACCACAAGTTAAAAAAGAAACACAAACTTATAAAATGTTTTGTTCTCAAGACTGAACTTCTACAGTTCTGACTTTTCTAAGTAATTCTGCTTGCACCTCAAAACAAGACACTGAAGATCTTTAACTTTGCATATAAAAGCAATGCTAAAGGACTACTTAATACATAGCCATAAAGTGTAGACCTAAAGTAACATCATTGTAAACAAACAAAACTAAGGAGAGCTATAAATTATTCTGGGAACATCAAAGAGAAATTAAAAACAAGTTATGTGTTGGTAAAAGAAAATTCACATGATTTGGTAGGCATGAAACCTGGCATGACAATTCACTTGACTGAAACTTATCAGTAAAACCTAAATAGGAAAGACAGCCAGGAAGAGCAAGAACGCGGGCCTCCACATTAAAGGTATCATTTACATACTTCAGACTTACAAGCTAATTCAGGAAGGTTGTATTTGATTTAGAACCATATAAGTCTTCTATAGCTGCCGACACAGATGAAAAAATAGAAGGAGCAGGCCTCTAAAAAGGACTTAAAAGTATATGTAAATATGTAGAAAATCACACAGGTTTCTGAAGACATAAGCTGGTAGACTTCTGATGTGACTGATAAATTATTTTCGGAATGTCTAAAAATTACAGATCTATTCCCAACATAAAAAGTAAACCAAGCAACTTAAAATCGTTCCGTACCAGATCTCAGTATGACAGATAAAAATAAGCTGATCATTGCCTAAAACTGCTGATGGCCTGTGTTAGAGCATTCACAAATGAATTTCAATTACAATGTGCAAGAAGTATGCCGTATTTTTTCTCTGTAAAAAGTCAATGTGCCCAAATAATTTTAAAGACACTTGCAAACAAAACTGAGCAAAGTAGATATTTTAATGCAAAAGAATAATGAAAATCAGAATATAAAAAACAATCTTGCAGTCATGAAAGGAGGATTTTTTTGTGAAAAAACACCCAAGCTGAGAGGAAAAGTAGTTGGAACAATTTCTTCTTTTATATATCTGGCAAAAGTGAAAATGTGGAAGCTTACAGAAGTAAATGCAAATTAGCAGTTTAGAAATGCAGACCAATGATTATGGAAGCCAGCACTCTGAAGAAAAAAAAAATTTCCCGTATGGTTAAATAGTCATGAACCAAGATCTGGGCAATGGCACAGCTCTGGTCCCAAAAGTTCATAATGAATTGTGATGCAGAAGATAAGTAAATCTAATACATATTTCAGAAAGTGATATATTCATCATTTGCTGTGACAACCGAACACTTGTGATTTCCTTTGTAACTATGTAGGTTACTAAACAGCTAAAGTGAAATAAACCACATTTAATTAACTGGATCAGAGAGCTTATACCCAAGGGTTCAGATAGAATTGGCTCAGGAGATGCTGAAGCCCTCCCCTGATTTATTTTTTTTAACTAGATTTTAAAATACTGGAGAAGTTCCAGTGGACTGGGGACAAAAAACATAACATATCAATATTTCAGAAGCATAAAGAGGATAAAACCAGATAAGACTCATCTTAGCCTGAATGTGAAATCATCAAAACCTGTTAAATGCTGCAACAATAAATACTAAAAGGGCAGGTGAACTGATGGCATTGACTTTGATTCTATAGAAGAAGGGTCTTCCCCAAAAATATTTTTTTCATGACATCACAAGCCTGACTGGTGAAGACTGAATTGACATCATCATATAGTTGTATTTCTCTTATCCTTTAGATTTCATTCCACATTTTTTAAACAGCGTACAGACTCAATATAACCCATAATACACAGCAAAACCCTACTAACTGACAGTTCACTAAAAAAAATGCAAATGGGGAAATATCATTAACAGAAATGCTTCTAGGCATAACGTTCTCAACCTGATGCTATGCAGTATCTCTATCACTCACCCAGTAAATTTGGAGAAAATGTAAAGAGCTGATGAAGTCATAAATATCAAATGGGGAAGATGAGCTACAGAAAAGCATCTGGGAAGTGCACTCATTTGAACACAGCTTTGTACATGTTGCTTTTATAAATGAAAGATGGATGGCAGGCTGAACTGCAAGAGTAACATAGGAAAGAGCCATGTAGGCAAGAGCAAGGGAATGTTCTGCTATAAGCAAGGGAGTGAGGAATGCTAGCAGCTCTACAAGTCACCTGTAACACCTGTACTGGAATATCATGTCCAATTCTGACATGTCTACTCTCCAAGTAATACACTGAAGCATTAAGAAACAATCAGGGGCCAAATGAATGATTCAGAGTGCCAGACTATGTAAATCCCATTTTCAATGATTGACTGAAAATAAGGTTATGAGATGCTTTCGAATCAAACTGCAAATACCAACTCAAGGAAAGAAATCTATGCTACTGAGGATTTCCTTCTCAATAAAAAATCTCAGAAAGAGTAAAACTTTAAAATTTGGAATGAGTAATTAATGTCAAAGAGAAAGCACACATATTTGATTGAGAACATTATCCCATGGAAGCAATTTACATAAGAACATGAAGTATTTTCCATAAATAGAACCTTTAAATAAAGACTATATGAACAAAACAGAAGTTCTGATGTAGAAGTTTCTCAGTGTGATTGATTTCTTGGCCTCTGTGTGCACATGAGTTCAGTCGATGTATGAGAACAGCACCTTATAATTCTAAAAAACTATGTCTAAGCCACAGATTTTTATTAAAGTTACCCACAAAAGCTGATTTATTACTGACAATGATATGTAGCAGCTCATCTGTACTGCTGAGTGTAACAAATTCAAGACGACAGGAGTTTTGTCAGGTAGACAAAACCTCAGCCAGGGTTAGAAAGCCCAGTGTTAGAAGTTGCAATTTGCATCCTCTCAGACTGCTCATAAAAGCTCTGGTATTATCTAGCAGTAGGTCATCCCCAAAGCTCAAACATCTGCCTTTTCCTTGTAAGCATGTGTAGAGGGGGATTCAGTGACTCTGCTAAGCGCCTGACTTAAACACCTATGTTACCACAGAGGAGATACATGACAACTTATAATGCCCCTGTTCTTTATCTTTTTGCTCAGAAGTAATGGCAACACAGCTCTCAAATCATCTCCAGCCTCTTTCACTAATCCCAAGCTAAGTAGATGTAGACAGTTCCTGACTGATTACCACCAAAACTGGTTTTAAAGAAAAAGCCCTCCAATGAGGGTGTTACCACAGTATTTCTATGTACCCTGTTCCAGCATTTCATCTCCCTGACTTGTACAAGCTGAGAGTGGTTATTATCTCTCATCCTCATCAGTTAATATTCCAGACCTTTCATTCTTGTTGCCTTTTTTTTTTTTTTTTTCTGGCTTCCATCCAGTTTGTCTTCATCCTTCCTAGAAGTACTCCAGCTCTGTATGGATGAGTGCTAATTACAGCTGCAGAGTTTTTGATGGGAAACATATTAAGAGTTACAGAAAAATGTGGAGTCTTGAATCCTCAAAAGAAACCTAACATTTCCTGATGTCTGCTAGCAGAGGACACCGAATACTTTGAAGATTGAGGGTACATGAAGTTTGGCCTCAAGAAGCAGTAAAAAAAAAACAACAGTAAAAATATTCCTATTGCACTCAAGTGTCAGAACTCCATCTGGTCCCAGGAACGACCAGAGTGCAAAGAAGCAACTTATCTATAGAGCAGTTGGCTAAATTGCCTCAGTGATTGAGTAGACCTAACAGCAGCTTACACTATAAAGCATACAATGCATACTAAACTCACCACAAATGTCCAAAAGGTTTGACAAGGCCAGTTCACAAGGTCCTCTGATCATCCCAGCTATAAAATTTTTGAATCTAAAAACTTGAAAATACATGCAAGACAATTATAAGGTCAATATTTGGAACAGTTTTTACATAGACACACAAGATAAACCAGTCTTTTAAGAAGGTAATTGCCACACTGTCACTGTGAGTAGGCAAAAATGTCAAAAAAAATGTCCAGTTAGTGAGCCTGAGAAACAAAGGGGTTTGCCCTGCATAACTGACAGAACTCATGTTAATTGTTGTGCTTCATGCAGGCAATAAATAAATAATAAATCACTCTTGCATGGACTGAGTAACTGTCAATTGCCTCCTAAGACAAGCACTGTACAACTACAGAAAAAACATGAAAATCAATACCTCTGCACAATCCAGAGCTGGATTCAATACCTGGGATCCCTATTCAACATACAAGTGACATCAGGAAAAGGCAGTCTCTTCCAAGAACAATTTCACAGTACTTGGGCCTGAGAAAGGCAACGATTTACTCAGCACTAGTAAAAAATGAGCACTTCTGGATGTAAGAATAAGTATAATTTTAGGCACCAGGGAATTTATGTTGAATAGTACATTGAGAAGTGCTTTCAAAATGGCAGCACTGTTGAGCTGGGTCCCAGCTTTGGGCACAGGTCTGAAGTGTTAGGGGACAGGACATAACGCATCATCCTGTGTAGCCTCCATCTTACCCTGGGCTGAAACAGTGTGGTGAAAATGATTAAAAAGTGTTCGTTTATACCACAGATGTCAAAGAACTTGATATTAGGGAAAATCCATATGTGAAAAACATATTATTGCACTGCTCCAGTTTATCCAGTTTATGTTCCTCCTTTAGCATGTTCTTAATTGTAAGACCATAAATATACTTCCTACTAAAGCTAAAAATCATTCTAGATTTTAAGCACTGCAACGTCTCAAAACTGTTTGAATTTTCTTCAAATTCTGAAATAAGAAACAAAACAGCTTTAATATTAATGTTTTCAAAAGGATGATGATGACTTTGGAGTTTTCAGTTAAGGAGCTACCTTGAGAAAACAGTAAGCTGCACAGTCTTGACCTTTTAAAATGTTCTCTAATATATCATGTAAAAAAAAGTACAGTATTAAATAAGAAATTTGTTAGCCTTCAGCACAGAGGCAGGTTTATTAGCAAACAACTAAGTGGAACAAAAAATCTATAACCCTGATCTTATTGAAATAATTACAGAATCTTTAATGTCCCAGTAGGCATATACGGAGAATAAGACGGAGCACACAGAAAGAGCACAGTAATGAAAACAGACAGAAATAGGCCATTCATCCTACCTTTTACTTAGTGCACACAAACGACTGTCAAAAGTATAAGACAACACAAAAATGATTACTGACCAAAAAACAGTCAAAATTTCTTTTGTACTATTAACTTTTAGGAATCTGTGGGACAGAACTAAAATCAAAGCTCACATTCCTGACTAGCATATTTTTTTTCATTTTTCTGCGTGTATAATTGGCACTTTTAAAAAAAATCTGTGTAACACTCCAAAGTCAATGTTAAATCTGTTTGAAGAGTATTCACTTAAAATTAGAAGAATCTCATCATTTAACTATTCATAATGTTGCCCATATTATATCCAGTACAGATTTTAAATACACTTTAATAAAGTTTGCAAAATTTAATCAGATGAAGAGAAAACACATAAACACATTCAGATATCACACCACAACCGACAGATCAGATGATCTGGCTAGCTCCAGTAGGCAGAACAATATGGCCAAGCTGGCAATTCTGTAGCAAACTTCTCTTTTGCGTTTTCTTTAGATTTTATTTGGCCTCGACTACAAAATTTAATGGCACAGAGGGACTTTCTCACAAGCCAAAGCAAGAAACACCATGCCTCTGTGCTTCCTTGGAGCAGACTGGAAAGCAAAATCTGGCTCCTCTACCCTCTTCCCTCTGCCCCTGGGATGGGCTGAGAGAGTTGGGGTTGTTCAGCCCAGAGAAGGGAAGGCTCCAGGGAGATCTTCTTGTGGCCTGTAGTGACAGGACAAGGGGCAATGGTTTTAAACTGAAAGAGGGTAAATCTGGACTGGATATAAGGAAGAAATTCTTTACAGTGAGGTTGGTGAGACACTGGAACATCTTGCCCATTTCCAGTTGTAGATGTCCCATCATTAGAAGTGTTCAAGGCCAAGTTAGATGGTGCTTTAAGCAACCTGATCTAGTGAAAGATGTTCCTGTCCATGGGCAGGGGAGTTGGACCAGATGGTCTTTAAAGGTCCCTTCCATCCCAAAGCATTATATGATTCTATGTTTTTATTGTCCCTGTAGCCCCAGTAAGATGTAACTGTTCTGGGTACGGACAGTAACCGCTTCTCTGGAAGACAGTCAAGATCTCAGCCTTTTATTGCTGCTCCCTTTAACATGAACATGGAGGGGGCGTAGAAGCTTTGTACAAGCTGCAAAACATTCACTGAGCTTTTGGTCTAAAGAACAGGAAGCCACCTTCCTCATCCTTCCTTTCTTCCAGGAAAACCAAGATACTATGCAACCCTAAAATAAACTAGTTATTTCCCCTTTCCTGTCTCCCCCTATATGCTAAAATTAGCTTCTTGATTTTCCTTTAATCAAACAATCTCAACAATGCTTTGACATTAACCTATAGTGAGCCTTCTTCACCCACAAAAGGAAATCCGTAAAATTGGTTTTACCAAAGTGAATGGGATAAAGGTAAGTTATGTTTCTAACTTCACTTCCCACTGTGGGTAGCTACTGAAAGCTATTGAAAGCAACTCCCAGTTTACAGAACTCCAGTTCCTAGATGGCATTATTATAGAAATACCTTCCCAACACACAGGGAGAGTAATTACTGTTGTGAAGGAAAAGCTAAATTATATAGAATGCTTCACAGCATAATGCAATTGTGAAAACACTTCAGAAACACTACAATCTTCGATTTACATCTTCCACATTTCATGCATAGTGCTATCTGTTCCCTTCTTTACCCCCCCGGTTGGGAGGAAATACTAACAATCTCACACATAAAAGCTGACCAAGAAATATTTTCAGGACAGCTGCCATTCCCTTTACTTTTTCCAGGGAGAAAGGAAGTAAGTCACGTTCTTGTCATAGTGGGAATAAAGAAGTTTTGATTGTGGCATAAGTTAGCAAAGGAAAAGGCTTCATTACACTCTCCTAATTCTACCAGGCTAAGATAACAAACATTGCAGAAATACATTTTAATTGTTCCGCTGCACAGTAAGTAAAGCTGCAACACCTTAAAGATGTGTCTATGCCAAATGCCAGTTTCAAATTCCAGTCCTGATTTCTTTAATATTTTAAACTATTTAGGCCTTTTGTTTTTTTAAAAAATATGGAAAGTACTTTACTTTTCAAAATAATTTCAACTCCCTCTACATATTGCAAGTTTCAATAACAACATTTATAGTTGTCTAGAGATTAAGAACTTTTACTTTATACCAAAAAAGAGGGGGGTTTAAGATCATTATGAGCAGGACTAGTGTTCTAAAGGCTTATATCTTCCTGTTCCAGGAACTGCTGTACTTCCTATGAGCTACCAGAGCCGTAATACTTCTCTCATCCTTAAGTACCTGCTGGCCAGTTGTCATTTGTATGGCAGCTCCTTTGCCCTGCTTTAGCTGTGCAGCAGCATTCCAAGGAAGGTATACATCCAACTTTGATTCTGCAGAGCATAAACCGCCCCTCCCTGTAAGGAAGGAATGAGGTAACCAAGTCATACTACACCATGGCACGGGAAGGAGAGGGGGAGAGGTGTTTTTGCTATTTATTGTGAAACGCCAAAGAAAAATTAGCATAAGTTACTTATTTGGAGATGATATGAAAATGCTGAATGGGAAATGAACATTATATTTAACCTAGCTACATGACATCTTAAAATTAACTTTTCTTTATTTATGGTGATACTGCAAATCTTAATGTTCTCTGTAGATGTCTTTAAATTTATGTTAGTGATTGGAACAAATTTTCACTATAAAATTCTATGATACGTTCAGAGCCCTTTAGCAGAAATTAAGTACTAATACTACGTGCTATGATTAGATTACAGTATGTATTTGTTCTAAAGATGGTGACTTCATGCATTCTGAAATTTCTTATTACTTACTAACATGATTTTCAAGGTATATTATTCCCCTATTCTGACTACGAGGGCACAAACCAAAACAAATACATAGTGAAATGCTTGAAATTTATTACGCAGCTTCTCAGCTGCTCACAATACTCCTATTAAAAATGCATAACTGTGTTCTTATAAAGGGTCAACACTGCACTTTGATTTAAAAATGAAAATGCTTTACCAAATGTTTTAGACATTTCTCTGTGCTGCATAAGGTAGGCAGAATTTCTGCCCCACTCCTTCATAAAAAATTAGGGATTTGTTTCTATTTGGAAGACAGTCCAGTCTCCAGATATGCACTAACAACAAGGTAAATATTTATACGTTATTATAGGCTTAGCTTACTCTAGTGAGGAAGGTTCTGTTCAAACCTTATGGGGGATGACCATCTGCCAGGGAATGGGAGTTTTTTAAAGTGGTGGCAAATGCTCCACAGAGGCATGGAATAAACCCCTACCTGGTTCCCATGTTACACTCCCTCTCCAGACACAGCTGCTCACTCTGCAGACTGCACCATCCATTTCAGGACACACCAGTGACAGTCTGCTTGGTCATTGGCCATTTCTACCCTTTCCGACCTTCCATCCAATGCCCTGCACTTTGCAGGATGTAGGCCTCAAACTACTCAAAATGTAGTGTGCCCTAAAGTCATTGTCACACAACTAATCATATATAGTTTACTAAGTTTCAGTTAGGCCATTGTCCTGTTTCAGCTGGGATAGGGTTAATTTTCCTCTTAGTGGCTGTTACAGTGCTGTGTTTTGGCTCTGATGTGAGAACAATGTTGGTAACACACAGATGTTTTCAGTTTTTGCTGGGTGATTATACTGTCAAGAACTTTTTTGTTCCTTGGGCCCTGCCAGCCAGAGGGCTGGAGGGGCACAGGAAACTGGGAGGGGAGACAGCCAAGACAGGTGACCCAAACTGGCCAAAGAGGTATTCCATACCGTATAACGTCATGCTGAGTATATAAGCTGGGGGAAGAAGGAAGAAGTGGGGGACATCTGGCATTATGGTGTTTGTCTTCCCGAGTAACTATTACACGTGATGGAGCCCTGCTTTCCTGGGGATGGCTGAACACCTGCCTGCCCATGGAAAGTAGCAATGAGTTCCTTATTTTGCTTTGCTTGCATGGGCAGCTTTTGCTTTACCTATTAAATTGTTCTTATCTCAACCCTTGAAATAAGAACGTTTACGTTCCTTTCCGATTCTCCTCTCCATCCCTCTGGGTGAGGGGGAGTGAGCGAGCAGCTGTGTGGCACTTGGTTACCGTCTGGGGTTAAACCACGATCGCCATCTTCTGCACATCCAAGGCCTCTTTAGAGAGGAGAGCCTCAGAAGTATCATCAGCCAAAATAAATTGTTAGAAGTTATGACTTCGTTCCAAAAGAGACTGAGACTCAATGGATAATTTCTTATCCGGTCAAAACTTGAAGTACTCTAACAGATCTCATTAGTAATATCTCTGCAGAAGAACTGTATGATATCCCTTCACATAATTCTTCTTACAGTAAAACCCCTTAGAGTACTATCACAGCTCATAAGCCATCACCCAAGACAAAGCAGGCAAGAGTTAGTGCAGATACCATTATCCTCTTGAGTTTTTTCTGGTTTGCCTCTGACCTGTCTGGTTTCATTTTGTCACTTAACATTGTGATTGCAAGAGTAAATACAATGGAAACCCATCCACTCCTCACAGAAAGTGTAGGTGAAGCCTGAACCTCCACCTCCACCTGTAACTCTGCTGATTTTAGCAGAGCTACACCAGAGTTAGACTGGAGGGCTGCCACATGCCATACAGCCGGGCTGGAGCTCACCAAGATGGCAGACTCCAGCTCAGTTCAACTTCATCCAGACAGCATGCAGTGACGTGCCCGCAGCTGCCTCTTCTGCTGGCTGGGCACCCATGCGTCTTCTTCTCCAGTGCAGCTTGATGCTCCCTATGCACCTCCTTTCTCTTCCTCACTTGCTGAACCAGGATGAGGAAAACCACAGTAGTTGCATGGCAGAATCAAGGGCTAAATCTTAATCCCAGAGATCTCATGCACCCTACAGTGTTATTAGGGCAAACTAGGTCAGGCCAAGAATCAGCAACTGACACTCAGAAATTAATCCCAGCCTAGACTGTGGTCTTTACTACCAAACTCTTCAGAGCAGAGACTTGGCCAGAGCGTGCATTTAATCCTTCCTGTGTAACTGCAGCATTCAAGACAAAAGGGTGAGCTCCCCAGACTTGCTCTGAGATGGGGTCAGGACCGGCTCCAGCACACACGCAGTTCTGGGAGTTTGGAAGTGTTTACAGATTCCCCCAGTTGAGACACTGTCTATGAGGTCAGGAACCTTTGAGGATCAGGTTCCTAGCCATCAAACATGGCAGCGG
Organism: Falco biarmicus; assembly: GCF_023638135.1. Lineage (NCBI taxonomy): Eukaryota > Metazoa > Chordata > Aves > Falconiformes > Falconidae > Falco > Falco biarmicus. The sequence goes on along the minus strand of NC_079290.1, from coordinate 46,198,037 downwards.
AAAACAGCCAATTATTTTGTATTACTTTGGCTCCCAGTACATGCTAAATCAGTCATAAGATCATCTGCAGCCTGTTCTGAGATTTGACAGCTACTACACACTTTCAAGTTGATTGCTACCAATTTGGAGCCTCTCAGAAACAAACATGGACAACCTGCAGATAGAAAGATTCACACATTTGGTAGAAGTGCCTTCAAAGCTAAAGATTGAAAAAATAGTGCTAGCATTAAAATGCTGTAAAAATGTACTATGGAATAAAAAAACCCATAGAAATATTGTTTGACAAATTATAGCTCAAATTCTGAAAGAAAAGAGTTGCTGAAGGTATGTAAGCCTATATGTAAATAAATGTGTGTATATAAGTGTATAGATGCAATATGAATGACAGATTGGAGCATCTGATCTACATACCAAAAGATTTTGAGCAGATTGTTAATTTATTTTAAACTGCATAGTAACACTTCTAAAATACACTAATCACAACAGTGTAAATACTCTTTAAGATTGGGGTAACATACATATTTAGCCAATTTCATGTTTTCTGGGATTAAAAATGCAGATATAAAAACTTTTTTTATAATCTGATGTGTTATCATCCATGAAAAAAATTAGAATGGCATCAGGAGATTCAAGCATTCTTGGCAAAAAAATGTTCCCATATGTATTCTTGAAATATGAGATATTTACATTGCATTGTCCAAATGACATGTTATCCTTAAATCAACTCTAGATAATATTTTAATGATGTAATTGTCAACCGTGAAAAAAAAAAAAAGATAGTGAGAAATGAGGTTTTGAGGACAAATAGCTTGATCATGGTTAAGGATTGTGCTGCACAACCCTGGTTTAAAGTGACGGCAACACCTCATGGATTTATTTTGTTGGCAGAAAATATATATCCAGCATTATGCAGTTCATTTAAGTCCAGTGGAAACCTTTGTTTTGAGTTTTAGCTTTATTTAAACTTGAAATGCCCCTCTAAATTTTGTGGTAATTAAAAAAGCATTGCTTAATTCCACACAAACTCAGTCCACCTCCTCCTGGTAAAAGCTCTGCTTCTCTCTAAAGATACCTTTTGAGACAGATGATGTTTCATTAATTTCCAGATACTGAAACATACACATAGACCTTCACCCTCATCTTTGATACCATATGCTCTTTCCTCTAAGACTTTCCATGCTAAGTCTCCACTCTGTTGCTTAAAAAAGTCTGAGAAAAACTGCTCTGAGTGCTGGAACCTCAGGCCTCAAGTGTCTAAAATGATACTTGCACAGATTTCAGAACAGAGATCCAAATGAGGAAATGCCTGTTCAGTTCATGCCTAACAATGAGAGATCTTAGGTGTCTTTTTATTTTCTGTTAATAGCTTATTGCCCAGATGTCTGGTGATTCATCTCTGAACACACCCAGAGGTTCTTAACTTTTATAAAGGAGAATAGTTAATCTGATAATTCATGTGTAGCTCCAAGAATTCAAAAATCAACAGTCCCTCTGCCTAACACATTTTACCATTTCACTTTTTTCATGGATTAAGCCAAGCACAATTTTTGTAATAGCGAAAAACACTACTAAGCTGTCATTTCTATTAGCTTATGAGTCATTAAGGACCATCTGTTTTGGATAGGAGATAGGAGCTTACTATACTACTCAGTTACACAGAACCAATGATTAAAAAGTCCCATCTTGTCATCTGAACTCCAGGAATTAGTTTTTGCAATCATGTTCTGAAAGAACAGAAATAGCCCAAATAGGAAAAAACTTTTCTGAATGTTGCAGGTTCTGCCTAATTTATGTACCTGCTCCATGGATGGTAGACTAGGGAGAGAAATCTGCAAGACCTTTCACTCTTTCAGGTTCAGCTGGGTCTTGCCTAAGCTTCAAACAGCTCATTCACATCCAAGGTCCAAACACAGCCTGGCTATCACCATGCCTAGTGCTTCCTCCTTGCCAGAGACATCCCTGAGAGCCACATGAAAATGTACAGAAGAGACAGGCCCTGGAAAGCCTGAAATATGAAGCCCAGCTTAAGACATTTCCTTAAACTGAAAATTATTAGGCATAGAATTACAAGTAAAAACATTTGTTAGTAAGACAGGCCCTAATGAAAAACTACTATTCAATTAATGTACTTCACTATACCAAAAATCTTCACCTGAAGTAAAAGATCATTTGAAAGAATTAAAAAAAAACACCAAAGTGGATCACTTGCTTCTATGTAACCATTGATTTGAGAAAGATATCAATAACCACTGTAAAATAAGTATTTGATTTTGAGATAATAACAATGACTACTTGTTTTGTACTTAAAGAAACAAGACTAATGTTCAAATTCTTTGTTTGTGGAAATACTTTGATAATCAAATTAGCTTATGGCACAGATATAAAAGATCATTCAAGTTTCAAAGCCAGGCAAATAATCTGTATCAACGATTTGGAACGGTGATTCATATTCATACAATATCTTCAACAAGTAGAGATATTGAACATTGCCATATTTATTTAATTAATCATTTTATATTTTTTACAAGGATTGACTTTTTAATAAGGAAATTAGAACTATATAACAAAAAAGCCTGCTTTTAATAAAAATAAATAATCTAATTATTCATTTTTAAATACACCTATTCTAGGCTTTAATGTTCTCAAATTAACTTAGGAAATGTAACTGAGTGTTGGAAAAGATGGGTACACATATCCCAAGTTTAAACCCCAAAATCTGAGTTAGCCTATTGCAGGGGTCCTCACACTTTTTAACCAGGGGGCCGGCACGTGGATGAAGTGGCAGGCAGTCATCTGCGGCTGCTTGGTTTCCCCCCCAACGCCCGGCGGGGGGGTCTGTAAATACCGGGGGCCAGATTGAGGACCCTGGGGGGCCGTATCCAGCCCGCGGGCTGTAGTTTGAGGACCCCTGGCCTATTGAGTTCCATAAATGATGAAAGTCAGAAACCCAAGAATGAAATTCAGAAAACCAAACATTTTGAGAGAGTAAATCAGAATTAATCTTTCTTGAAGTCCTGTCTACAGTTCAGAAGTCCCACCCATGGAGAAGCATCCAACTTCCTTCTGAGTACATTTAAGGTAATGGTGTGGCTATACCAACTTTTTATATCACATCTTACAGTAGAGCTTTCCAAGTCAGAAGTTGTGATGTACAAAAGGAAATTGGATATGACACCCAAAATGATAAGTATAAACACAAAATTTTATGTTCCCTTTACTAATGGTTACAGCCCTTTACCAGGAAGGAGTTGCGGGCTCTGGCCCCTGCTCAGGAAGCGCATGTTTATTATGTCTAAAAAGGAATCAATTGATAAAATATGCCTTGTTTCTAAACTCTGAACAGCCTTGAGTAGAAAGAATTTGAGGTTTTCACTGAAATAGCCACTCTTACTGCTACAAGCGGCACAAGAACTGAGCATCTCCCTGTGTGAGTATTTTCAGATGCTAAAGATGCAAAGTGGCTGGGTGGCAATTCAGGGATTCTTAGTGGAAAATTTAGTTCCTTAAACCTCTGCATGACAGTAGGCATAAGCATTGTACAAAACATATAATCTAGCATTTATACACTAGTAATCCCTACCAATAAGCCAAATCAATGCAGTTATTTGAGGTGCGGTGCAAACACTGAAGAAAGTCCTGGGCCTGAAGATCTACAGTGTATAAGAAGACTACAAAGAGCAGGTGCAAATTATCAAATGAGCTGAGGAAGAGCAAATGCCACTAGTGAGAACCACTGATTACAAAAACTGGCTACATATATAATGCATGTGCTCTTTATACATATCCAGGATTTATGATTATAACAATCTGCATCTAACACAAACAAAACCAAGCCATATAAAGTCCTCACCTGAAAAATAATACATAGCTTGGACCATTTTCTCAAACCTAAAACGTACTTCAGTCACCAGATCTACCTCTCCACCCCAAGTACCAGCTCTCAACAAGAAAAGGTGAGACCCAAGGCCAGTTGGGTATAGAGATCACAAACTCAAAGCCCGATCATGTCCACGGAGGAAAGAGAATTTTAGTCAAATATATAATGACTGTACTAATAGCGTTAGCAGAACGCTTGAAAATAAAAGTTTTGGGTTAAGCTTCAAAAAAACGTTTGGTAGGTTGTATTATTATGCAAACGCAAGATATTCCAGTTTTCCCCGTAGCTTCATAAATGATGCATTTGAGAAATGGAGTGTTTACATAACTACAATCATGCATATATTGTGCCTTTAGCAATTTCAATAACATAGACAGAAAATGGAGTTATCTTCATTATGAACTTTATATGGACAACTTCATAAGTAGCACTGCAGTTAGATAATAAAATGAAATAAACATACTACTTTAGGCCATATTCAAACCTTATTTCCATTTTGCAGAGATCAAGGGTATAACAGGATCTTTATTTGTAGACCATGCAGTAACTTTACTAACAAAACTATGCATTTTTCACCTAGCACAGTTACATGATCCATGAGCTCCTATATAAAAAATGTGTTTAGCTCTTCAAAGCTATTTCTTATGGCTAGCTCCCAAAGTTGAACCAAATGATAATATCAAAAGATACTTGTTATTTAAGGGCCTCTCCACCACTAAAACCCCCCAAGCCGTGGCAAGAACAGTATTTGTTAATCTAAGAGTGACAATATACAGCAATTTGACTATACTAAACTGCATGTCAAAAAGTAATGAGTACTATAGTTATCAGCCATCTTCCTAGTTATCACGTGCATTTAATATGATAAGCAAAGAGTATCTTAGTGAACTTTAAACTCTGCAGAGATGTAGATGAATTAGAGCTTTGGAGAACATTTTTTTTTTTCTTATCAGCATACAAATAGATAATAGCTTGTTTTTGGCAGGGATTCTTTATAGCTAAAGTACTTTCCCCTCAGGGAATCATACTGTCATTTGTTTTTATTTTCAAAATGAAAACAAATGGCATTGTAACTCCTAAGGGTGAAAATGACTTCAGTCTACTTTCCCCCTGCACTCCCATCTATTCATTTTTAGTTAGATGGAATATAGATATAGTTTTTTCCTCCTTTGGCTTCCATCACCACAAAATGTATTCACTAGCTGTACAGTAATTAACAGCTCTTGACTGGAAAACTGCCAACATATACAACGTGACACTCTTCCTTTGAACACTAACAAAGTGCATAAGTAATTTATGTTGGATTAAATATCCCTAACAGGGACCCTTAAGTAACCCAATCACTTTAAACAGGCTCCACATGTATGCTCCTGTGCAGTGAAAATGTCAGACAGTGATAACCCACTAATAGCAGTTCTAACTATATTCCAGCCATTAGCATTTTATGACATCAATCCTCATTAAACCTGGCAAGGAAAAAGATACTAATGTTTCCCAATTTTGCAGCCAAGGTGGAAGAGAAATGGAGAAAATGTAGACAGGTGCTGTCTCCCAAAAAGGATTAACATTTTTTAAAATGTGGTTGCAATTTTCTGTTAGTACCTTTGTTTGTATTGAAAGAAAGACAACAAAGAGGTAAGGGCTACAAGGACCTCAGTGGAATCCAGCCAAGAGTGAAAGAAAAGACTGGTATTTCAGCCATTGTGCTCCCTGCTAAAGCACTGTGCCAACTCATCTTCCAACCCATTATATGAAATTTAATTTAACCTGCTATGCAATTAATTCAGATGTTCAGCCTATTTTTCTCATGGCAGAATCCCTCACACAATGCCTTATTTAAATATTAATCAGTCCTCTTTCAATTAGGACTAATTTGCTTCACAGGGTTTCTCTCATCTTCTGATTGCAGGAAAATGGAGGTAACTTGCAACGTTTGAGGATAATTAACATGGTATTTTTATAATACTGATACATCAAATGGGACCTTAATGAACCCCGCTGATTCCATTTAGTAAAGCATGCCTCAAAGTTATAATCAAGAGGAAAGCCATTGCCATCTGTTTAAAATACTAAGGAGCACAATTTAAACACAGAATAGTTATTTCTTTAAACTGCCTATTGTAGGTCTCTGCAAAAGTCATTTTTTCATGGAAACTAATTGTACAGTATTTAAATTTGAACCTTTTATTACATATATGCAAACAGTGTCTTCCTAAAATGTAGAGGGCCCTCTTAATTAAATGTTGACAACCTCAGATATAAGTAATGTTTGTTAATGTTAATTTTCCAAACATACTGTGCATTTGATACAGAGGCATCATAGATTTTACTCTGTTCTACTGAACATAATATTTTGTGTACAGTACTTGAAGAACACACTCTTCAAAACACCCTCCCACCCCCAAAAAAACCCCAAAAAACAAACAACCAAAACCCCCAAAAAACCCTGTAGTCTTTGCAAAATGAAAAACAAAGGCATATGTTGTTCATTTGTTGGTTACTAAGAAAGGCAAACAAGTTAACATTTACACATGACCAGTTGTTCACAAAATGTTCCATCTGCTACAAAGAAGGTCGAAGTTCATCTTTCTTCTGTTTAGAATTGCTCTACTGTTCCTAGGTAACCTGTAGTCAAAACCCATGTGACTGAGATATCAGATCCTGACTTCAGCATGAAAGAAAAGTCCTTAGTGTGAAAAAACAGCAGTGAAACACAGAAGATCAGACCACTTGCTTCATTTTCACTCCACTGTAAACTTTAAATGTTCATGATTAAGTATTGACCGAGCTAAAAAACTTGGGTTTTTTTAAAGTCAAAAATATTAGCACACACAACCTGTTAAAGATTCGGTATTTTGCTTTTTCTTGTATAAATATACTTTTCTGAATATGTGACTACAAAAAAGGAAATGTCATCACTCTGTTAAATGTCAACAATTTACTATAAAAGAACATGGTACAAAACCCCAAAATTAAGTCACAGCAGTTCTGAACTTCTGAAACACGTTTTCTTCCAGCTCAGCTCTACGTGGATTCTCATGCACCAAACTTTATGTTTGCACCCTCATCAGGACTACTAACAAATCTCTTCTCAAATGCTCAAGCTGTTTACTTTCATGAAACTCAGTAACTTTTGAAATTATTTTGAAATTTCATTATGCTTGAAATAGCCTAAGCCTTACTGGAAAAGACTGTCAATCAGGCAAAGAGACAACCTGATCTTAAAAGCCATGCTTACTTCAGAAACGGACTAAAACCAGAAATGGATCACTGGGCCTACATAAATTATAGCAGGATAAAGAATATAGCCCAAAAAAGAAACAAAGGCATTCTGCTGTTGCTGTGGGTTTTCTGTCTAGCCAGGTCCAGAGGGTACACTGGGAGGAGACGACTACGAGCCAAAGGGAGCAAAGGAAGAATGATCAGCTTTCTAGAAATCTTTGTCTAGTAGAGCGATCTCTAGAGGTGCGTTTGAGCCAGAAGAAACTTGTGTTGTATGTAAACTGAACCATAGCTATCTCTGGGGACTGGGCTTAACCCAGATAACTGTCTGATGTGAATACACACCAACAGAGATACTTCAAGCAACTTTCATACCCCTATACACAGACTTCCATTAAATGGAAACTATACTACAGCACAGATGTTTCTCTGCGACATTTGTTTCTTCCTCTCTTTTTTAAAAAGGCCACAAAAGTTTTAAAGACTACATAAAATCTGCTGTTGATAGAAGTGATAGATTCTGTATGAACTCATGGCCAAGTAAAGGCAGAAATCTGGAAGTATGTGGAATATAATCTTGATCTGAATGTGAAATTTCACTAAATGTAAGTAAATGCTATGTCTGAACATAGGAAGGTTCTTTGTTTTTTGCAAAAATCAGGAGACAATGGTTCCCATTCTCCATTGTGCATGTTGGGGTTAATTTTACCAAGTTTTGAGTTTTCCATATCACTATTCGCTCCATGTAGACATGTGGATCTCAGTACTTAAAGGCATTTAGTTTTATAGGCAAGGTAAGGAAGCCCTCCAGCTTGTGATCCATTTCCCAGTAATCAAGAATCTTCAAGTTCTTTAAAATTATCTTTTCATCCACCACTGCCTTTATCTGGCTGAACTTTGGCAAGCATCTTTTCAAATCAAGTTCTGTTTCTTTAAGGTAACTTAAACCCAGGAAATTCTGATGTTGTCCTTTTAATCATTTGAATAATACCCACTTAGGAAGGATACCCAATCCAGAAGGATAAAAGACTCTTGCAGGTTACATTATCTACACATTATTGGATATACCAGACCACTGCATTTTGTTTCCTTCACTGTTAAAGGGTAAAGAATCACAAAATACTCATGCAGCAGAATTATAACAGTTTTAGTTGTGAAAAACTCACGATTTTGGATCTGTCTGAAAGGATGCAGCAGAGTCTGTTGCCTACACCAACCATATGCAGTAGACAGCCAATAAATAATACATTGCTCTCAGTTATTTCTGAGCTGAAAGGTCTGAAAGTAGGATGACTATCAACTCCTTAACATGAATATGAAGCCTTACCTCATATAGCCATTGCTTTTCCCGTTGCCTAACCAGAGCTAGTTCAGTGCTAAAAAGAGTTCTAAAATGTCACATTTTACCATAAAGAATTATTCTGGATGCAGTCTACAGTACTGGAGATGAAAAGACTATTAAGTTTTGGAATGTTAAAGTATCTTTTTGAGTAACATCCTATTTGTGCTATTTTTGCTTGCCCAAAGGGTGTTCCTAGATTTCCCCTCCACTTACAAGAGATGTTGGGGACTTAGGTAGTAATGACATGACCATACATGAAGGCTTTGAGTCTCCCTTATAGGGCCAGCATGATAATTCCTGCAGGTTTCCAGAGCTTCAGTCTCTGAAATTGAGCAAAACACTGAGAACTAGGGCTAAAGCCCTTCATAATATGCTTTGCTAGGGTCTGTGGTCATGGACAAAACATCACGGTTAGTACACAGTTCTTGCTTACTGACAATTTTATGCACATAAGGGTTTCTCTGGACTACACAGACATCTAGTTTCCTAAGTTGTCTCATTTAATAATTAGAAGTTACTGCACTGCGTCTATGAATGCATGTCAGCTGATTGCAATGCTCTGTTTTGGCATTACCCTTTATGTATCTGTTTAAGAGATATTGTCACTGACAATTCTCGTAAAGAGTAAAGGATCTCTGGGTTACATCACAGAGTAACAGACTCATGAAAGAGTTTCTTGTGCTGCTGATAGTTGACATCCAAGTGTGTCTTTTGTCATTCAGTTGGCTGTTTTCTGCCTTCATGCTTCATCTGGCACAACTCATCCCTATCTATAGACGTATTCAGAAAAAGGAGGTGACAGGCAGCCACTGCTGTGAAGAATGAAGACTGTAGTGTTTAATCAGGTAGTCTATGGGGTGAGTCTACGCTTGGGTGAGATTTATTGCTAGCACTGGACACTTAGGAATCTTTCTGGGTCCATGAAACTTCATCCTCATAGATTTGTTTTTCAGGAGGAGTAATGAGAAAATTCTCACTTTGTAAAGAAATCATAAAAGCAGATCAATGAGTTGCACCCTTGAATGATATAGCTAAGGTGAATGCATTAAGCTGAAAGACTGAGTAACTGACTGAGATAACTCAAGAAACCTTAGTATCTTTTGCATATATATGCCCATTTATCAGATTATTCAGATAATTTTTAAATCTTTTATTATGGTGGCTATTGCATCTCCAGTTCCAGACTTAACAGCTGTTCCATGAGCTCCATCTGGAACTTGTTCAATAATAGGATGGACATCATACCACTATTTCCCACAGCTGCCCTGACTCCACTTTGACCTATTAGCTGAGACCTCTCAAGGAATAATACAACTGGATGTGCAGAAAGAGGTCTGCATTTATTTTAGACTCCTAATGAAACATTTGTAACTAAACTGTAGAGCCAGTTAAAAGCTGAATATGTTTGACCTAAACAGATTTCTATTTTCAAGTATGTATTGCTGTTTACATGTGTACTAATATATTTAAAATGGAGTAATAAATATAAACAAAGAACAACAAACCACCTACTGCAACACTAGAACAACATTTAAACCAGGAATAAATTTATCTTATTTTAATTAATTTTCAAAGCAGTTTTAAAGTTTAAGTTCTCTTTCTACCAAAATATACATTTACCAAAGTGCACATACTGGATCCTGTGTGACTATGCCAAAAGCAATGGCATAGGTTAGGTTCTAGACCATATTCCTATATTCCTAGCTCCTCTCTCCTGTGCCAAACTCGTGTTGGAATCTAAGACACCTGTGTGAGTAAGCCATAGAGTTTACACAATGCTACTTTGTTCTGGGACTGTATTATACTTCTTCCTCCTATGTTTCCTGAGTTAGCATAAATGTTGTAAATAAATGTTCCCTCTTCCAAGAGAGCAGAGTTTTCAATATTTTTTTTTCTATTTTCCATGACTCAGTTGTTCACAGTGTAGCATTAGCAAACAATTCTTTACACCATAAGGAAATATATAAGTAGTATGTTGGGAAAATAAACCAGATTTAATTATTTCAGTGCAAATTTCAAAGGGATTATTAAAAAAGTGAGTTGAATGTATTAAAAATACCATGGCAGAGTCTTAAGCTACAGAATACAAAAATCCATTATTTTTACATAAGGCTCATCAAAAAAGATGGACTGCAGCCACCAACACTGCCAGAGCTGTCAATAATTAACAGATTTTGAAATATAAGTAGCTTATGCCAATCACACACATTTGGCAAAGGTGGCAGCCACAGATCTGGCAGTTGCATATGTTACCTGGCTACTACGTCCTTACTTGGTGCTCCACTTTGGCCAGAAAAGGCAGCTTTGAACTTTGCTAATGCCATGCACAAAGGGTAATCAGAGCATCCCGATGAGCAACAGGTCAACATACATTCCTGTCAAAAGTTTCAGAGGACTCCTGTTGTGGTTTAACCCGGCAGATAGCTAAACACCACATAGCCACTCACTCCCCCTGCTCCAGGGGCATGGAGGAGAGAATAGGGGGGAAAAAAAAAAAAAGAGTAAAATTTATGGGTTGAGATAAAGACAATTTAATGGAACAGAAACAGAAGAGACAAAAAAATAAATTAGAATACACAAAATAAGTGATGCACAATGCAATTGCTTACCACCTGCCAATCAATGCCCAGCCACTTCCTGAGCAGTAGCCTGGCCAGCTTCCCTGCCCCCCCCCCCCGTTTGTATACTGAGCGTAGTGTCATAGGGCATGGAATATCCCTTGGTTAGTTCGGGTCAGCTGTCCTGGCTGCATGTCCTCCCACCTTGTGCCCTGCAGCCTAATTGCTGGTGGATTGGTGAAGAAGCTGAAAAGTCCTTGACTTAGTGTAAACACTGCTTAGCAACAACTAAAACATCAGTGTGCTATCAACATTATTCTCATTCTAAATCCAAAACACAGAAAATTAACTCTATCCCAGCTGAAACCAGGACAACTCTTTACACTGCCTCCTTTCCTTCCCTCGATTACACTGATATTGCTGTCACATTGGAGGAGATCAGAACCACGTATGAGAACATTCCCTTTTGGGAAAAAAAACATAGATAATTTCCTTAACTAAATATTTAGAAGCCCACTGCTTCTCCCCATAAATGGAGACCCATATTTCATCAATCTGCCTGCGCAAAGTGTGGCCAGCTCTCAATTTAGACATTACCTCAGTTTGACAACCTCTGAAAGAAATGTGTGCCATCTCTGAAATACAAGGCAAAAGCTCAAAGACCAACATGAAGTGGAAGTAACTACTGAATTCCATTAGTTTGAGCCTGCAGTGTCATTTCTGAATTACAGAAGAGAGAACTTCAATCAGAAAAAAAATACTTTACCTCCACTAGCAGAATTATAAAAGCAGACTAAAAATAATGTACACCCCATCCCCCAGAGGGATGGGAAGGGGGTCTACAAGGTGTAGCTTCCACTGGGAGTGTAACATAGCCATTGGGGCTGAAGAAGCAGTCCTGTTGCAATCCTGGGACACGCTCCCCAGTCCTGGATTTGCCAGCCTGATGCACAGAGATGATGCGGTGTAGTGAAGAAGCTAGCAAGAGAACCATTGCCAGGTCCCTGGGAATAAGACCTGAACAGCCCCTGTTTGGAGCCATTTGCAGTATTTTTGCATCCATCTCCGTGTCCCACTTCTCATCAAAGGGAACTTTCATTACACAAGGAGAAGTAAAAAGTACAACTATGCTCTCTTTCACCATACTCTCATTTCTACTTACAGTGGATGAATCACTCTAAATAACGCCCTTTTTCTACTTCATGTTTAGACATATTGTGTAGCTGGACAACAGAAATAATGCTTAGAAAGCATTACTGGAGATTCAGATCTATAATCTGAAGAAAAAAACCCCACTCACTTCACATCTGCAGCTACACTGATACTGAAATTATTTTAAAATGTAAACCTGAGAATTTTGAATAACTAATCACTTCAAGTCTGAGCATTCCAAAATCTACAGATAAAAGTGTTGCTGCAAAAAGAAATCACAGCTTGACAGCATGGAAAAAAATAAGTGTACATACTTGCAGCAATACTTTGAAAGAAGAACACAAATATCTAACAGATGACACTACTTTCTTGCCCAGTTCAGGAACTGCCAACAGATTAAGGTCTAAAGCAAATTCAAAATCATGTATTCTCTAGTATTATGGCAGCTAGCAATCCTACTGTAGAAATTTGAGCTATTTTTCAGAAATATAGCCTGACAGAAGTATTCCAGTAATTTTTGCTAATCAGTTAAAAAGTAATAAATGTATAAGATCAAGCTTAAGAAGTACTTTCATCCATAAAGTTTCAGAAAATTAAATGTAAAATGGAGGCCTACAATTATTTTGTTAAAAAAGCTTCCTTGATAGATCCCACTACAGGGAGAACAAAAAGAAAGTAATGAACATTCTTCCAGCATCCCTGGAAATTTGATTTTTGAATTAGAATATAATGTGGTTCAAGATCAGGTTTACTGTTCTTGGAGAAAAACCCAGACCTATATTTTTGTTTGTGGTGTTTTTCCATAGCTGGTTACTTCATCGTATCTTTCACCTTACAAAAAAAGCTTCAATTTGTACTAAATTAATATTTAATGATTTTAAAAAATAATGTTATTTAAGGGGAAACATAGTCTATGCGTTGTGGATGTTATGTTTCAAAACTTCCAAGACTATTTAAATCAATTAGTTTAGAATTGGAAACTGTGATGGGCAAAACTTACTGCAAATGGTTGGACTTGCTTGGATATCAACTCTCGCAACCTGTTTCTTTGCTATAACGTCACAGTCAAAAGGATTTCTGCACCTGCAGAAATTCTTCGTTTCTGGAGAAAGAGGAAGCCAGAGAGTAAGGACAGGAACGATGTGTCGTGTACTGGATGAAGCTGAATGAAGACATGCTAGTGAATGGCAATGCGTTATAAATCTACTGGGCCAAATATAGCATGGATATGGAACAGCTGGCTATGTCTGGCATCCCCACTCATATTCTGCTATGAACACATTATGTGCAGTATTTATCAAGAAAACTAAAGAACTGTTAACTAGTGAAAACAACAAAATACATTTTATTCTACTTAAAAAAAAATCTGACTTTAGTTCCTCTACAGAAGTTTTGTTGGGTGGGTGGGTGTTTTTTGAAAAATCCCTGTCCCTTAAATCATGAATAGGTTAAAAAGAAGGTAACTCTGGGGGATACAAGGCAATCTAGACAATAGTAAAGTTTTAACTTCAGAAATGAAAAGCTTATTAAAACATACTCAGGAAAACAAACTGTATGCACTGATAAAACTGTATGTACTGATTAATTCCCCAGTATCTACACTTTACTACAAAGTATAGGTATTGTTATGTTAAACAGAAAAATATTTTTCAGTAATTCACTGAAATCCTATTTCCCAGCAACTCTTTCAAGATGGGCAATGTTATTGATGTGTAGTAGTATTTTCACAATGCATGATTATAGACCTCTATTAATAAGAAAAACTAAAGGAACAAAGAACACGGTAACAAACTGCAGGCATACCCATCTCTAGGTCAGCAGTCCCGAAAGGTTAACCGATGAAAGGGAGGTTTTCCTGTGAATTGACAGGGGAGTAAGAAGTTGTTGCCCCCACTACTGCCAGCCATCAAGAGCTCTCATATCAAAGCCAGTCTTGTGCAACAAAAATGCTCCCACCATTAAAGGGGCACCAGACCACCACCCAGTACAATCACTGTAGCATCCTGAGCTAGACCTCAGCCGTGGCTCTTCTCCTGTTCCACGGTACAGAAGCAAACATGTGAAATGCAGACTGTCCAGGAAAGCTCTTTGAAGAGACAGACAGCATATCTGCAAAGAAACTCTTCCTGAACAGTATCTGTCATCTGCCCTAAAAGCGTGTCAAAGAGTAGTTGGCCAAGGAGCTAACTTATGGTCTAGATCTTTGCAAAGTTCCTCCTGAGCCACCACACCACTGGAAGAAACATGTTGATGTTCTCATCTGTGTCTGCCCACGGTCATGCATTTAGCAGATAAATAGGAAGATTAAATTTCCATTTCTGTTAATCTCATATTTTTTACGAGTCCTAAATTTACTTCATCAGAAATGCTGAACTGATGCAAGATTTGAACACTGGGCTGAAATAATGAAGATAATACACATGTGGAAAGACCACATTCAGTAAGCATTGCTGTTTAGTATTTCCTTTGAGCCACAGTTTCCCTGTGAGGATTTAAGTATTTGATACATTTACCTACAGGACACAGAAAATCAAAATGTCTCATATATTTCAGTTTTTTAAAAAATAAATGTTTACTATTAAATTAGGAAAACTGGTATTTCTTCTGGAATCTTAACTTTCAAACAAGAATCAGTCTTATCTGTTGCCTTCATGAATACTGAAATAGTTAATTGATTAGTCAAATGTTAACAATTGTTACTCAGGCTGTGCCATGAGATTATGTACTCACACTGAGAATCAATGGTAATTAAGTAGCTGATCAATGCAGGCACTTTTTCTATATATACAAAGCTCCAAAATACCAGTCCAGTTGCTAAAACTAAACCACGAGGAGTAAAACTCTTCACTGAAAGTGACTTTTCTTCACTGAAAACTCTTTACAGTGTAGTGCTCAAAAACATATTCTCCCTTTTTGACATGGAGTAGAGGACTCCATGACATTGACAATGTGTAAAGTTTAGATTTAAGAACAAAACCCTCTATTAGACATTTTACCCTATCACAGATAAAATCTGGGTAAAATGACCAGAGCAGACTGGTATCCAAGCAATCTTGGCACTGACAGAAAAAAGCCAAGGCAATGCAACCTACTCAGTTATCAGTGTCTTCATAATCTATACACTAATCCAGAGATCACGTTGAAGCATTTCTGATGTACTTTACATGACAGTTTTAAAAAACTTACAAAAAGTATTTTAAATACGATTCCCGTTAAAACTCTCATGTCATACATGGAACTGATCTGTCTAGTCATGAACAAGTCATTAACGTGCAGTACTGCCTCAACTTTACATATACATGCATGGACACATATACACATGTTCCCAAGTATGAAGACACAGAAGTGCACTAAATTGACCATAAATGAGACACAGCTCATTAAATCAAGAAACTTATGTTATAATTTTTAAACCTTACTCTTATTTCTAAATATTTTACAATTGGTTTGCTTTGCAATAATTCCCCCACTTCACTATTAAATTCTGTCAAAATATTTACAAAAACCAAAGAGGTATTCAGAATTTCCCATACTTACAGCGATACTTAACATAACTTTCCCAACTTACAGTGGATACAGTCATAACAAAAAATATTATATAGGTATAAGTGAAACCTCAGTGAATCTGAAGATTACATATATTTTTGTATGATGTGAACATTCCATAACCTGTTCAAAGAAGGATGTCAGTCTTTCAAAATAAAATCAGTATCAGCTGTTTAAATTTAAAATGAAATATTATATAGCACATAACAACTGATATTCTATCTTGGTTTGCTTTTTATTTCATCATCACAGGAAAAAAAATACCTTTTTTACATGTTTACAGGAAAAACTTAAAAAAGACAGAAAAGAATAGCTTTATCAAAACTTCATAGAAACTCTAGGAATTAAAATGTTTCCTACCTACCTTTGCTACATGACCTGAATCCTACATTTTATATCCCCTGAATATATACAAAACACAAGACTGCAATAACCAGCATTCTTCCTTTTCAAGTAACTGTACTGAATATTTTACTAGTGCTTCCTCCACTGACTATGATGTAAGATACTTCTGCACAAAATATATGTGTAAGGAACATGTTTAAATGGATTTGTATGCACAAATACAGTATTTCCGTATAAAGACCAATATTTTTTCTGAATAAAGAGCAAACAGAATTTTAATGATAAAAGTTTTGGTCTCACTGCATATATATAACTGCTACTGATGTTAGGAAAAAAAAAAAAACAACCCACAGAAAAGCCTTGAAGAAAAATGCTTTGTAGACTGAAGAGGATTTATCCACAGTGTTTAAAATAAAGCACATAATACTACGATACTGAGTAACATTAACTCTACTGAAAGGTAGACACAATAATATTCCACCACCTTATCCCTGTATAAACTGGGGCAATTGCCTGTTCCTCTTCATTTCTTAATATGTTTGATTAATAAAGATAACAAGGCACCTTTTGTCTGAAAGTTCCCTTCATTAGGCTAACAAACAGGGCAAAAACTGATGAGGCACATGGTATAGATTTGTACACACTCTAAAATAACAACTCTCTCAGCCTTGCTGCACTGCCTGCAGAATCTCAGCAGGTTTGTCTATGAAATATATTGGCCTGTCCTAACTAGAAAAAATATAAACCATAATTTTGGCTGTTGTTTTCATTCCTCTTATACTGACCAATAACTCAGTTTTCTTATATCTGGCAATGCAGCCTTTACAACATGGTTTGCTTTGTACTAGCATTTTTAGACAATTTTTCTTTAAGTGTCATGTATCTCAAACAGCTTTACAGAATGAATTACTGTGTTCAAAGAAGCACTTCCTCAGCGTGATATGAAGCGCATGGATCAATCTGTAGGTAGCAATAAGAGAAAGAACATGATCGTTTGTATTTGTGGATTAACCTTTGGAGTTTTGAAATATGGAACTCAACAACCACCAACTGAAAGAAAACCTCAGCATAATGGCTTATATAAAGGATAAAATCTCTAACAACAAGTCACTTAAGGACTTTGCTCTAAGGCCTCTCTAACTCAAGCCTTAAGGGTATCATGTCCAGCCCAAGCATACAGTCCTCACTCACATGCATTAGAAGGTGAGACCATGCATTCTGCAGGTCTGAACTTCTAAATGTTCCCAAAGATGGAGAAACAAATATTCTTGCGCTCAGCTATAACAATACTATAAGCCAACAGCCACTGTTTTTGAGCATTTGCTAAGTTACTGAGTCCTACATTACTGAAGGACCCTGAAAGAACAAGTCCAACATTTTTAATCTTATGTCTGTTACTTTGGACATTACTTCTTTATCCTCCTTTGAAACAGGAGCATACAAAATAAAAATTCTACTTCCATAGTCTTCGGGTTATTAGAATATTGTGTAATAGGCTGTTCACATGATTATGTATCAAAGTTTTGCAAAGAATGTCAAAAAAAGTAGCTAGAAATACAAAGACTTCCACAAATATGCCACTGTTGTTTTAAACCAAGTATTCAAAAAGCTTATTTTAATAATTAATCGAATAGCTTTATTATAATAGCAATAAATGATTTAAGATGTAATTAACTCAACTATAAACATTTCTTATGAATACATAAAAGATTGACATTCATTAGCATATAAAAACCATTACAAGATTTGGTCTATAAATACACTCACACAAGACTTTTAACTGCTGAAACCAAAATACACAGTATCATCCAGAATTCATGAAAGTTAATACAATGATATCAGTATATTCCTTCAATGTCACATAGTCTTGCTTCCCAACTAGCAATCTTATCGTTATGGCTCATATAAATCCTGCTTTGATATACTATGAGCTATTTTCAGTCCGAAGCTATCTCAAAAAGCCCAGCTCCTACTGTCTCAGATAATATTTCTGTTGGCTTCAAAGTTTCTCTGGTTTACATGGTGCAACTCAGGCAAGTAAAAGATCAACATATTTATTACAAAGTTTTATCACCTAAACCTAGAGTTAATTAACTTCTTTATGCTAAGTGGAAGACACCACAAGACTTATTGTTCCAGTAAAAGACCTCAGTAATATTTTCAGGAGAGGGAGAGGAGGGAAAGAGTAATTTCTAAGAACAGTTAAAAAAAAAAAAAAAGTAGCAAAGAGAAGCATGTTAAAAATGGAAGAAGCACCGGAACCACAAAACACAAAAAGTAATTTCAAAAATATGGTAGTGCAAGAAAAAGAGCAATGTTGGACTATGCACAGCAAATGAAAGGCATAATGAAATACTCATACTGTATTTTATTTTAAAAACCAATGGAATTCATGTTTTCAGTCTGTTAGTATTAAAAACTATAAATGGCCTTAAATTTTGAAAACAAATGGCATACATGACATTGCTAAGACAAGAATTACATACGACATGATCAATTAAGTATAAGCATAACAATTTTACTTCTACCCGTTGTGCTATTTAAAAAAAAACAACTAACCCATCTCTATCCACTGTTTACTACCGGTAGCAGGCAGCTGGCCTGCACAGAAGGCTGGAGAGGCACCCTTTTAAAATTAAGGTAGAGGTTTCTGAACTCAGCTGGAGTCTTTGCACTAAACTTCAAAACACTAGTGATACTTCACCTAATTGTGTTCTCCTGTCTTCCAGAATTAGTGATTCTATACGTAAGAGATCTAGCACCTTAACCTATTAACATGTATTTCATGAAAAAACACTGTGTCTTTTTAAAATATGCATAATTAGAGCAGCAAATAGAGTTAATAGATCTACAGCAACAAACACTCCTGTTCATTATAAAAATGTGAATAGACACCAGAGACAGTTACTCTCTTTTTCCATGTTTACCAAGTATCTTTCATGAATTTGACTTTTGCTGCAATTTATGACTAACAAATTCAAATTAAGGCTAGAAACAAACATAGCCCCTCTCTGCATGTGAAGGGTAGTGCACAGCTCTGAGATGCCCAGGAAAGAAATGCTCACTCAAGAATCACAGCTCCTTTCTGCTCACCCCACTGTTTAAGAGTAGCACAGAAATCAGTGAGAGGCAGACTTCAACATTTTATGCTCTCTTTCCCGACAATGGCACAGCTCCGGTTCCTTCCAACAGGATGGGGGGAAACAATGGCTTCTGTAAGTTTGTTTTCACATACACCCTTGTGCAATGGGTAGACACCCATACGCACCCTGCTTCTTTTAGTCATGCCATGAAAGGGAATATGTTGCATCTTTTTCCTCTTGCATGCAATCCCAGTTTGCTCCCAAGAGAAAGACATTGTTCTTCACTCTATAGAATATCCCAAAGTGAAGTATCATGTGAACAAAAAGTAGGCAAAAAGCAACAAAGGTAAATAGAATGCCTCAAATTAAATTAAACTTCAGAACTACTCACTGCAAATTACCTATATATGTGAGGATGTATTTAGGATATATAGAATTAAAGTAGTGAAAAAAATTAGAGAAATTTTTAGAAACTTAAGCAGAGGAAGAAAACAGAAGCTGAATTACACATAATCACACCCTCATGTCATCTTGAAGAGTACGTCAAGTGAGAATGCTTAAGAAAATGCAGGAAATCTAAATGTCGTCCCTGATGGGCTGAACCTGGGCTCCATTTCAAAGTACTTTTTCTTTAGATGGCTGCTGCTGCCCCTTTTAAACCTTATAATGGAGACTCAGGTCTGGTCAGCTTCAGGCTGGCATTTGTCTTTGATGACTAATTTCTTCTGTGACTGCGTATCTCTTCAGGCAGCTGGTTTCTGATAAGGTTTACTCTAAAAATAAAGTCCAATAGGAACAAGTAGTATGAAACCAATCTAAACACACTTACCTTTCCCAACATTAACTTTCAAATCATACAATCTAATCAGGCCTTTGTAATTTGCAAAATCTGGAAAATGGCAGAGCTACATGAAATAATGATTCAAAAGATGACAGTCTCCCTTTTTGTTCAATACTTTGCCCTTCATTGATAGTTGCCCTGATGGCAGGACAGTGGATTATGAAGGCTGTGTTGCTTGAATTGGTGATAACTTTTAACAGCTGAAGGTGATTTGTTTGGGGCCTCAATCTTCTATCTCCTGCAAGCAGGTTTTGAATACGGTACTAACTAGTGTTTCTGCAAATGAAGTAAACTGCAGATACGAGGGAGACAGAGGCTTGATATTATCTAGGCAAGCTGCTTTTCAAGTCTCACAGCAGATCCTCGGACTCATATGTGTTTTGTCAAGCTTGAATAATGTGAATGCATATGAATTTTCATAGGAATATGAAATTCATCTATATGAATATGAAAAAGAATTTCATTTTCACTTGAAGACATATTGATTATTTTAGAAATACAGAACAAAATTTTCTAAATTCACCAGAACATTGTGATTTAATTTCCTGCTCAACAAAGAAAATCACTGAAACATCACCTCATGTACTTATTACTTAAGCACTGCTAAACTGATACTGTCAAAGCTTGTAATCCAAGGTCTAAGCCAGACTCCTTCATGTGAATAATTATAGTAAAATAAACAGTCCATATTATTGCAGACAAATTTCAGCTTTGGCATTGCAAACTGTTAGCTTCAAATGCACGTGACTGTTATCTGTGTCTTTAGGTGAGATTATTTTACACAGTTCCAACACCATACAAGATGTGGCTACAGTTCAGAGGTAGTGCAGGAATTCCTACAAGTAATTTCCAACACTCTTTTTCTTCCCACATAAGGAGCCTGAACTTAAAATGTTCTCTTTGGCTGTATTGAACCTAGAACACAAGGACTTTTGTCTTCAATTTTGCTGATCATATCTGCTAAGTCAACCTAATGAATCACTTGTTCACCGTCAGCGCTGGCTTTAATGTCATTGAAAATGGTAGCAACCTTAAAGGAAAAGATCCAAGAATTGCAATCTAGGTAAAAAATAAGGCACTGTGTTTATACCTCTCTAGAAGAAAATAACTTAATGCCCATTTCCTGCAAAGGACTGACATTGGAGAACTTCTGATGCACAGAAGACACAAGCCTAACTAGAAAGTCAGGGATCTTCTCTAGCTCCTAGAAATCATAATGAGATCAGGAAACTCCTTTTACAGAACCCAATAAAATCACAACCTTTTTCTGGAATTACCCAATAGGCTGTCATAAGCAGTACTAGAAGACAGCGGATAACCTGGAGAAATAATTTGCCAGCTATAACTGGTACAAAAATCTAAGTAATATGACTGCTATACATAGGACAACAACCTCATATTCAAAATAAAACCCTCCTCCAAAGAGTTTGATGCTAATTTAACCATTTTTTCCCAACAGCTGAACAAATGAACAGGTGTAGGGTTGTTAAAGTGCTCTTAGGGAAGTGCTCTGTTTGCCAGAATGGTGAACAGAAAGAAAAAAAAAAAACTTCCATGAATGCAGTCTGTAAAAATGTCTAAAACTTAACCTTTAATCTTCTTTAACTAAAAAAGAAATTTGATGTCAGATAGAAATTTTTACTCCAACCAGACATATTTATAGTGATTGACTTTTACTATGTAGTGGATTTTTATAAGATCAGATGTTTAAGAAGAATATTATCCCATACTTTTAGCAACACAATACACTCATCAACTTTTATTTGTTCACACGCATATGAAAGTTGATGAGCAGAATTTAAGAAAAATTATAAACGCATGCTGTTGTTTAATGGTTCATGATATTTTTACAGTTTTGTCACATAAAAGCCAATTATTTGAGATAGGGCGTTAGTTGCCAGTGGAAAGTATGATATTTTCTTTCTTTTTTTTTTCCCAATCATTTTGATAGTCTGAATTACTACCACCAGTTCATCATATCATATCATAAAACTCACTATGAATAATAAACAGATTATCCTACAACTTATCTTCCTCCAGCCTGAGAAATAATATCTTAGAATATAGTATGATGGTATAGAGTTAGATCAGGCTATTAAGGCACAACCACAAGCAACCAAGGTATAAACTGCACACCCATGAGCACTCCTGAGCTGTGTCACACCACAGACAAACCCTGCTGTCTTTGCTGTCCCTGTCTTGAGCCAATGGCTCATGGTAGGAGCCTACAATATTCATCACAGCTTCACAAAAGTTGTGCTGTGTTCTCAGGACTCTACATTTAAACACATAATGAGTGGTTACTCTCCTCTATGAATTTTCCACCTCTGAAGTTCCCATCATAGGCAGAAGTTGCATTTACAAGTCACTAATCAAACACACAAATTCCTGTTCAGCATGAACTTGGGTCCTGCGCACGGAAGCCCATTTCTTCCCAAAATACGCAGGTTCCCTTTGCTCCCCCTGGTCCCTCTCCTTTCCACATCGTGTTTCAGTTGCTGCAGCAGAGGCAGCGAGACCCACTCTGACGCAGCCTAGGGCAGAGTGCTTACAGCACAGGTCCCTGGGTGTGGGGAGCTGTATGCTGAAGATAAAGCCTAAATTACAGACGTCTGTTTCCCTGTTTATGTACAGCCATACAACTGCAAACTACAAAAGAGTTAGCCTGTTCTTCAGGCATCAGGACACCTAGGGTAGGCAATCTGAGCCTGGACATCAGAGCTCTGATGAAAGCCTGTGTACGTACATTTTGGTATTTTTAATATCCACTTTGCAAATATTTTAATAGAAGGAAATGTGTGAGGGACAAATGTATGATCATTCACTGTAATTAACTCTATAGCTCTTACTTCAGCTTTATTTGACTAAATATTTACAAGATATCTAGGACACTGAAAATGAAAGTTGTTATGCATTACATAATACAGACATGGCCTTTGCAAAGCTGTTACCGCTATGATAAACTGTACAGCTATTATGAATCACTGGACAGCAGCTACCTCCTACACTATCCTTCAGTTATTTAGATAAGGAAATAACTGTAGTACTAGAGATGCTTTCCAAATGGTGTCTCAGGTATTTTTAAAATAGAGCAAGTCATGAAAAGCCTTGAAAATTACTGCTCTGTTACTGACCTTAGAAATTATGGCCCTAGTGGTACAGATACTGAGCACCCTACAGAAACTAGAAGAAATTAGGATGTAAAAGACAGCTGCACCAGGCCTTACAGGTAAGCAATGGTAAAATCAGATTGTACTAAAAACATAACTATTCAGTACCTCTCCAGAAGGTCTCCCAAAAATACCTCCAGGACTTCTTTTGTGGAGGCAGCTTTCTCAGACCTGAGCTCTCCAGGAGCTGGGGAACTTATTAAACAAGTAAGAACAAGATTTTTTTTTACAAGTAGAGGAAAAAGCTAATAATTCTTCACAAGAGGAGACAAGAAAAAGCATGACTTTTTTTGCTTAGCCACTTAGCTGCCCTATTACTAAAAAAATCCAAATCTTTAAGGAAAAAAAATGGATGACAAACAAGAGGGTTAAACAAGGATAAAAAGAGGAAAACAGAATTTGAAAAAAAGGGAGGAAAAGAAAGATAGAAAATAAGGAAAATAATTAAAGTATTTCTGTAATTAAAATATTTCTGATGCCTTCTGAGAACTAGATCAGAAAATTATGTGCCAAACTATTTTAATTCTGTTTATTATGCTCTCTTAAGGTACACACTGATAGTATTGTGATGGAAGCAATTACTATACATATAAAATGCATTTTAGAGGATGGGAAAATATCACCACTTTAGGAACTTTGTACTAATTGCATAATGTTATATTCAACAAAAAAATTAGAATTATTACCATGTTTACCTTATTCAAAAATGCAATATTTTTTTTACCTGGTAATATTCAAGTGTACTATTACTGCATATCTTTTCACCAAACTGACCGCTCACTAATTACTAAAATTATTCTACCATACTGTAGTAGAAAGTTTAATACTGTCAGGAATGTACATGGCTGTGAAATGTTGTCAAAACAAAGAATATTGATCTTCTTAAAACACTGCAGTTAGTATATAAATCACCCCAAAATGATTGACATTAATATGTGCCTTTTGTGCAAATGCACTTTATCATGTACCTTTTTGACAGTAATAGCGTTTTATTATACTGCATGGCACCTTAACATACTCTACAGACAATTTTTTCAATTTGAGAGTTTCCATTAAAAAAAATAGTTGTTGAGCAAAAAGAAAATTAACTGTCTTTATTCTGTTTGATTTAATACCTTGTCAGTTTGGTGCATTTTTTACAATTCTTTGTATAAATAAAAAGTTGAAAAGAGCTATTCTAATGGTAATTTGGATCAACCTTACAAACATATGATTCCAGGTTTCTAAAAGAGGCCCACTTGAGGGGGCTTTAAAACTGAACAAAAAAAGCCCTAGGGCTCTACAACTC
Source organism: Falco biarmicus (assembly GCF_023638135.1). Taxonomy (NCBI): domain Eukaryota; kingdom Metazoa; phylum Chordata; class Aves; order Falconiformes; family Falconidae; genus Falco; species Falco biarmicus. The sequence goes on along the minus strand of NC_079290.1, from coordinate 46,173,613 downwards.
ACATTTAACCTACTTACATGAAAAAGGAACTGCTTTGGTTAAGAATAAACTTCCACAAGCTCAGGTTCAAACCAAACATGCCAGCATATTAGTGAGGAAATGAAACAGCAAATAGTAACTCCTTTCATACTTGTAAAAGAATACTGTATTTATTTAAACGCTTTGGCAGAAATTCTTATTTTAATTAAATTGCATTTACTGAAATAACATTTTCATAATTAAGAAAAAATAACCAATTTCTTTTAAAGACCTATGAAAATCACAGCAATCTAAAATATATGGAGAAAACATGTAATTGTGAGAATAAATCTGTCTGACTAACTCGGGATGTGAGTCAGGAAAAAATGATAGTCTATTTTTTGTGCTGGGCAAGCCTATGCAAAGCAGCCACAGGAACCCAAAGAAATTAACTTCTGTCTGTTTGGAAATCATTGTAACCAGTACACAATTTTAAAATGCGGTTATGTTTGATGCATTTTTTTCCTTCTGAATAAAGTTACTTGCTGTCATCATATGTTGCTTTTTGTTTATGTCCACCTATCAAGAAAAGTGCTGTATTATTCTTAGAAACAAAGATTTCATTTATCCCATTCCGCTGTTCAAAGTGATCAAGAGAAAGATGAGGAAGATATTTTCTTGGAAGACCCCTGCCACTCACCACTACATCCTAGAAATTGAAGAGTGACTATGAAGGTTTTCACTTTGTGTAGCCATGAGGTTGGGGACAAGGAAACTGTTTCACTGTGAACACAAGGGTGAGGACATACATTTAAGATAATAGAATCCACTAAACCCAAAAGAGAACAAAAAGCTAATTATCCCTCCATGACATGGTCGTGGTCATTCAATTCATATTCTGGCAAGCTACCTTAGTTTGAAATCCATGTCTACATTCCTGAGGTCCTCATCATGGGGATAAAATGTATCAGATCAGTTTTAGGCATGTGTCATTGATTAGTTTTAATACTTATTAAGAACACTTTTGGAACAGAAAAATTGACACAGTCTACAGTAACACTTTCTATTGTACATGTTCACCATCCAACTGCTTTATCACTTCAATCTTATCCTTCACCAGGTCATTTAAATATACGTTTATTTGGAAACAATAGAGCAGCTGCTGCTTGTTTGCACTGTTTCTAGAGTTACTCAACAATTTAACTAGTTCACTGCTTGCAGAAGGGAAGAGGAGGCATGGAAAAACGCAGTGAAACACAGAGGCAGAGAAGCGAATGTCCTCAGTTTCAGTTGACAAGGCCTGTCTCATTTGCTCACCATTACTCCTGCTGGTTAGGTGTACTGGAAAGTCCTCATTTTAATGGCTAGAAATTTATTCACCAGCAGTTGATAACTATTTGATCTTATACCAGCATTGTCCTTTGACTGAAATTGCTCTTTTTCCCCCCTAAGGTTTTTCTCCCTCATGGATGGTTACAAAGAGAATTAATCTCCTCTCTCATCCTTCTTTGCAGCAGATTAAACAAACCAAGATGTTTCCTGCATGCCCCATGAGCTCAGATACTGAGCTCAGCCTAGACACAGTAGCACCTCACTCACCTTCTGTATGGGCTACACTGCCTTGCTGGGGAATACCATAGCATGCGCCCTGCGACTCAGGACTGCATCAAAACATCCCTATAGAGACAGCTGGGGTGTCTTCAGACTTAAGTCAACATACAAATAGCCATCATTTGATCCTTTTACAATAGGCTGTCCTTTCCCATGATCATCCTAACAGCTCTTCCTTACACCTGTTCCATTCTGAATTTGTCTCCCTTGAATCCAGGTGATCAGACACAGGCAATCTCACCAGTGTCTAACTCACCTCTACCAGAAATCTCCCCCCAAGAAAAAAATGCGGACGTTTGCTCTCATTATCGTCACAGCTCATCTTGGCAGTTCACACTTATTCCAGTCGCTCCCCTCTCCAGCAGCTGATAAGCTCCCCTCCCTGCTTACAGCAGCAAGCTCTGCTGTTCAGCTGCGCACTGGTGACTTCGTGCATTCATCCTTCTGCAGCACCCCGACACTTCAACCATCAGGGTCGCATACTTTTCCTTGATATGCTGTGACCCTTTGTAGCAATTGTGCCTCTTTATTCCTGGTTATCAGCAAATTAATGAACTCTTATTTGTATGACTAATCACATCATTCAATAAGAACATACTAAATAATACTTCAAACCCAATCCAACAGGTCTTGCGATTTCTGTCACCAGTCCTTTCACAATTCTATTGCCTTGATGGCAGTACATTTCTCTCTCAAGATTATTTTGCACTTCAGTGTCTGTCACTTCCATATACATACTCCTCTTCCCATCTACTCAATGTCATTTTTCTTGACTGAATAAAATATGTTCAATTCAAATATTGAGATGCTTATTGACAATTTGTAGTCTCTACCTTTCTGTACCGCACAGCTGCTACATTTCTTTCCTTGTTCTCTATTACTATCATTTGCAAAGTCCAACATGCTTTACTTGTTGGCCAATTTCACCTCCCTGATAAGACTTTAATCCTTAGAGCTTCTCCACTTAGTCTCAATGCTCTTCTTGAGTTGGTTCTTCACTCAGGCTCAGAGTCCCTCAGGACTTAACTTTTTTAGCTGCTGCTTTAGAAATAAAGTTCAACAACTGCACCTTTGACTGCAAAAATTTCCCAGTTTCTCTTATAATCTCTTCATTGTTCAATCCACCGGTCTTTATTCTGAGATCTCTTAAAGAGACTGCAAAAGACTTTCCTCCTCATGTCAAAATGGTAAATGAGAATTCCTGTCCACATACTTCTCTTATTCAAATACATGCTTACATGTAGAAACACAATATTTTTCTTACTTTAGAAAAAAAGCCAAGCAATTCAATTTTCCAGTTTACAACAGATTATAATCATATTGCTTTGCTTTCTACTTCTCTGGATTTACCTTACTGGTCCTAGCTGCAATTGTTCTCTAACTGTGGTTTGACTTGTTTTCTTATTGATCTACCCATTTCCAAATCGGAAAAATTAGATTCAGGAATAAGACTTGAAAATAAGTGTGCAGAGCAGTGCATATATATAACTATGTGTACACAGATATATGAATGTATTTGTAGTTTAATGTCATTCTGCAGTAAAATTTCATTCGTTTGCTGGGGTTTTCAGTTTCCTTCAAAAAAATAACTGTCTTCTTTGGCTGATCTCTCAATTACATTTAAATTGACTCTATTTATGATCACCCAGTCAACACTGCTGTTCTACTGAAATGTTCTCCTCTTCTTTGAGGTTTTTTCCCAGACCTTGACAGGGATCTATGGCAGATGACAGCATCACCTGTCCCAAAATGAACCCTTGCCTGTGGATTGCTTTTAGCTCCTCTGGTGTCAAGCGCATTGATTCTTTTCAGGAACGTCCAACTGCATGTCATGCCTTTGTCAGATGCTGGTGCAGATCACCCAGCAGTCTGTATCTTACAGTTTCCTATCTTCTGCAATTTCTAGCTGTTTCTGGCTCCTGGCCCCTCTATTATCTCTGCCTTGCTTTGTGGAGATAGTATATCAAAAAATTGCTGCAGAGCAGCTATCTTCTGACTGTGCATTTCTCTTCTTTATTTCCAGTGCACCAAGTCCCTATCTTAGTTTTATTTCTTCCCCATTATTAGATTTCTTCCTCTGCTTTGCTAGTAGGTCATTCTTTGTAGCCAGAAAATCTGGTCCCTTCAGATACTTTTACCCATTAGACATGTGCAGAAGTGCAGAACTTCTCTCCCTTTTTTTTCATCACACCTTCACATCCTCATTTGAACTGCCACATCACTCACACACACTTCCCTTCCTCAGTTCTTTTCTTCCACAGATTTTACAAATAGGAGTTTTCGTTCCTTTGGACCTTGCTTTCCACAATGCTATGCTTAATTTATTCATTGTTAAACTAAAACATTCCCATATATTCAAATGTTCAGTCAGAGAAATGTTTCAATTTGTCAATACATTCATCTGATATCTGTCTAATGTGTTTCAGATGTTGAAATATATAGTATAAATCACAAGGAAAATCCAAATTACAGGGATTCACACAGAAGATGAAATATGATTGCATAAGGTCTCTTAATGCCTGGATGAGCATACTTTAGATTCTGTGTACAGCAAGTTGCCTCCCATTTCTATCCAGAGAAATAATGTGCTCGTATGCTTCTTTTATTTATTTGAATTATCACTATATTAAAGTAAATAATGCAAGGTCTCATGTTTACTTAATACAGAAACCACAAATATTTTGATTTTAAAATACCTTTTTTTTTCCAACGGGTATGCATCTAGCATACTAAAATTAAGATTTCAGTTAACGAAATTATCAGGTATTAAAGAAAAAAAGAACGGTTCACAATCTACTCTATGGGAAAGAGAAAAAGCACAGTGGGAAATCATTAAAGCTACAGCCACATAAAGTATTTTCCCTTCCTTTTTAATTTTTTTCTTTAATGAAATTTTCTTCTGAACATTGTCTATTCATGGTATAGAATGCTGGTTGATTCACCCAAACTGTATTTCTTTTTCAGCTCTGGCAGCCTGCAATTCAGCCTCTGCTGCTTGGCAAGATGGAGGCTCTCACGTTTTCACAATCTAGAAGCCTGCACTTTGCAGCCAATTACTCAAACGTAACATAGGCTCAAGTGTGCTTTCTACAGAAAGCACAATAAAAGATAGACTGCCTTATGCCCAGAGAATGGGTATTCTCAACTGCTCTTGGGCACTCAGATCTGAGACTCATGGAGCACAAGGTGCTCCCTGTTTCATGGCAATGTGGTTGGCAGTAGGCATGACCCAAGGGTCCTGGCCATGGCAGCGGCTCCAGAGCTCCCTGGATGTGAGATGTCCCAGGCATCCTGCAAGAGGAAGAGCCAGAATCACAGCTGATCCCTGCTTGGACTGTGTAAGACATCTGTGCTGTTGCTACCCAAGTAACATAAATGCATAAGGCCAGGACAGACCCCAGCCCACAAGGACTAGGACATACTATATTCCTTCTTTCAAGTCAGAAAAATGCTGCAAATATTTCATGGCATATTTAGGACATTATTAATTTTTCATTTTCTATCAAGGAACGGGTGAAGAAAATCATTAATTTACAGACAGCGACTGATGTTCTTCTCTTACATATTGCATTTTGAGCCTAGATATCATGGTGATGGTACACCTGCAATATGAAAGAAATAAGAGGGAAGCACTCATGGAAAATTTGTATTTATTAACATTCTGACATTTTATTATATCCCCCATTTCTGCTAATTGTAGCAAGAAAGCAGACACAAAATTACAAAGGCTATGATATGTGCAAACCTTAGACCTCAGCTAGCTCTCTATAGCAGTAAGAAATACAATAAAATCAAGTAACTATGGACATAAATAAGAAAGTATGATTCAGGACAAGTGATGATGAATGAGCCCAGTGTGGATAAGAAACAGTTCAGAAGAAGCTCCCAGAGCTGAGCAGTTTTAACTGCAAACAGGAGAAAGCTGATTTTGGCTGCCTACAATGCAATACAATGCAAAACAAGGTGTGCTTCAGTGTGCATCCTAGTGCAAACCCATGAACATGTCCTGACTTCAAGATGGCAAGACACCTGAGTGTGTCCAAGCCCCAGCTCATGGAGACAATATTGTAGGGGAATCTACTGAGAAGCAGGGGGTGCATCTTCCAACAGGTACCTAGAGTATAAACTGGGTCTTTGGGCCCTCCTTAGATGTGCTCTCTTGTTTAGTGTTTGCAGGCTTAAAACTCTGTACTGATTTTGCCATTGGCTCTCCAGGTTATATGCTTAAAATGATACCTCTCCCAAACTCCTAAAGTAAAAACATGAACAAAACCGGAACTACTAGGTATAAAATTTGATGCTTGAACACTGGCCAGGAAAAGGGATCTAGATGTGTATAGTTCCAGTTAAGATGTACCATCATTATGAAAAACAACCATGTCAAAATGTACTGGAAGAAGCACTGAAATAGAGTCTACAAAGTTTCAATTAAATACATTTCCTAGTGCAGAACAAGGACAAAATCGTTCATAAGATGCATGCGAACTGTAGTAAACCTGGAAAATAAATTTTGCACCGAAATGGTTGTGTGATGTCTTGAAAAAATATGTAATATCTCTTTACAAATCTCTGCATCATTTCCTTAGTCCATTCCAGCTACAAGAGGACAATGTGGAACTAAAAAAAGGAGTGGTCTGTATTCCTCAACAAAGGGTCATTTTAAATACAGGTTATTTCTGGAAAAAGGGATGATCGAGAACTGGATAGGTACTGATCTAATTGGTGCTAAAAGAACAAAAGATAAAAAAAAAATAGACTTTATCTTCAATGTGACGCTTTCTCTTACTCTATTCAAAGTGACTACCTCTACAATATAGGGCTCATACTTAATCCATGAGGCTATGCAGCATAATCTATCCAATACCTTGGGCTATCAACTCTGTCCAGCTGGTCATTAATCCCCAGGAAATAATCTGCACCTCAATTGTTACTGCTTAATTAAATGTAGCGATCCATCTGACATTCAGAATAAGGATAGAAAGAAACCCTAATAGAAGGTGACTCCTGCAGAATTGGAACTCACTACCTTTCCCTTGTAGACATAATGTAACAATGTTTGGTTACAGTTTATATGTGTTTCTATATATTAAATTACTATGGAGATGCTTCCTATTGAATGCGGTGTAAATGTACGCCAGTACACAAATTTAACCAAGTAAACACAAAGTGGTCAAATAAATCTTTCCTCTTCTTCTGTATCTATTCTGATCCGTAAAACTAGATCTGCTTATTACTTTGGGCTTGTCCTATGCCTACTACTGGCAAAATGCTGTGACAACAGTCTTTTAGAACCAGCAGCAAAGCTGGCAGGATTTGGCAACGCAGCTCAGAGCAGGTTTTAACTCAACAGTTACAGAAAATGACTGCTCTTTAGTTCAGAAAAATACGAGCTCATGTACGCACTTAATGCATATGAAGAACTACTTGGGTCTCTGTAGTGCCTCTTTAATATAAAGACGATGACTTATCTGTACATTAGATCTTTCTCCAAAAATAAAAGAAATTATGATTCATGTGTTTCCAGAATTATCAGGACTATGCAAAAACTCAGTGTATCAAAGCTGATTCTGTAATGACTGTAGATCTTTTGCTAACTTCACTCATATCACCACCATAACTCTCAACTCAGTATTTTATTATTCACTTAGCTTAGAAAATAACCTTTGATTGCCAAGAAGCAGCAGAGAAGAGCAAACATTTCAAGTTTAAAATATGACTGAGATAAAAAGTGGTGGGCTCAGCCACACACTAAACACAGGCTAAAAGGCGCAAAAGAAGACAGATTCATGTACTTAAAGACAAAGCTGATATGGCACCAAGAGGTACAGAACTGAATGCCTAAATCCTTTCTTCAGCCAGTTATCAGATAGCAACATGGGGAGGAACAGATTAACATTTGCTGGTCAGACCTGATGGGGCCCTGGCTGGATACAGAAAGACAAATCCATCTGCCAGCCCACGTACTCGCCTTTTTTTAGTGAGACTGTTCACAAAGAGAAGGTCAACAGCAGTGTCAGTGACAGGTTTTAGGATGTGTTCATCTAACTACCTTGGAAGACTCAAGACCTCCAATTCTTCTCACCTGTACCACAGGCAAGATCTACTCTTGCTGCTCCCTCACATACCAGAGTACAATTCAATCTTTGGAGTGCAAGCTCATTGCTCTTCTTTCACTTCTAGAACTGCTCATATTTCTTGTAAATGCTGTGAAGTATAAGCAATATTTCATGATTGCCCAAAAGTTTTCAGAAATATCTTAAATAACAGTCCTACTTATTTTTCCCATGCAGCCACTTTCTAGTATTTATTCTGAATGCTGTTTTCAATTATAAAGTTCTTTACACTGCCATTAATAAAAGATGAAGTACTACAATTATTTCATTTTCTTTTATGTTATTCTCTGTTAAATAGTCACTAGAAAATTCAAAACTCATTCATTCTGGCAGAAATTATGTATTACTACAGTTTGCAAAATACTCAGAAGTGAAGTACTTATATTAATGACAGCTGCTACATAAAATTCACCTCAACTGACAGTCCCACATGGGAAAGGATCATGAGGATATGTTATTTTCCTAGAGAAAGGGGAAAAGATGTCTGAAGTAGGTCTCAGACTACTGTTTCAAAGGTTAAAATGTTGTAATTTAAATAATGTATTGTTATAAAAGCTAAGCCAAAACCCCAAAATAATAAGACATACAGAAGTCGAAACAGGATAGGTTTTAGTCCTGCAGTTTACCTTACACACAAAATGAAGTACCTTCTTCTAAGAGAATGAGTTCCATCATTTTATTACAGACAGTCAGTCAGATAACACCTTATAAACCTGCTGGTGTTTAGTTACTTATTTCTTTTCTGGATTATAGTTATTTTAGAAACAACACCCCCTAAAATCCAGTAAAGCTAACAGAAACCTATTGAAATAGGATTTTTGAAATCTAGACTTAAATTTTAAATTTTAATCTTCATCTTAAATCTAAAATCTTAAATTTTAGAAATTTAGACTTCATTGCCCACAGCAGGAATGGCGGAAGTTTTAAGACTTGCATATAACCGCTCAACACCACCTAGCCAGTGTGCTTCCCAACTTGCAGCAGGTGAAGATCAGCCCCAGGTACACCTTCCCTTCAGAGAAGCTTCTCATTTTTAAAAACTCAACAAAATAGTTATACCTTTTGTTAACAGCTGAAGAACAAACATCTGTGCCAATGTCACCAGGGGCTTCCGCTATGCCAACAGTAGCAGATAATGGGAAAAGCACTGAAATTATGGTGGTAATTTTTTTCACTAGCAAGAAGAGCTTCCCTTTACAAAGTGGCTCTTGTTTCTATTGTCAGGTCCTCAAAAGGGTCCTCCACTATCACTGTAACTGTGCCTCCAGACAAAAATCTAGCAGAGAATGGAACTTTTTCGCTTGCTGAGCAGGCTGTTATGCAAAGGATGTCTGGCATAGATACCTCAGGTGTCAGCTAACCTCACGGTGAAAGTCAGGCCACCAAGCAAGTCTTCTGCCCTGGCCTCACTGCTTTAATTCTGATGAAGCAATCACATGTTGAGCTAAAGCTAGCAACAAGTAAATGGCTCCTAAGGATGGTTGGTTTTTTTTTTTTCACTTAGTAATGTACTAATTCTTTTCCCCTTCAAGACCTGGATTTATTAACTTCTAAAGGCATTTTATGAAGCCTCTTTTTTTTTCTATAATCTTTAGGTAATGAGACTGTAAACATCAACTGGAATGAGATGGTTTGTTGTATTAATACATTCTCCTTCCAGAACAGCCAATAATTAACTTACTGATTAAATATATCTAGTGATGACTTTTAGCACAATGACACAGTCCCAAATAATAATGGATATTTGTAGCTTAATACAGACACCCAGGTGTACAAATGAGACTCTGTTTATCCAGATACTTCAACAGTTTGTAAATAACGGTCCCCGATATTGCAATACATTCCACTTTCTCAAACGTCTGTGCCAGCCCATAGGTCTCATATCATTGATATCTCATGGTCCAAAAATCGGTGTCAGTAGATCAAAAACAACTGAGACCCAATGTAACTTAATATTGCTACTTACTATAGCAAAATTCTGTGACAAAGTGACTAGTTGAAAACTGTATTTAAAGTGGCAATTTACAAATCACTTGGCATTGGTTAAAGGGTGGGAACAGAGGTAAAACCATTCAATCTTGTGCAAAAATCAGGTATCCGAGTTCCATCTATTTGTCTTTCATGCTATGTAAATTCATCTGGGAATAATTTCTTAAGAAGAACATAAATTTTCAGGTGATAAATAAATTACACCATGCTTTCATATTCCCAAACCTATCCAGACATGATTTACTATCAAGCGAACTTTTGGACTAAATGCCCATCTCCTAAAATGCATTTTTAAACAGAATGATGACCTGAAGGCCTGAATTCTTTCAAGCCCTATCACTGACTGAGGCTTCTAATATTAAAATGGCCTCTTTGGAGATGCTACATCTCTTCCTTCAGAGTATTCTTGATGACACAGTTAAATGACCAAAGAGAGGTGGGATGAAACATGGGCAGACAGGTACATGATCTTCAGGTATGCCCACATGCTGTCGGTCCCCCTGCTAGTCTGGGGATGCTGTGTTTATTTTTCACACAGCAAAATCAAGAGAGAAAATTGGTGGTTTTTTTTTAAAAAAAGAATAATGTAATAATACTCCAAAAAACTAGCAAGCTGTGCTACAAAACAAGTGCACAACCTAAAGCTATACTTGCTTATATTGTAAAAATGAATAGGTGTCAAGCTGGAGTGTCCTTTTATCATTTCATAAACATGATTTAATACTTGACCAGTTCACAAAAATAAAAAAATAAAATGAGATTGTTACCATGCTTTTTTGCAAATCCAAACCAATAAGAGCTTTTGCTGAGTTGAAATGAATCTGCATTACTGAAGTACTGTAAAGCACAATATATTAAACATCCAGTCAATCCACCTCTCAGAGCTGCATCAGTCTCTAAGAAACCTTAATGCATGCTCTCAGCTAACCCCCCTTTCCACCCAAACGAAAAACACTGAACTCTGCTCTTGTCTTCTGGTTCAACATCATGTCTTTCCCCTCCCTCCTCCTGCTGTAATAAATATTCTCTCTCTATCCCTGTTACTGACAATAATGTAGGTGAACTCTGCACCACATACATCTGTCATTATTAATGACCATGGTGGAACGAAACGATAGCTCACTCTTAGGAACCAAAAAGGGCAAAGTGCTTCAGAATTTTCCATTCACATTTTCTTTTTTAAGCATACTTACTTGGTGACTTTCCAAAGTCATGAGCATGACTCGAACAAGAAAAATCTCTCAGTGTTTAACCTTTGCATAGAAAATTATTTGTTCAAACAAAGGGCACTTGTTACTTGGAAAGTCTCATTTGCTTATAACAATGCTATGTGCAATATTTTACCAAATACAATAAACACAACAAGATGTCTTATTCCACATGGAAAATAATTTTGTTGCTAGCCACATTGCATTTCTTTCAAACAAAAGGCTTAAACTGGGTTTTATTTGCCATTCATCCCTCTACCAACACTGCTAACCTAGAAAGTACAAGACTGCGTCTGAACTAATTGTGAAAGCGCTGCCAGAGTGACTGTGACCGCATGGCTCGTACAGTACCCTGAACTCTCTCAGAAAGGCTGTCTTGATAACAGAACTTTACTGGGACTGTTCTTTATAGGCAGCTGATGGAACCTTCAATTTTTTTCTCTTGAGACAGCAAACAAAATTTGAGAAGCTATAGCAGTTTAACCACATTGCTGCATAAGCCTTTGTCCCTAATGTAACAGTGTGCTCAGCACATCAGGTGCTTTCCATGTACCAGAACACATTGCATAAAGGTGCTGCACAAGAGGGACAAAACATGTCTCTGGTAAATTTAGTGTTTGGAAACACTGCATCTCACACAGTGCAGGGCAGTTTATAATAATACCTCTGTTACCAGGTTTTTTGCTCACATGTAAAGGCCCAGAAGTCTCAAACTTCCTCTTTCTTCTAACATTTACACTGTGAATAGTTCTAGTTATTTTCCTATCAGCTACTCTGACTTGAAGTGAGACTGTGTAATAACCATTTGTTAGTTATGCCAGATGTGCCTGAATGGACAAACATACTTAAGAGCAGTGTTGGCAATGGCAAAACATACCAAAAAAACAAAAACACGTAAAAACTAGTCATCATGAGGTGACAAAGATATTACCCTCTGCTTTCCTAGGTCTATATTACTCCACAGATACATTTATTATTTTTTTTTAACCAGCTCATGGGTTAAAACTTGTTAAAATATGTTTGCATTCCATGTCAGCTATATTCTATATATATCTGTCACTTGTCTTTAGCATTTATGTTGATAAAATTTGTCGTGAAGGTTATTTTGACTTACTGGAAATGGGCTTTTCCAGAACATAAATTTTAAGGCTTAAGTAGACCCACGTTAAAACCACTAATACGTTCTGCTAAGTCTCTCTTGTCTTCCTTCAGCTTCCTTACAATGTTTTAAACAGTTTTATTGACATTTGAAATTCTGAAAATGTCAGCTTTTGGCAAGTGCTGCAGTTTAAAAGTGTTATTAGTAGATCTCTTAGGAAGTGTAAAAGAATATATTGTAGGAACAATTTTGTCTTTCAACAAACCCTTCGAAAATGATGTGATAACCACAAGTTCTGCACAGGAAAGAAAACAACCAGCAGATTCCTCAAATCATATTCAAAAAACAAATTTTTAGCAAAGCCACATTATTTGGGGACTCACTAGTTTGCATTCAAGTCATGATACAATCATCACTACCCAAAGTATTGCTCAGTTCTCAAAAGGAGGAGAAACACTGAGAAGAAACCTGCTCTCACAGTATGCTGCCTCGTTACTCCCACCACCTTTTGACTCGTAAGTATTTTATGGGTCTGACCCCAGACCTTCTCTAACCAACAGGGGTTTCAGTCATTTTATGTTAGCTTGCAGCCAAACAGGTCTCCTGAGTGTTTTACTCCTGTAATTCATCTCTAAGGACACTGATACTTCTTCTGCTATGAATGGGCACAGAAATGCCCTGGGCTGCACCATCCTGTCACTTGCAAACACCATCACTGCTGCTGGAAGCCAAGTTGTGGTGGGGATTAATCTGCATCACAGGTGATAGGTTTTCTTACCCTATGAGCAACGTGTTAAAGTCGTCACAGGGCAGAGGGTGAAGAGATCCATATCTTCCATCCTAAGCTGTATGTGTGGGTCCCCAAGTAAGAAACTGGCATGTTACAGTTACCCCTGTTACACCAGGGGTAAGCCACCATGGACACGGCTGATGAACTCCGTCTTTAAATGACCAACCGGCATCAGCCCCAAAGACTCTTCAGAGCCAGAGGAGTCCCTGAGACTCACACTGGTCACCCCATCTTACTTCATGGTAAGTTATTTTACAGCTTAGAATGCCTCAACCTATCTTGGGGCTTGGGAGGAAGACATGAGAGAAGGAAGAAAGCAGCGTCTCTCTCACTTTGTCTACCAGTACGCTTGAATTCTGATGTGTTTGTTCAAAGGCTGAAAGAGTCTTAGTTAATTTTCAAGCCACACAAAATGCAAAGAACTATCAATAAGTATCATAGGGCCATAAAAATCATTCATTCCACAAAACTGTTCTGAAAAAAATTAGCATGAATCACTTTATCCTTAAAACTGAGAAAACATTGTGGTATTAAATACTCAATATTATCAGCCAAGCAAATTGGCCCAGGTCAAATGAGCAAATCTAAAAAATGAGATCACTAAATTTTCCCAGCTTGATAGCTCAGTAATAAATAATGTGCTTCTATTCAATCTGTACATTAAGTCTTTTACGTGGCCTTAAGGCACTGTCTTATGGCTGTGCCCATTACAGGGTAGCCATAGAAACTGACACATTTATTTCTTGGATTAGTGTGCCATTGAAAATATTAATATAATGCAGTAAATGGGGATTTAATCTAATCTACTGATGGTAGGATGAAGTTACTAAAAGGTTGTATACTCTTCTAGTGGAAGAAAGATTATATCTGTGGAGTACAGCTCCAGTAAAGCTGGAGTATAGTTGATGTTTTGTAACCAAACACCATCTAAACAACTTATCACATTTCACATACCCCATTGATTTAAACAGGTTATATGAAACACACAGGTATGTCCATCAAGTAGGTACCTGTTTTATGTCTTAGGTCTTCTTCCCAAAGCTAAAGTGTCAAAACTGAAAGTCATAAAGGAAGACAAAATGGAGATGTTGTGCATATTGTGTAAGCAGTGCAAGTGAAGCAGCATCTCACCATGCAACTATACAGAGCTGTACTTCGTGAGCATGCCATTATCAGCAAAGCCTATACCCATATTGCAATCCACATTTTAATGGCATTCAGTTAATCCTTTCATGTCAAAAAAAAAAAAAAAAGAAAAAAAAAAGAGCAAAAAGTAATGTAAGAAAAGATTAAAAAAATCTTAATTCTCAAGAAGCAAGATCTGTGGTTTTCTTAATTTGTAGGTCCCTACCAGGTGTCCATAAATATTAGGGCTCCCATTTCAGTAGATCATATTTGACTCAGGTTCCTTGTAATAATTCACAGTACTCAAGTTCTGACTACCCTCTACACTGCAGTATACTACATAAATTCAGAAGATATATTCTGACAGATGAAGCATTGTTGAAAAGCTAAGTACAGCACTTTGTCCTTGAAATGTTAACATGTAATGCCATAAAGTATTCAAATAATAATTTACTCAATCTTTCAGGGTAATTAATTAAAACGGTCTAGGTGTTAGAGAAAATCACCTTGAGCTTATAAAATTGGAATGCCTCCCCTTTTCTTCTCTGCGTGCAAGCTGCTCCAATGGACTTACCACATGCTTTCCCAGTTATGGTTTTTGATTTCAGCAGATAATAAATAGCCAGGATCTAATTTTGCCATGTCAAAACCGATTATGTTTCACAAGAAAAGGTGGAGTGCTCACCTACCAGATGAAGGTGAAACATAAAACCACTTTTATTTATGTGATGTGTCCAAATTCAACTCAACCTGGCACTAGGTACTGGGAGTATGTAGACTTTAACTGTCATACAAATTTATGCATCCCTGGAAAATGTCAAATATAAACATAAATTTAATCAAGGAATGGAAACCTTTATTATCAAAGAAATAAACACAGGTTTTGACAACTAATGTAAATTACCTTAATGCATTTTTCACTTATTTTTCAGAAGGTCAAAGAAAAGAAGAAACATTGAACAGAGACATTGCTGATGAAAATATTTCAGGCAAATCCTGGTCCAATTATTAATGCTGATGTTCCAAAAGAACTTTGTGCTCTTTAGCAGCAGCATTGCATTCAGATGTGAGAGTTCCTTTTCCCATTCATTACAATGGGATGAAACAGAAGGCTTACAACAACAGATAAACAAGCACTCTGTATTATTCTGTAGTTTTCCTCAGTTGAGTAGTCTTTGGACAGCATTTTAGTGGCTGAAAAAAACCCTGCACATGATGAATAAGGATGCCATTCTCAATTAACATGGACAAAGGATCATAGCCATATTTGGCAAATGAGGTAGCTGTGGTGTAAGAAAAGCAGGAGTATTCACAGACATTGCCACATACATCACTGTCCGCAAATCAAAACAAGTTAATGACATTTTTGTACATCTGCCCAACTACATGACTACACATTAGTCTGGCAAGTACTTATTAGACCCAAATTAAATAGCACAATGATTATAGTTCATATTTACTAAATATAGTGTTATTAATGTATACAGCACTAAATATGGATGCTACCAGCATATAAATAAATGATGAGTACTGAACCAAAACAGCCCAAATTACAAAATATATTATCTTCATTAAATATATCTCAGCTCTATAAATGCTACTATCCATAGAGCTTCCTCTAAAATATATACCGTGGGGGAGGAAGCATCAAACTGTTATCCACTCTCTGTAACCACTGCACTGACAACACACAAGCCTCTCAATCCCAGTAGCTCCCCACCCACTCAGCCTCCACACAGTGCACTGGTACGCATAATGTTACCCACACAGAGATATCAGCACCTATTATACTGTGGGTCTCAGATTAATACATCCCAATTCCACAAACATCTCAAGTAAGACCAGCTACCGCAGAACTTACTCAATAAACCTACATACCATCTGAAATATGCCCAATATCTTATATAGAATTTCAGTGTACTTTGGCCATACAACTTGAACATGATTTCCTATGCCACCAAAGTCTGTCTAGAAGTCTGAAACTCATTAAAGAGCAGTGGGGCAAAGAAATCACAGTTCAACCCATACCCAGTGAAGAATGGGATGTCTAACACTTACAGCAGAGACCTCAGTCAAGAAAAACCAGTAGCACGCACTAGCAATTCCTGCTGTTCAACATTAGAAAAGTCTTTCCTACCTAAGGATACCTTCAACAAGGATTTTATGTGCCAATGGTTATGTACAAGCTTAGCATACCATGCATAAGCTTCACCGTCTTTTTAGTAAGATGTTATATAAATTTTAGATGCTTGGGAGTCACAAACTAAGGCACACTGGCAAGGCAGATAAACAAAGAAAAGGATACTCTGAGGAATCATCTCTGTTACCTGTCTCTGCTTCTACACTGGATATGCTGGTTTTACGGAGATTTTCTATCCCTAAGCTTTACCTGTATTTAAGCTTTAGAAAACAACCAGTATAGACCTCTGTCACAATTACACCTAAGTTTTTAGTTTAAATACTGATACCAAGGCAGTTTTCTGAAGATGTTCTGAAGACTGAGAAAACTGATAGCCCATTTCTTTAACCGACAGTTCTGGTTTATCCACAGTTAATAACCTGGATCCTGAAAGATATCACTGCTAAACTCACATATTTCTATCGTATCATTAATTATTTGTCCAAATTTGTGCAGAGTAGAACTTGGACACATTTTATTTCTGTTTCCTAGAAGATTTGGCTTTCATCTGATTTTTTTTAAAGATCTCACTTTTCACTTTTATGGGATCAGTTTTCCAACAATTGAGCTTATCAGCCACATCTACACTGCTAGTAATTCAAAACCATGGCATATTTATTGATTCCAAAAAGCTATTACATGATATCGCTTATGTCCCTGTATTTGATTAGTCTGAGTTATTGGGGGAACTAACAAAAGATTACTCAGAACTCAGCAGAGAGCTTATATAGATGTCATCTTACCGGACATCTAGGCTATTTGCTTTTGCACCTTTATTTATAAGCATTACACACACCGACCAAGTTTTGCACAAAACAAGTATCCAATGTAGCTTTATCTCCGTTTTGTTACTCCAGCATTTAAAAAATCCAACTATAAGAAATAGGTTGTAGGTATAAAACATTTATTCACTCTTTTAAGAGAATATTAATGAACACCTATGTAAAGTTGCATTGATGAGTAAGATGTATTATGACTGAACATCATCCAAATTCAATTTAAACCTGAGCTATATACTACGTCTGAATATAGTATATCAGATTCTTATTTATGAATATAAATTATGCACTTCTCTGGACAAAAAATGCCTGTAAATTTAAAACATGAATATGTTAATTAGATTTAAATTCATCCATTATAGAAAATATTTTGACAAGTATTCTAAGAACAGTGTTTTAAAAACAGTTCAATGCATTAAATACATGCAAATTTTGACAGTCAAAAATGCATACTGCATAGCTGAGATACTATCATTCTTCTTCACAATCACTGCAGCCTCTAGCTAGATACAGATTTTTCATGACAGACAGAAACATTTCCTTCTGTGTATCTCATATTCTCAGATTTCTACTTCAAAATGATTCCTGAAACACTTTTAAAGACAGACTTAAAACTACTGCAAACTAGAATGGTTGCTATATACTTCAGTTAGCTAGGGCTGCCAACGTCAAATCATTTTCAATCTCTTTTCAAGTAGAACTGTTTGCCACTGGAATTGCATCCACTGGTGAGTTTTAGGACAAGTTTCATTCTTGAATTACCCACACTAACACTGCACCTATAGGCTGTTTTCCAAATATACCCAAAGTAGCTGTATACATGGGGTTGGCGTATACAGAGAGATTAGCACCCACATCAATTTGAAGTTTATTTACTGTTTTGCAAAATCCCTCTGTAAGTTTAGGGCACAATTTCAGAACTGGCTAAAATCCATTTAAAATTTGTAACTAAAAGGTGAAGTCTGCCCCGTCTTTGTTTGGTAGCGCTCCTACAGTCACATGGCAAACCAGACAAGCTCGCCTATCAAGATGAAGACTTAGCCTAGGAGTAGGAAGCAATAATGTCTATCTGCTTTCAAAGCAGAGTATCTTTACACAGAGGCATCCTGTGTGGGCGTGGAAGTGTCTGCACAGGATGCTACTGTACAACAGCCAGTGTCCATAAATTCAGATCACCCAGGCCCATGGCACTCAACCACATGCACAGACTGTTGTAGATCACAGCAACAAAACTGTAACATAGAACTGGGTCAAGAAACAGCTCAAAGGAACAGTGGACAATCTCCCTTTATCAGGAAAACACACTGATTCTTTAGTTACGTGTATCTACTTATGCAAAGGTTTTGAATTAGAAACAGGGGTTTTAAAGGAAACATGAAAATTTTTACAAGTAGTAACAGATGGTCCTTAAGGAACTATGGAGATGTCCCATACAGGTGGCAGCCTGAATCACACCGTGAGAGCATCACAGCTTCACATGAGCCACGTGTTTCTGAAAACCCTCAGTGAGAGTGTGTGGATGGAAAGACGTGATTGTTTTACAACAAGTTTCCTGGCATGAGTTTCCCTCTGCCAGTGAAGTTCCCTTCCAACTACCAGCACTCTTGATGCTACTTACTGGGAAAAAGAACTGCAGGGAATCTTGCTGGAAGTATTGCAGAGAAGCTGGGTATCAGTGGGTTTGTGCGTTTGTCTCTTACCCCAGATTCACAGCTTGTGTGTGGAAAAGTAAAACTAAATGATTATTTTTTGAGGAAAGCACAACTCAAATGAACCTCAGCCACAGCTTTGCAACTGCAGCTGCAGGAGGGACAGATAAAATGTGATGTTGTAACTGTGATAGCTAATACTGGTTTAATACTTTAAAATCTCTGTGTTTGATGGACCTTGGAATGCACATGTACTTATAGGAAAAACAACACTCAATAGAAAATGAATTTAATGTTCTCAGTAAGGTTTCTTTAGGGCCAGTATGTATAAAATGCAATAGTCCTGAAAATTAACCCCAGGTGTATAATTTTGTTAATACAAGAAATGCAGGGTATCTAGAACAATAAAGCTTATGTACATCTTTATGTAAGAAAAAGGGGTACGTAAGATAGGGTTAGGTAGCTGACCTGAGGCCAAATCCCAGTCCCTGAAGAAAGCAAAACTCCTTTGGACATCAGTTGCATTTTTGAACTGCAAGGCTAAGCCTGTGATTGAAATACTGTGGTACCACAAGGCTCTAAAATCCAAAGCAGTGATAACGGCAGGAGAGCTGTTATTTCTGTACCATAAAAAGAAAGATTCTAGAGACGTTATTACATTTAAATGTATTCTGATATTGCATTTCGCTTTTCCATCTCAGCAGACACTGTTCCATCTGAACAAGATGGACATAACATAGAGCACAGTATTTTATACTAAATGTAGTTATAAGGGAAGAACAACAACCTTGGAATGACTCACTCGCAGGACCAATTCATAGGTTACACTGAGTATGAAAGGCAATTTCAGAGTAGTGGTGGAAGAAAAGGATTTTTATAACAGAGGTGATACAAACTAATTCGGAGACACAGATACATACAGAACAGAGTACACAATGTACTGTACACACTTCTTCAAAGGAGGAAAGAACAGTTCCTTTTCCAAATACAGTGGTATCTGCAAAATTTAAAGTCCAATTCTGTTCAGTACTGTAATGAAATCATTACAAATGCTGAAACATTAAAAATTCAACACTAAAAAAAGACAGTGGCTTTGTACTTGTGCTGCGCTGAGTCTAAACACAAGAAATTAAGAACAGGAGACTGTATTAAGGCAGGACTGGTGACAGACATTGACAGTCCTATACAAGTGGTGCATACAGAATGTAATAAGATATCCAGGAGTGCGTTTCATCCCATATACTAAAGCACCGAGAGGGTAAAGTTTGGTTCATGGCTGCATTCCCTTTCAGGATAACGGGGGAAAATGGCAAGAAAATACAAGATTTGTTGAATTATTTCACAAACAGCTTGTCACAGTTCTGTATCCTAGATGATATATTTCTTTGTCAGAAAAAAAGTAATGAAGATCACCTTTTAAAATCTAATGCAACAGACTTCTATTATCACTAGCACTGTGTAAAAATAGCATCTTCTACAAATGAACTGTACCACAAAAATTGATGCTCATGGAATGTTATTATAATATAAAGTCTAAAACCACAAAGCAAGAAAATTCTGAGTTAAACTGAAACTTCATCCTTAGCCCACCCAAAAGTGTTTAGACACAGCAGGGCTTGCCAAAGACTAATAACCCTATACACAAAATATGCTGCCATAACTAGAAATCTCAAACTAAGTATGGAATTCCAGTTCTAATTCTGACCTTTCTCTTCTCTGCTTTTGTGGGTATAAGCAAGTCCTTTCATTACTTCAGCACTGGTGTGGTTAATAATCTTAAGGTAATTTTTTTAACCGTTTCTGTGCTGCAGAGTTCATTTGCCAGCTTCTCAGCTATACGTCAACTGTACCATTTTGTAAAGGCAGAGAAGAAGGGAAAAAAACAAAAACCATATAGTAAAATTACCTTTACCGAGTACTGTGGAGTAGCCCTAAAGGAACAAAGAACTCATATAATTCAGCAGTCCACTCCTTGTACTCCAAACTTGTCGACATCTTTTCTGTTGGGGTTTTTTTTGTTGTCTTTTTTTTTTTTTTTTAAGAGCTACAGGCATAAGTTATTGACCCATCAGATAAGGGCTGAAATAAGATCTGCTGTTGAGCAAGAATGATTTTCTCATCCAAGTTAAGTGATAACAAATTGTGTTGTGAAGAGTGATTTTATCAGAGACAGGGGGAGGAAGAGAGGGTGGGGAATGAGATGCAAGATGGTATAGCACCTCATAGTTCTTCTCTAGACCTCCTCCACAGTTCAGTTTGTATTGAAGGACCTCTTCCTCCACTGTTGGAGCCTGCTCTTTCTATCATCAGGATCTATTTTTGGAGAGAATGCTTTTCCCCATTTATTTTATTTGGCCTCATCAATGTAATGGTCACAAAAGGTTTTCCTGATATTTCTGGACTCTACCTTCTTCAAAGACACTTCCTGGCAGTAAATGGTAAATCAGCTGCTGAAGATGCAGCCTCATTTGTAGGATGTCAGGACTTCTATGGAACATGGTAAGCAAAGTAACAGATGAAGGAAGCAATGGAATAGCTAACATGACATTTCATTGACTGAAGACAGAAAGTACTTCTCAGAGAAACCCTTGCAGCTTGGGGAGTTTGTTCTGTGAGCCAGCAAACATTGCCTGGAGTCATGCAAGTCCACCAAAAAATCAGCATAATGCACCATAAAGACTTCTGTAAATGCACATTCATGGAACTTTTAACATCATCCAGTACTACTTCACCTGATCAGTCCTAATCCAAATAGCTCTCCTGTCATGTAAATTTGAATTTGACTGTTTTCCTTAAAACAGGCATTTTGTCACACAAGGTCTTTGAACCAGCGATTTCTGAATCACCACAAAGAGCTGAGGGTGAAAGTTAGTCTTGTCTGGGGCACACACCCCTTCTCTACTGACAGCACAGGGCCTTCAGAACCCTCCAGTGGTGTCCCTTCTCACCTGACCAGCTTTTCCTTGGACACAGCTTATGTGTCCACGATGGTGGAAATGGTGTCCAACTTTGGCCAAGACCAGTCAGAAAATCTATTTGCTACAGAACATTTTCATGTTTTCTTTGGTTCTAGCACAAATCCCTAATCACCAGGCAACAGGTGCTCTGAGTAGGGTTGCAATTCATCTGTCTTTAAAGCTCAGCGTCTGTATGGGGAGAATACTTGAAACATAAAGGGAGAAAGGAGTCTCCTGGCAGAAAAAAACACTAATGTTCAGTGAAACTAAAATGTACTTGCTCAAACCAGTGCTGAGAGACCACAGTCCCAGCTATTTTCCTTGGGTGAGTTCCTTAAATATTCGGTGCTCCCTTTCCCTGCTCCCCTCTCCCACGCTTGACTGACAACCACTCAGCTACCTGAGTAGTTGGAGAACCTATGTTCCCTCAAAGCCATATTTCATCCTTACTCGTGATAACAAAGACCTGATGATTATGATACTCTTCTATTTTTAACTCCTAATAAATAGAGATATATGCATTCCAATACTGTTATTTTCAGCTCTGTACAGGTCCATTGTAAGCTCAGTAGTAAGAATAAGGGAATATTCTGATGACTGAATGGCAGAAAATTAACTTCCATGTCTGGTACATTGCTGTGCCCCATTGCTTCAGAATATGCTTACAGCTCTAATATAAGCAAAGAGCTTCCAACATTACTAGAAACCCAGGCAACCATGTACGAAGCAGCAGGTTAAGGGCTGTCCCTGTTGTAATTAATTTATTCCTAGAAAGTCTGCAGTCTTCTTCTCCAACCAAAACCTACTAAATTCAGAACTTTACCTATATTATTCTTCAGTAAAAATTAACGTTTAATTTTTTAATTTGGGAAAAGAGTGAATAAAACCAAAGCCAAGTTAGAGAATGCTGCTTTAGTATTTTCACCATAATGTTCTGTTTGAGAAAGTCCTCTGGAATCAAAGCACTCTTAAAAAGACAATGGATTCAGCTGAATGATATATTTTCCATTGCAAAAATATTTTTTCTCTGAGCTTTCATTATTAAATACATGGACTTCCTTGTAGTTCCAAAAAAAAAACCTATTACAGGACAAACCCTACGGATTTGTACACTAAATCCTCTGGGTTTACCAGAACTAGAATAATTTACACAAATTTAGAGAGTTTAATACAATCATACATTTAACAGATGCTATTTTAACTATTTATATAAGCACAGTATCTATATATGATAATAAAGATACATACAATAAGGTTTCTCTTATTTCACAATTGCAGGTTTAACTACAGTACATAGTACTGTAATTTTGGTCACAATACCTGTATTTGGCATTCAAGTGGTATTTTTAATGTTAAGAAAACTCACCCAGTTCCATTATTTGCAGCACATCTTTCAAATTCAGCAGAAAAAAAGATACTGCAATAGAAAAGTGCCTTTTTTTCAGAGGTTATCTGTTGAAATTACTAAAGCCTTAACTTATGCTTGAGGTCCTCAGCCCAAACTGTGGGCATTGTGACAAAATAGTAACACAAGTATTTTCATGTTGGATCCCAAATCTTTAAAATGTAAGCATGCCTCGTGACCGCATGTCAAAAGTATCCACAGAAGTGAAGGACTAGTAAGACAGAGCCCAAGATTTTCCTAGCCAC
This sequence comes from Falco biarmicus, assembly GCF_023638135.1. Lineage (NCBI taxonomy): Eukaryota > Metazoa > Chordata > Aves > Falconiformes > Falconidae > Falco > Falco biarmicus. The sequence continues at coordinate 46,150,506 of NC_079290.1, read as the reverse complement.
AGCAAGGCTTAGTCCTCCCCTCACTCACCATGAAAAAATTCTCCTTGCTGCTAACAAGAGTTAACTCTGCAGCAGAAAAATCTGTGCAGCAATTCTGAAGAGATTCAAACACTCCTGATAGATGATAGCAATGAATGTCATGGATACTATCCAATGAATCAGTAACACACACAAAAAGGTATTTTTGAAAAAGTATTATTTGGTTTACAAAGTCAAGAGGCCAAAATGTGGAAAATGCCAGATTTAAGGCTGCCTGAAAGCCTAACTCAGATGCCATTTGTAACTGCATTAATGATAACGTTGCAATGGCATGATCACTTATTTTACATCTGCTGTTTCACTCCATCAGTTCCTGCCAATGATAACATACTAAAGAGCAAAATCAAGATATCCTTACATCTGACATTCCCAGCCTTAAAGTGTTTGACTTCATAACCAAACAAAGTCCTGAACAAATTAAGTCCTTATGATGGCAATGTTGCAATCTTCTCAACATTATTACAGGAGCTACTACAGTGATTTACAAAAATGGCCCTGGTGTTAATCCAAAATTAATCCAAAATTACAGCTTCAGGGTCCACTCTCATTTTTATTGAAACCTTAGTTACATGCTTTGCCCAATCTAAAGATTTTCTTTCTTCAACAATGAAAAAAAAACCATTTTAAACATCTTCATTTCTTATAGGTTTCAACTTTGAAAGTCTACATTTTTTCCTGGTTTTGGGAGCCTCGTGGACCTGGTAGCTACAATGGGAAGCTCCCAAACCCAGGAATAATTTTAGACATTCTCTCCAAGAAAAAAGCTTTATCAGAAGTGAAAGTGCCAAAGGTCTGAAACTTGCACAAGTGTGAGCTCAGAGAAATCTAAACATAAGCAGCTTCAGGTGTTCAGAAAGCTGTGGCTCCTCATTGATGGATTTGCTCATAGGATTTGAATGCACACCATACAGAGGGAACTGTATGTTCAGATTACTACCTCTGTCCTCTACTCAAAAATCCTGAAAATCCCTGGAAGTGTCAGTTCCTAATAGATTCAACTATCCATTGATGTCATATATTTAGTCAGAAGGGGGTTGCTTCATTAGAAATACAGCAAAGTCTTTTCTGGTTTTCTTCTTAATGTATCCATAGCTTTTAAGCTAAGTGTTTACTATTGTTCAAGACATATATTGGATGAGATACATGTTAGTCCAACACAGGAGTGAATAGGTTCCATACAGGTGCCAAAGGTAAACAGCACGCTGTCAGCCAAGGTGACACGCTTTGCTGTTGTAGCCTTATGATTCAAGAAGTAGCTGGCATCCTTCATTCCCACACTTTACACAAATATAACCTGAAAGTCTGAGTTGGCCCTACACAAAGCGTAAAAGGGCAAAAGGCAGTCAATTTGCTCTTCATCCAAGAGCACTGACAAACTAGGAAAGAAACTTTTTGATTAAGTAACAATTCCTTCCCAGGGGTCCTCCCAGAAAAATGCAACTGTCATCCCCCTTTAGATTTCAATGACCCTGTACAGGCACAAAACACTAAGTCAGCTAAAAGTTCCCCACAACTGTGTTGTAGCTGTGCTTCCAGTTGCTGATGCTTTATGAGCTTTAAAAAATAATACAGTCAATGTTGTGGCTTCTGATGTAAAATGAAACCTGGAATCTAATTTGAGACATCAGAATCTAATTACTATTTATAATAATGAATCTTTGGCTTTGTCAGTTTCACCTGTAATGTTCTTGGCTACGGAAAAAGTTGAGGTCTCTTTATCAGTGTCATTTTGCAGTGATGTACCATTTACTGTTCTTAATAAATTTATTATTTAAGTTGCACTACAGTTGATAGCAAAACTCAGTTTCATTATCAGACTTAAAACTTAGGTCCCTGATAGTCCTTATCTAGGTAAATCTCCCCCTAAAGGAACAGTGTTGCCCAAAGAGTGTGGGTAAAATCCAGTATGAATAAGAAAGCCCACTATCTCCTACACATACAAAGAAACCCCCACCATTTCCCCATGTCTTCTATAAAGGTACAAGACACAAGGGCAGTCTGCCTCAGTAAATTTTTCCACTTCCTTTACGTTTTTTTTTTTACTGATTTTGTTCAATATACTCTTGGAAAAAACAGTAAAAAAAGATAAATACACTTCTGCTAGCAAATGCCAGGAGGAAAATATATTCTGGTAGCCTTTGGCCAACTTAGACTTGAAATGAATTTACATCATCAAAATACCTCTTTAATTGTGTTAAAACATTCTGAAAACTTATTGCACACATTATTCTTCTGAAATTCACATGAACCTTTTGGTTTTTAGTCAATTCTCCAGTTGCATGCCCTCTCCCTCTCTCTTTGGAAAATATATCAATTGCTTATTAAAAAAAAGAAGTGTTTTGGCATGGCTGACCTGTAGAGATATGGAGCTAAGCAGAGTCAGTGAATCCACTCACTCTGATATGCACACATGATATGCAATTAAAATCTCCATTCACATTCCTACAGGGTTGTCAATCAAGAGAAAAGCCTTTTTGACAACATCCAGTGAAGCGTACCAACTAACTGCTGAACAGGAACTTAAACAGTAACAGCTTTTGTTACTAGCAAAAACGGATTTTACTAAGATTGGGCTCAGTTTCTAAAGAAATGGTTATGTTAAAATTGGGGGAGCTTTTCATTAAAAATTAAAATGTATCACAAAGCTTTTGTGTATGAAGCTATCGTATTATGTAATACATGAGGGTTATCAGATACATAAAAAAAAAACCTCTCTAACCTTTCTTTGACTGTAGGAAACAACTTAACCGTTCACATCTAGAACAATGTGCAATGATTACAAGCCAGTTTTTAGCAAGAACATTATTCTAATTGCATGTTGTCTATTTGGTAGGCACCACACATCTATAACATTATATGCTGCCCAGCCACAAAACTAACACAGTAAAAGGCCTGCTACTGCCAAAAATGATACTGTGAGCATTTGTTACTGACACACTGGAAAATGATGTGGCTCAATTATAAGAATTTGCAACTCTCTGAAAATATCCTGAGTTTGAATTTATGACAATAGAGGAGAAGTCTTCGGTAAACACTGAAGATGCTAATGTTTACTTCTAATACCCAGTTAGACAATACACAACTCATAGGAGCATTAGGGTACTTTAAAGTCAAATCTGTAAAGGTAAAACCAGTAAAAAATAAATAGGACATTATTAATCTGCTGTTTGTGTTTTGAGCGCTAACCTTGAACTACAGCTTTCAAACATGCTAATATTATTAAATATTGAAATATTTGCCCTCTTGCTTATCACACTCCGTAACTGAAGAGAGAGCAGATGCATCCTGACTATTAACAGTCATGACAAATTGCCTTACTAATGAATGTTACACACTGAAAGTGCCATAACTGATTAAACTACAATTTCCCACTACCAGATAGAGAGAGACTTGGGAACTCCAGCAGTGGACAACTCTGATGTTCTGCCAACAGGCCTTCAGGGCACAGTGTGGTATTTAGAAAAACACACTGTAAATTCCATATGAATATATTCTGAAAGACTATGTGTATACAACAGGTTTTAAAGAACATTAGATGAAACAGCTTAGGTTTGTAGCCGATGAGCCATGTAAAATGGATGTGTTTTAACAATTTTAGTATCATTACAAGGCTGTGTTGGAGAATATTTCTGTTGGGTTCCTCTACCTCTCTCCCCACCTCCCCAAACATTGCTTGTGCTTTGCTTTCACATAAAATCTTTCTTTTGTCAGTCTCTTTGTTGGTGCAAAATTGGCAGCGGTTCAAATTCAAAGTACTCCTATTCATTTGCTGACCATTAAACCAATGTCATTCTAGTTCACATCAGCCAGAGAGCTAAGCTCTAAAAAACATAAAAGGCTTGCTTCACCACTGACGAATAATGTGTACATTTTTACAGAGCTTAAACCTTAATGCTTTGCCTGAAACTAACAATACAGTATATCTTATCATTCCTTTTTCACAAGCAGGCAGCTGCTGAAACGCTTGCCACTTCAAAATATCAATTGCTTGCCAGAGTTGTCCTCAACACACCCTGTCAAACTCATGTATATTGTGCAATGAAAATGGTGCAGGACTGAAAGCTAGAAATTGTGTCAAATTCTGCTGTAAGGGTATGATGTGCAAAGAACAACGTATGACAACCGTAGAGACTACAAACAATAGCAATGGAGCCAGACACTACATATATCACAACTGTGCCTGTACATATTTTATTGTATGTATTATATATTTAAAGCATGACAAATGTGTCATTGAAGCTATGTGCTACACCAAATAGAAATCCCTCAGCTAGTTAAGATTTTTCATTTCTCTTGATGGAACTGTAGTGGTATTTTTCTGCCCTCTGAACATTTGTTTGTAAATCAAACAGCACAAAAAAACCCATCAGGTTTTCAAAATGAGTAACAGAAAACAAAAGGCAATACTACAAGATGAGAAAATGAGGTTTTGTTCAATTAACACTTTTGCTTTTCTCTAAGGACACATAGCCAGGCTACCTTAAACAATATCTGAGACTATGCAAGACAAATACAATATCACTGCACCCATAAATTACAGTACACCTAATTTTAATGCAGATAAGTGCTGGCCTATTGATTTGCATGTTTCCCTGGCAAAATGGAAATCCCATGTGAGTACGTTCTTTGTCTGTAGAAAATGCATTTTAAGAAACCTTTATGAATACTGCAATCTATGCTAAAAAGGAAAACATAAGTCATAGTATAAAAATGTATGGAACCTAGAGGAAGTAGTGCTCATATATACATACACATATACATGCATCTCTGTGCGTGCGTGTGTGCATGTGTGAATGCGTGTTACACAATCACATAGTTTTTTCCACATGTATAAAGTGTCTTAACTAACAAAACTCCAGCTTTAAATGTAATCTTACATTAGCTGAGGAAAAAATGAAAACTGCCAAACCAAGTAACAAAGTAAGTTAATCATAAAGTGACCATGTAATGCTAATGTTAAAGAAACAACACACAGTTGTGATGAAAAAGAAATGTTTGGGAGGAAAGATGAGTGCAACAGCATGTAGGTTGCAAAACCTGAACACACGGGATTCCATAAGGGTCATTAACTGACATAATCTTAACCAAAATGAATAGATATGCCATTAAGGTGTTAATAAATATTTTGGAAAGAGAATAGGTGTTTTAGGTGCTCAGGGTTGCTGACCTTTGCTGTGTTTATTAGTGGGACAATGATGCATTATTAACACACAGCAGCTGTACCTGAACTGCTGCCATGAACATAATAGCCTTTTATAGCCATCAGGGGAGTGAGATAGGAGGCCTTTATTAACCACTAGACATGATTAGCACATTATGTGAACTTTAGTAGGCAAATTATCTCATATTGAAATATAATGTTGGTTATAACTAATTGTAAACATGATTTTTAAAACTTCCCAATGCAAAACTAAGAGTTTTACTACTGTTTAGTGTATTACTGGCTTGGTCACTAAAAATGTAATTCTTTTCCTTTGTTCACCCTGCAAAACAACTGTGCCTCACAAAAACTTACTGCACTATGATAAAACCACTGAAGTGAATGACTTCCACATCATGAATATTATTCTTCAGAACTGTAAAAAAATATAAACAGACATTTCCAACACAATTAAGAAAACTGCTAATGGAGAAAAAAAAAACTTGCCTTGTATTTCCTATAAAGATTACAAGCAGTTCTTAAAAAATCAGTTTACTGATACATTTTCAAGAGTTAACTTGAAAAAATAACACCATGATTTACTTCAAAAAGCTTAATTTTGGGTAAGATTATCCCATTAGCCTTCACAACTGAACACAGCACTGAGAGTCCATTATGAGCAGTCTTTTATGCCCTAGAAGAAAGTCATTAACATAAAATAAACCATTAGCTTTGATATTAAGCCTCTACTATCTGCAGGTTTCTATGACTAATGTTCACAACTGTGTCTGCCAAATGATAAATTATACTTTTTTGAAAGGTTAGCATCCCTTTTCACCACTATTTTTCCCTTTACTATTATTATTTCAGGCTGATGCAAATACAATGATCATATAAGAAACAAATGTTTTCTCTTATTCATGAACACAAACCTACGCACTTGTGGCAACTGCAACCAGAATATGACTTAGAAGCCAGCTTCTTATAATACAGGATAGAAATGACAGATTCCCAGAGTAAGTTCGCTTTCTTCAAAGTGAGTAACATATAATGAAGCAGCAACCTATGTGTGCGTATATACATATAGTGTAGCACTGATACAATAGGAATTTATATGCATACATAATCTTCTCACTCTTTTGGCAGGAACCATCTGGATAAATCTTTTGCTTCACATTGCAGACTTCACACTTTCTTTACTGACCCATTTCCCTAAGTACAGTTTATCGTTGTTGTATTTCAGAGTTCTGATTTCTTCTTGCATATAGAATAGGTAACTGGAGTTCACTGCAGGCTTTCTTAATATAACAAAAATACACACCAGCTCCAGTAACTTCCATTTAACCTTTAAGACCATATAATCATCAACAACAATAGCAGGAGACAAAAGTACTACCACAGCAGCTCAATTTCCATGCTTAGCCAGCAGTACATTTGAAAAAAAGTCACTCGTGCCACTTTTGATTGGTAGAGAGCAGTTTAACAGTCAAGAATGTGAATGCTAAAACATTCTGACATTTCCACTAACCTGGATTTGTCAGATGCTCATGTAATTCAAGTATGTTTTGCAACTTAGAAAGCTGCGTGTTTCTTGGGAGGAAACCATACTACAAGGGTCTATAACAAATCAAATAGCAGCCCAGTAAGAAATACTAAATGAACAGTTCAGGAACAGTGTTAGCATATGTGCAATTGAAAGATAAGATATAAATATTAGTAGACCCATATGAAATTCAAATGCTAAAAATAAACTACTTATTGCAAACATAAGAAGCAAAAGAAAACCGCAGACATTACAAATGTCGGTTGCAACAAGATCTCTGCTGAAAAACAATTTTAACTTTGAAGATCTAAGTCAAAACTTAAACATTTTATTTGATGCCCTGGCTTGCTCACCTAAAATGATCACAACAGACGGACATAAAATGCAGATATTCCAGTGGAAGGGGAGACAAGGTTTTCTTCTGTGTGCTTGCTACTGTGGAAGGGCAACGTTTGTTGCTGCTGCTAATGCTACATAATTGGTCTCTAACCATAGAATAATGCAATGTTGCCATTTTCCAACTGAATGCTGTAGGGAAAAACGTTATAACCAAGAAAATCTCATTCAGGTTGATGCGAATTTCATCTCTGAAAGTGATCTGGAAGTGGTGGTATAATTAACAGTCATTTGGTCCTTCTGCTATAAACCATGATTTGGAGCAGTTCACAACTGCATTTTTAATGAGAAATCACTCCTTGGGCAGAAAATCAGTAACTGGTTGCACACCTAAAACAGTAAGAATAGAATAGAATAGAATAGAATAGAATAGAATAGAATAGAATAGAATAGAATAGAATAGAATAGAATAGAATAGAATAGAATAGAATAGAATAGAATAGAATAGAATAGAATAGAATAGAATAGAATAGAATAGAATAGAATAGAATAGAATAGAATAGAATAGAATAGAATAGAATATTGCAGTTGGAAGGGACCTACAAAGATCACCTAGTCCAACTGCAACAACAAAACATTTCAATCCAGTTAAGCTATATTTAAAATAAGTACTTTAATGTATGCAGCCCATGCTAGACATCCACAGAATATGTGCCCACTTCAGAAAGATAAACAAAGCTGCCACTAATTGTCACCGCTGTCAGTTCCAGAAGCCAGGGTCTGCATGATCCAGGCACTACCCCCTCACCACAGGAAGCAGTGCTTTCAGGTCACTCTTGAGCCATGGTGAGAGAGCAGTCAAAGGAAGCTTTTCACTTCCATCATCTAAGCTTTGTTATATCTGCCAACAGTACAGGACTTAAATATCCAAGAATTTTGATCTAAATCTTGCTGTGATTAGGACATTTCTCTGCTTAACATAACATCAAGTTTTAAACATAGTCCTTTTTCCAACGCTTCTGTAAGTGTTAGGAAGATGAGAAAGTCCTGCTAAGATGGGAATCTGAGGACAGGAGGGGGCTCAGTTCTTCCTGGTAAAGTGTGATTGTCCCCAGCACACAGTGAATTCAATGGGAGCTGGGACTATCTGTCCTCCATGCTATCAACGCCTTAAGCCCTTAAATGCAGCTCCCGCTGCTCTTTGGTTTAATGTAAACACCAAAGGAACTGTATGCACTGTAGAGTTTAGATAATTCAGCATTCTTAATAGTTTACAGTTTTCACTTTTTTCAGAAAACCTCATGACAGGCTGGCTGAGGGTAATGCCCTGGAGATGAAATACATCTTTCCAGTAAGAGAATAAAACATAATTTCTCTCAAGGTACTGATGTTTGGCAGAAATTAAAAAAAGAATTACTGACTGCAAATGCCTTGGTTTATAGACATCTTTGAGAAAGATTTCTCAAAAACACATATATAAATTGTTTTCTGTATTCCATTAAAATTGGGACCACTTCTTTTCTGAAACACTGGAATTTAAGGAGCACACTTGAGGCTTGCCCACAACTCTGAGACTACATTCTAAGATCTAGTAACCCAGGGAAGAAAAGTCCATTCCCCTTCTTCCTATGTGTTTTTTTTCGTTTTGTTGGTTTTTTTGTTTGTTTGGGTTTTTTGAAACTAACTAAAACACTTAATACATAAAAATAAACAGTCAACACTAATGTGACTCTTTAATCTTTCCTTTAAGAGGCAGAAACAAATTTAAAGTATGATTCTAATGCAGTACGGGACAAGGTAGTTAACTAAGGGAAAAAGAAGAATATGCCCAGAATAAACAAATAGTGATCTATTAGATAAGCATAATCTAAAATGCTGTCAAAACACTAACACAGCATTTCAGCTGTAGAGCTGTCCTTCAGAGCGCTGGCTTGCCACAATTCTGAATTTCAGATAGAGACTGCATAGAAGCAAGCCACTGGAAATAACGTATACTTCATAAACAGCCATGGAGCAATTTACTTAGAGCAGTCTCTATGGTGGGGCTAACTTTACACAATAAATTATTCTAAATGCTGTGTATAAATATATGCACTTTTGCTCCGTGGAATTCTGATTACAAGCGGGATTGTTACCTGCTTACAAAACACAGTATTATATCTCCTTATCCACTTCCACCCAATGTCACTCCGTTTTTTTAATTTTGAACAGTTTGGCTTCCCTCTCCCTATCTTTTTCCTCTTTATTCCTCTTTTTAAAAACAACTACAGCCTATCATTCTACCTCTGCTGTCTGGCTGTATTTTTCCACTGCACTGACAACTACCAGTGAATAAAAGAAAGATGAGTTGTAGGCTCCTGTATTTTTGAACCAGGTAGCAAATCACAGAAGAATCTAGTACATAATTCTGCAAGGCTAACCATTGGGAGCAGTAAAGACCATTATTTTCTCCCTACTGTTGGCAGGGGTCAGCATCCCTGTCATTAGCTGTGTCAAACTATAATTGCATAACTGCGCTTTATGTGAGCAGATATCTGAAAACACTGTAAAGTTTCAAGTATGAAAATATACCAGTCCTTTTTACAGTACTGATTGAAATGGTCTCTGGAGGTGACACTTCAATACAGAAAGCCACAAGTATATTATTTATTGCTCTCTACATAAACATTTCAACTTATCATCCGACTTCTTTGAGCAGCCTGAAAACCCTGACCATATTCTTCTATCAAATTAAGACTCTCGGATTATCAAAGTTATTTCTTTTGTACCATTCAACTCAATCAAGGAACATGATGTTTCTTAAAATAAACTTCAACTGAACAGAGTACTCGTATTAGCCTGTAAATGTTAGAAATGCAATTATGCTTCAAGTTTCAAAAGGCAAAGAGTACAACCCCAACTCTAAATCTGTCTGTCCAGCGTAAGAGCTCCACTATGTTATTTCAAAGGCTGACCTATATACCACAGCATACTGTCCATTCTGTCTGTTTGTATAAGAGATACCTCACACAGTTGTCATAACCAACATTGTTTGCATTGTTCTTTCACTTTTCTCTCTCCATGGGTAGTGCAAGAGAAACAAGGAAAAGCCTGCATAACAATATATGCGGAGTATAATGAGCTTTCACAGCAGAGAGAAATATTAGACTAAGATGCTTAGAATGCTATTTTAGGTTTATAAAATAAAGATCTAAGCCGTCTTCTGAAACAAAGCCTGCCAACTGAAAATTGTAAGATAAGAGGCAACTGTTTGAATCTACATTTGTGCATTTTCCTTTGACTAAAGAAAAATGCACTGTCAATACCTCCCATGCACGTCCCCAGGAACTCACTCATATGCTATAAACAATCATCTGATCAGGAAAAAAAATAGGGCTAACGGAACAATTAGAAAACTTAAAAGCATAAGTATTTGTGGAATTCATTCTCGAGCAGACTTAAAATGTAAAGAACCAAAGTCTGCACATTTGTCAAAAAACAAACAAAACAAAACCTCAACAAAACCCCAAAAATACCCAGTCCAAAACCCAGGTATGAAAACAAGGGCCAAATCCACTAGTCAGTGTCCAAAGTGAGTTTAAACTAGCTTTATGAGAAATGAGATCCAGTTCTGAACGAGTTTTGCAGGTAAAGACCTAATCAAGATGACCATTCCAATCCTGAACACGGATCCATCACAGAACACAGATCCACCACACTCCAGCCATCATCTTCCTTCCTGGGAGAGATCAAGAGCAAACACTCAACCAAACTTACTGAACACAAAATTCTGCAGGCCTCCCGCCCTTCAAACTCCCTAAATACACACAGCATGAAAGTGAGTGACAGAGCAGCACTGTAGCATGACGACATGTTTAGAACAAGTCGGGTAAGTTTTCACAGCAATGTTAATCATTCTGGGCAAAGCGAGAGAGTGAAGGGGGTGAAAAACGAAATGTTCAGTAAATGTACACCTCCAAGGGGCCTGGCAAACCTAGTCCTGTCTATTTCACGTCATCAGTGGTCAGTTTCAAAGACACCTGAAAAAAGACATTCCTCCTATACTCTGTATCTCATATTGAAACATTCCTGGTAAGTCTTTTCCAAGCATAAAACATATGTCTCATGACTGTGCACTTTTAAGCACATTATCAGTTCAGGCAAAGTGAAACAGAAGAGTTGCAACTTGTCTACAGAATGAGGGTCTCATTTGCATTTAAAAAGAACAGTTTGCTCCCTCATACATGGCATGACTTAAAAGAAGCTTTAACCAGCTAGTAAGGAAATTCTGAAAATTACTTTCTAAATTAATTTATGCGATTTGCAGTGCAACCCACCAAAAATGATTTAAGGAACTTAACTGGAAAATGATTTAATATTTAAGTAATTCCTGATTTTCCAAAGCATTTAACTTTTAAATTAAATCTGGCCCACTATCTCAAGAATGATGAGTGAAATGTGTATTCAAGTCATTACCTTCTTTTTGAAGCTTTAAATCACTGATAGGTTTAATAACCTTTGTCCTGTTTCATTGCCAAACGGGTCTTCAGACACTTATGTGCTTATGCCATTAATATCAGCCCAAGCTTCTCACTTGGTGACACTTTCTAGTTACAACTTATGAAAACAGACAACAGAGAAAATAACGGCAAGCCACCGACCAAAGGTAGCAGTAGCCTCACGACTGCTCAGAGCACTTAGGAAAAATGAATGCACACACAGAGGCTCCTACGCATCTGGACTCTTCCCGCTCAACAAAGTTCACTCCCGGCACAAACTTCCCATCTATAGGGCAGGTTCGCCAGATGCTGCAAAATACAGTCAAAGCTCCGCTAACAGTCATACCTCTGGGATCCCTCCTGAAATGTCCTTAGGCATCCACCACAAAGGGCCAGATTTATCCCTGAATTCTATAACTCCATTGAGTATATGTGAAATGCAGCCAGGATGAATTTGGTCCTTTCTGCTGTGATTGGTAGATGAGACCATGTGGGAAATCTTTCCTGGAAACTGAGAGGGCTTCACCCCGCCGCCGCAGCCCCCGCGCTTGAGCACAGGCACACGCTCTGTCGCTGCTTATTTCTGAGCCGAGGCAGCTGCCCGGGATGAAAGAGCCGGCCCTGAACATCCCTCTGACTGACACGTGAGACCCTCACGACAATGGCCGAGCGCGGAGCCAGGCTGTCCGCGGCGGGGTGCGGGGCGGTGCGTGGCGGTGCGGTGCCCCCGGCCCGCTGTCCCCCCGCTGTCCCCCTGCTGTCCCCCGGGCCAGCCGCCGCCCCCCGCACCGGCGGGCAGCCCCGCGCGCTGCGCACGGCGGAGTTGGCGCTGCGAAAACATCCGCCGCAGCTGGCCCCGCACTTCCGTGGCAGGTTTCTAAACAACCCCCCGAGCGCCCAGGTTTAAACGCGTCTTGCGGGACGCGCTCGCTCCCGGCTTTCTCCCCTGGCAGGGGAGCGCTGAAGAAGTGCCCTGGGTTGCTCGCACTTCCTGATTTTTTCCTGCGGCCAGCGTTTTATTCATGTGCAAAGCCCATTCCGTAACAGCAGAGAAAGTGCAGCTCAAGCATAAAGCACCAGCTGGCTCAGGCCACCGAGGCAGTAACAATGCAGGAGCCCCAGCCCCCTTCCTCGGCAGCAAAAGTAATGCAAAGTGCTCCGGGATCGCAGCGCCAAACTCTCGTAAACAAACCCAGGATCTGGGCTAGCGGGAGCCTCCTCTGCAGTCCCTCCTTCCCCGGGGCTCGGGCACCTCAGACTTGGCTCGCCTCGGGTACTGACCCTATTTGCAGCTGTTTAATCAAGTCACAGAGAAATGGGGAAGGCAGTTGCACAGCCGGGACAAACTCAAGCCAGTGTTCTGAACAGACTTGTCACCCTTACACATCGTTGTTGTGCGTATAGAGCGAGGCGCGTGTATGCGTGTTTGTGTGTATATACAGATGCACACACACACACACACACACACAAACGTGCTCCCGGCACCGCCAAGTACCGCTTTGACACATGAACTGCAGGGTACGCGGCGGGGCAGAGTTTCTGCCGGTTTGTGGCGGGCGCGATCTTTCTCATTAACAGCAGCCCTGGAAATTCAAGTCCACCGCATCAACATCCCTGCTCCCGCTGTTTCTCCGAAAGGGAAGATGTTGTGGAAAATGCCTCCCCCACCCACCACCACCCCCCGCGCTCCAGCCGCCCGCCCCCAGACTACTCCGGGGTTTTAATTTGGGGTGCCTGCAGGGGGGCCGGTGCGTGTCCCGGCGGCCCCTCTCCGCGGCGGGCGGCACTGCGCTCCCCAAACCCCAACGCCCGGCGAACGCCGCTGCCCTCTGCCTCGCCGGTCAACGGGGTGCGCGGCTCGCCAAAGCGCAGCTCCCGCTCATGCAACGCGCCGCGACAACAGCACAATCGACAGCACAGATAAAACACCTCGGACGACACAAAACACGAGTCACCTTGTTGCAATAGTAGGGGTCCAGGCAGGGGGAAGGTCCCAAACAAGGCGTATCAGGAGCGGCTGCAGGCTGAGGAGGTGGTGAATAAAACCTTACGTCCATTTCACTAAAACATCAAGCAAACTCCTTTTCCTTTGGTCGTTAATGTTGGTGCAAAAAGGGGTGTGTGTGTGAGAGTGTGTGTGTGTATGTGTGTGTGTGTGTGTGTGTGAGGGGTGGGGGGGACACACACACAACAAGACTAAGAAGAATAAAAAAAGAGGTGCCTGACTTCAGTAGTCAAAGAAACACCTTCCCTGCCTCACATCCGTTTGTGGTTTGTAAAGAGAGAGAGGAGAGAGAGGAAAAAAAAAAAAATCTCTTCCAAAAAAGCACCGGTCTGCAGATGTCTGCGAGAGAATCAACAAACCCTCCTTCTTCTACGGCAGGGCAGGTAACTTCGAGTACTTATTGTTTCCCCCACGCATCGGCACCGGGGCGCTAGCTCCGTGTGTGCCTCTCTTTATGGGAGTCTCGGAGTTGGTTCGCTTCTCCCTCCCTCCCTCTCGCTCGCTCCCACTGTTCTGTTCCCGTTCTTTATTATTATTATTATTGTTATTATTATTATTATTGCTGATATTGTTATTAGTTATTTGGTCGGGCTTGGCGGCGGTGTATTTTGGTTGCCCTCCGCCGTGAGGAGCGGGGCCGGGGGGGGAGGCGGCGGCGGCAGCCGGGGCCCCCGCGCACCCCTGGGGGCAGCGGCGAGGCAGCCCGCCCGCGCTGGAATGGCCGCCCCGCGCCGCCCGGCTCTCTCGCCTCGGCTGGGCTCGGCTCGGCACGGCTCGGCGGGCGGCGGCAGGGGACACGGCGCGCTCCGCCGGCGGAGTCGCTGCTCCGAGTGTGCCTCACACAAAGGGGCCGGCGAGGGAAGAGCCATTTGCGGCCGCCGGGGACGGGGCTGGGAGTCGCGGAGAGGGGGCGCTGCCGCGCCCGCCATCCCGCTGCCGGCCCCGCCCTCTCCCGCCCGGCCCCCGGCACCGCCCGGCCCCCCGCCGGTTACTATGGCATCCCCTCGGCGGCCTGCCGCCGCGGCTGCCTGGGCCCGGCCCGGGGGCCGAGGGGAGGCGGGGGCGGGATGGCAGTGGTGGCACGGGAGCCAGGGGTTCGGCCCCGGGCCCTGGCCTCCAGGACGGGCCGACCACAGGCTGCCCGCTGCCCGGTGTGGCCGCGGCCAGGTCCCTTGCGGTGCCTCCGTGACTGCCCCCGGGCCGTCTCCACCCACCCCGCCCATCGCCACAACTTTTTGCGAAGGCCGGGGCAGCGGCCCCTGCCCCAGCTCCCCCGGCAGGCCTGTGAGGCGGGCCAGGGTCGAGCTGCAAGCGGGGCCCGGTGGGTTCGGTGAGCCCTTCGTCTTCTCTCCCAGCAGAGTGGAAACCGTTGCCCAGAGTTTGTGGCGGCAGAAATAAAGTGTGATCCATGTGCGTGCCTCAGAAACTAGGGAGCACCCATGAAATACCTCATCAGCTGAGGTCTGCCTGTTAGCTCCTAGCGCCTGGGCCTGGCCGTGGTGTGGGCAGTGCCGACACCAAGCGCAGTCTTCCTTACAGCAGCCTGGAGGAGGGAAACTTGAGATGGGCAAACCCAGAGGGGAGGAAAGAAGGGAAAGGGAAAGGGGTAGGGAAAATGAAGAGGAGCACAATTAGCTGCAAACAAGGGTCCTGACAAAGGCAAGTTGGGAATCCAGTGGGACTTGAGAGAGGGTTTGACGAGGAAAACAGGATTTAACAAAGCAAAACAGTGAAAGAAAGGGTGACTTCAAGACACCATGAGGGTTCCCACTGGGTTTCCTGCTGAGTCTCTGGTAGTTTTAATCAGGACAGAAGGGATGGAAGACAAAGGATACAGGAAGGACACTATACTGAGCTTAGATAATGCCCTCCAGAGGAACTGTATTATGAAAAGAAAGGAATGCCTTTTCCTCTTTAAATAAAAACAAATTAGTGAGTGCCACACAAATCAGCTGAGGTGATGACAATTAGCAGGAATGGTTACATTTATCAAATACTTGTGAACATTTCCTTCACAAAACAATTGGAATCTGAAGAACTTTTAGGAAGATCTGTAATGCACATTGTAACAAAAAACTGTCTTCTTGTCACTGAAAAAAACCCCCCACCCAAAACCCTACAACAGAGTAAAGATTTCAGGGGGACTCAGTATTTAAGGAGGAGGAAATAATGAATTTCAAGTGAAGAAATCATTGTTTTTTGTGAGCATCTACAACCTGTACCTGAGATAATTTGATATTGTAAAGAGTCCTTCAAGATAAAATCATGACTTTCCTCCATGTCCAACAACCTGCTTTCAGTAAAGCTTAATTATCTGGAAAAAATACATAAGTAATGTAAATGAAACTCTAGAGAAAACAGGTTTGAAGCAATATTCCTTTTTCAGAATTATTTGATCAAAAATATCTCTGAAGATTTTTGGTTGTCAGTTCAACACAATTTAACTCGGATGGCAATAAATGTTTTCCTTAAATACGTAATTACAAGAGGATATCAGCTGGTTTCTTTTTAACGGTATTTGAAAGCCCCATGGCTTTGGAGAAAAGCTTGAAAACATGACCCAGAAAAAGCTCCAAAAACCACAGGAAAAGACATTAACTTTTTTATTTTTTTTAAATCTCATGATTTTTTGGCGTCTGACTCATTATTTTGCATGTTTGGGATTAGACATTTTGAAAGTTAAAGAATCCTAAAAAAGACTTTCTTTTGCAAGAAATGTGCTTGACGCTTGACAGATATATCACTGCTGCAAATGGCTGATATGTGGACCATAATTTGACAAAGTGAATGGGAGACAGATTGCAAGCTCTGTATTGAAAAGCTGCTGTTGAGAAACTTGCTATTCATGGACCACGGATTAGTTTTCAGCCTGTTGTGGAGAAAGGTGGTAGAGATACACTGATTCTAGAAGAGCTGGTCTGGGCAACCAGAGTATGCGGGTGCATACAAGTGTATGCAGGTACAGTGATGCCAATGCAAGCCAAAGATGTCAATACCAGAATGACTATAACGTTCAATGACAATAGAGATTTGGCTTTATGTTTATATGAAATGTTACTGACTAGTGCCTTAAGGAAGACTTCAAGTTCCTAGGAGTCTGCAGGAGTTTACAACTATACCATTTGCTTTGCACAGCACTTCAAGTTATTTTCAGTACTTAATGATGCAGGCCCTGGGAGGTCATAAAATTTTTGCTGCTACTTACAGAGATGATTTAATCATCAAAATGGTAAAAAAAACCCTGAGATTTGTGGCAGTTATCTGAACAGTTTGTAAAAATAAAAAAGCTATATATATATATTAATCCCTTAAGTGTTCTTTTGTTTTGTAAGGGATGTTTCCTCTGGGGTTTTCAGAATAATGCATTAGTGCAGACTGGAACTGAAAATGTTAACACTATTGTAGGCTTTCCCTCTATGAACTGAGAAAGCAGAGGCCCTTTCCAGGATAATTCAACAGTATATCAAACTCGGCCAGTTAAGTTCATGTAAGTGCATTTTCTAGAAAAAGTTGCAACAGAGTAAAAAGCATGAATCAGGTTTTAGAAGCTTAAAAGGAACATTTGTTCAGAAGGACAGTGGGTTTTTAAAGCCATTCAACATTCAAGTGAATGTCTCCAAAATAGTCTTGATAGAGGTTCCTGTACCAGCATATGAGTGTCATTGCTTTTCTCATACATATATAGGAACAAATGTCTCGAGAAACATGATCTGTATCTGCTGATACTAAAAAAGTTGTTATTTTTTAAAATGCTGTCTGCTGGAGTGAGACGCCGTAGTATGAATATTCTCCATGCAATGGAGAACTCATATGACATTCCTTGCCAAACAGCATTGTGGATGCCAGAAGTTTGCATAGCAGACTGGAGACTTAAGGAGGTCATTAGACAGACAAACGAAAAATGGATCAGCAACTCCTTTGAGCTGAAAATAGCTGTTGGTAGAGACACAGGGGTAGAGGATGGAGGGAAGTATTGCACACACTTGCCCTCTGTTCACGCTGTCACGCCTAGAGCCATAGCTGGAGGCAGAGTACTGGCAGGGCAGACAGTCTATACCAGTAGAGCCATTTGCATGTTCTCATGGAAGGTCTGCAATGGTCAGACTGTCAGAATTAAAAGAAACAAGCATGTCCAAGATGACAGAGGTAATTTTCTTGTCTGCCTTAATGTCTCACCCAGCTACTCCATCTAGTATATTGGAGGGCCATCAAGTGGGCGTAAATCATGTTCTCAGCCAAAAAGAAGTGAAAATATCTTAGTTTAAAAAAGAATCTAGCCCAACATCTTTTTGTTTTAATCTCACATGTCTATACCCAGTTTTATTTGGGATCTCCAGACAAAGATGTCTGATCATCTATTACGAAGAGAAGATTTCCTGATTTTCCCAAGTAGAAAGAAATGTGAGACCGTAATGATGGCTTATTATTTTTATACATAGGCACCACAAGGTCCTTCTCATGAGGTTGGCTCTTATTTAAAGAAAAAAATTCCCTTACAAATTTAAAAACAGCTGTATGGGAAAGTAATTTTGCTTCCTGTTTTGTGGACTGTACTTTGGGAGCCACGAGGGCAAGATAACCTAAAAGGGGAGTGATGAGGTTTTGCTGAGAAAATCCCTCCTGCTGAAAATTTTGCTTTACTTGCTGACTCAGGGGACTATTTACCTTTCAGAACAAAGCTCAATGTTCATCAATTTCTAGAGAGTAGTTAATTAAATAATAATAGGATGAAGGGTCTGTCCCTTTTGTGTGGCTATCCTGTTTTATGTTTTATGTTATTAAACTGGGTATGACACTTGGGTCTGGGAAGATGCAAAAGTTAATGATTTTAAGATTACGTAATATTTAAACCAAAGTAATTAATCTGGTCTTGTCATCAGAATGAACTCAAATCCTTTTAAGAAATAGTTTTATTTAAAGTGTTGTTGTTATTCTGAGTGTGTACTCACAAGTAGGCATGAATCAGTGTATTTAAACAGAAAAAATTGCAATATGGTATCAAAGCTTAGTAGTGGTGATATATGTTTCAGAGTATTTGAACAGTTTGTAATGCTACCTAATAGTGTGCCAAATCAAGTGTTGTCAAACATGTAATGAAAGAGGCGGCTATTTTATTATTTTAGCCACTGCTCCTGTCTTGTTTAGTTTGTTAAATGTAAAAATGACTGGCACCAAATTATCACACTTGCATGGAAATAAATTGCTCTTATCTCTATAAGGAAGTAAAGTTCACTTCTAAGTAGTTAAGGAAAGCCCCTGACTTCCCTTTCTAACAAGGGAAAGAGAAAACCTGAGTATTGCCATGTCTTCTCATTCTAAACAAATGATACGCAGACAATTTAACAGATAGAGGAGGAATAAACACATAGGCTGAACCTGAACTGTGTTTTACATCTCACGAAAGGTTCTTACACACTCATCTGCCATTGCCTACAGTAGGAATTAAGCACACAACATCTCACAGAATCAAGGTCTTAAATAACCATGAAAAAAATATAAAAATGTAGAATTCACCTTGCATATTTGCAGCTTTGATCTGTTTCCATATGCTGCAAAGACACTGCCATCTGGTTCAAGTTACCAAATTTAATGTGGCCTTGCAGACATACAAAAGGTAGGCCAATCTTGAAAGAAAATATTTCACTGGGCTTTGGAATCAAGCTATTTCTCATGGTCAGAGAAACAAAGGGAAACATGAAGTTCCTTTTTTCCTCTTCCTGTATTTCCTGTCTTACAAAGTGATTTTATATGAGATACTCTGTCCACATGGTATGCAAGAAGGCTCAAAAATACATCTCAGTATGGTGTATGCTAGTTCTCAATTGCAAGATATACCCAAGTGTTAAGGTTGCCAATTTTCCACTCTTCCACTTATCTTGTTAAATCAATCATGAAACATCTAGAAAGTACAAGGGATCAGGAATTTTTGGTTTCATGCTATTTTTTTCTGAAGTGTACTGGAGAACTGTACTGAGGGGTTTCAGAAACAAGTTTTTTTAAGGAAAATTGTGTTTTCAGCAGTCTATTTTGCAAATTAAAAAGCCTATCTAAAGGTATTTTGGTTTTTCCTCCAAAAAGTGGGGATCCATAGAAGTTATTCAAATGTTATCTAGGGACTGCATCATATGCAGATGTCTTGAGAACAAATCTGTACAAATGTTTGATACCATTAAAAATACCTATATATATTTGCAGACATTTTATGTGTCAGCTGAATAGTCAGGAAAAAGGAAAGAGAGAAGAGAGGACTGGTTGCAAGCAGAGACAGGTGACAATATGAGGACTAGTCTGTATCACCAGTTTTTCCATAGCATTGAAAAGGGAATTCTTATCTGCCAAGGCAGATGCCAAGCAGATGATTAATCAGTTTTCAGTTCAGAACAATGAAGTCATCATTCTCCTTTTTGATAAAACTCCCAAACAGAGCTGAATTGCCCCTGCATGAGCTCTCCTGGCATGAGATCTTTACAGGCTTAGTTAAAACCTCTTTTTTCTATGCTGTGCTGTCTCATCTGCCTCAGATGTCTTTTGCTAGAGAACAGTTTTCATTGTCCTTTATATTCACAAGGGCTCTGTGAAGCAATACCTTGGATGTTTCTTAAAGCTCCAAGCAAGGTGGGTCTTTCAACAGGAGACTCCCACCCCATTATGTGAAAAAGTAGTCCATGTACCTTCTTTTATGTGCTTTTAATTAGTACTTCAAGCCCAGAATTATAGATGCTAATAGAAAGAGAGATCCAAACTCCGTTCTCTCTGAGTACATATAAATATAGCAGAGCTCACAGAGTAAAAAATTATTTTTAGGCCTGAAGGTATTACAGCTTACCTTTTTTTTATATAATTATTTTTTATAATAAAACTAGAGAAAGTAAAAAGCAAAAAGGTGTGCTTGAATTTAATCTGCTTCCCTATGAACTTATGGTTACCATCAGAAATGCACCACACAAGGGGCACAGAGGTCATTTGAAGTGCAGAACGTTGGGACTTCACTACAGCTTCCTGTTGTAGCAGATGAATCCTGTCTCATTCACACCCGATAGACTGATACAGATACATCATCCAACATGTTATCCGCCATCAGTTTTTAAGGGGTATGATAAATTGTCAGACTGCTGGCTTGAAAACAGAATTTCCTTCTTCGCTGAGATTTCAGCATTTTCCTACTGGATCTCCAGGAATTTCAGACCACCTTTCTTCTAACTACATGGTTCTTTTCTCAGTGGAGCTGTCAACCTCAAATCTAATAAAAACTCTCTGTCATCCTTTTTTGGGCTTTCTAGTTTGACAGTTTCATGTCATAGCTTTGTTCCACAATAAAAATAAAAAATCTCTAGGTGTTAAACAAGTCCTTGGAAAACTGTAAGTGATAGAGTCAGCATTTACAGAACATGTCACAATAGGTCTGACTGACCTTGGCAGCAGTAGCAGATCACCATTTCTCATGGATGAGCTATTCCTGAATGTCTGTTCTCTATGCTGTATGAGGCAGAAATACTTTTTCTGGATCAAGGCTACTACTTTCTGCATGTCTTGTTCTTTTAACAGAGATTGTCTATTATAGAGACATGCTTAATATTACTATTTAAGGAATATCTTCATTCCTATTAATTCCTGAAATCCTGTGTCCTGTTCTATGGTATCTGAAGATAAAAATATATCAGTGGTGTTATTTTCAAGTCTTATACTAATTTGTTGAGGATTATTTGTTTGAGGATTTTGTGTGTTTTACTTTTTATCACCTACAAAGATTAATGTTTGTGGGTGTCCTCCAAATCATCTGCCTTAGTGTAACCACAATGTTTTTTTTTTTATTGGAATGGTCCTTGTTCTGTTGTTTTGGGTTTTGGTTTTTGTTTTTTGTTTTTTTTTCCGTTTTTCAGGAGTACCAGTTGAAGGGAATGAATAGTCAGTATTGATTGTTCATCTTTAAAAACAGATGCTTCAGTAGCATGTGTAAGTACAGCAGAGTTGAACACGCATGTTAATCAGATGCTATGAAGCATGTGGAGGGGAAGCCCCAAGTCACATTTGAAATTATCAAGCTTTTAGCAATTTGTTGAATGCATATGGATTTATAAGAGCTGCATGGAGACAGTTGCCTGTGTAATGCACTGACAGTAATTAAGTAAAACCAAAGAATAACTAGAAATAGAATAAGGAGAAACTCAGACTTGCTCACAGTTGTAGAACGTAGAAAAAATACCCATCCTCCTAAGATAACCTTCCCTCTCCCCACAGCGGAATTTCCCTGCTTTGAAGCTATCTTGAGAAGGCACAATTTGCAATTTGCCCAAGAGGTCAGCTGGCCCAAACTGCTGTACCCCAGGGTAGGAGGTGGTTTCAAAGCTAAGAGCCCCTCTGGAAGAATGGTTTGCAAGTGTCTTTCTTTTGAATAAAGTGTGGCCTCCACTGGTTGCTGTTATGTTCAGGACAAGGGGGAAAAAGTTGACCGAGAAAGAAGGTCCCGTGCCATCATGTGGGACAAAATCTTAGTTCGATATCAACTCCAAGGTTCCTTTTTAGCTCACTGGAGAAATAAGTCATAAGTATTGAAATGTGTATAGGTAGAACTCTACAGGGGGGGGAGAGAGCTAAAGCATGTGTTTACACATGCTGAGAGTTATGCTTGTCCTACGTCTGCCTGCCTGTCTCTCATTATCATGGAATTTGTCAGTTATGTGTGTTAAAAAATAAATATAGTCAGTTGCTGAGACTAACAATAATGTACTTTCTGGTTTATTTTTGTCACTTTTGTTTCTGTAAGCATCAAAAAAAAAAAAAAAAAAAAAAAAGGAAAGTAAAGGAAATCATAAAAACCCCAAACTGTCCAGGGCAGAATTTAACCTGGGCCCATGGAGACGATGCAGACTGAAAGAACCTTGAAGTAGAAAGTACCTTTAAGGAGAGATGTACCATAAAGAAAAATTTTAAGGAATCTGAGCCCAAGTAATTTTGCTACAATGCCTAGCTACACTGAGAAGAGTAAAGGGTATGGAGACACAATATTTCTGAATTTCCATGTCTTTGTGGGTTTAAGTCAGACCCTTAACCCTATTTGAATATAGAATTTTTGTAGTTTAATACATTTCATACAGAAAGTATAAAGAAGATTTAATAACTGTCTCTTAGCTGTGGTTTATCTCTACCTCAGAGAAAGCCAAAATGAGTTTCTAGTGAAATGGCTGAAAAAGCGTACACACTAAGTCTTCTATCAAATTATTTCCAGTCTTGCTGATTTGTAAAAGATCTTTCAGAAAGATTCTGTCTTTCTATGTAGAATGTTAAAGTTTGATTCTGTGCCCAAAATTTATAAAAGGAATTACAAATAACTAGTGAAAGTCTAGCCTGCCATCTTCTGCTTTTTAAGACTCCTGAGACTGCTTGCTATCACATGGAATCTGTGCTGGTGGTTAACCCAAGTTTTTCTCTCAAAAAAGAAGATTATATTCTGATGTATTACATGTTTCTGGCTGTAATAGCAATTAAATATCTTGGAAGAAAAAAATCAAATCCCCAGGCTTCTGTGCCTTTTTGTTTTTCTCTTTCAGATGTGCGTCACAGATAAAGGACTAACTTTGTGAACACACTCTTAGGGTAATAAGAACACAAAATGAACAATAGTTATGTAATTAGTCAGCAGACACAAGTATTCCAAGATAAGATCTTCTGAAGTATCATAGAAATACAACTCGAATACTTAATGTTACTGTTGTCAACTATTAAAAATGGAAATATTTCTGCAGCATTTCAGTTTCTCTGGATAGCTTTGCATGAGACTGAGGTGTTCTTGGGGAGTGAGATTGCACAAGGGCAGTTAACTACTTTCCTCCTACCCCAGAAGCAAATTAGCCCACTGGCACAATTTAAAGCAACAAAATCAGGCTGGGTTTGTAGGCATGTGTTTGCCCTGCTTCCCCAGCCTTTTTCCTGTCTTAGGTGGTATAAAGGCATCTCTTAGCTTTGACTGTGCTGCAAAAGTTATTCATATTTTAATAAAAGCAGTTTTGTAACACTCCAACACAAACATTTGAGCATGGTAAACTGGAGCCATCAAAAGGTATAAACTAGCAGTGTTAATGCAATCGATCTCATGGAATCACTATTGCTGAAATTTGGGCTATAACACATATGAAATACTGTATATCCTCCAGCAGCTTCCCAAAGTGTTCTCCATGCACACCCAAAAAGGCCAGAAAAATTCTCCTTTAACCTGATGGGAAGAAATTTGTAGAGGTGCACATGTTATCACACACAAATTAAGGGATACACTCCCATAATTACTAGCGCTGCTTGTGCTAAGTTAGTATGGCACAGCATCCAGGTGCTGGGTGTTATTGATAGTTCTGCTTTGGAAACATACTCAAATATGCTTCTGTGCCATCTGGTGTTTCTGATTCAGGAGAATCTCTGTATTTGTTTGTCTTCCTCCAACACTCAGAATCAAGTGTCCAGGTCTGCTCTTTCGTACGGTTTGATTCATTTGAGAGTTTTTGTTCCTAGCGTAACAAAGGTGTGGTTTTGCAGTCAGCTTCAGCAAATTTAAATCCATGCTGCTGCTGCAAGTGGTGGTGTTGTTCTCCTTTCCTCCCTCCTCCAGCTGCATCTTTCTGCTGCCTTCCTGTGGGGGGTAAGGATGCTCACGGCTGCACGGTCAGCCGTATCAGGAGCTGGCTGAAAATGAGTGTGTAGCTCAGATGTGTGGTGAACCGTTTGGGGGTTTTTAATCTAGCTGACTGTGTGGCAGCATGAAAACTGGTGATGAAACATAGAAGAGTATTTACCTAGGTCTGAGGCAAGGAGGGAGGAGAGGGTGGAGAGAGTGGGCATGCCTCCATACTTAGGTTAGCTTAAACCAATAATGAAATGGCACAAAGAAGTCCTCTTGCTAAACTCTGAGATGAAACGTGCTTCTGGTATTAAGGAAGACCAAACCTTGGAAAATTCCAGTGCTTTTTTCTTTTTTCTTCTTTTTTTTAAGACTTACTTTTTGCGTAGTGTAATAACCTGAAGACTTGAAGCAGGTCCATCATACAGGAAAAATAAATAGTGGATATTGAGTGGAAACAATGGCAAGAGCTAGACAGCTCATGTAGATCCAGTCACTGGTCACTAGTTTTCCCTAAAATATTATTGGTGGGGAGAATGTTGAAATACTCTTAAACACACCCAAAATTATCAGAAAAGTATGCAGTTTCTAAGCTTTGCCTGGGATGAAAGCTCATTGAAATAAATGTGTTGCTTCCTTTTTTTGGGGTTTTTTTTTTTTTTGTTTGTTTTGTTTTGTTTTTGTTTTGTTTTTGGGGTTTTTTGTCATTGATCACATCTCTCTTCCTGCAATTCTTACCTACCCAGTAGGGCCCGTGAAACTGTGGTACTGGAGGTGAAGTGATTCCTTTGGGTTATATCGGCATGTGAGTTGGGAAGGGAGCAGGGGGACTGTGAGGGGAAGGGAGGGGGAATGGGGGAAACAGATGGATCCTAGATTATGCTGCAGCTGAGATTGAAATAAAATGTCACCTTAAAACGGGGTGTCTGCTGCTTCTATGAAACTCTTGGGGATAATTCATCTGCCACTTGATAAATTGGCAGGGTTTCTTTCCAGGTTCTCTCCTCTATTCTCCTTCATGCTTTGTATGTGTATACATGTGTGTGAGGTTTGTGTATGTAATTTTCAAGATGCCTGGCCCCTTTTTTCTCCTTGGCTAACTTCTGAAATAGAGCTGTCAGGGTGATTCCAGCATTTGGAGCCATATTCTTTCTGACAGAATATAACTCTTCTCCACAGTTTTCCTTTTTTATGGCCTGAAGTCAATGGGAATATTCAACGCAACCTAAGGTCAGGTTCTTGAATTTTAACACAATTTCCCATGAGAACTAGAAGGACGAAAAATCCCTTAAGACAGGGAACAAAAAGCAGAACAGTATTATAAGGAGTCAAGACTTGTTATGTGATGTTAAAAAATGAGCATGAAGAAGTTTCAGATCTGGGGGGATGAACTTCGTTTAATCTGTCTGGAATTTAACACCAGTCACTGTGTTATCAGTCATTTGTACAGAAGTGTTGAACTCTGAGAGCAGCTAGCCATGCTAGCAATCCTGAACTTCAGTAGGTCAGCTGAAAGAAGGTAGATCAAATCAAGTAATTTCAAAAATGTGTTGAAATATAACACACAGTCATGTGAATCTATATGACATGGAAGGATTTACAACTATGCCGTAACAATGGGCTATACAGGAATATGAACACCAGTTTCTTGTTGAGTACTTTAAAATGTAGAAAAAGACTCACTTATGAGATGGACAGATTTGGCTAGTTCCTTTATAGCTGATCAGTGTTATTATTTGATATCTTGGGAGGCAGAGATTGTGAGCAATTTAGTCGACAAAGAATTTTGTAATCCTGAGAAGAAATGGTGATGTTAACTTATTTTCTGCAAAGGAAGAGGTTTTCGTGCCTGTGCCCACCTCCACAGAGAAGAAATTCACAGGGACCTGGTTTTTATCTAGGCAAAGTTTCCCATATAGTAAGTGGAAATTTTAGATTGCTCTAATATCGGTTGAACTTTGAAAAATATAAATTCTCATGTTCTACACATTTCTGATGTCAGGATTCTTGGGTTTTGCAATAGTAAAATAGGATGACAAGGGAAGTGTTGATATTTACAAACTCTTTGAAGATATAAGGTGCTGTATATATAGAAATCGTAACTTTTATATGGCTTTGGATGTGCTAAAACTGCATTGTATTTCGTTGGCGGTACAACTTTATGTTAATCAATGAAGAATCTGGGTATTAAATTTAGAGAAGAGTATTTTACTATATATGTTCCATTAAGAAAGACAAAATATGCTTTATTGATGTAATATTTTAAGCTCTTTCACTTCCTCAAATGTCAGCTGTCAAATTTTGTTGCCATCCTTAGTAACAGCTGCAAAGTGAGACATTTTCCCATTTTTCTACATTTGGAGGGCCTTACCTTCCAATAATAATCCTATCAACTTATCAGTGGTTTAAAAAACAGGTTTTAAATGGAAACATTGGCTAAGAATTGTATTTTATCTATGATGCAGCATTGCAGGGAGTAAGATAAACTCCACAGAGTAAAACGTGCTATAGGGAAAAAAAGTAGAAGCAATCTGGCCCATAGCAAGAGGAACTACAAAAAATCCAGCTTTCTGAATGATGACCAGTCCAATTACATTTAAGCATTTTATGGAAAACCTACTCTGCAGGATATTTATGGTATTGAAAGTGCCTCTGCAGATTTCGCCTCCCTATTTTTTTTTTTAAGTCTTACCATAACAATATCAATTATTTCACATTCTGTCTTCAGTCTGCTTCATGTTCCCATGTCTTGCCTCTCCCTCCCTCTCCCCCTTCTCCACACTCTTTCTCTCTTTCTCATATCATCTCAGAGTTGTTAGAAAAAAACACTGCCTTTTTGTGTGTGATGTTCTTCAGCTTTAGCAATTTTCCATTTCACTTCTTTCTCGTTACACTTTTTCCATTTAATATTTGGGGAGAAAAAACATTCTATTTAAAGGTGAGCCAAATATACCGTCACAATGTTTTGGCCCAAGTTAGTATTTTCAAATATAAAGTTTACTTACAGTTTCCTGTGCTTTCCATTTGACTGTTACTGAAGAAAGAGGAGGGGAAAAAAAGGTCTTCACTTTTACCATCAGCAGCAGGTGCACTTTTACAACTGCCACTGTTACTTGTCCCTCATCTAGTTTGCACAGCTTGGAAGCTCTGCAGGCTTGCTTACGCAGCCCAGGTCTCATGACAGCACAACTTGTTTGTGGGAGGACATTGGTCTGGATCTAATATGGCCTCGTGAGTATATTTTAGGGGGAGACGCAATCCGAATGTGTTCTAAGAAAGGAAGTGAATTAAGTACTACAAAACATCGTTAGGACAGCATGTTGTTGGGTGGGCAGGTGTGCTTATCCAAGCTAGTTAGGAGGTAGAATGCCAGTGATTTTAAGTAGAGTCAAGGGGTTTTGAAATCAGAGAATCCTTCATCAACAGAGCTCCTTTTACTACAAGGCTATATTTTCAAAGTGAATGAAGACTGAAGGAAACAGTAAGGATTTTTAATTTTACTACTGATTTGTGTATATTAGTATAGAAAACATCTATTTGCACTTAATCCATGTTCTGGATCCAGACATTGTTCTGTCCTAGCTAGTACTTCCTTACAGTTTATATAAAAAGGCTATGTAAAAGTGGGCAAAAATGATGATGCCACTCTTATGATGTAGAGAGCTGGCAAACACTAAGATACCACAGCATTTAGGCACCATGGTGATAGATGCCTTAGAGATAAATACAAGAGAGACAAACAGAATGAGTCAACACATTGCCTAATTTGCGTAAAAATTTTGCATAAAATAACTTAGGGTGTTTGAGAAAGAAAATATACATTTGGTGTTCAGGTCACTATGGTTCTGTAGTAGTGAAAAAAACCCAAATCTGAACAAATGGTCTAAACTACATCATGACTTTACTAAGCAGACAGAGTCTTCTAAGCAACAAAGTGAATATGAAAAAGTGCTTTAATTATGTAGAGGTTAGATGAGATACCAGCTAGTGTAATGATAGCCTTTCTTGTCCTCTTAGCTTATAAAGCAGATTTTAACCATTGAGTTCAAGAAGCTCTGAAAAGGATTGTGCAGCAAGTGCTGTGAATTCCTGTATTTACTCCAATGCGTAAGCTTTGCTTTTGTTTTACTGCTCTGGACTTGTGATAGAAAGAGAGGTTTGGTCAGCCTCTGAAAGCATTTTCTGCTTTTCCTTTCAGCTGGGATAAACGTTTACCCTGTTTTACTATGCTTCTTGAGTCAGAAGCATCTTTTAATAGATTCGTCAACCCAAGGGTGATGAATGCTTTCCCCTGCATGCTTTTCTAGACTAACATCTGGTTTCAGCAGACCACTTAAACACATGCCTAAATGCATCCTTAAACATTTTGTTGGGCATATGCCTAAAGGAGTATGGTAGGCACATCAAAGAGTGGGATATTCCTAAAGTGCTTTTTTGAATAGGGGCCTAAAGGGGAATGAAGAAAGAATTATGTGCCTTGTTTTAATCAGTGAATTAATTAGACAAATATATATTTCATTTACTGATGTTACCTTTTGTAGTTATATAACTTTAAAGATTACGGGAATATACTTCACCCAAATTATGTTCAATAACTTTGTTTTAATAAGTACAAATTCCCTCGGTATAATTTAGATGCAAAGGTATTGATAAAAAATAAGTGCTTGCTTCCATTCAGACATATTTTGCTGTAAATGAGCTTGCAATACTGAAAAAAGGGTTTAGGGGGGATGAAGAAGAAGAAAATTGACAACTTCATGCTAACTTTTTGGAAGGTGTATCAAGGTCTAAGAATTTTAAGCCTTTTCTACAGTGTCATTATTTTTGAATTGGTACTTCTAAGGAGGCAAGAACTTACTTTTTCTGTTAGGCATGAATGAATAAGCAAATTTAAGAATGAAGTACGCAAAACAGAATAAACATGCCATTTTGCAGCTGATGAAACATATGGCTCTGATAATGCAGCTCAAGGAAGTTGTATCGTTTTCTATGGATGAATGACTTGAAAAGTGGAGTTTTGCATCACAGTATGGCAAGACTTTTTACTTTATCTAATTTGTAGATCATCTACTGGGGGCAAGGGTAAGAAATTGAGGGATAACTTAACAGTATTACCCCTGTTATGAGTGGTACAAGCTTCTGTAGGAGGCATGGGGAAAACTCTGAGTAGAAATGATAGCAAAATTAGGCATCAGAACTGCACAATTGTTACTCAGATTTGGGCTTAATGGAATAGGCACCTGGATTTTTTTTTTTTTCTCTGCTTAACCTTTACTGAAAACTCTCTCAAAAATTGTATATTTTGCCAATATTTTTCCTTGCAGATAACTTTACATAAAAGGAAACAACCCCCAAAATGGATATTTATACAGGTATTTGGAATGCAGTAAGTGTGTTTTCATTATGACTGAGCAATTTCAGCTGTGAGCGACTATATAGCAAAAAGTAGAAAAAGATAAATACATCTTTGGACATAAATTAAGTTGCAGTAGCCAAAGAATTGGGATCTGCCTTTTATAATTTGGACATGAAAAATCTGAACTAAAAATAAAAATTCAAAGTAGATTCTCCACTGCTTTGAAATGCCTTCATAAAAGCAAAATTTAAATGGACGATAGGAACTGACACAGCTTACAAATGTTTTTCTCTTAATTTTCAACATATACTCATCAATGTGTACTCTATGTAAAGATTTTGTCTACACTTTGAAAAGCCTTTATAAATGAAATTCAACAAAAACAATGGTGTCTCTAAGTAGAAATGATCTTATTCAGGACAGTCATTTGCATAGCTTATATCAATGTATGTGTGTACATCTATGTCTGTGGAGACGATTTAGGGAAGAAGTAGGGAAAAGACAATCCTGACAATATTATTTGTAAAGTATCTCTACCCATTCATTCCCTGGATGATGTTGCACCATCTAAACCACTAATTGGATTGCATGATTGCATGACTCTCCAGAGTATTGCATCTCAGCAATAAAATCCCCACAGAGTCATTTATCATGTCAAAGGGTAAGTGATATTTTTTGGGGGTATTCATCTGGATAGACGAAAAACAAACACTGCAGTTTGGGAATTTATAGATATATAGACATGACCTGTGAATGAGTGATGTGCAAGATTAGGCACCAAATGCGTTTCAAATGGCAACATAAAAGGCATTTCAGTATATAAATTTTAGATGTCTCTTTTTAAGTTTGAGATGCTTATAGTTCTAGCCAGCCCTCAAACACCTTTGGATGCTTCCATAATGCAGTGTTACAATGGAAGTCAAAAAACTGTAGAGTGAATCCATGAAGAAGTAAGGAAGTGGGTTTTGCAGTTTTGGAAGGTGTTCTTATACCAGCCCACAGCAAGCTGTGTTGCAGACAGGCCAGTCTGTCTTTGCTAATGCTATAACGTACTCATGCTCAGCAGTATTCTTGACTGAAGTCCAATAAAGATATCTTTTGGGGATCATAATTTTTCTAAATGATGTAACTTTCCCAGCGAAGACTTTGGTCTTGAGTCTGCAAAAATCAACACTTTTGATTTACTTTAAAAATACAAATAGTGGAGTCCAACGGGAAAGGCCTTTGATTTCCAAAAGTATGTCAGGCTGGACTCTGCAAACAGGCTTTATGCTTAGTACTGTAAGGACCTACCTTGCTAATTTCAAAATAACCCAAATCAGCTACAGGGTAAGGCCAGGAGCACTTGCATCCTGAATTATCAATGTCTGCAGGAGAGAGACGTGTCTTTTTTGGCTGTTGCCAGGAGAAGTGCAATCTTAACCATGCAGAGCAGCATGGTCTCTTAGGTCATATCTGAGCACTACTGGAATTCACAAAGTACTCTTCAACAAACCTATACCACCTAGCCTGGTAGCCTGGTCTCTCAGGTGTGTATTTTGTGTGTATGTGTGTGTATTTTGCCCTCTGGCACTCCCACTTCAAAAAGTTTCCCAACTAATGTTTTCCTGAGTATCCAAGGATAAGGGACTGCTAAGGGCTTAGTAATTAGGGATTCCTCCTGCAGAAAGGGAGGGTTAGATGTCTTTTGGACTCAATTAGGTACTAATTTTTTTTTTAAATAATTGTTTTTTTAATCAAGTGATGAATTCTGGGTCTTTTCTGCTGCAGGTTGTTATCTGCCTTACTACTATCTTGCTTTCTCAGTCTGTCCTAAATGGAATTTATAGCAGGGCAGGAGCTGGAAAACAGTTCTGCATCTGGCTATCTTTGGGAGGAAAATGTGTGAGGAAAGGCTTATTCCCCTTTGGTTCATGAAAAAATAAGTGCTTAGAAGACTGTATGTTTTGACTTCTGGGTGGAAGAAGGTATCTCCCCCTATGCATGTTAATAAGGCATTATTGTACAGGTAAAGGATTTTGAATAGTCCTTTCCCTTTGATATTTCCAGTTTCTCCTAAGTGCACTGACTTATGTGCCATTCCTAGCTCTCCCCAGGACTTGTTAAGAAATTTTGCTAGTTGGGTGCCAGAAGTTCTATTGAGTGGTGGACTCACCCCCCAGGAGAAGAATTTTTTGTTATATTAATTAAAAAAGTGATAAAACAGTACATTACTGGAGTGGGGAAGGACTAAAATTGCTCCTTATACTCATTTTTCGGTATGTGGGTGGACATTGGTAACTCAAAATGATTTACAAGTACTGTTACCGAGAACTCAGCAATAGGGAATCCTGAGGGCAGAGGCACTTTTTAAACCCTTCTTCAGAATTTAAAAGCTTTCCTTATATTCATTTGGGATTCTCATTTTTTTCTGGAATTGCCTCTAATCTTTCTTTAAAAAAACCCAGATCACAAAAGGAAGGTTGAGAGTTGGAGAAAAAACATTGGACAGAGTGATGGGGAAAAGGCATTCCACTTTTTTAAAATACACCCAGAAGTACCTGGTTTTAGTCTATACTAGGGGTCCTCACACTTTTTAACCAGGGGGCTGGAGCGCGGATGAAGTGGCAGGCAGTCACCTGCGGCTGCTTGGTTCCACCCAACCCCCGCTAGGGGGTTCTGTAAATACCGGGGGCCGGATTGAGGACCCTGGGGGCCGTACCCGGCCTGCAGGCCGTAGTTTGAGGACCCCTGGTCTATACGGTCTGATGCATCTCACCTAATTTTATGTACCTAGGTAAGAAGTCAGTTACTCTACATTCCTCCAGTTGGATAGGGGCAGTGATGGGTCACTCCAAATTGCCCACACCACCTCTGCTTTTCTTGGTCGCTCCCCACAGATGGTAAGGGTACCCAGAAAAAAAGTAGTTTGTTGCTTAGGAACCAGATATTCTAATGAGACTAAAACTATAGTCTTAAAAATCATATTTCCTAAGAGATTTTAGTGCTGAAGGATGGAGAAAAAAGTGCATATTGAGATTTCCAAAAGACATTTAACTTCCACTGATTTTAATGGGACTGTTAGAATACTTTGAAACATAATGAGGTTCCTGAGTACCTTTGGAAACTAGGTCTGCAGACTTGAGTTCCACTAAAACCAAACAGAATTTAATATATTAAAAGCTAAGTCATACAAGAAAATAAAAACTTGATGCTTTAGTTTGGTAGCGTTCCAAATTTTAACCTTTGCTCACTCACTTCTTAGAGCAGTTGTATCTTTAGTTTGATTAAGATGTTCTGGATGCACCGTAGGATTTTATGAAGAAAAAAATAACTTATGAAAATAAACAAATTCATCAATGACAGAAGTGCAGGTGAACATCACCTACAAGAACAGAGATTCAACATGAGCTAAGAAATTCCTCAACTGATTGCTGGAAATGGGAAAGGTTACAAATGTAACTTAATTTTTGCCCAGCTGCTTATATCCTTGATCTATAATCTTTCTTCAGGTACAAGAGATTAGGACTGATTTATTTATTTTTTTTATAATAAAGTATGCCTGCTTTTATGTTGCTGCTATTTCTAAATGGGATGTCTCAATCCTTGTAATGTGGACTTCCACAATTCCATTTTACTGTGCAAGCAAAGTGATCCTTCCGTTGCTCAGAACTCCACTGACATCAAGAGGATGTAGTGCCAAGATGTAAAAGCTTCCATGTAGAGTAATTTGCAGGATTCAGCCTGAACTTGCATGTGTTTGTCTTTCCTGTGGTTGAAATATGCTGTTTGTCCTGAAATAACAACATCAGTAATCATTTAGTATGGTATTTAAGAAAGTGAACTGCAATATGTTCCTGATACACAGTTAATTGTATGCTATTATAGTTATTAATTAACATATTAGAACATGTACATGGAAAACTATTGTGAGCTAAAATGGAGAGCATGTTCTGATGTAGTGTATTTTAGCTAGATATGTTACTAACACTTGTATTATTGCAAACATAAGCAAATAATATTTGTAGGAATCCTGTATTTATTACTTATTGATGTTAGATAATTTCAGCAGGAAAAACTAGCATCTTTTTATCTAAAAACAGTTGGGTAGAGTTAGAAGTCACTGGAGTGAAAACTGATACTTTTTAAATGATCATGAATACATTTACTGTTACTCCATTTTTTCCCCCTTTGTCATTTTTTAACAGTAATATGGCATGATTTCCAGTATCTGTTTCAGCAGGGTATTTCAACAATAACACAAATCTGTTACTGTACAGTTATATTAGTTATTATATAATAGTTACAGTGTTACTATTGAAAAAAATCTTATACATTATAAAGTGCTATCCATGAATGCAACAGTGGCATGAGAACTTTGCATTACATATAAATATGCCAATAAATCCTGGTTTGTCTGTAGAAGTGACATACCTGTCAGTAAAATACACCAGAAATAAAGCCTGAGTGCCCCCTGAAGATTAAGTTAAAAGTTCTTTAAGAAAGTGCTGGATAAAGCTTTATTTTATTTATTACAATATGGAAAAATGAAATAAATGCTAACTTCTGCAATGAATGAAATAATTGAACTCCAAATATGATAAGGTTAAATTTTGCATACCTGATAAATGTCTTATTTCTATATTCAGGCATGATCATTAAATTTTTAAATAACTTAGTACTGAATTCATTAATTCCAGATTAAGTAGCGTTACTGACATGTTACTTGGCTAAAGCAGCCATCCCACTACACCTTAAAAATATTTTTGCTACATTTAATAAAACAGTATCTTCATGAATTGCTTCCCATTACTGTGATGAAACGATAAATTTAAGTAAATTGTCTTTGCTAAAGAGTATCATTTTTTGGTGTAGGGGTTTTTTTTGTTTGTTTGTTTTGGTTTGTTTTTTTTTTAGAATAAAAGAAAAAATCTCTATTGAATGTGCAATGGAAGCAAGTGTTTTTCCAGTTCAGCAGTTTCTGCTGAATTGTAAACAATTGGGTTGTTTCAAGAGGAGAGTAGCATGGTCCATAACTCCGACAGCTAGTAGTAGTTTAGTTTACTGCTTCTACCACCTGCCTTCTGGCTTAATATTGGAAGCAAGAAGCATGCAATTAAGTATGAGGAAATGAAAATAAATGACACTGTTCATTGCACATTACAAAGTGCCTGGCAGAAAGAATGCAGCTTGCCTGGACCTGATGACCCCTGGGGAAAACATGTCTTGTGCCTGGGAAAGCGCCAGTGAATCAGACGCTGACCGTGGTTTTATCTGTTATCAAATGTTTTGGTTTCCTTCTTAATAATTTCAAACTTTTTTTTTTTTTTTTAATTATAGTCAGCTTCTGAAAAGCAGTGAGATATTGAAGTGAAACATGTACCATGTGTATAGAGGCTACAGGACACCAAACACGCAGGGATATTTTCTTAATAATTTCTTGAGAAAAGTTACTTGTATTACATCCCTAATTGGACCAATTTGAATTGATTATTAAATTCTAAGCCTTATTCTAGAGGTGACCAGGTTTTTAAAACATTCATTCCATCTAAGCAGCAATATTGCATTGGGTATGGTATGATTTGGTATATAACTCAAACCTTCCCTACAGTCCAGAGCCTAAATACTTAAAACCTGTTTCATTTTAAAATGCCTGCTCTGTGAATGCTATACCTTTTTTTCTATATACAGTTCATACAGTTGTTTGAACATAACAGTAATGCTTGTTTTTTAGTCATTCATCCTAAGTTGTCTAATCACCTTTACAAAGATGAGTAAGTGATATCCTGATATTACAGAATAGGAAGAAACTGCACCAAATCTGGTGGCTCGCTCAGAACACATAGCACACAGAAAGTGAGATGCCCAACTGAGCAAGAGAATAAAGAATTTAACATAAATCATGTTATTGTGCTACAGAAATCAAAATAATCTTTTTTAGATCTCAGATGACTCTAATGCGTGAATTCAGCCACTACTGTCTGATTTAGATGGACACGTATAAATTGTGGGGAAAGTTTCATAATGAAAGCAGAAGCAAGTAGTCACTTTCTTGTAGCAGATAGTGAAGAAAAAACTAGTACTTATATAAGTTTTGCCAAAATTTTTAAACCTTTCAATGAAGCTAAATAGCCAGCGAATATTAAGAAACATACAATTTCAGGTAGAAATTCTGCCAAGACTTTGTAGGTTTTAATTAGTTCATCTTGAACAAAGGAGCAGCTTGGTAACTTGATGGGTATTGTTTTGAGTATTATTTTTTTCAATCCATAACCCGAAGTAAAACTCAAGGGTGCAAAATTAGGAGGAATTGAAACCTTATAAGGATTCACAGACCCTCCGAACCAAAACCACCATCTTTCACATTTCTGGCTATATGCAAATACACAAACTCTTTTTCTCTCTGTAGTATTACATGCACACTCTGTGGAAGAGTTTTTGTTTTTTCAGCCACATTTTGGGTAAGTTTCCCATGTTCTGTGAAAGGTAGTCTTCTCTATTGCACTCATTAATAGTACTTTTTAGACCCCAACAAAAATAAGGGTATTTGGATGTCAGTCATTCAGTCTCTGCTAGTTAAAAAGCATGTCTTTTCAGAGATGCTTTCTATCCATAGTCCTGCACAACATGAAATATGGTTGACAGCTATATTACTACACTGCAGATTGCAAAGCAATTCACATTCACACTTCTAAGTGCCTCTCCTTTCAAGACTTATGGATGTATGCCAAATTACTTGCATTGTGGTATATGGCCTTCTATATGTATTTTATAGAACAGGCCTTTGGTTTCCATTAAAATCAATGAAGTAGAGCCCAAAAGAGCTTTTCTGAAGTGTGTACTAGATGTCAGGCAAGGTTAATAATAAAATACTTCATGTATAATATGCATCTTCAACATATTTCAGTGTTTATCTTTAAGATGGTATTTACTGTATTCAGGAGGGAAAGTACTGCTAAATTTAAATGTTGGGTAGGGTTAAGTGCAGCTTTCATTTTTTGCCCTCATTAGTGTCTTTGTGAAAATGGAATATATGATTTCATACGCTATTTAGGCTGTGTTTCCAAATGTAGTGGACCAGCAGCCATTTAAGGAGCCCAAGGTCCTGTGTTAACAAAACCATCATTGTTACTGCAAATGAAATGTGAAAGACACAAGATACCCTCCAATGCCACTTCATCTAGACAAATTAGTGACTACGCCATGTTATAATGCCTAATTCTTAGTCACTAAGTTCACATATTTCATTACGGCATTTTTTTGTCAGACAAGTTAAAGCAGATGATCAGCAGGGATGGTAAAATAATATACTTTATTATTATTAATT
The DNA here is from genome assembly GCF_023638135.1 of Falco biarmicus. Lineage (NCBI taxonomy): Eukaryota > Metazoa > Chordata > Aves > Falconiformes > Falconidae > Falco > Falco biarmicus. Next base: position 46,113,697 of record NC_079290.1, on the reverse strand, counting down.
ATTAAAATATCAGTATGCTTACTATTAGTTATATTACTATCATAAATGAGGCAAACTGATAGATTTTAAAAATACAGACCTATGACAAACATTTTAGTGACAAACTTGGGAAAGGAGGGAAGAGACAGACGCTTTAAAGACATCTAAGTAAAATATGGACTCCAGTGAGTTTAGTGAGGCTAATGAAAGGTTGACTTGAAAGAAAAGGCTTAAGAATGAGTGTGATGGTGGAGGGTATTGCACCTTTCTATTTATTTATTTAAATTTTCGATGTAATTAGTAAAGTTTCCCTTAGGTCTACAATATCTAGAAGAAAGCAGCAATACAGTTTTAAAACTGCCTTGAAACTTAGAGTACAAAAAAAAAATACATGGAAATCTCTGTCACTGGCTGTTGTCAGTAAATGCAAAATCCATGAAGTTTTGTTCTTGTTAAAAAGATGTGTTTTACTGGCGTGGGCTAGTGACTTGTGTTTCCATATAACATTATATTTTTGTAGCCGGGTCACTGTAGGTTGTATTGTCCAGAAGGTGAATGAATTTCATGCAATGTTTTTCATTTTAATTGTAGCATATGTGAAAGTCCTGCTCTGTGTCTCAAAGATGTTCACTAATATCACCGTCTGTGGTTAGCAAACATCAGTATGTCCATTTATCAAAATAACTTGAAAGAAGTGATAGGGAAGAGGCACCTAAATGTACTGGAGTAGTTGCAATAGATAATTCTCTGTAAGTAAATTTGGAAATGAAGCAAACTGATGCCCTTTAAAAGAATGGTAGCCTAATTAGTCAGACAGAAAGTATGCTGGTTAATTTTGAAATACAGAAAAGAAATTTCTGGAGATTAAATATAGTTTGTAAGAATTACTATATTGGGACACACTTCCTTTTATCTCTGCTAATAACTCATGAAGGGTACACGTAGATTATAGCAAACAGTATGAGCACAGTATGGTCTTTCATTTGATATGCTCTCCTATGCTTGGCAGTAGCTTCTGGTAGCTCTAACCTCCATGAGTTCATCTAATCTCTTTTAACATCTTAAAGATCAAGTGTGTCACAGCAAGAAAGTTCTTCCACTGAAGTGGTGGAACAGAATAACAGAAACTCACAAGTGAGAACTTTTCATGCTTTCTTCACCAAACTGTAAAGAATCAGCCATGATTACATAGGTCTTTTCTGCAGGGCTTCGGCAGCTCTAAACATTGCCAACTAAGGTGACAAAAATCTATTAAAGTACCCAAAGTAAGGCTGTAAGCAGCATAAAAAAACCCAAAAGGCAGAAAATCCAAATTTATTACTAAAATTGCAATTATCCTTTATGTTAAAATGACTCATAAATTTAGAAAACAGTTTAAAGGGGTCACTAGTTGTTTGCCTAGGCTTTCACTTGCAGGCCAACCAGATGCTGGAGATGAGGAAAATGTGGGAAAATAAGATGGCTGAAGAGGTTTAGAACTTACATTAATGTAAGATGCATGGTTGAGTCTATAGGAAATTACTCGGTAATAGGAGCATGCAGTGAACAGAAAAAATAAATTTCAACAGAAAAAATAAATTTCAACTCAGTACTACTAATAGTTGAATTCTGCCCAGATTGCTGGAGAAACCCTCTCCAGCAAATAGAATTATAGCACAACAGTGACTTCCACCTGCTGTGACCCTGAGATAATGTCTGGTGCCAGGAGTATGGAGATAATGTGGGTGCCAGGGTATTATTTGCCAGCCATTATTAGCTCATTGGTGGCTCACTGTAAATGTTCTCCAGGTGAACTGCTTTGGAGACTGCTAGCCAGATCTTCAGCTGTTAACAAAAAGAGAAGATATGAGTGTGAGGAAAACATCAAATTCTCGCTTAAAGTCCCTGCTGTCTCATGCAAGGACCTCCTGCCAGAATTTGTTGGACTAGTTCTTTACTTTCTCTACTTTTGTCCTCTGCTATTAGCCCCCAAAAGTACAGCAAGTCCAGAACTGTAGTATGTTAAAATCTAATTTGTCTTAAAGTAAAAAATGTGTTTATGTACTTATCCAACAGAAACATTGGAGACAGCTCTCTACATTCTTGGTTTGGCTTGAAAGTGGAGACCAAAGGCACGGTTGCTGGTCAGATGCTGCAATATAATAGCAAGGCCAGCATTCAGATGTCGCTGGTAAAAGATGAGGATGCTGAGACCTCTGCACAGTGTACACCTAAGTATGGCCTAGTATGATGTGAAGTATACCTCGTAACCTATCTTGCCTTTTTGGTCCCAGAATTGTGAGGAAAATGAAGTATCTGCTATTGGCAAATGTGTGTACAACAGTCTTGAAAAAATTCTGGGAGGTGGTGATTTTTTGCAGTGGAAAGGAAGTCTCTTCAGAATACATAAAATGTGATGTATTAGCATAATATTGTTATCAAAGATCAAGTTTATAATATTTTGTATTTTTTCATTGGTGTTCCATAAACATACAATAGCAGGTTAATATATCAAATGCATACATAAAGTCTTCCCACTGTACATAACTGTTCCATATATTACTGTTATATCTTATGAGATTAAGTAAACACAGAATGTAATGTACTCTACATAAATATAGCACTACTGAATCATAATAAAAATTTTAAAATATCTATTTACCATGAGAACTGTGTCAGAATCTTTCCGTGAAAATGTTGGTTAGCTGAAATGGGTTTTTCTTTTCCCAGAAATGTACAGACTTCAACAAAATTTCAGTTTCAAGAAGGATTTTCTGGTTAAAACTTAATAGAACAGCACACCCAACTAGCCCATGGATGTGTGTGCACAAAGGTCAGTCTGTCCTGTCTGCTGTACATGAGAGGCTTGAACGTGGATTTTCCACTTAGGTGAATGCACTCCCTCTTGCTGGTAGTTTCAGTTTCCCCCACTGCATGTGCTCCTGTCTGTTTACACCTGTGAGTAAGTGACCATTTTTAAGATGGAGCTTCAGACCAGCTATAGCACAGTGACCCAAGAACTCAAGGGGAGTAAAAGATGTTCATGTTCTTGGAAAAAATTTGCATATTTCCAAAATCATCGTTAGAAAACAGACTTCTGACAAATATGAAAGTAACAAAAATGACAACATTTCAAAGATATTAATGTCTTCTTGAAATAGTAATATTTCAAGAGGTAAACACTGCAGCAGTAAGCAACCTCTTTACTTACTGTAAGTGAAGTAACGGTGTATACCAGAATTCACATGGCAAAGAGAGAAATGTTGTCCTTATTTGTAATCTGGGGAGACAGTGACAACTTCTTGTTACAGCCAAGAAAGGTATGAATCCAATGCTTCTTACAAACTTCTGGAAAAGCACACCCCTAAGCAAGCTGCAGGTGGGGACTAGGCTGCAGCAGATCTGCCCATGCAGGCGCCAGTTGAGTGTCAGGGCCAACTGCTAATCCACCAAAGGGACAACAAAGAGCTCAGTCCTGCATTTGCTGAAACCAACATGAAGCAAATGAAAAATTAAGCGAAACCCTCACTACATTAACTTCTGTGGCCTTATATCTGTTTCCCATAATACCTTCTTACCCTGCATCTCATTTTGCTATCAGGCGGTCTCCTAAAACATAAATTCTTTGCTTGTCCCCTTGATATAAGATTTTACTTTACTTAGAATGTTTGACGCTGTTTGCAAAGGCAGGATAAAAAAGCATTTTATTTGTGCTATGAAATGAGAGCGTGGAGCAAGCTCCTGCAGGCAGGCTGCTTTGTTGAGTCAAATTTATACTCTCATTTTGAGTGTGGAGCTTATACCATTCTTCACTTCACAGGAAAAGATAAGCTTTACGCTAATACAGAGTAATCTCTGTACAATCCCTACTCACTTTCTCTGCTTTCAGCCACACCCTAGCGGGAAATTTCTCTGAGCAATTAACATGGGAATTGGCTTTTAACTGTGTTTTCAAATATATTTATCAGTTAAATTTCTTGTATCGTTATGACAAAGAGATTTTACTACTGCTAATAGCAGATCTTTGATAACAGATAAAACCGAGACACTGAAAACTCCCACGTGTGACCATTTAATTTCCTAATACGTTTTGACCATTAAATAAGTTACATTATTGTTATTTTTAACACAAATTTTAAATTGGAAAAGGTATGAGTGAAAAAAAAAGTTATGGCACTGTGTTCAAAAATCTATAAGATGAATATTTTCAAGAAATATTAACTATTAAGAAGAAGCTGGTTATAGGTAATCTCGCACAATTTTTGTTTTCCGTGGTCACTGTAATGGAGCGGTTCTATACAATAGATAATGCTGGCTATGTCAGTATGGGTGTCTTGTAAAAGCTAAATAAATAAAAAGTGACTTAGCTTCTATTTACCTTGCAGCAGGTGAACAAATAAGGTGACAGTGAAATAAATTATTTTTTCCTGCTAGCAAAGCACGTCGTCAATCCTTCTTACTAAAGTAATGAAGCAGAGAAACAATATTTTGTTTGCTTTTCACTGTGGTAGAGGAAGTTCACATCAAAAATGAAGATAACACTTCAAATTTAAGGATAGCTGTGGCATGGTATTATGGCCTGCCTGCTAAAGTCATCTACTACTTTCTGTTTTAAATGGCTTTTTAGGTGGCTCTAGACCATCTTGTTATTAATATTGCGTCCTGGAAATTGCTAACATAACTTGTAAAGAATACACATGGGCAAATTATTTGGGTCTCAGAGTCACTGTGTTGTGGAAATTTTATCTATGTACTGCACAGATTTTTTTTTTTTTCAAAGGAATTATATGTGTCTTTTGCCAATAATCAGATGCTTATAATTCTTACCTTCTTGCAAAATGGGACTGTAAAGTGATAGTGCAAAAGAAAAAAAATCCATGTTTATTTGCTTCTAATCCATTCTTTCACTTGGGAGTCCAGACTTCAGTTTAAATTTCGGGGGTGCCATTTGGAACAAAGCATTTGTGGAATTTAAAAAGTGGCCTTTTACAAAGACAACAGTGAAAATAGTGATCTGTTGGTTTTTAGTTTGCCTGACAGAATTGCAGGGTGGCTTTTCTCCACAGGCTCTTTGATAGTAGACTATTAAATCCGCTTGTACTACCAGTCCTGGACTTCTGAAAACTTCTATAATACATATATCTGACAGCTTTGAGAAGCAGTTGGAGGAAAGTGAAAGACTGTGCAGACTTGAATCTTGTGGCAAGTGGGCAAATTGCCAGCAAATTTAGTGAACCTTTTCATTAAATTCAGTGTGTTTTACGTTAAAGCTGCATTTGGCCCACTGTCTTCAGCTATTAAAGTTATACAGCTCTAAAAAGTTACATGAAATTTTGCCTACTTGCAAAAATTCAATTTCATGTTGAATCTATTTTAACCCCACTTGAAAATATACTTTTAAATTATCTGTTAAGGAGTCATATGGTGTATGGCTTATTTCTTTATTTTCTGTCTAGATGGATCAGTTGAAGTACATGGTGATGGGTTCCTAGATAGTTTTATACACTCACTTGGCAGCAGGAAATTAAAATATATATACATGGTTCATTTCTATATAAGAAAATTCTTCTGTTGATGATGTTCTGGTTTTTATGGCTGTGTTAGAATGATATAATTAAGATTGTTCTCCCCTTTCCCCTTTCCCCTTTAAATTTGTATTAAATTGATTTTTTTAATAATGGCCAACATGAGTAAATGTCCAGGAGTCATGGACCTTGACAGCTCTACTGAGCAAGATGTACTTTTATGTCCTAGAGAATATGGAAAAATGGCATTCATTTCCTGCCCATACTAAGGAGGTATGAAAAGAGGAATTTGGGTAAGACAGATCTCATTTTGTTTTAAGGGAAACTTTGGGACATATAAGTAGTAACAAGGCTGGTTGAATCATGCATAGGAGACTTTGATACTTGAATGTTGCCTTGCTTTAGTCTGCAGTAGTTTTATCTTGTCCAGCAGAAGGCCTGGAATGGGCCTTACTGCCTGTAAAATTCAAGAGATTTGCTGCCATTTCTTCAAAATGTGTGCTGTTGTATTGGTGTAAAATAATGGTACTCCCTTTGGTCCTCTGTAATGAGAAGTAGCATGTTTCTTCAGTTGTGAATTACAGTATTGAATGGGAGACAAGGCTAGAGAACTCATCAGAAGTTGTATACACAGCTTGAAATTCACTTTGCTGTAAGATACGAGGTAAATAAAAAACTCTTTGAGATATTGCAACCTCCTTTACTATTAGGACCAGAGTGCTAAAGAAGGGATGTAATATTGAAAAGAGCAGAAAAAAGAATGACTATGTTTTGGTTTCATCATTTCAGTTTGAGTGTACAGCCTGTTCCCATGGATGCCCTTTAGGACATTTAGAGTGGATACCTCACCCACCAAAAGTAAGCCTATTTAAGTATTGCTATATAGGATCCACGTTTCTACTTTAGCAACTACCGGCTCAAGCAATAGGAGGTGTTTGGAGACAGGGAGTATTATTACTGAATTTTTTGATGGAAGGTCTTTGGGAATATTCTAGACAGCAAACCATATGTAAGGAGATCACAGGGAAGAGATTGCAGCTACACTTTCTCTTCAAATGCAAATAGCAGTAAGTTTTGCAGTATACATTTTACTTGCTTGAGAAAGTTATGTTCATTAGCTTCTAAGTCTCCAAACAGACCTGGAGGAAAATGCAGCTGAAAGCACTAGGCAAGCACAAGGAAATTATGTGAGTGGAAATGGTTTTCCATAGTGGATATGTTACAGCTGCAAAGCCCTATGTCACATATTTGAATTCCACACTATCCAGTTCCGAGGTCTGAAGGCAAAATTCCTGACCAAAGGCTGTTTGCTGGCCCTTTTGAAATGAGCAAATGTCATCATTTTTTTTCCCATGTGGCTGGGGGCCATTTGCACTAACGGGAAATCTTAAGACTGGGAGGGGACTAAAGCTCCCTTGGTAAAGAAGTCAAAGTTATATTCACTGATTTTAGACTGTTGCTGTATTCTGTAAATTTATTCCGGGACACCAGTTTTGAACATTGTCATAACATGCAGGGATGCAGTGGAGAAGGCTAAGGTCCATTTGGAATTAAATCTGGCAAGGGATGTTAAGGACAACAAGGAAGGGCTTCTTCAAGTACATCAGTAGGAAAAGGACGACGAGGGAAAATGTGGGCCTGCTGCTGAATGAGGTGGGTGCCTTTGTGGTGAAGGATACAGAGTTACCGAATGCCTTCTTTGGTTAAGTATTTACTTCCAAGGCCAGCCCTCAGGAATCCCAGATCCTGGAGGCAGGAGCAGAAGTCTGGAGAAAGGCGATTTCCCTTGGTCGAGGAGGATCAGGTTAGAGATCACTTAAGCAAACTTGACACAAATCCATGGGTCCCAATGGGATATACTCCTGAGTGCTGAGGGATCTGGCAGATGTTATTGCTAAGCCATTCTCCATCATCTTTGAAAGGTCATGGAGAACAGGAGAGGTGCCTGAGGACTGGAGGAAAGCCAGTGTCACTCCAGTCTTCAAAAAGAGCAAGAAGGAGAGGACCCAGGAAACTACAGGTCAGTCATCTTCAGCTCCATCCCTGGAAAGGTGATGGAACAGCTCATCCTGGAAGTCATTTTGAAGCATGTGAAGGAAAAGAAGGTTATCAGGAGTAGTCAACATGGGTTAACCAAGGGGAAATCAAACTTGACCAATCTGATAGCCTTCTGTGATGGAATGACTGGCTGGGTAAATGAAGGGAGAGCAGTGGGTGTTGTCTACTTTGACCTCATCAAGGCTTTTGACACTGTGTCCCATAACATCCTCATAGGTAACCTCAGGCAGTGTGGGTTAGATGAGTAGGCAGTGAGGTGGGTTGAGAACTGGCTGAATAGCAGAGCTCAGAGGGTTGTGATCAGCAGCACAGAGTCTAGCTGGAGGCCTGTCGCTAGCGATGTTCCCCAGGGGTCGGTACTGGGTCCAGTTCTGTTCAACTTGTTCATCAGTGACCTGGATGAAGGGACAGTGTGCCCTCAGCAGCTTTGCTGATGATACAGAACTGGGAGGAGTGGCTGACACACCAGCAGGCTGTACGGCCATTCAACGAGACCTGGACAGCCTATGGAGTTGTGTGGAGAAGAACTTAATGAAGTTCAACAGGGAAGTGTAACATCCTGCACCTGGGGAGGAACAGCCCCACACACCAGCACAGGCTGGGGGCAGACCCGCTGGAAGGCAGTTCTGTGGAGAAGGGCCTGGGAGCCCTGGGGGACAGCAAGCTGGCCATGAGCCAGCAGTGTGTCCTGGTGGCCCAGAAGGCAAATGGGATCCTGGGGTGCATCAGGAGGAGTGTGGTCAGCAGGTGGAGGGAGGTGATCCTCCGCCTCTCCTCTGCCCTGGTGAGGCCACATGTGTAGTGCTGTGTCCAGCCCTGGGCTCCCCAGTTCAACAGAAACAGGGAACTACTGGAGCGGGTCCAGCGGAGGGCTACATAGATGATGAGGGGACTGGAGAAAGTCCTTAGGGGGAAAGGCTGAGAGAGCTGGGCCTGTTCAGCCTGGAGAAGAGAAGACTGAGAGGGGACCTTATCAACGCATACAAATATCTTAAGGGCAAGTGTCAGAAGGGTGGGGCCAGGCTCTTTTCAGTGGTGCCCAGTGACAGGACAAGGGGCAACAGGCACAAACTGCAGCACAGGCAGTTCCTTCTGAATATGAGGAGGAACTTCTTTGAGAGTGACAGAGCCCTGGCACAGGCTGCCAAGAGAGGCTGTGGAGTCGTCTTCTCTGGAGACATTCAAAACCCACCTGGATGTGATCCTGTGCAACCTGCTGTAGGTGAACCTGCTTTAGCAGGGGGTCAGACTAGATGATCTCCAGAGGCCCCTTCCAACCCTGACCATTCTGTGACTGTGATTCTTGGCAGGTCAACTTCTATTAAAACATGTCTGTAAAATGAAAAAGGCTCCCATGAAGGACATTAGCAGGATGTGGCTCATAACAAGACAGGTACTGAGTTATCCCAAAATGCAAGAAGAGTCAACAGTTACTTAGGGTGGAAGGCAGCAAAGGGTGTTCACAGCACAGCTTGGAGGAGTTCAGCTGGTTTGCTTTGAACAAACTTCCTCACTTCCTACCTCACTGGCCGTCTGGTGTATGTAACAGGGTGGTTGGTTCTGCATGAGGCACGAGATGGCTGGTTTTCCAGCAGCAGTCTTAGCCTTCAACCCTAGCAACAGCAGAAGCTACAATCCTTTCTGTAAGTCTTTGCTCCTTTCCTTGTCACAAGTTTTTCTGTCCATATTTTGGGCAAATTCCATATATTTCCTTCTAAAAATACAATTTTCAAATGTTTCTAGTTACTTAATTTTCTCTCTATGGATTTCCGTTCTGTACATTTCAAGCACTCCTCTTCATTGCTGGCATTGCTGCCAGTAAAGTGACTCCTGTCCTATATTGGTTATGCCCCACCAAAGTGCTATTCAGGTTTAAAACTGCCCTCTAGTAATTACTCATTAATTTAACTTATCCCTGCTTATTTAAGTAATAATGCAGTAACCTCAAAAAACACCAGAAAGAGACAGACAAAACTTCGAATTCTTGATGTTTGTTTACTGTTATGTTCTCGTGTCACCACAAACAATATCCCTTAATAATTTATTTGAATTATTGATGTTTCTCAGTAGTACAGAAGCCTATCCTCTAGGTGCCTTTTGTTCAAATTTCTATAATTTTATTCTACCAAACCTATATAGAAAAATACAGCGTTTACTTTAGTTTACAGTGTGTTGTCAGTCAACCGGCACGAACAAAGGAAATAGTACTGCATCTTTCAGTGACATGAAACACCGTTGAAAGAAGGAAAAAAATTGCACAATGACAAGAACAACTGTGAGCCAATAGGAATATAAAACGTCTTCACCTTCTTGTTATCTCACAGCATTCAGATGCTCATAACAGTTTAGAAAGCATACCACCCACACCACAGGATCTTGCTCCTCTTTAATTTTCTCTAATTTGTGTAGTGAATAACCAAATACTCATAATGCAATTAGAAGATAATCAGGCTTGTAATTATGTTAATTGCTGGAGACTTACATCAATCCTCCAGCAAAGTGATAGGATTTCAGGGGAACTATTAACATGGGAAGAGAGAGGAAGCGCACATGAGAGAGAAAGAGATTGGGGGCGTGGGTAAATTGATGAACAGCTTAGGCTTGTATCATTGAGCAACAATGAGAATACAATGGTGCAACAATTGAAAAGGGCCTCAAGGGGAGAAGCTCGGAAAATGAGGTTTTAGGTACCAGCAACTCAACTTCTTTTGTCTGTTTTCTTCCCATAAATAATCATGTTGTGCATCTATATTTATTGTAATAAGCCCAATTCAGAGAAATTGGATCCATAGCTGAACAGAGAACAAAGGGGAACTGTTCAGCTATGCAGCAGTTTGCCATGTCTCCCACACCACTGAAAGAGCCACTGTATTACCTTCTGTCCTCGACTCCTGGGGGTATTCTTTTCTCATGGTGATGTCTGATATTACATTTAAAGCCATAATACTACAACTGCAATGGCCGTCTCAGGACTGTCATGGATCAGTCATAATCTGTGAAGGACATACAATATGTAGTGGACTGACAGAATGTATGAAATAATCCACAGTGGAGATGCTTGCTTTTTTTTTTTTTTTTTTTTTTTTTTACCTTTTTGTCAGTACCTCTTGGAGGCTGTAATGATTGTTTAATCGTTTTGAAAGTGAGTTTTGTCAGCTGAAGTCTGATGTAAGTTGCGGACCATGACTGTACTTTGTGTGGCTATTTCTGAGTTTAGAGAACAGTTTTCTGTGTTTAGACTACTGGCCAGAAATTGCCTAGCTGGCTTAAAATAATAATAATAAAAAATTATTATTATTATTATTATTATTAAGTTGCTTGTTTATAGTTTAAAAGATAGTTTATACATGGGAAGAGAAACTAGTAAGTATCAAGGAAGTCAGGCTACTTTAACCTCATATGATCTTTTTGCCCACAACTTCCATGATAAAGATAATGAAGAAAAAGAAAATTAATAAATTCAGCTGTTTTCTCTTTTTGTCTGTATTTTGTATATGCAATTTAACTAAAGGGCATTTTGCAACATTTTATTGACGCTAAGAATATACTTGGATGTAAAAGTACATAAGCTTTTGCAACTCCATGGAAAACACTTTTTGTCCTATCTTCTAATGGGCATTACAATATTATTTATGAATTCTGAATAATGACCTGAAGAACCGAGGGATCCTATAGAAAATCTTTAAAGATATTTAAATGCCCTTTGAAATATTTCCTATAAATGACTTGTTTTGTCCTTTTGATTCAGATTCAACTATCAAGTGTCATGGGTCATTTCTACCATATAACGTCTTTAAATTCCAATTAAGCTTGATTTCTCAGTTCTAAAAAGCCTAGGAAGAGTCAAAAGAAACTCTCTTAAGGCCTTCATCAACTAGAGATTTCTCCCCCGTTGTTTCTTCAAACAGATGAGCACTGCATACCTTGACTCCAGCCATGACAACACAATTCCCATGAAGCAGCTCTTAAAAATCACTCTGGAGCTCTCACAGCAGGGGACTGGAGAGCATAAACCCAGTGTAAGCCCAAGCTTCCTTACACATAATTCCTCAGCTCTTTGGAGCTGCATGCCCCTCTTTGGCCTGCCCTGGTGTACCCTTGTTGCAGGAGTGTGGCAAAGACAGGGGCTCTGAGATGCTTCCTGTCTCCCCTGGGGCTCTGCAAGTGTCTGAAGGAACTGCACTTGACAAAAATATCAAACACGTAATATGCATAGAGGACAGCTTTAGGTTGAAACAATCCAGGTGAAAAATCAAGAAGGGGAACACCACCGCCTTCTTTCTCTTTCCATGTCCTGCCCATGTCGCTGTATACAACACCCATCCTAGAAATGGGGAATGGTTGTGCTATCCAGCAGCCTTCTCCACCGAGGATGTAGCAATACTCAGCTTTATACAGACGACACATTTAGGCTTTCATGGAGCTACAGTTTCATTTTACCTCAATGATACTTCCAATTATTCTGAAAGCAAGGTTTCAAATGTCAGGAGTTTCCTGACTCCCCAGAAAATTTAAACAAAACAAAGCAAAACAAAAAAACAACCCTATACTTTTGTGTTTGCTTCTTTTGACTTCTTTCATAAAAGGTATTTTACTGACACTTACTCCCTCCCTTGTTGGTGAGCTTCACTGTGTGGTATAGGCTTAACACAATGACCTTCCCATGAATGCAGTTATGAAGATATGTTGTTATTGTTACTAGATTTAGGATAGACATTGTAGTCAGAAATACAGTATAATTTATGTTAATTAAGTAGTTGTAGGTGTGTGTAGAGTTTTAAAACAGTTTCACACCAACCTTATGTATGACGTAATTTTACTGTCTTTTGTTGAGGTATGCTACAGATTCCCATCTAGTCTTAGGAGAGAAAGGAGTAGAAAGGATGATGCAGGAAATAAAACTCATAAGCAAGGAAAATAATGGTTAAAGAAATGTATTTGAAGTTGAAATCTGAAAGAAAGGAAGGTTTGTTCATTTATGACTTCCTTTTGTGCTTCTCTTGGAATCTTCCTTGGATTGTACCTGTAAGGTACGAGCTCCTTAAAATTGGGCTTATATATGCTTGGAATTTGGGTTTGCTTGTGCAGGAGGGATAAGGGGTTGACTTGTAAATCCCAGTGGCAATATCAAGTGAAAAAATCCCTTCAGGGGCCCTTGGCACTTTCTGTTGGTAACACAATAACTGTATTTCAGGACATTGTCCAGGATACAGAGCACAAGCAAGAGAAGGCATTATTACCCACAAGCCCCATATGCTGGTTCAATGCCCTATTTCTTTTCACCACAAAATGTCTTTTCTTCTGGCTGTCAAATCTCAGGACTTTTCCTACAGGTTAAATTCAGGATTTCTGAGATTCTTGCAGACTCCCTACTGCTGTTCCTATAGCTTTCTATATGAAATGTTTTTCTCAGCCATTCATTCACAGTGTGGCTGTATAGTTTCTTATTAAAGGCCTTGGAAATTGCTGCCTGACCTGATCAGGGTTCTCCAGCTTATTTAACACTTCATGAAGCATCCCAAGTCTGAAATAACTAAAATTAATGTAACCAGTGTAACAGACTTAGGCTCATTGTCCTGACACCCAGCCCCACCAAATGCAGCAGGTCCCAGTATCTTTTAAATGAATTGTATCTGCCAGGCTTCTTTGTAGGGTGGTCTCCGAGAAGGTTGCTGCACAGGGCTGAAATAGAGGCACACTGAAGGAAAAAAAAATAATCAGTTCTGCCTTTGTCAAGACGAAGAGTTTAAGGAGGAAATTTTCTTTCTTCTGTGGAAGAAAAGGCTGTACCTTTGGTAGGACATTCTGTCTCAGCGAATAATGTAAGGGAATAGTAGTCCAGCCAGAAAGAAATGAAAGATTCACAAAAATATTCCGTGATTTGGATGAAGTTCAGACCACAGATCTGGGTATCAGAATCAGGAGGAGCGGAAACAGCAGAAGGATTCCATGACATCAGTGAAAATGTGTAAGTTGTGAAAAAGCTTCTTCAAATCATTGCAAGCACATAGTCTAACGGCAATGCATACTGAAGCAGCACAGAATCATTTTGCCCCATCAGAACATCACACATCTTCATGCCCATGACTGTACAGTAAGTAAAGGAAATTTGCTTAGTTCTTATTTCCTGCCTTTGAACCTAGCCCCAGCAGTAAGATGTTTACTAATTTGTTTCTTAATTTGGGGAAAGTGAGCTAAATTCATCATTCATAATTAAATCACATCAATACTTGTCTTCAAACCCCTGTTACCTCAATATTGACAATTTGCTTGTCAGTATAGAATTTGTTAGCCACTGACTTGTAGTGCTCTGGAAGAGTTTGCTTCCAGATGTCAGTAGTCCCTGGCTTGTGAGTAGGTGCACATATCCTTGTGTATTCACATGCCAATGTGCAAGAGGATCAAAGCCAGCTGTTGACACAACTTCATGAAAATTGTCTTACAGCAGTTTTGAATAGTTTCTTATTGCTGTCTACTAGTCAAAATGATGTTGTGGTATCATCACACTGTTAATTGTCCTGCCTCAATTTTTTTCCCAGCTTATGAATAGAGAAATGGCTGAGATTACAATATACTTGGCTTTCTCAGCACTCAGTTTATACAAGAGCTATGCTCATTGTAAAGGGTCTCTACTGGAATATCCTCCCATCTGTTCCACATCTTTTGTCTACCACGTATTTATCTGCCTCTGTGCACTTTTGCCCCATGCTGGATCCATGCCTTGGCATTCTTGTACTAGAATTGCCCAGCGATAGTGGCATGCATATACCCCAGTGACAAGCAAGCTACTTCAAATTATTGTACATCTTCAATATATATACATAAATATGCCACCGCATTTCCTCTGTAATAGAAGCTGATGATGTGCACATGTGGATGCACATCTACCACATGCAGAGGCAGCTGCTCCAGCTGCTGTAATTGCTGCCACTGTAGGATCAATACAGTACAACACAATTCTCTTTTTGTAATAGCCATACCTGAGCAAATTAAGTTTGGAGTTGATATTATTGCTTTTGTAGAAAGGACATCAGCTTCTTCTAGAGCACAGGGTGAAAAATGATGCTATTGAAGCTCTAACCATCCTGCTGAAGATGTTAATTACTAGTGCAGGTTACCACATTGTTATAGGAGGAAAATACATGGATACAAATCAAGCCAGTCTACAGCCTGGATGTTCAGTTGTGTGTTAGGAAAACTAAACTGCTCATCACTGAGTGCCTTGGTCTAGGTCAGCTTTGCAATGAAGAAACAGTTATTTTTTCTAAATGTGTCTTGTTATTCTAGGAGTTATATGAAAATATCAGTAAGGGTAAGCTATGGTGCAGGCACCAGTCAGTCAGGTATAGTGTAATTACATTTTTGTGAGAAAAGTAAATACAACAATAGGAACCCTTTCACAAAAGTCTAGCCACGTGCAGGAAGCTGAAATGTATGAGAAGAATTTGGGATGAGAGAAAGATGGGTACAATTTCTTTTCCTTTTTCCTGAAGGAGCTGTATGCAGACAGGAAAAAGGAAAAAGAAACAAAACAAAACAAAACCAAATGAAAAAAAAGAGAGAGCAACAGACATTTCAAGGAAGAAGGCAGAAGAAATCCAAGGACTGCCAGAAAAGGATGATCTTCAGAAAGAGCTAAAAGAGTGTCTTTGGGTGAAACACTGTGCTAGATAAATCTTAAGTGTGGATACTTGGTTTTGGTTTTGGTTTTGTTTTGAAACAAAACATTGCATACATTCTTTGTCTAGACAAATAATTCTATGAAAAAGCTGCCAGACTCCATCAGCAACTTTCCTCCAGCCTGCAATACACTGATGTTAGCTAAGTGCTTTATTAAAAAATAATACTATTTTCCATTGTTTTGTGAGACCACCTACCGATTATGGCAAGACTTTACTTTGCCTTTAGTTTGCAATTCATATACTTTCAGATATTTTAACTCATTTTTATTCCGTAAGAAGATGCTTGTAACATTAGTTTTAGGAGCATGTTTTAAAACAAAGAGTTTAGAGAGAAATAAATGGGAAGTTCTTTTTGTGCTTTCCTGCAGATTGGTGTCTTGGCACACAGTAGGCTAGTTTGCTTACTTATTTGGATTTACAGCCTAGAATGAAAATAAAAGAAAGGCTACACAGAATAGAAAGCAGAAAAGAATTACCTTCAACAAAATTGGAATGAAACTCCTGTAAATTTTGCCAGGGCTATTGTCTCAGCTGCCAGGTTTCTTCATCTTGTGCCAGGTTTTCTCTCTAGATGCTGGTTAATTTTCCCATACATCAAATGCTTCACACCTGATTAGATTGGCTTTTGCACTGCTAGAAAGACAGGACATTGCTAACCTGCTATGCTAGAAGCCAGACTGTCTTTTGGAAACATTGGCTCCGTTTGGAGCCTCTCCTAGGGACACCTTGTGGAGGGTAATCAATTTCTATCAGGACAGGACTTCGGCCTCTCTCTTGTGACCATCATAATATAATTAAAAATTATCCTCAAGAAATTTTACTGTGGATTTCCACCAGCTGTGTCTGACTCCTTTCATTCTGCTCTTTTGACAGCAGTAGTATTGCCCATCTTGGATGTTCTCCAGTGAGCTCCTGCATTTGGGAGTGTGTTGTCTTTTGTTTTAAGTGGCCAACCAAAGCCTTTCTGCTATTGTCCCACTTCATACACTCATACATTCGTTAGGCTGGCTTCATCATGAATCATTAATTACCAAACATTTATTGTCTCTTTTTTTCCTAGCAGTTGTTTGTAACATGAAGAGGTTTCTTTTTCACTGTTCTTATAATGACATCCAATCTAAAAGTTGTGTGAAAGATTTAGGCTTGAAGGGAAGCCACTGGGTCAGGGACACTGCACAAGATTTAAATCACTGAGGAATTCACCCATCTGATTGCGTTTTGCTGGACTTCTTCAGTAAAGAGAGCAGCTAAGCTGCTGACTGGAATTCACCATTTTCTGCAGCTCAGAGTTAGGTGCCTTTGTTCTTTTTGATTTGCCAGCCCCTGTCACTGGACTGTCTCTTTTGACAAGGCAAATTTGCTTGCTTTTTGATTTTTCAAACTAAACTCATGATGGTGGTGACCACCTTTTATGCAGTTGCTCTTGCTTTAGAAGGGGACACACAGATGTTCATTTATGTTTGCCCCTCACTCAGAAGGCTGTCTTGCTGGGGTTCAAACCTTGTGCTGTTATCTCCTGGGCCATCAGAAAGGCAGTAGAGGTGAAAGGATGGTCTACCATCTCTCTTCAGTCTAAATGGAAGAACTTCAACCAAAACTGCAAGGTCCAAGAATCCAGAGTTAGACTGCATGTGCTGCTAAACCAGCAGTAATGACACCATTGGGATATAGCCTCCATTTTAAGCAGAAGAAATAAGAAATATCAGGATGTGAGGCAGAATTTGATATGAGATAGATTGGACCACCACCACCATGCTATGAAGTAACATAAGTGGGTTGTTCCAGGAAGAGATGATGTGGGACCAGCTATGAGTCCCAATTTTATATAGTAGTTTTAATTCAGAGCTGCAGAGAGATGCCTACTCTGCAAGATTTCAGTCATTCATGCAGTCATTGGAATTTCCTTTTGATTAGATGAAGCATCTGGTGTAGTTCAGTGAATCTCACCCCTTGGCATCAAGCCATCCTTATCCATCCAGAAAGGAACTTGAATGCCCCACAAGCTCAGCAGCCTCTCCTGCAGGCAGGAGTCTGGCTGCCCATGTGAGGACCAGCTCCCACTCCTGGGCTCTGTGACCTGCATCAGCCTGCTGGGAAACAGCCCTCAGAAACCTCCACATGGCCCTCCCCTACTTTGCTGAGGAGCTGCATTTAACTGCATTTAAATTCAGGCCCTGGACCATGGTACTCACCCGAGCTGTGCTGTGACCATGTCTGTGCCTGGCCAGGGACCTCTGGTGCTACCAGTACTTGCTGACATGACTTCCCAGCTCCACCTTGGACCTGTCTCATCACCATGGATCTGTCTGGTGATCTCCTGACCCCAGTCATCATCACTGGCTCTGCTCTGCTCTTCTCATGGGGCACAAGTACAAGTTCTCCACTATACCTTCACTTTCTCTTCCTTTCAGCTTACCATAAAGTTCTTATTTGTTTTATAGTAGAAATGGATGAGGTTCTGTGTGGAATACAGCATATTTGTTTTTCCTTTCAGTGCATTACTTTCTTTTTAAATTCATAAAGGCACGGCATCTTTATAAGCTGATGGGCATGAAGAAAAGAGATGCAATTATTTGCTTAGAAAACTCATGAAATGACAGTCTGAAACATGGTGAAATGTTCAATGCTGCTAAAGCAGTGATATGGTTATTACATTAATTTAAATAATGCAGAAATTTATCTGTGTCTTTTTGTATATCTCTGCCCTTTTACCATGATTCCATAGTGTGAAGTAAGTCCTATTCCAAGAAAGGCCTCAAGCACGTCTTTAGGTTCATTTTATTCAGGAAAGTGCTTAAACATAAGCTTCAAGCTAAGGATATCTTTTAATACTTTTTTTGCTTTGTTTGCTTTACTGGGTTTGATTTGAAAAGTTTGACTAGCCTGACTCTGAAAAAGAGGGTCACTCCTAAGAACTTAATTGCTTAATTCACTGGTAGATTATTAAGGTCATCCAAAATGTGTGCACAGTTTTGAAATAAACACAACACCATTTTTTAATGTATGGGGTTTTTTCTACAGATTGACACTTTAAAAGCATTCAAGTGGTTCAAAATAGTTCATTCAATTTGTTTTCTTGCTACAAAAGTCAAGAGCCTGTCAGTTGCTCTTTCCTGGAACACCAAACACCCACAACTCCCTTTGGAGTCAAGCATCAGGCAAGGGAAAATGGAGATTAGGAGAAAACATAGCTACATATTCTAGAAATTTTCAAGAAACAGCTTTCAACTGTTGAAAAGATGTTCTTAAAGCTTACCTCGCTTTTGAATTCTTACCTCCACATTGAAGGTTTTGTCTACTGAACTATAACTTTGCTGTAAAGTGCTGAGTGCAATGTACTCTTCTGAAAAAAATCGAGGAGGAAATCTGAGGAGGTTAAAATATACACTTAATATAAATACTTCACTAGTGTATAATATGTACAAGTTTCATTAGGAGCTGCATCTATCATACCAATATAAATCGATGTCCTTCTTAGAACTATTTAATATCTGCAAAATAGAGACCAGAAACTACCTGTACTCCCCATACCTAAAGCGTATACTAATTATGCACATAGTTTGAAATGGAGAACAGAGCAAAATCTTAATCTAATGTTACTAATTTGTTGATTGTATTTAGTTTTAAATGGGACCTGGAAAGTTTCACTTTGGATGTAGGAAGCTTCTTCCATTTAAATAACAACATACTTACTCGCTTGAAACCACAACTCAGTCCTTGCATACTCTTTCCTGCTGGATACTGTGACCAAGAGTCTAAATCCTTGTAGGTGTAGTTGAACCCTGTCTTTCTAGACCAGATTGCAAGTGGCTTCTGTGTGCTTCTGTGTTCCTCACTGTGCTTTTTTGTGCAGCTACGCACATGGTCACACATAATTTCCCATGCTCATGGACAGTGTTTCCTTGCTAAATTGAAATGTAAAAAAGAAATAGTCTCACTCCGTCCTCCAGTTTTCTGGTTTCTAGCAAGCACTGTTGCATGCTGCTCTGCCCTGACGGATACAGTTACTTTTCATGAAGTGCATGTGGCCCAGACCAAGTACAGTTCCCAAACTGGAACTGTATCATATGCATATGTTGCACACCCATCTGTGTGTAGGTACCTGTGTAACGCACCCTCCCTGCATGGGGGAGGCTGATATTGATCCTATTGATCCATCTGCTTCTCATTGACACTTTGAGAGGAGCCCTGAACTCCTTGGGGAACGGCTGTAATTGTTCTTTCACCTCAATTCGCTACATCTGGTGTTGCCTCCCTTCTTTTGACTTACAATGATACATGATATGGCTCTGGTCCATTTGTGAGCTTTGGGAAGTGACTGGCAGGGTCAGAACGTTTGATAATCTTTGCCATAGATCAGTTGCACCAAAAAATCATATTACGGAGGCCTGCCAACTCTGTTACTTCTAGGTCTGTACTATTTTGCACAAATCCTTAACCTTTAGGAAAGAGAATTTAGCTCCGTTTGTGTGCAGTGTGGGATATAGGGCAAGGTTGCAGAGGACCAAGCCCACCAGAAGCCTGGTTCTGACCATGGCCTTTAGACCGTTCCCTGTTAGAAATGCCCCAGCTGGTTTTGCCAGACATGTTCCAGGGAGATATCTTTACTCCGGCAGTCAGCCTGCAGGACATTACACATTCAGCAGTGCACAGGAAGCACTATAACTTGCATGTGAAGAAAAATAGTAAATCTGCATGTAAACTAAATAGAAGCAAGAGGGGAAGCAACAGGCAAGTAGACCTAAACTATAGTTGTCCTAAGTACACAGATAATTATGAGCCCAGCACACAGAGCTGATTTTCTATTGTGCATTGAGAAAAAATCTTGCAGATATAGAATGGGATTTCAAAATGGAAACATGCCTAATACACATATTCAAGGATAATTAGCAGGCCAGATAGCTGTGAGAAGTGATATTGTCTTTTATTATATCTGCATATTGGTGCATGGTGGCAGATTACTTTTGTTATCCTTATATAATATTATTGCAACATTAATGATGTATAGCCTTTGAGGAGGAAGTTATAACCTATAATCCTGTAAGAAGGGAAAGGCAGACCTAATCTAACCCATGGCTGACTTTTTCTGGATTAGATGATTTAATGTTTTGCTGTTGTTGCTGTTCCAGGAAAGCACTGTACATACTGCCATCACATTTCTTTATGTACATATGTGAAGACAGCATTGACCAATCAATAAAAGGAGTAAAGGGGCAGTTTTGACCAGCTGGGGTAAGTCTAGGCCACTTGTCATGCCAAGTTTGGTAGTTACGTCAAAGGTGCATTACCAGTGGTCTAAGAAAACTGTATTTCATATCTCTTTATAAGCATTCCCTTCTGAATGAATTTCTACATGGTTTGCATCAGTTTCTGTCAATAAATATAGCCCTTCTCACACGGTATTCCAAACACTCACCCTGATATCAACTTTGTCCTAAGTAAAAATGTAGTCCTGTGATCTATATGCCTCTTACAATCAATGCCCTTAATTTGTTAGTAAGAGTGATCATCTTAAACATAGTGTATTTTCCAGGGCCAGTGATGCATTTCAGAGCTATTTGGCACCTGCCTGAACCCCAGCATAATCCCGGTCTTATATTGCATGATACTTGCTCTGTCCTAAATAAGCTATTTAGCCTTAGTAAGCTCAGCCCTCTTCCTAGCCCACAAGAGCCCTAGAAAACCAGTTTTCAATATTTTTTTGCATCCTGATCAAATCCTACTTTGATCTAGAAAATCCTCCCTGCTGCAGATATCGTATGAATAGATTTTCCTCAGTCTTCATTAGAAATGTGTAGCTGTGTTGAAAGAATCCAGCTACAAACTCTATTCTTCAATCCATCGTGCCACAAACCCTCACCTAATTTAAGTACTTAACAGGCTAGACTCACCCACACCTGTCAAAGGTGTCTGCTGATTCTAGCCCATATTCAAGTTTTCAGTCTTTTAAAGATCTAATGATGGACCCATATCTTTTATCTCTGTCCTCCAGAAAACTATCTGCAGTCTCAGTCCCAGGCCGCCCGTCCATCCATCAGAAAGCCAAAGTCTTTGGTGGCTGGTGTTCTGAATGTGAAACCTGAGTGGCAGTGGTCATTGCTCAGGACTTGCATTCAAATGATCAGCGAGTATGGGTCATTGTCTATAATTACACTAGACTCAGATTTCAGGAAAACAAGAGATTTAAAATATTTATCCCTTGTATTCATCAGCCAAGAGACTAGGATGAGAGCTGGAGCCAGGGCTGTTAGGAGTTGCAAGAATTTAGTTAAGGCCCATGTTTCTAACTGTGCTGCAGGCATTGAAAAGTAACGGTGGAAGTAATTAAAGTGACTGTAATATCTGCTCTCTCAAACCATTGTCCTCATTCCATCCCAGCCCCTTAAGTGAGACGCTTCTGCCAGAGAACTTCTCAAGTGACAGTTCCAAACAGGAGCTGCATGGACTACAGCATTGGAGATTTCTCGGGATTTGTCCACACACCACATCGTATTTGATGCTCTTTGCCACAGACTGAGCTACAGCATTTTCTAGTACTCACTGATCCAAAAGAGCCACAGAAAAGTCATGAAGTGTTTTACTCTGCTGGCAGTTAGATCTATGGCTTTAGGAAGTAAGACTTCTATATAACTCTTGAACTACAACTCTAGTATTGGTCCCTAACCCTTGCCTTCACCATAGTTGTATGACAGACGCCCATGAAGAACTAACTGTAAAGCATTTAGACCTATTGGTGAGAGAATGAGTATGTAATCTTGTTTATCTGCTGTAATGATGCTTTACTATGGTCTTACACTGAATTATTTGAGTGCACATTCTCAGGTCAGGATTAGTTCTAGCATCCCTATATGGCAGCCTGCAAAGGCCTGCGCCTTTTGAGCAAATCAGTTAGCATTTCTGTTCCTTAAATTGTTTGGGTGGGGACAGATGGCTGTGACAGACCTTGTATATTCTCCTCTTCACAGCTTCTCCAATAGTCCGTAAACCCAACCTCCAACACCCTATGATTTCAGTTCTTGGCTTTGTATCACCAAAAATTGCTAGCTGTGCCAAATTTAGGAAGCAGAGTAGTTTTTGAAATATGGAAAAGTATCCAGTAGGGACCAAGCTAAAGCTATCAAATTCATTGAACAGATTATAAACCATATTTAAAGCTATTTCTCGATGGGTTAAAGGCTGGTTCATTAACAAAAGATTTAAATGTTTGCCACTCCTTTGCCTTGGTACAGCAGTAAAAATTCTGAAAATTTGATAGCTCTGTGCTGTGTTGAACAGAATCAAATCCTTCATATAAGCCAAACTTCAGTTCTCTACTAATAAAATCTTACATGCCACTTTATAGTGCATGTTTATTCTGTAGTGAAAATGACACAAATCCTTAATACAGCATCAGTGCTGCCTGTTGAGCTTTGTATTCCTATAAATGTTCCCATGGGAAATCTGAAGGTTGGCACTGGTAGACTGTATTTTTAAAATATCACAATGGGGTGGAACCCAGCATCATGTTGCTTATTACACTGGTGATCTATCTAATGGTATTCTTTGCTGCTGAAATCTAATAAAAATAACATTTTTGAAATATTAGATATTGGATTAAAGCTCCTAATTGTCTCTTTCATAACCAAAGAAGGTCCATATTAATAATTCTTTCCAGAGCCATTCAAACGAAGACATCTGTTTCGGCATACATTGTGAAACTCAAATCTGTCCAGTGCTGTTTTATTCATTTGTTACTTTCCATGAACAAATGTGACTGCACATTTATTTAAATCTTTAGAAATGTGGATGAACAAACAGAAGACAAAGTAAAGTTAAACCTGAATTGGAGACACGCTGTTAAGGAAGAAACAGTTCCACCCACAGTAGGTGGCTACTGCCTTTGCAATAACCCAGTGCAGTAATTCTGATATGGTCAAACTGTGCCTCTCACATTCACTGCCTCAGATGGATGGACAGTTCCAATAAGAGTGCAAAAACCCCACTTACTTAGTAAAAGGTCATAGGAAAGAGAGAAGAAATGCCAGGCACAGAGGCTGACCTATTCAGAATATAATCACACCTTCTTTAAAAAGACATCTACATTACAAAGGGTAGAGATCTTACTGCATACTCCCTGCTTCCTTAATGCAGCTACCGTAAGACTTTCAGAAATTATGAGGATGCGATGTAAAGTTTTATTATTCAGCCACTGTTTCTATTTGAATTATTAACAGTTTACGCACTAATATGAGGGAATCGTATTTTCAATGTACTCAGGCAGCATTTTCCTGGGTTTGGCCTATTGCTAGAATGCAATTCTGTTGAAAGCTATGAGGATGACTGTCACAAAAGTGCTGCCCTCTCTTTGCTATAACTCCTACAGTTTGTGAGCATTTTCAGTATTCCCAAGCACAGTTTTGGAGAGATCATGTTTTTGTGACTTTGATTTAATTACAACTGAACTCAGTGGTTTTTGCTCCTTGATTCCTAGACTGCTATGTTTACTAAGCTGATAACAAAATTAGTTCTGACCGGCAGCCCTCCCCATAAAAACTCAAATGACTGACTAGAGGCGAGGAAATGGACCCCTTACAAGCAAATGAGAAGGTGATAAAACTGGGGGAGAAAAGATGAAGGAATGTGTTTAAGTGGCAAATCTGGAATGCACGCCCATCTTTCAAAGGCAGAAAGTGGTGGTAGGAGAGTAGGGGCTCTGTATATATTTTATTAGAGAACATATATTCTGTCAGCTGAAAACTACAGAAAAATCGTTCTTCTGTTGATCTCCTGATGTTTCTGCTAGAGAGGGGCAAATTTGAGATCAAAATAAACCTTAATTTAGATGAAACTTGTAAGTCTTTTTGCTGTACCAGCAAAACTGAAGTCCAAAAAATTACAGATTTTTCTTCTACAGACGATCTATTTACATTAGCAAGAAAGAGTAACAGATTGGTGGAGTAGAGAAAAGCTTGATGCTTTCAGGAGCTTCTAGCATATAGACTGCATAATAATGACAATCCTTATTTTTACTCAGTAATGTTTACAAAGACCCCCATTCTTAGAACATGAAATCTCCAGAAAAGTGCATCTTCATCACAGGGCAAAGAATTATAGTAAAACTGTTTTAATTAGGTAGCAAGTGTCAGCAGTCATTACCATTAAACTAATCAATCTTTTGTACCAAAAATCTGCTGCTCAAAGTTGGTGTCTCTGAAACTATAATGATTCTTTACAATTTCACAGCGTGTTCCACCCCCAGATAATTTTTGCATTTTGTGTGTACACAACATTGGACCTGGTAGGCTGTCTGGAGGAGGCTTTTAGCAAGCAGCTGACCTAGAAGACCCTGCATGAAGTGCAAAGAAGGAAAACAAAATCTACTGTTGCCTCTTGGGGTTCCCTAGTACATCTACAGTGTTACCAGAAGGTTCAGGAAGTGGCATCTGTCAAGTGTAAAATTCTTAAGCTCAAAAAATGCCCTAATTCTCTATTAGGAAACACCTGGAGATTTTCATCCACCAGAATACTCTCATCTCTTTGTCATATGCAATATATATAGCCTATACACTCATTTTTCACAAGTATTTTATTGCCCATTTGTTCAAATTCACATTTTATGTTTTTATTCCTTTGAAAGTGTGAAAGTAATACTTGTTCTATGTTAACAATATGGGGGTTTTATTACCAGTGGTATGATTTTTCACTTTTGAATGCCAATATTCTGCTCTTGAATGGGTCTACGATGAAGTTGCATCTACTCTATGTTCTTATAAATATGAAAATAAGATGACAATGAGAGGTTAAAAGTAGCCTATGAAAATCATTAAATAACTTGTTTCTCTGATGCTTTAGTTTGTAGCATTGACCATCATCAGGGGCATAAATTAATTTATAACAGCTGTGGATGAGTATTCAGGGCTGGGACCTGAGTTTTGTATTCAGAGGGATGTGTTGAAAGTTAAACACACTCATCAGAGTCACCTTAAGTACATGAACATTTCTGGTGCATTTTGCAGTTTTACAGCTTTGCTCCAAAAACAACATCATGAGGTTATACAATGAGACACTCAAACAGCCAAGGGACACAAAAACACTGTCAGAATCACCAGAGTGCAGTTACAAAGCACTTTATAAAGTAATATGAGTAATTGCATGTAACAACTGCCAATATCCACAAGCACTAACAATGTCTGTATTGCAGTAGGTGAAGAATGCTGCCGCAGAGTTTTAAATCATGATTATCTTCTGCTATAGGGGTTCATTCCAAACTAGCAAGCTTGACATTTCCTTGCAGTGGTTTCTCCTTCACCTACTGCATCTGTCCTGCACTACTGAAAGTGATTCAGTAGTGAAAAATTTTGCAGAGTTACAGTATTTTAAATCCTCATTGTTCTAGCTAATGTTCTGTTAAGTTTGTTCTGGTTTACAAGTGTCTTCACAGATTTCTTTCAGCTGGAATGTCCCCAGGTACTGTGGAGATGGAATAGGCTGCTTGGTTTTGTTTCACATAAGAAACAAACCCAAGGCATTGTTGGAACTGGTGCACTTCAGCTCTCTGACAGGCAGTGGTGGATTTTCCAAGAGTGTAAGAAAATAGGGGTTGGAATAGCCTCAGTATCTTGAATTGCATTAGGGGTCTACTGTCACTGCCTCAAAGGAGTTTCTCAGAGACACAAGATGTAAATTGCAGAGAAAAATGAAGGGGATGCCTTTACCCAATTAATTAGCCTATATCTTCTATAAAACAACAAACACAGAGTGACAAAGTTCTTGATGCAACAGAGGGGGACTTAAAGTATTGTAACCTTACTCTAACATGCTATTTCTTTAAATGTCACGCTTTATTTCCAGAGGAATGTACCAAGTCATCATAGGAACGCTGAAGTCCTTTGCTAACTATAAATAATCCCATTTACTGACACTGTCAGATGGTCAAACAGATAACCAGTTCCCAACAGAGTAGTGGTTGTACGCCTAGTTGAAAAGATGGAAGAGCTGATGCACAGAAGACAAATTTTCAGTGCCATAGTGACTTCTGAATTGTAATGACAATCACTTCGGTCAGTGGTCTTTACAGTGGACAAGAGTTGGAGAAGAATTAAATATGAACTTCAGAGCAAGCTAGTGTCTGAGGACTGGTGGTGCATGTGGTAAATTCAGATCCATCTCTCAGTGACCAAGCTGGGGAAGACAAGCATTCCACTGCAGAATTTCCTGACTAAATATTTGGTAACTAGTGCATTTCTGCAGCAATTCTTCTTTTTTTACAAAATCACATTTTCTAGTTAAATGCCATTCCTCAAAAAAATTCCAGCCAGCTTTACTTGGGAATAAAGCTGTAAACTTTTTTTACGAACTAGCACAGAAAAAAAGCCAAAAATCGGCTTTATACATGCTAGTGCTTGAAAAATGGTCATGTAAATTGAGGACCTTGGAAAAAAAATTCTATACATATTGAAGTGTAAATGCTGAAAGAATAACTAGACGTTCACAGTCCCTTTTCCTCCAGGGATAATAGACAGAACAGCAAATAATGGTACAAATGAGAATAGTACTTTATGCTGTTTGACATAAAATACACAATGGAAAACTAATATAGTTACATCAATACATCTTTTAAATGCAGAGAATTCCCTCACTCCAGTGTTGTATTATGAATTCAGTAGGTAACACTTTATTTGACAGTTGGTAGCAGAACTTGAACTCAGATTATTAATAACTTTTCCACAGTCTATCATTAATGTCAGTGGGTGTGGTTTAAGGATTTTATTTTGGCAAGTACAATATGTTAACATATTAACTGACTGCTCGTATAGTCAGAACAGAAATGCTAGCCAGGGAAGGCATTTCACACCAATTCTGAAGACACTAAAAATAAACTGCTACTTACCAACTCAGACAACTTGGTAAATGTCTGATTTCTCCAGCCTTTGAAGTGCTACATCATCACTTAATCTAGTGTTTCAGACATTTCTTTCAGTAAGCATTTACATAGAAGAGGACAGTTTGGCTACAGGACGTTTACAGCAGACAAATCATATCAGTGATATCTTGTCAAGTTTAACATCCTGTGAAGGCAACCAGCGTCAGTATGTTCTGCTGAAAGAAGAGGGTGGCTGTAAGATCAGCCTGTGGAGCTGCTGCCTATTGACCTAGACCATCGGGCACAGATTCAGTTATTTATATCTTATGTTAGGCTACAGGGTCTCTTTTTAGTGTACTGGTGCACATAATACCTTTACTGCAAACTACAGTTGGTACCATATAAGAGGCCACTGCATCAGCATAGAATGGTATATAAATGTAGTTCTCTGCACTGAAAGCTGAGCTAGATGAGCACTTGACGATTTGTTTTGAATTCAGGAGTGAGCATAAGA
Source organism: Falco biarmicus (assembly GCF_023638135.1). NCBI lineage: Eukaryota > Metazoa > Chordata > Aves > Falconiformes > Falconidae > Falco > Falco biarmicus. Next base: position 46,086,118 of record NC_079290.1, on the reverse strand, counting down.
GTAGACTGGTAAAGGTCAATTACTATTTTTCATTCCTATTCTTTGTTCTGGGAAGAATTACAGTATTTTTCCCTCTTTAGTGTGATGATACCACAGGGCAGTCATTGTTTGAGGTTGTCCAAGACTCTCCTAATCCTCCAACTGCTGCTTCGTAACAGACAGTATCAAGAGGGCGTATGTTGTCTTTTTTAGTATGTGGACTCACAGTCTCTCTGATCACCTCTCTCTCCTTTGAAGCCATGTAAAGCCTGTTAGAAGCTAGCCTTAGAAGGTAAATCTGATGTTACAGAGAGTATAAAAAGCTGTATGGAACTTGCCTTGAGCAGATTATCTAGTTCCTTCTTGTGCTACCAGGCTGAGGACTCAGACCTGGATCATTCCTCACAGATGTTTACTTATACTACAATTTAAAAAACTTTGAATGGAAGGTCTATTTTAGCACCAGCTGGAACTTTTTTTCCTGATAGCTAACTTAAATGTGTCCTGTTACAAATTAAGATAAGTACTTCCACTCTTATTGGATATGGAGAATATCGACCATTGTCTTTTTGATATGTATTACAAAAAAACCCCAACTTTTCAGGCTAAGCAGTTGTATTTTTTCATCTTTTCTTTATGTTATGCTTTGTAAATCTCTTGTAATTCTTTGTTGCTGTGTTCATATTTTATTAATTTTCTTCTCTAGAAGAGTAATATGATTGCTGAATTATCCTCCGTCTATCCTACTTAATTTGCTGAGTTCAATTTTTTTACTTTCTGTCTTGTAGTCTTTTCATGTGGGCTATCTTTTCTCTAGTTTGTTTATTAATACATTGTTTAGACAGCTTTAAAAGCTTTACTAATGTCAAGCTAATTTAGATCTATTATTTTCCACCAGCTAAAAGAACAATTTTTCTCTCACAGGAGAAATTTATACAGGCTTGACATAGTATGTCCTCAAAATCTTTGTTGATTGTTTCTTGTCAGCTTCTCCTTTCAGCACTTAAAGATGGATTGTTTAGGAATAATGACAGCAACAATGGTTTCAGTATGTGCTAATGACTGTAGACATTAGTTTATCTCATATGCAACACCCTAAGACTGCTTTTATTCCCTTTTCAAGATGAGTACTTTATTTCAGTGTCCACAGTTCCTCCCCTGTCCATTCTTCCTGCATCTCTAATAGTTAATATTTTTCTCTTGTCATTCTTTAATATCCTAAGTGTAGAATTTCAGTGCATTTATTTAATCAAACTTTTTCTTTTTTTAACCTACTAATTTCCTTTTCTGTCCCAATATCTATTCTGCTGTTGAAACTGACTTTGTTAAGCAGCTTTTCATATTTAACCTCTTGTTTGGGCAAAATGTCATTGGATAGTTCAGTCTGCACTGCATCATATGGTTAATTCTCTATTAAGTAATCGACTTAATTTGCCTCTGTTTTTCTTTGACTTCTAAAGGACTATAAAACCTTCTCGGATGTGCAATTCTGTGTGAATGTAGAACCAGTAGAAATCGTATTTGATAATTCCCTTCTGTTTAACGATTTGCCTGAGTTCAGAAACATGGGATATCTGTACAAAAAATAGCACAACTGGTTTGCACTTTTGAAAGTTTCCAGAAGACATATCATTGAAGTGTCATGCTACCAATGAAGTGAACAAATTTCACCTTTTCTCTGTATAAGTATTACTGTACCTTAGAACTTTTTGTTCAGTTTATAGGATTTTTGTTTTTCCCAAATAAAAAAGTAAACACAGTGAGCAATAAGGACTGATATTAAAGAATGTTTTGAATAGTTAACATGATGGCATTGCACTGTTAATGTTACTAGTCTAACTTGATGAAGTGATGTTACAATAAGTAATGCCCTGCAACAAATGGTGTATTTTGCAACAAATTAATTTTCATAATGGCATACGCTATTATCACAGATATTTTTTCCAGTTTCCATACCACACCAAATGCTTCCCCCCATCCCCAGGTCTGACTACACCATGTACTTTAGTTTAGAACCTTATTTTAAAACTTTAAGCTCTCAAATGCTAAAGGGAGATGGACTTTTCATACATTGTGTGCCCATTTTCAAGTACATTAAAGCCTTATTGAATTTTTTCTTTCTGATCAGATCAGAAAATTTTGTTTCATGAATAACAAAGAGACAGACTGAGACTTGATTCCAATTACAAACACTTCCCATATTGCTAATTCAGAATTTCTGTACATATAGAAACTATGTGTATTATTCAGTGGCACAGCTTACCCAAGGCAATTAAAGGCAATGAGGTAGTTGAATGTCAAGAAGTAAATGTGAAATTAAGGACAATAAATAATTTCCTCTTATTTTAATGCCACTGGACAATTAATGCTAATGTTTTGAGGGCACAGAAATTTCATAAGCATTTTATTTTTATGTCCTCCTTAGAGATATCTGGCGACTATCATATGATGAAGTTTCTGAATATTACATGCAAAAAGTCTGCCCTTCCTATTCACTCCTAATAGGTGGTGAGAAAACCGCCAGAAATCCCTGATTTGACTCCTGTGCCAAGGCCCTACCACTGCAATGAAGTTTAAACAACATTAGGATTCCTTAAGTTTTGAGTCAATGGAATATGAAAAGTACTTTTCTCAATGTTATTCCTAGAGTATAGGACATAAGGATACAAAATGACATAAAGGGCATCTCAAAGTTAATATAGATCTGTAAGACATATATCCCTCATGTCATGCTGCCTTGATGGCAGGTAGGTTTCACAGTGTGCCTAGGACTGCCCTCTTGTAGACCCTATAAAAATCCCAAATAAATTCTAAAACCCCTTTTGTTTGACACAGAAATGCTGCAGGGTACAAAACATGAGAAACTAAATGGAAAGAGACAGGTGAGCTACGTGGACCTTTTTGTCTTTCATCCTTCTGAATAATTTATCCAGCAGTAGATGTGTAGATATGCCAAATATGCCAAATAATATAGTTATTTTGGGATTAGGGAAAACTGCAATTCTTAAGAGTGAGAATTGACAGAAAGACAAGAAACAGTGGAGGTTGTATTATTCTTGCGTATAATGCTCACTTAAAAGCACAAAGAGTTAATCTTATCATCCTGCACATGGTTGCATTTATAAAAGATAAAAATCGCAAACAAGTAATGCAGAGTTACTTGTTACATATTCTTCCCATTATAGTTGACAGGTTCATTAATCATACAGTGTATTTTACTATTAGAAGCTGTAAAGAAGATCAAATCTCTTGTAATTTTTCTTCTTCGTTTCCATTTGATAAGTGTGTTCTTTCAATGTGCAGATAAAATATAGTGTCACTCACAAACAGTCTCAAGAGAATTGCAACTATCCAGTTAGAAAATTCATCCTTATTTGCAATGTAAAATTCCATGGAAAATGCATCATTTCCTTTTTAACTTGGCCATCAGATTGAGTAAAATGCATATGCCTGGGTATTCACAAAAGAAGTAATCCAGAATGAAGTGCCTGTGGATGTGAGCAACGTTTAAGTAATAGAAATATTGCTTACTGCATGTTGAAAGCATTAGCTATGAATACCCCTATTCATAACATCACATTGATTCATAATTAAAGCCCTGTGAAAATTATAGAGCAAGTTGACATGTTTCACAAGCTGTTCATGGTAAATGTAGCAAATTTTACAGTTTGTTGTGACTTGCCAATAAAGAAGTCTCAGGAAGAAAGATAAAGAAGTGATTCTACGATACTGAGTTTTAGCAAGTGTGACTAACAGAAATGACGACCTATGCAGAAGGCTTAGACCCAGTTTTTCACAGAAAATTATGAAAACTTCCCCTTTAGAAGAAGCTGTCGAACATGTCTAATGAGAAACGTTTTGGTGGATGTACAGTAGTAAATTCTAGCCTACATACAAAGTAGGAAAGCCTCAAGAAATAAAAATAACCCTCTTACCCAAAGAAAGTGAAACAAAGCACTGGAAAGCTGCATGCAGGTGTGAAGGTACACACTGAAGCCTCACTATTCTTTTCTTTTTAAGGAAGAAAGTAGTAATTCTGTGTCCTTATGCTGTGTGTGACACTAATGTGTGTTACATGGTCTGCTTTGTGTTAAAATTTCCACATCAGGTGTTCTGTTAAATATTTAGAAAGAAACATTTTGAGCTAGACTATAACAGATGATATCATGAAAGTGTGCATCAAGCTGATTTTCCACAGAACTTTTCAGAAGCATCAGGGAATGTTTGAAGACCTGTGGTTTAAATGTCTTCACAAAGCGGGGAAGCAGACTCTGCCTAGTTTTTTCTTGCACCGTCCTTTGATCTCTGTAAAATCGAATTGGGCTTTCTATCATACTAAAAAAGAAACAAATCTAGTGCACACCAATACGAAGTTTACACTTCTTCATATTTTATGGAAGTATATTCCATATTTATATTTATATTATGGAAGTGGAGGTGCTCTCCTACATGGTAGTGGCCTCCTCTTTTCATGAACATTAACACCCATCTCTTCAAACCAAACAAAACAAAACAAAAGTACAGTATTCATACCTCACAGTAAAAAAAGAAGCCTAAATTAACACTGCTGAGGTTCCCATTCAGATTCTTTCAAAAATAAGCTTTCATAGATAAAGTGCAACTGATTGGACAGGTTACCTTTATACAAAGTCACTAGTAACTCACTCCAAGAGACAAGCTTGATAAGGTAATTTATGTGATGAGTGAATAATTTGGAGCAGTTAAGGAGGAATGTAGGGCTGCTGTAGTTTAGAACAAGAGATGAAGTGACTGCTCTTCACTTCTTCGTAATGAGATGCACAAAAGGACTGTAAAACCACTTCCTAAAGCAGTTCTGATACTGGGTGAATCTCAGTAAGTCTGAAGGTGTAATTTATGAAGTCAAGATTATTAACTAACATTAAACATTACATTGCTTATACTTCTTGATCTCCCCCCACCCCCCCCACCCCTTTTTTTTGAAATTTTTAAAAATTGTGTTAATAGAAGAAACTGGCATTTGGAAGTCTAAACTGGGAATACTTCAAAGAAAAGACAAGCTTGGGTAAAGACATCAGTACCCTTGATTGGGTAGTTGTTAATTGTTAATACACTAGTTGAGGAGTTAAGGCCAAATCCAATGTATTTTATAGAGACATATTTGTAACTAAAGCTACATTCTTACCCTGGTAGTCAAGTGTTTCTGAATTAAAATGAATTACACTGTGTGTAAGAATGTATTTAATTTGCATTCAATACAAATTAATATGTGCCATGTGCTCATGACAAATCAAATCAGCAGGTTTCTCAGCTGGTAACATAGGAATCGAGCTGTTGGAAGCTTGCATGTGCAGAAGACAAACCAGCCAATGATATTTGAATGAGAGAAGGTTGGAAAACGCTCTTGAGCAGGAAAAGAGGTAAAAAATTACTTCAGCAGATGTGAACAGAGTGACATCTACAAATGTTAAGCACAGAAGTGAAAAGTATTCCAGAGGGGATATTTCATGAAAGTGATGTTACTTTTTCTTTTTTTTTCTTTTGTGCAGCAGTAATGATACCATTGATTTCCAACCAAAAGCAAGCTGTGACAAACATCTTGAGAGGTATTTGCGTAAGCGGAGGCTGCAAGCAGTTGAATCTACAGTAGGATAGACAAGTAAAGTATGAAAAATTGTGAATGAGCTATTTTCTGTGAGAAGAACAAATATATAATAGAAAAGCTTACAGACGTAACAGAGGCTTTTTGCACTGCTAATGCTTCATTTCATGTTCTGCACAGTACTGCTATGAAAAGCTACTTGAAAGCTTCTTGGGAAAAACATACCTTATGTTGGTGCCATACCTTGTTTAGATCAACTGGGAAAAAAAACAACTTACCAAAGCTTCTTGAAAGTCATGTGAAACTGTTTCTGCTCTGTTTCTATTCAAAGACCACTTGACCTTTTTGGAAAAAAAACCAAAACCAAAACATGTGGACAATCTATTTCTCCCAGGATGTTTCTTATGTACAAGCAAATAAAAAGTAAATTAAACTTAGACTGCTACTTCTTGTTTTACATACTTTGTTTTCATGTGGGTTTGTGTACAGAAAATATATGTGCCTATTGTAGGTTTATTCTGCAATAATTTGGGAAAAGTCTGCTGATATGACATAAATGACTTGAAAGAACTATTGAGGGACTGTCATGGGTTTTGTGTGTTGTAAACTGATACACAAGTGCTGATACCTCTGTGTTCATCAACACTTTTCATACTAGTGCCATTTTAGTCCTGTGGGGAAAAAAAGAATTGTAGCTTTGGCAAAGGATTCTAGCTCTTAAATCTCTTCTAGTAGATCTTGCTTTTTCAGAAAATATCAAATGGGGTTCAGGGGAGGTGGGGTACACAGCTAGGAAAAACCTCTCCTGAAATCTGAGACCTTTGTGCACTGGCTGTATGTTTTGTTATTCCAGTGCTAACTTACTGAGGTTGAGTACTTTGAACACAGCCAAGCCAAATATGCTTTGTATCAGCTAGTGATTTGAATGTGATTCCCATTTTAAAGTAAATTTATTTATAAGGATGAAGTCCAGTGCAATTTCTGATGAGATACCCAAACACAGATTGTTTTCTGGTGCTAACTATTATTGCTTCAAGACATCTACTGGTACCTATTAGCACTGTAATTTTTTTTTTTTCTTACAAGTATCTCTTTCAGAATGATACACCAAAGAATCAGGAAAGGTAGCAGAATTACATTTCAGATCAAAGTGCATATGCAAACTGATTTTTTTCCCTGCTAAACAAATTTATAGCTAGTCTTTTCCAAAGCTATTTTAATTGTTGCTGTTAGTACTGATGCTATTACTAATGTGGTTTGCACTAAGATCTCCTCTGTTGGTTGAAGTCAAAGCTACATTAACTGGTAGGCTTGGGTGCTAATGGTGAAGAATTCTGACATCTACTGTGAAATTCTTTGAAAGTATCCTGTCAAAGTCATAGCCATAATTATGACCTAAATATCAAGGTCAGTGGTGAGAAAATCAGTTCATCCTTTACATATCCTTGTATGTTTGTACGTATCCAGCTTTTAGTTTAATTTTTCATTTGGGGGAGATATTGATGCTAAGACTTATTTAGACATTTTTACTTTCTTCTGTCAGAAAATGTATTTAAAAAGGCTGCTGGATAGTTCTGCTTTTCTTGGCTATCAGAACTTTGTAGGAAAAATAGTATTAAGGTCTTTGTAAGATTCAGAGGAATCTAAACACAAAAGTGTTAAACTATCACTTATTTCTCAATACATGAAGTAAATTATATATTTTATGTAAGAGTACATATACACACACACACATATCTATATATCTATCTATCTGTATATCTATATATCTATATATGTCCTGAAGACATGCTTAGTAAATCCTCAAATACTTGATACAAATATAAGGAACTCCCATTTCATTTAATAGATTTATAGATATAGGGAAGATTGATTCTCACTTCTAGACTAACCAGATGAAAGCACTACCATGTCCTGAAATATTTTGACAACATCATTAAATACAATAGTAAATACTCTTTGCATTAGCTGAATTCACTACTCTGTTGTATTTTTTCTGGTGTTCAGTTAGCTTCTTGGATTGTAGGGTGCCACCTCAGGGCAAAATGTTTATTGTGAAGAATACATATTACAAGTCATGTCAGTAATAAATTATAATATACTGCAACGTAGCCAGACAAAAGACCTGCTGGTGACAGGCTTTTGAGTGTCTTCAGGAAGTCTAGTTGTCTGTGCACAATTCTACTTGTATTTCTCCTCTCTGAGCTATTAACTGTTTCCCCCACTATGTAATCTAAAAAAGATATCTTATGAAACCTGATTTACCCCTGCACAGTTGTGCATTCTCCTCTGGGTCAGCCACAGTGGGTGTGCTCTAGGGTTTTTTTTTTGTGAAACAGATAATAGAGGAACTGGCATATTACATTCAATATGTGTTTTGGGCACTTTTCCACCCAGATAGATTATTTTCCCAATGATTACCTTGCAACTCTATAACCACCATGGTTCCCCATGTTTTTCTTAGAAAAGAAATCAGGTTTCCACCTAATAAATACTTCAGATCTGGTCACCCTGACAACTCTTAATCAATTGCAACTGCTTCTAAAAAAAGCCACTCAAAATACAGCACTTTAATGAGAAAGGGGACCCCTTGTAAATACCGTCAGGTACCGAAGTACTGTCCAATATCTATCCCCAAAGAACCTAAAGTATCAATGTCACTCATGAAATGTTACCTTTCAGCTAAAAGACATGCAAGTTATTTACTTCAAATGTCATAATATCACTAGTTTAATAAAAAGAAGAAAACGACTTGCATGCAGGGATATTTTCTTGGTAATCTCTCCCTCCCTTTCTCAAGCAGGGGCTGAAATAATTTTCTGCCCATAACGAAGATAGTAGATTAATGGACTAAGAATCTGTTTTTCTACAACCAAGAGATTATCCAGAAACCCCTGCTGTTGTTTGTGCTTAGTGAGAGAGGAGGAAAGCACCTCTTACCAGCGCTGTTACAATAGCTGCCTTCATTGGTCATGGCATAGCATCATTATTATTATTATTATTATTATTATTATCATTATTATTATTGTTATTATTGTTATTATTGTTATTTATTAAGTTCCTTTAGTATAGGATGTGTAGTGTAGGATACTTTCCTCTTAGAGTTAATGAACATTGTTAAGACATTTACCGTTTGTGTTGACGGAGTGTGTATTATCTGCCAAATCCATTTTGTTAATTCTGGCTTTTATTGACTTTGTTCATTTTTAAAAAATTGGGAAAATGACAGTAAGTGTAAGTAGAAGGTAGCCTGTCAGGTTAAATTCTGCTCTGACATATGCATGTTCATTGAAACTAATGGATTTTCATAGATGTAACTCAGAGCAGAATTTGGTTGTTACATTTCATCTCCTGGCAAGGGAAGGGAAACTCGGATGCCTTACTGTGTAGAAATAGATATATATCCCAAGCATATAGAATTATGTACTGGATTAATTTTAAAGACTGTAATATATATGTTGTGTCAGATCCAAGTTATCCTGTATTATTATAAATTACCAACATTCTACATTATATATACAGGCTATTCAAGTACTGAAGGTAAAAACCAGTGCAACTGTACATTTACTGGTATAAGAAAAATAATATATAGCATGAGAATGTTTCTAGAAAATGTGTATTGCAGAAGTGATCTGATACAATCACATCAACAACTTTAACACAGTCCTTACTGTTAACTAAAACTGCTGAAGCAATGGTTAAAACATTTTAATAAAAGCTGTTTTTTTCTTTGTGTGTATTGCTCAATTAGAACTGTGGGGCTTTGAGTATTCTATGTGCTGTTCTAGCAAAAATTAAAATTCCACTATCTTGTTAGCAAATTTCTTTTAAGACACTCCAAAAGAGAAATCCAACAGTCATTGTTCAGAGATGCACAAAGGTGTTACTAATTTTAATTTTATGATGCCCTACAGAAAGGTTAAGGGTTCTTTTCAATACAGGAAGAGGTATTTTAATTAAGGGATAGTTCAGGCACAAGAATAAACACAAAAATACTCAAAAATGAATATAGGTTCAAAATCAATTGGAAGTCTATCAGAAGTGGTTTTGGGGGCAAGCAACTATATTTTAAGACAAAATGATATGGCTGGATATGATTTCTGGGTATATGACTGAGTGATCCTCACCTTTCTTCATCCCAGTCCCATGTTGCTACACACTGGGAAAATTACCCAGTTCTTAGAATAAGCTCAGTATCAGGAAGTATGGTTCAGTAATCTTTTGAGAGAAAATAGAAGCAAAAAAGCAAGAATGTAGATTAAGCAGTGAAGGATACGGCTTGCGTTTGTGAATTGGAATAATTTGCTTCTAGTGAATGGGTTGTGGACAATTAATTTGTAATTATTCCGCTCCACTTTGTTTGGAAATTTTCCTTGTTCAAAACTTACACATCTGTAATGGAATTGCAGGTGTAAAGTCAATACTACTTTATTTAGAGGATTCACATGTTTATTGGCACACCTCCTATTAAAAATAAAGTCTTTCCTGGTCCATTCTGATTCTTCTTGAATCAGAATCACATCACCAGCAAAATTTTTTAGTTAGTGCTGTTTCAGCTGAATAGGCAGCGAGGGACTTTACTCTGGCGTTCCCATGACTGATGGGAAGATTTCCAATCTCTATCATTAATGGAGAGGAAACTTAAGGAGGAAAAGAATAATAGAAAACAAAAGGAGACAGTTCTGTAGGCCTTCACTGTTTTACAGCTGTAGTGTCCTGCCTTCCAAGGCCTCTTTGCCTCTGGCTGACCTGTGTAAGGCTCAGTAAGGAAGAACAGTGGCCATCAACAAGTGACGACAATCCTTTTATCAATCAAGCATCAGTCCTGGAGGTTGCTAAGCCACTTGCAGTTACTGTACTTCCCTGATAACCATTTGTTCCCAACAGCTCACAGAAAAATCCGTCTAATGAGAATATGCAACTGGATGCCTGCTTCACTAGCCCTGGAACAGACTATATGGAAATGATCCTGAACTAGATCTGTTTGGACATACTGCATTGTCTGAAAACTCATCCTGGAATTAGGGAACATGAAACACCTGCATTTATTGATTAATGGTTAGCTTGTGCAGTCAGCTGTTGTCTCTTCCTTTCTCATACTGTGAGTTTTATTCTCTTTAAAGGTCTGGTTGTAATTTCATTTTCTCAATTACCTGTTTGACTTGTGAAATGTAACATTGTCATAACATACATGCAGAATATTTGTCAGGATAGGTATGTAATTCTGGGTCAATGTTTTCAACATGACACCTTCTCATCCTGTTCTAGATTACATAGTTGAAATCATCCTAAATCAACAGATTGAATTGTCCCAATCCTATTTCTCCTATTTGAAGTAAAATAGCTCAGAAATTTGTACCCAGTGATATGTAAGGTTGCTATAACTGCCAAGAAGAAATTCTAAAATGATTTTGAGTTGAGAATAATGTGTTGCAATATAATATTTATTATGAAATTCAACTTGCTTAGATTATCAGAAAGAAGATGAAGAAGTGATTTGATTATGGTGTGTAAGTACCTAAATGAGGAAAAATAACTGGTGCTAAAGGCTGTTCAATCTGGGACAGAAAAGAACAAGTATAACAAGAACCAACTGGTAGTTCTTAAATATACTCAAATTCAAATAAAGATTTCAGTACTCATTTTTAACAGCAAGGATAACTAAATATTGGAACAAACTACCAAGGAAAATGTTAAGTTCTTCCACTTCTGAAGCCTTTATAAATCAAAACTAGGTGTCTTTCTGAAAGAAATGCTTTAGCAAACACAAGTTTTGAGTTCACTTTGGTGTAAGTAGATTTGGTTGTTCATGTTACATATGAGGTCAAGTTACTGGTACGATTGACCTTCTGCTCTTAAAGTCTATGTATCCATGAATAATTTATCAATATATATTAGCTTATTTTGTACATCTGCCAACATTTGTGACATAATGATTTCCATTCTTGCCACATATTGCATTGGTTTCTGAAAATACGTTGTGTCAGTGGGAACATGGGTAATATATATGTTTCTATAGATTCTTTATTCTTTCATAAATAAAGCATATTTTGCATAAAAATACTATCCAAATCATGTTCATTTTTGTAAAAACTAACCAGTTTTAAGACGGATTTTGAATGTTAGAAATGAATACAAGCTATTACTTCAAAAGTACTGTACACATTTCCTAAGCTATGTTTTAAAGCTCAGTATTTCAATAGAAAATCCAATTTGAGCAAAACGATGTTTATACATATATGGCTGCTCTGAAGGCAGGTTGTCCTGGGTACACTCTATGTGCAGTTATCTTATTGGGCAGACTTATTTCCTTGACTGAACTCTACATAAAACAATGAAGTAAGACTGGTTTCAAATATACCAGAGTGAAATAAATGTCAAAGAAAAGCTTTTCCTCAGCAGTCCTGAAGTAGGAGATGTAGAGAATTCTGTAGTGAAGGTTCACAAACAGTTTTTGTTTGTCATCAGTGGGTGTCAAAAAGCATGCCATATACTGTCAAAGAGGTCAGTTAATGTCCCTCAGTGTATCTATAATCTAGCTGCTTTTATGTCTTACAGGCAAATGAATCAGATTCCTCTGCATAATACTAATCTCAAAAATGGTTGCTGATGTGATCTCTCCAACTGCTTTCCCTTTCTTCCTTTTCTACTAATATAAGAAAATACATGATTGTATTTGCCTGCTTGAATTTGTATACAGAAAAAAATTTAGGTCTATTAAGACAAATAATGACTTGTAAATAATACAGAGAAAAATACATCAGGCCATATATTCCTTCATTTACGGTCCTTTTGTTTACTGCAATGTTAAGAGATCTTTTCCCAAGGCTACATCTTATTACTGTTTTCCAACCAAATTTGAAAATATTGCCCTAATTTATCTGATCTAGACACCACTAAGTTTTGTTTCAGTTCTGGGTTTTGTTTTTGGGGGTTTTTTTCTTCTTTCTTTATCATGTCACCCTAATGGATGTTCAAGAAGCCTTGAATGTATCCTTTTCCTTGCCTCCTAAGTTTTGTGGTAGAATACTTCTATAACTATATATTCTACCCTGTGGTAGAATACCCCTATAACTAGCTTGCCTATGGTGTAGCTGTCCTTTTCTTTGCACTTTGAACTATCAGTTATGCCACACAAACTATGTGCAGGCATCACTGTCTTTATAATACAGAATAAGCCTGATCTGGTAGCATTTTATACTTTTGGCTGGATGTTAGGCAGTGGCTTTATGAAGACGGACTTTTTGAATATGGAGATTAAGTTAAATTTTCTGGTTTGCTTTCAGACCTTAAAAGGAACTTATCAAAATTTAAGCATTAGTAAAAACAGACTAATAAAGTCCCTGTCTCTTGCTAAAACATGGCCTCTAAAACCCATCTGTAAAACACTGTTACACAAGGTAATACAAGAGAGGGATTAATTCACTTTCACAACTGTTCGGCACATTGCTTAATGCACTGCTGGGAATGAATGGATACCATTACTGGAGATCGATATAAGACTAAGAGACATGTACTGTTCAGAGTACATATCTGTATGTGACATAAATATGGGTGAATCTTTAGCATACAGACCAAAGGACTAAAAGATTTCAAAGGCACAGGAGCAGCTCAGTGGCTTACCTGAGCATTGCATTTTTTTAATGGAAATACTTTCCTTTGCCATTAAATGTATTGTTTTATTACATACTGTGTACTCTACTGCATAGCAGCACTTGAAAAATCAGCGGTTCCTACTCTTCTCCGTAATAGTACTGACTCCATAACTAATGATAACTGATAATGTGAATTTTAAATATTGTTCCTTTCTTTTTTGGACAACTACTGTTATTTTAGTTATCTGCAGGGTAGGCCAAGAAAAATGTAAATTGAAAGTCTGCCATTGTACCTTTTGCTCTTAGAAGACAGTCATCTTTTAGAGACCAGATTTGATGAAACCATATATTCTGAAAGAACAGACTTAACTGCGATTGTTTTGTTTTAAGAATAGGGCACGAGTTCTTTCTAAGAGGATGGGCCAGACAGCTCTTGACTACAGAATCCAAAAAGGGTGAAGTGATTACGATCTAAAAATTGCAAGTCCAGAATGGGTTCTGTGTATTACTTTCCATTTTTGTTACAGCTGCTGTTATGGGAATGGAGTCATGTTATGGCATTTTATGTTCTTGCAGACTCTGTCACAAGAACAAAACACGAGAGTTTGCATAGCTGCCCTTACCCATGGAAGACAGCTGAATGCTGTTCTTTAACCTTTTATGCACTCAGTGTTGTGACTGACTAGGCATTGCAGTAGGCATTCCTTCTCCTTCCCCAAAGTTGTTGGAACTGTACAGGGGAGTCAAAGAATGCCAAATAATCAAATGGCAAAGCACAGTAAAGGGCAAAGGTAGTGAAATTTATTGCAGTCTTTTGCTGCAAGTATGGGACTTTTTACATTTCCAGCCTGCTGAGGCAGACGTTGCAGAGCTAAAAACATCAGAATATTAGATCAATTATGATTATAATGCTAATAGTGAAAATTCTCATGAGCCTCAGGCACCCCTTTACTTTTTCTGCCTTTAATAGAATAAGCTAAGTGATGCTTTTTCATGCCATATTTCAGGACGGAACCTGTACAGCAAAGCTATCCAAATATAGTTTCTACATCATTCACAATTTTTTTTTTTTTTTTAGTATTTCTAGCTTCATGAATGTCTTGTTCTCTGTGCTCCAAAATATATGTGCTTTTGTGACATTTTTGAAAATGTTGACAATTTGAAAAGGAATAGGTCATCTCTGAAACCAAAAGGATTTCTGTCTAAGCAAACTTCATTTCCATGTCTTCCAATTTCCAAGTCTTGCTGTACATCCATGGCACTGGTCCAGATTAAATAGTTTTGAACTCTATTCCCCTGTGATTTATCTGCTTTCCTCAAATTTTGCCTGTTGAATTCAGTTCAAGGTCATTGGATAGCTTGGACACTGTCTTGGGGGCGGGGGGGTTGGCTTTATAATCCATGACATTACATACTTAAAAGCATAAATCCAGAATATATTCCAAATAAATAGCTGTGCACAAACAATGACCTCTGTTGCTTACTTCATATTGCAGCAGAAATTACAAGGAATTACAGCACTGCAGATTATTGCAGTAGAAATTATGAGGAATTACAAGGACAGTGGCTACCACAGCACTGCTGCTTTCAAATATCTTTTCACTCATAAGAAGTACAAAATTTGGGCACTTGGGAAGCCCCAGCTAGGTCAGATATCTTAGTCCATTGTCAAACAACATGTGCTAGAAATGATAAAATGGGCCTATATATGAAATCTGACTTAGTAATTACTTAAGTACAGAAATAATTATTTACATCACCTCTTCTCCCTTTCAAGAAATGGAACTGTCTGGAGGCTTCTTCAGCCTGGAGTAACTTTGGAATTTAATTTTGCTGCATCCTGGTGGAGGGTGGTAGCTGAGGAATGTCTTGTTTGATGGGTTCTTAGGGAAGAAAATTATGTCTTCTTTGAAAAAAAATTGTAAATTTCTGGTAAAGTGAACTAGAAGCACTCTTTAAAGACAACAAAATGACATTTCTTAGCCATTCAGCCACATATCACTAAGCTTTAATGTTGTAAATACTTATGACTGCTTATTACTGCAACCTTGCAAGTAAAACTTCTGAGTTCAGACTATACAGGAACAAAGTTATACATGTGCATAAGCATTTCAAGCATAAAAAAGGTCATCCCAGGAATATGTGAAAGATCAAAAATTCAGTGTTTGTGTTCTTTATATTTATTCTTCAATGGAGAGAGTTAGTGGGTTTTTTTCCCCTATTAATCTCTACAAATGAGAAAATTTGATATCTTTTTAAATACTGCAAATATGCATAATCTCTTAAGAAACAGAACAGTAGAACAGATTAGATTCAGAAGATACTGCAAAATGGACAAGAGCACTACAACATCACTGGAAAAAAGTCTGAAATAGATTGCCATACCATGTACCATATCAAAACATCTGATAAGTAAAGAAACTGAATTAATTGTACTTGGAAGGTATTTTCTCTTCAGCAAAGAGCTTACCTATTTATATTTAATGTAATTATATCATTAATTACCTTTTTTTTTTTCCCTGGTTTACGCTATAGCTTTTTTAATGTTGACTTTTTGCTCTAGGGCAGGGGTCCTCAAACTACGGCCCGTGGGCCAGATACAGCCCCCCAGGGTCCTCAATCCGGCCCCCGGTATTTACAGACCCCTCCGCTCTGCCCCCCGCCGGGGCTTGGAGGGGAAACCAAGCAGCCGCAGATGACTGCCTGCCACTTCATCCGTGCGCCGGCCCCCTGGTTAAAAAGTTTGAGGACCCCTGCTCTAGGGAGATACTTGTTATGTAATGGAATCTTAACATACTAACCAATTACTTTTCCTATTAGCACAGCAGCATCGTACTATTGGTGACATCTGACAGATTTGTCTTGGTAGCAGTAGGAATGAGATGAAACAGTAAGAAAACCAAAATGCAATTGCAAATTTACCATTTTAACTACTGTCCATTTAGTTTTGCAATTACATTGAAACAACTAAGCATAATCTTTCCTCATAAAAAGTCTTCCCTCAGCTGGCCTACACATCAATCTAAATATTTAGAATAACATTTTCTTTTCTGCATATAGATAGGCTTTGGGAAAACATTAGCTAAATCTTTTGCAATTCTTGAAATATGGTTTTGTCAGAGGATATAATAAAAAATGGCAGAGGAGTTAAATAGTTGTATTTAAAATATCATCTTTTGTGATTTTGAACATCTTCCCTCAATACTGCTGATGCTAAATCCTGGAAACCACACTTTCATTGCTTCTAAACTTTACATTTGAAATTGTGGCTTTTTCTTCAAAGACACTCAATTGCCTCAGCCTTATAAATCTGAAAAAAGTGATGCAGAGCCTAGGAGGAATACAGTGGCTGACACCTTAGAACTGTCTTGGGGGCTGACCCTTGACATTAGGGTTGCAGTCCACAAGGCTGAGTATTATCATCAGCCTCAACAAGTGCCAGGAACTTGTGCTAGATCTTACTTTTTCTAATATAAACATGTAGCAGTAAGTACATATTTGAAACAAAACAATGGGAGCAAGAATCTCACCAAACCAAAATGCCACACTGAATGCATTATTTTGTCATGGCAAGAGAATGAGAGGGAGAGTGACTCTTACAGACAGTACTGAGCTCAGCGCTATGGTATGCACCCCCTGGAAAGTGGTGAAGCACTATAATATTAAAACATACCTGGAAGAAAGAGATTTCCCTGAATTTTTCATTGTAGCATTTATTTGGTTGATGGTGCAACTGAAACAAGCCAGTAAACATCACTGGGCATTATGCTCATTCCAAGAAATGTATTTTATTCCTGAAAAATATTCTAGTCTCTTCGGCATTCAGCAGCAAAATATGTACTGATAAACATTTTGTAATATCAGATTTCATATGATATCTAGCATGTTTTTGCAAACTATAGAGATCAGTTATGCAGAATATCCCACGCTAGTACTCACAAGCATACCCTCTATTGACTTCAGCAGTATCATAAGCATTGATAAATACTTATCTGCTACTATTTGTTTTGAAGAAAATGTATTAGGAAATAATTTGCACAACTTATTTTCTTTCTTTGGTCCAACAAAAAAAAATTGAGCTCTGTGTCTTAAATGTTACTAGCATTTTTATTTTTGCCCCTCTCCTTTCTTTCCTTCCTTCCTTCCTTCCTTCCTTCCTTCCTTCCTTCCTTCCTTCCTTCCTTCCTTCCTTCCTTCCTTCCTTCCTTCCTTCCTTCCTTCCTTCCTTCCTTCCTTCCTTCCTTCCTTCCTTCCTCCCTCCCTCCCTCCTTCCCTCCCTCCTTCTCTCCCTCCTTCTCTCCCTCCCTCCCTTGCTCTTGCTTCTTGAGTTTTAAAAATTCAGAGCAGCTGTTATGTTTTATTCTAAAAGTACCTAAACCACCAAATTGAAATTTGCTTCTCTACCAATTTCTGTTGTGAAGTCTGTAAAGTTATTTAAACCAATAAGCTGTTCCCAGTTCTTTAGATAAAATATTAAGGTGACTTCTAGTAATCAGTCTTATGAAGAGTTTGAAATTTCAGTCTTTTCTTACTGAACCGGAAGAGAATATACTTCTATTAGGACTGTAACAGCCCTGATTCCATCATGTGACCTGTCAGTGTAACACAAGGACCTCCTGTGCAGCCTTATTAAGCTTGAGAAGTCTCTGTATTGGAGTTCCAGGGAGTTCTAATAAATGTGTTGAAGTCTAAAGGTCAAGCTCTGTATTTCTTCCTAAGAACAGCTAGGAGAATTATATCATCATGGTTAATTCTGCTTACCTTGAGACTGAGGAGGTAACAGCAATGCACAACTAACTTATATTTGGTATCAAGAAAGAAGGTAGAGCAGAAATTTCACTAGTGTTTTGAAAGAAGGAAGGAGTAGCTGGAAGAAGAGATTTAGAACAGCAAAGTAAGATGATTTGGAAAAGTTAATATGTTCCCTCTTATGGAATACAAAATTTAAAACAATTAAATTAGGAATCAATAGAATGCATATTTGTCATGTTGAATTCTTTTATTTCAGTAAAGTAGATAATGTAGTGAGAAAGCTTAAATTATTTAGTTTGGCAGTTTCCCATTGACATTTTTCCCTTCCAGCACTTTGATTTCAATGAGACTACATTTTCATAGAAAATGTACTGTTCCTCTCACCTTACTTTGTTCTAAAATAGCCCAGATTTGTAGCCTTTCACATCATACTGTGTAGTCTTCCACCCCCACCCACCCCCCGGGTGTTTAATAATGAGTTGGAACTGAAAGGATAAGAAGTTATTGGAAGAAGAAGGAATTTGATCTATTAAATAACCTGTGTTATCAGCACTAGTGGTTATACTGAAATTGCATTTCTATACTTAAGGCTTTATTTGTGATATTTTCTTAACTTAAATCTAATGTGCACAGTCATAGGAATTATGAATCCTTTCCAGTATTTGTATAACTGTAATGTCTAACCAAACAGATAAAGCTTGTTGGTTGCCACCACATCCCATCTTCTGGATCTGTGTTTCACCATCTCAAAAAACAGGGGTCAAGTGCTGCATTTCTGCAGCTTTATGTAACCTTGAAGCTGAGTACAAGTGGAACTTACAGCCTGACACTTGGGCTGGCAGAAATGCAATTATTTTACCATGACCCACAATTTCCTATGGTATTCTCTAGCTTATTAAGCCAGCTTGTCGTTAATTGTCAGGAAAGGCCCGAGGTACTTTGTAGCAGCAGCAATGCCAGCCCAGATGCAAACCCAGAGCTTGTTCTTGCTAGTAGTTACCACATGTTTCAAAGGTAAAGGCTATATGGAGAGTATTCTTTGCTAGGAAATTGTTCAATAGACACGAGTATGATGAATGAAAGTAGAAAAGCCGTGCGTGTGGTGGCAGCATGCTTCATACGTTGAGGAGTTGTGCCTGTGGAGTGCCAGCTGCAGCTGAGCCAGAACACCTCTCTGTCTTCTCCTATGGTGGCCTGTGGCTCACAAACCACAAGGAAGCCACATGCTCTTTATATGACAGGCCAGAAGTGTGAAAAAATCCGTATTTCTGCCAAAATACTCTGTGTTAAACCCATTGACCAGGCTTAAAAAAATCATAAAACCTGTCAGTAATATCTGTTAGGAAGTACCAGAATTTGAAGCTTTGCTAGAGCTTTCCAGCGGCTGACAGCATCATTGTTCATAAATCATTGGAAATACTTAAAGTGAAAGTAAAAATGGTGAAAGCTTATTATAGAAAATGAACAGCTATTTTCCACTGTTTCTGCAGCAGAACCTTGATATCTATTTACATACCATTTCTAATATTAATATCATTGTGGTAAAATAAATCACTCCCCATACTTTTACATTTTTAATTACATTTTACTGCACTTGTTCTTTTGTTTACAGTTAGCCAATGAAATATTTATTGTTTCTTTACATATAGGATGGGGTTTCAGTATTTTAGTCAGATTTTTCATGTAATCTTCCCCGCCCACACTTTCTTTTACTGTCTTTTTTATGGCCCTAAACACCACAGGATGTTGTTTCGTAGAAAATCTCATTATTTTTTAATGCATGGCTATTTATTAATGCATTGTGTATATAACACACTAGCATTTCTTTGCGTTGATGAATACATTTGCATCCCCTTGAGAACAAGAATTCCCTTAAGGGCCAATCTCACATTTCACTGGCTATGCTGCCGAAGTACTATGCTTCTGATGTTTTCCTGGGTTTTTTTGTGGTTTGGTTGTGTGTTTTCTTAAGAGGCACAATGAGGGCTCTGATTTGCTGAGGTCTTTCTACCAGTGGACATAGATCATTATTCATTTTCTGAATGTAGACCTGCATGTGCTCTGACAGAGATTACTGAACAAAGTACTCATAGTTCAGCTGTGTTTTAACAAAGATGCTCCAAACAGTTCTTTTTTACTGTGAAAGAGGTAAATTGCTCTTACATCACTGCGTTGCCAGTGTTGGTATTTTGCAGTGGTAGATAAGAACCTATTTGGGATAACAACTGACAAGATGTTAAAGAAAACTTTGCTTGAACCTCATGTGTTAAGAACATAAGGCCTTAAAAAAATTCCACCAGAACCAACATGAAGTCATCATATGAATTCATCATACGAGAAACAGGTAGAAGACGACAGTTTTTGGGGATGTAATGCATTTAGTAATTTTCTGCATTTAAGATAACATGCATTGGGTCCAGTTATCGATGGGCTTTTTTGTACCTCAACAACTTTAATCAGAATTGAGAAAATTAATCTTGATGGTTAATTTGCATAATTGGACTTGGGGGTTTTTTCCCCTCTTATTTCATTCTTACTTTTTGATAAAACACAAGCCAGATGTAATTTTCTGACATTTAACTGTATATTATTTACCAAACTTTTGCAGGCAATTCCTACTTCCTTTAACTTTCAGAGAGTAGTTTGTTGTGAATATTTAATAGCTGAAATATATTAATGCTGTTCTCTTAACAGTCATCTGCAGGAGCTTTTCACCCCAAGTGAGTCAGGCAGATAGCCCTGCATGTCGTGGAACATTTGAACAGTACATAGTGAATCATCAAGTCTTCAGCTGTTGCTGTGTGCTATGCAAACATTCATACTTAGGGCTAGCGTGCAATAATAGGGGCCAAAAGAAAGACTTAGTTCCAGAGGGCTTTTGTCTCTATAACTCAAAATGGTCTTTAATTTTTGGGGCATAAATCTACAGTGAAAATGAAGAATAACATTTTCCCCTCACTACATGCAGAACTCTCATAATCACACGGTAGAATAATATAGCATGAAGTTTGTTCTGTTGTTTTGAGGTAGCTCTGAAGGGTGAGGAAAATGGATCCCCTATTACTGTTTAAAAACCAAGCTAACGCACATGCGTACATAATTTTTTAATCATCTAATGCACTCAGATGAGTCCAAACTAGATTTATCCAAGACATTATGTTCTGGATCTCTGTAAGTGCTCTGCATGGAGCCTTTATGGTCTATTTGGAAAATAACACACATTTTAAAAATGATGTAAATACTTATATACAAGTGAAATCCTAATGTTTCCAAAGGAGTGGTTATGCTGAGTAAATATCATGCAAATTTGAAATTGTCCTCCTACAAATTTATGCATATTGTATCATATGTTTCTGTTTATGGGAGAGATTAATGAAAAGCTGCTCTGTTCCTGATGCATTCGTGTATTTTTCAGATGCTTTTTGTTTGATTTAGCTACTAAACACATTGTCTTTCCTTCTAGATATATTTATGTATCCGATCAAAGTTAGTATTGTGAATGAAAGAAGTACATATAAAAGTTAATTTATGACTTCAGTCTATACCTATACCTATTCAATTTTTCAAACTCTTGCAGTTTAAGAAATGTATAACATCCCTCTCTTATGCAAAGGTATAATGGTGAGTCCAGTATTTTATGTGGTCCTCTCATAATTTTATGCATCCCAGGGAATTTTTGGGTAGGCAGACTTCAATTACATTGGCTCGTTCTGAAAAGCCTTGGTAACTGCCATCTTACAAAAGTAGATACAGTAGCATTTACACTAATATCTTCTGTTCTTTTTCTGTAAAATATTAGTGAATTATTGTCATCAGCTTACAGAGGCAAAAAAAGACCTTTTGTGTATATGTGACTTTGATTCGTCCTCTGCATTTTGCAGGACAGTCCCATTACAGTGAGGCCACTAATGACTAACCTAAATAGGGCTGCAATGCTTGAGTGTGTGTGCCCCATTCCTAACTTTATCATCAGAATGTTTTCTCAATTCCTGTTCAATATTTCTCCTCCCTACTGTCAGTTGTTTTGCTCTTATTTGAGTAATCTGTTTCCTTTGTTCATAATATTACCTCATTGTCATGTAAAACCTGTTATACTCTGTCTCTTGAATTTTCATTTTTATAAGTAAGGCTCATCAAATTCCTTCAACAATGGCAGAAGCAAACCCTTCAATAGCTTTTTGTCTTTGAAGAGAAATAGGGTTGGTGAAGATGTGAGTTGAGCAAAACCAAAACCTTTTATACGAATGTATAGGCTGTAGTCCACCAACAGAGGGATGGTAGCATCCCACCACCCTAAAATGATTTTGCAGGACTGGTTTAGCTTCCCCCTTGCAGGCTCTTCTCTCTTGAAACCTGTACCAGCAAAATCACTGAATGCAACACACAGGTATCACAGATCCATGAGGCTGCTACTTTTTTTCCTTTCCCTTTCTACAAAATAAGAATATTTTTGCTCTTTACAGTTTATCAGCATGGAGTTATTTTCCGTTTATTATCAGGATGTTTCCTTCTAAGCCAGTATTTACTGTGGCTAATAAATGATTTATTGGAGCTTCTCGGGGCTAGGCATTTTATCAGGATGATTAGCTAACAAATGAGAAATTACACACTGGTAACATCCAGCTTGTTAAGGATTTGTAAAGATTGTTGTTGAGTAAATAAACATTAACAGCAACCATGTCAATGCCTCCAAAAGAGTATTTGAGGAAAGTTTATCTGGGATATAAATGAATTGTGATGTAAACTGTGTTCTTAGGAAGAACAGTATTGCTTAGAATATGATATGAAAATTATTTTTGTATGATTCAAGGCATTAAGGAGCAACAGACAGAAGCACAGAACTGAGGAAGATGGGCATGTATAAGTTTTCAAAATTAAGAACCTGGAACCAACATTCCTCTTCCCGTCAACAGCACAGATATTTGCAGGAAATATAAATTGTGCATGCGTTTCTGTAGCTAATTTCTAATTTTTACAGATTATCTTTTAATTATATGCTTAGTCTGATTTCACAATTATTCTGCACGAATATTTCCCATTGAGTTTAATCAGAGTGTATATGATGGGTCAATAACAGGATAGGGATTATTAGTCACTATTACATATACACGCAGACACATTTGCCCATGCAAATAATTGGATATATCCAAGTAACTAGTGAAGTTGAAAATTATTGCCATTTGTTTAGTCTGAATGTCATGGCATTAGTGTGCATCATTCCAAAACAATATGTGAATTGTGCCAAACAAATAACAAAACATTGCTCCAAGACAAATTGAAAGGCACAAGCAGGTACAGTACACTACAGAACAAAATAGCATATTGTCTTCATCGTGGCGGTGCCTCAAGAATGAGTAGATTCTCAGCAATTTTTGAAGAACAGTTTTTCATACCTTAACTGAAAACCTGGTGCATATTTTCATGCCAGTAATGATAATAGCAAAGAGACCTTCAAGAAAAGTATCATGATTGTGGATACAGGTTGAACATAATGAACTAATGTCCTCCATGATGCTAGATCATCTGTCCTCCAAGGCAATCTCACAAAATGCTAATAAACATTGATTGCAGCATAGCCTTTAAGATGGGAGATGGATCTGACATAGCTAAGTAGATGTAGCAAAATAGTGAGTTTTCTTACGTTATGTGGTATCTAAATTTCTGCCTTATGATGTGTATAGAGCACAGTAAGACTTGTCCTGAGCCTAGATATTGAATCCCTGTTTGATTACCATAAAAATTCACAATCTTAGCAAAGGTGACTTTAGACAGATAAAGTAAGTGCAATTAATGACCTGAGGCTCCATAATCCAGAAGTACCCACTGGGTTTCACCAAGTTTTCATCTTGGCAACTCATTAATGACATGTGTAAATTCATGAACCCAGAATATCTTCACAGGTAGGAGAGAGACAAGTCGATTTAGGTATGAGTAATTTCACCTATATGAAATGCAGTTGAAGATGAAGTGAACTACTCTGTAGAGAAGAAGCCTATTTTTCTCCATTGTTGATAAAAGGAGTCTAGAAGACTAAAATGTCTGGAGGTATGTACAGTGTCTATGTCTATGGTTATGACTATGTTTTGTCAGTTAAATCCAGTCCTGAGTATCTTTTCTTATGGTCTAGCTGACTTATTGAGACATTATTATTTCATCTAATTCACCCAGTCTTATCCAGTTTTTCTTTTCAAAGAGCTGCTTGCCCTGATCTACGAGTGACAAAACAGGCACAGCTGGCCAGGAGGAGTTGCCATGTAATCCTTCAAGACTAGAATATCCTACAGATTCTTTCCGATTCCTATCATAATTTCTTTCTTTTCATCTAATATTGTTGACGTGCCAACACTAGCCCAAGTTTTATATAAACTTGCCCTATTTGCTGGCCCCATCTTGCTTAGGGGCCCTGATCTGGCAGGCATACTCAAAGCAGTTTTTCCTAGGGATGAAATAAAAAGTTCACTTGAGAAAATGAAGCTCTGGATTCTGGTTTCTAATCCCATTATTTTTTTGTCTCTTTGTTATTCATTATTGGTAAGTGCAGAAAGTTGAATATAGAGGTTGGAAAAACTGGGCTATAGCATCATTTTTTTTGCAGTCAGTTGGCTTAGTAATAGTTATTCTACACAAAATAGAAGTTTCAGTAGCACATATGGAGAAACCCCACCTTTGATTAATTTTACTAGTATTTAATACTTTGACAGTCTCTGGCTACAATCCTTCTGTGGGACATGTGGGATCAAATTCCCTGAGACAGAGGAAACTGAATGCAGCTCTCTGACATCCTGTATGAGAACTCTAAGCATGGGCTGGTACATAATCTCAGCTACTCCCATTCCTGAAGGGGCACCTGATGTAGATACTGGGTTTTAGATTTTAGAAAAGAGATTTTAGACAGGAGCATTGATGTGCCTGAGTAGCCAAGAACTTCCTATTGCTGGTTTAGGGGATCCGGTGTACATGTTTTTGGGACTTCAAATTCTACTATGGGCCAAAGTGGCAAAAATCTAGGAAAATGGGCATGTGATATCTACATTCCTGTAGCTTTGAAATATCAGAAACATCCTTTTCTGAGCCTTTTAAGATTGCAAGTTGGTCATGGTGGGTCCTGCACTCATAGCCTCCAGACTTATGTGTTTTGTGAAGCTGGGAATGAAAATACTCTTGTTCACAAGCTTCAGTTAGTTCAAAAGTTGCCTAATCCCTTCCTCCCTGCCCTCCTGCCTTCCTGCCTTCTACCCTGCTTGCCCTTCTGACTTCCTTTATTTCTTTTAATTTTGTTGCTAGTGGGGAAGCAGGGTGTTTCAGAAAAAAAAAATAATCAGATTTTATTTACATTGTCCTCAAGGAACCATATGGTAGAGTGAAGGTCCATTATTGTAACTCAGGAGCTTTCCCAACAGATATGGTGCATTTGAACAACATGAGTGTCACTCATTGTGGTGGGTTGACCCTGGCTGCTCTATCACTCCCCTCAGCTGGACAGAGGAGAGAAAATATAACGAAGGGCTGGTAGGTCAAGATAAAGACAGGGAGAGATCACTCACCAATTACTGTCATAGGTAAAACAGACTCAGGGAAAAATAATTTAATTTATTGCCAATTAAATCAAAGTAGGGTAATGAGAAAATAAAAACAAATCTTAAAACACCTTCCCACCACCCTTACCTTCTTCTGGGGCTCTACCTCCTCCTCCTGAGCAGCACAGGGGGATGGGCAATGGGGGTTGTGGTGAGTTCATCACATGTTGTCTCTGTTGTTCCTTCCCCCTCAAGGGGAGGCTCCTCACACTTCCCCCCAGCTCCAACGTGGGTTCCCTCCCACGGACATGGTCCTCCATGGACTTCTCCAACGCGAGCCCTTCCCAGGGCAGCAGCCCTCCCCAGCCTGCCCCAGCCGGGTCCCCCCCCGGGCGCAGCCCCTCAGGCACAGCGGCTCCAGCGCGGGTCCCCGCGGGGGCACAGGCCCGGCCAGCAAACCTGCTCCCGCCTGGGCTCCTCTGCACGGGGCCACAGGCCCTGCCAGGAGCTGCTCCAGCGCCGGCTGCCCGCGGGGCACAGCCTCCTCGGGGCATCGCCCTGCCCCGGCCTGGGGTCCCCGTGGGCTGCAGGTGGGGATCTGCTCCACCACGGCCCTCCACGGGCTGAGGGGCACAGCCTGCCTCGCCAGGGGCTTCACCGCGGGCTGCCGGGGAACCTCTGCTCTGGGGCCTGGGGCACCTCCTGCCTCCTTCTACACTGACCTCACATATTCTCACTCCTCTCTCTGGCTGCAGTTGTAGTTGCCCTGTTTTTTCACCCCCTGCTTCAATACGCTGTCCCAGAGGTGCTACCACCATCGCTGATGGGCTCGGCCTGGGGCAGCAGTGGGTCAACCTTGGAGCTCCACTGGACATAGGGAAAGCTTCTAGCAGCTTCTCACAGAAGCCACCCCTGTAGTGCCACCACTACCAAAACCTGGCCATGCAAACCCAATACACTCATATTAAGAAATACAGCTTTTTTGACTATTGGTCTTTATTAATAACATATTTGAGGAATTATCACAAAACCGTATAAAAATTACCATGTCCTTTTTCTCAATTCAAACTGCAAGTGGTACAGCTTTTCAGTAAAGGTCCCGGTCCCACTGCAATCAATGGAAGAATTCTGATCCCATTAAGTGCACTTGAATTCTCACCACAAAAGTGAAACATTTGATTTTTTTAAAAAAAGCAACAACACCTTAATTCTTTTCTTAAATAGTTTTCAAATACAATAAAAGAAAATAAACATTCCATGTAAAAGAGACAGTTTCATACGTTCAATACATATGGTATTTGCAAAAATCCAGGAACACACTCCTGTACCATCAAAGCTGCATGAAAGGAAGACACAGCAGCTTCCTGTTCTATCAAATTTCATTTATCTGTGTTCATGGCATCTGTATAAGAAATATTTTTGACATATGACACTTTTGGAATATTTAAGTTTTGTTTTAGGAAGAACAGTACTTACTAAATTTTAACTATGTTTATTTTTGGAGTGATTATAACTTTTGCAGTAGTGAAATTGTATTTAAGGAAAAGAACAAACTTCTTTTCTATTATTTTCCATGATAATAAGTTCTTTAGGCATTTAATCTCAAACTTTTCAAGCTTTCTTTCAGTATCTCACTGGAACCACTTAGAACCTGATCCAAAGCTTTTCTGAAGTTTACTTTTCTAAAAAGTTCAATGCAAAGAGAATATTATTTTTTTTTTGCACACAGAATTTCCTTTAAAAATCCAAAGGAATTTAAATGCATATTATTATATAGTGCAAGCTGAAAAATGAGGATCAGAAGAAAAAAAATACAGTAATTTTAATTCACCAATAGTACACTTTAATAGCTGTAGTCTTCTGACCAGTAATTAGAAAATATTATGGACCATTTGAGTGTCTTAACCTGATTTGCAGGTGGCTAATTAGAGACAAATTATTTCTGGATATCAATTGTTATCTCCAAGTTGAAATTGCAGCCCTCCATTTTGAAATGTGAAGTAATTTTAAAAATCAAGTTTTGCATATATGAACTGTGAGATGTCCAAATTCCTTCCACAGAACAAGAGAAAAGTAGTTAGCCTACTTCTCCAGCTAGTGAAAGAATCATAATTTCTCACTCAGAAGGAGTGGATTTTATGTTTAGCTGCTCAAGCTATGCCAAAATACTGGTTTATACCAAACGCAAGTAAAATACTAACCATTACTGAGAAAGCAGTGAATGTGTATGGCACACTGTAAGGCATGATACGAAGACACTTTGAAGTATTCCTTGTACAAAAAAGAAAAGAGAGAAGCTTTCAGTTGTTAGGCTGAGTGTAGAGTAGGCACATGCCCACCTCATCATGACTCACCATTTTGGGTGGCATTACCCACCTGCAGAGGTCCCATGTGACATGTTATCTGACTGAAAAACAATACCTCTAAGAGCATGTCATCCATATTTCACTGAACCTGCAATGATGTTACAAAAAGACCAGTTAGTTCAAGAGTAGTTTGTAAATATTTTCACTTCTGCAAAGCACTCAGATCCTGAACTGGTGTTATATCTATCCACTGGTTCTGAGATGTTGGTGCCTGTGTTTGGAAGTGGTTATACTCCCCTATGATAGATAACTTTCAAGCCTGCCTCAGAGATTCTTCACCAGTCCCCAAACACACTAAGGTCTAACACATACACCATTTGACACACACTGTACAATTACATTTTGTTTCTCTAATGAGGCGTAAGGACTTACAAATATATTGCTGTTTGAGCCTAGTGCATAGAAAACACATTATCTACCACATTTTGGCTTTACTGCATTGCTCCATGTATTATTTCCTGTCCCAAAACAGGGAATCTATCCCTACTCAAAGTTTAAAATAAGAAATGCAAAGTGTTTTGTTATCAATGTTATATGTTAAAATAACAGGTGGGGAGATGTGACGAAATTTTATCCTCATTACCTTTATGATGTAAATGATTCTGTTGACAAAACCTCTTCATCTGATGCAAAATTAAAAATGCATAATTTGTGAAACCTGTAAAGATTTTTCGGGAGGAAAAAAACCCCACAAAACTCTGAAGAATATTTCGTGTTATGTACATTCAGGCTTGTTTGTGTAGTTCTAGACAAACAGTAAAACAAAAAAAAAATCCTTTATAAAAATTCTTTGACCCTGCTTTTTGCCATCTGAGTGGTCATGGTTGATTGGAAAATCAATGAAGTGCTGTGAGAATTGCACCTCACTGTTGCAGAAAAGCCACACAAAAATACAACTTTTCACATGAGATGAAGATTGCCTTTGGTTCATTTACTCTCTTAAGACACATTAAAATCAAATCTATCACCCCATTTGGCCATCTGTCAATTCTCACTACACAGTAAATGAGTAGACTTTGTTCCATGATCACCAGAATTGGAGGATGTTTTGTTGTTGTAATAAATGGTTGTAGGCCTCAGAGACAGAAATAAATCAATGCAATTTATAAAGTTGGGGTGAAAATGTTAGATGTAGTTTTCTAAACTACAGAGAATTATGTATGGATGACTTGCAATAAATAAAGCACAGCTTTAACAGCTTACAAAAATAAATAATGAAGATGAAAGAAAATAATGTGTAGTACTTTATTTTGGAAACTTTTAAAACATAGATAAATACAAGAATAAGTTGCACATCAAAGGTGCAATTATCTGCACATTTCTTTTTAAATGGTCGGGCCATAAATAAGAGAATTCATTTTCTCCTCCTTTTAACAAAATTTAAGTTTCCAGGTACAAAACACACTAACAACCAAAAGCACATTTCCTACTGCTTACTCAATAATTTTTCTGCTATTTATCTCCAGAAGAATTATTTTCTAGAACAGAGTATGAATTTCACTGGAAACAACTTTTGAGGAGTAGCTTATGGTGAACTGAGGGTGCTTCTGGAAATGAGCAGTTGTTGGGCTGGTGCTCCAAGAGTCTGGGTGCTCCAGTTCTTAAAAGCCTGGTCTTGAGCTCCAGTCAGCATCCATCTTTTCCCATACCACGATTTGCACTCTTTGTTGGTAGGCAGCAGTCTTGTAAAACTGAACTATCTTGTAGGTAATTAGCTCCAAAACAAAACGTATGAAAATACAGAGACTAAACATCTGGTGACAGCCATTAACAAAGCCATCAATTCCATATCCCAGCAGACTACATTAGTACAGCAAAGTTATTTTCAGGAGAATAAACCTTCAGTTCCCAAATTGTCATCTGTAGCCACAAATGGTCTTCAGTGAGTTGCAGAACAATACCACCTTTGTACAGTTTTGTATTAAAAAGTTTTGAACTAGAAGTATGATGGCAAGTATGCATAATTCAAAGAGTTTGAGAATCAATGAAATAAAGTGTTAAAGTCACAGGTTCAAAACTGCCACAAGAGCAGATGCATTTTTTTTTCTTTAATCTGTAAATTTGCAGAAAAATTTTAAAAGTACAAATATTTAGTCATGCATGTAAGTACTTTCATGCAGTCACTTCTTTTTTTTTCTTTTTTTTTTCCTTTTTTTTTAATGTAGATGGAGGTTTGGGACTTGGATGGAGCACTCAGTTCTGCAAATATTGTTCTTAATTTCAATAGTAAAGATTTTTGAATTTTACTAATTATACAGATACTGCTGAATCCAATGACTTCTGCTAGAAGCTAATGATTTTATATTGCCTTTACTTCCTTTGTAAAATGATATAGATACAAGTACTGATTCGAGATACTTTCTGTAGACGTCACAATAATTGAAGTGTAATAAAGAGGTATATTAGTTCCAGCTTTAGAACTAATTACCATGCTCACTCCCATTTAGGTGAGATAACCAGAGTTCAACAGAGGCAGCTTTTATTAACTCTTAACTCTTCTTGGAAAGATTTTGCACATGACACCAAGTTCCAGGTGGTCAGATTGTGGCTAGCCTGCCACCCATACGCAAGCTAGCAAGTTAAAAGCAAACTGTGACTTAAGTGTAAGTTTATGCTACCCAGTTAATCCAAATTGAATGGGATTTTCAGTTCAGACCCATTTTGCATACACAGAGGAACTGCTATAGATGTTTAGAGTTGTTCTAAGCATGCTTTTATCCTCACATGGTTGAACTACATTCTAATCTTAACTGTGATGATCCTCACAGATAAAAAATATGTGCTGGTAGTCTCCCAAAAGTTTTTCAGTGTTTCTCATGGTAGAGGAACAGCTTTGCAGCAGTGAATTTATTGGTTAGAAATTCTTGAGCATCTTTTTGTGAGGAGCTGAGAACTATGTCCCCAGACATACATGAGAAAATGTAAAAAGGAGCACAGAGCCATGCAGATTGAACTCCTCTGGAGACAATATTCCTTAGAAAAGGTACTGATTACTTGGGCTATCCAGGCTGTCTCTAGCTAGCTTTTAATGTGAGATTTAAAAAAGGAAGGCAGCACTGACCTTGGTGAAAACCATTTTGAACGTCTTTATACCACCCTACTATTCAGAACATCCACGAAAAGAAAAGAACCCTTGTTTCTATCAGGAAGCAGAAATGTGACATCAAATCTAAAAAGCAACAGTACAGAACTTGTTTGGGAATGACGAACCTTACAGTTTGCCAGCCTGCCATCATATTACTTAAACTGTTTCTTTTATTCTTTAGAGATATAATGTTTTCCTTTTTTTAAAAAAAAAAAAAAGTTTGACCAGCATTCTTCAAGACGTAGCTTTGTTTCAGAGTGCTCCCAGTGTTTTATTGACAGGAGTTCTGTCAAAAGCAAGACTGATGAAAAAAATAATAAGGTGCTGACTTTATTTTATAAAACCAACAGCTATTTTTCTTCTTGCACTTGGGCTCAGAATTTTAACATGATCAGTCTTTCCATTAGTCTAGCACAGAAGTGGCTATTTTTTCTATTGCTGCTCTG
Organism: Falco biarmicus; assembly: GCF_023638135.1. Classification (NCBI taxonomy): domain Eukaryota; kingdom Metazoa; phylum Chordata; class Aves; order Falconiformes; family Falconidae; genus Falco; species Falco biarmicus. Next base: position 46,054,797 of record NC_079290.1, on the reverse strand, counting down.
TCAGCTAGAATAGTGCAAGGCTGAAGCTGTGACCCTATCACTGAACCTACTTTTGCTGTCTATCCAAACTTGGTAAAACTTTCATTCTTTTAAGATTTTCATCTGTATTTTTTTGGTGCAACAAGGGCAGCTGGGAGTGATAAAAAGGCATTACATGACAGAGAACTCCCTTCCATTTACTCGTGGAATTAATTTTTTATTTGCCATGAAGCCTCATTACAACACCAGAACAGTTGTGAATGAGAGTCCCTGTTTGCTCCCAACATTTCTCTTAAGTTTTAATTTTTTTATTAATTTCTTTTTCTGTTGGTTTTACTTTCTTCACAGAATCTGAAAATTGTTGTTTCACAAGCTGAGAGAATCTATATTTTGGCACTAGTTACAAGGAAAAAAGCAATGAGTTGCTCATGAGAACTTAGTTTAATGACGTTACTGTCATGAAAGAACCAGGCATTACATTTATCACTGCCATCCCCTGATGGTACTCCAGGAAAATCAGGAAAGAAGCAGAAAATCAAAGCAGTCTAAGTCACCCAGAAATACACAGAGGGATTTTTTTCTACTGAAAACTGTCATCTAGCTGAAAATGACAGAATGTTTTTCAGGGGAGCCTTAAAAAATTTACACTGGAAGCTTAACAAAGCAGCCAGCATTATGTGCTATAAGGACTTCAAGTGAGAAGACAAAACATCCGGGCTTGTATTTCATGGTGGGCAACTCCACTTGCTTCAGTACTTGTATTAACTCACTCCTATGGTTGCAACCACACATATGTGAATATGACACTTCTCAGCTACTAGTACTAATACAGGAAGAGGACAACAGAGTGTTTGAAAAAGTGTCACTGAGCTCTAGGTCTTGCAATTCTGTGCTGACTATCACAGCTAAAAACCAAGTGTGGAACAGCTCCAGGCAATTAGAAATCATGTCGCAGCCCTGATGTGAACATAGCATATACTGTGTCTGATTGTCTGCATGACAACTTTTAAGTGAGTATGTAAGCAGCTGTAGCTTGTCTGACTCAACGTAACTTGAGAACATAGAAGGCTGTTAGTACTTGTCTAGAGGATAATATTATTTTTCAGTCTTACCAGGTCTGGGCTAACACCTTTATACATACCCAATGAGAAATTTCGCATTAAAAATGCCTTTTTACTAAAAACTAAAAATGGACAAAATTTAGCTTTTTGAGCTTCCATTATTTTTTTTTACTTTTATTAAGTTTTTCATTCCTTGTTTACTAAAAGCTGGTGAGGAAAAACTCTTCTAACCACTGCAACATAAATTTAAATTAACAATAGGATTGACAGCTAACATGGGCCTGTTACAGTTCTGTGGGAAGAACAAACCTTGGCCTTCTGAAGTAAATTTTCTTTAATTTTTTATCCACTCTCCTGTAACTTTTGTTGGATTACGAGTGTGTGTCTTCCTAAGTTTTCTTACTTTTATTATTGCATCTGGCATTCAATCCTTTTGTAGGAATGCAAGAATGATCTCTGCCTGGAATTTCTTAGTTGGCTTAATTACAGATACTTGTAAATGTCAGGGAACATGTGAACTCACTGTCAGATGGTGTGTAGCCTTATTTGAAAAAGGTTATGTGCAGCTAGCCAAAATCCCAATGCTTAAATAAACACCAGTACTGTTCCTCTGAGCTGGTTACCACAATGTTACTTTATGTGTGGGAACTGTATGTGTCATATAGACACACTTGCAAACTGCTACAGGAGCAAAAACATTGACATGGTTTTATTCATGAAAGTTAAAATAAACACAGGACTCTGCTATCAAGTTTTTGGTCTTCCTATATAATTATTTCAAGTGTATTGACAACCCTAAAAAATGAAAACACACTGAAAAATCATTTGCAGGGCTGTCAGCTTAAAAAAATTTATATAATTTTAGAATGTGGAAACATTTACACTTTTACCCAATGCAGTGTTAAGGCAGCTGCTGGGATGCCATACAGAAGCTATACACCAAGCATTGCCTTCACCTCTATGGCTCTATGAGCTGGGCTGGGCACTATCAGTCAAAGCTGAGGAAAGACAGCAATTATTCTCAAAGGACAGGGTGTTTCCCTGAGGAGACAGGTGGATGAGATACAAGTCACAACTTCCCTGTAAGAAAACACTTCCATTTTGTTCCACTTTTGGCAAAATAGAACTTTTACCATGGTAAACATTTATGCTGCAGAATCTGCATTTTCCATAGAACACTTTGATAGAGAATTTCCAACCAGCTTCATCAGGATGAAAATTTTCACCTGGTGAACCAGCATGTGTAAGGTCGAATGCCTGAGTGAGTGGGAACCATGGTAATAACTGGACAAAGAGACAACCAAGCTGCAGATAGGATCCCAGCAAATTGCTTGTGTGTTGGCCAGCCACCTACTATGGCACACTGCACCACCGTGCAGTTGCGGTACTTTCCATTTTAAGAGCCAAACATGTGACACTCTTCATTTCCAAGGTGAAATAAGATGATGAAAAAAGGAAGAGCTGGCTGTTCTCAGCAGCTGTATAGGACCAGAAAAAAATGCCACAGTGGTAGAAGCAGAAGATGATAGTAGGGTCCCTGCTGGCGACACCACGGGGACATTACAGCTTTTCAGGCAGGCAGTGCTAAGGGAGTGGAAGCCCTCTTCCCTCTTACACATTAGTGAGGCTGAAGTAGCAGCTTTCATTCCTCCCTTCTGTGACTTGGCAAGCTGGCATTACAGCTGATGAAAAATGAATCAGGTCCTGGGGATGCAATAAGAATTGACTGTGTTGCACACTTGTTAGTGTTTGTGCTTTGCTGCTTGGATACTTTTATTGATGAAGTACTGCATACTATTAAATTATCATTTCATGCTACTTATGTTAATGGGCAGAAGAGCATGGCAGATTATTATTACTTTCATTTATAGCTGATTAATGAGTATTGTTGATAGCATTCGTTCCTTTCTTAAGGAGGGTGGAGAGGTGTGAGATTTCAATTTGAAAGATTTTGTTCTGTTCCTTTATAGATCTAGAGTCTGAAAAAAGAAAAAAGAGAAAAGCAGAGAAAAAACGACTGAGTGAAAGGATGGGGATAGCTGTGTTAGACAAGCTGAGATAATGTTGTAATAATAACTGTTTTATGTGTCTATGCATATGGTGCTGAGCAGAATGCATTGAATCCCCTTAACAGTTATGTCTTTATGTGTGCAGTCCCCCTACAGTTAATAATCTATTGTACCTGCTCTTCAAGACACTTGGCTATTGAGTGCATTACTAAATAGCACAATGTGTAGCCATTTAATGAGGCTGAGTAATTCTATTATCTCTTCATACTATTTATTCACCACCTGCATATTTTTCACTTCTGCTACAGATAAGGTTAACAAAATTAATTCTACCATCAGAGGCTGATAATCCTGTCATCTGTGCATGTGTGACATGCATGTGTTGGAGATTCACCGATCCCTATCCTGTGTTTTATATATATCGTACTATACTTGAAACAGTCAGAATACAGCAAAATAATTACTGTAGAAATACTATACAGAATACTGTATAGAATACAGAATAGCCACAAAATGACATCTTAGCTGCCATAATATTGATTTGCACAAAGGATGAAAGGAGTTTATCTCCTTTTGACCACATGCAAAACTAGAACTTAGGGCCTGTTGTACATTAGGTGAAGACTTTTGTGCCATGGTAGAAAAGAAAGTGAAAAGCACCAAAGGCAGACCAAGTGATTGGCACAAATGCTGTAGCAGTACCACAGTTCCACACTGAATGAACCTGCTAAGTATTGAAACTGGTACATTAGGCCAAATAAAGCATATAAATCCTTTCTAACATCCTTTCACGCTTTTTGAACCCTTCCAATGTCATTCTTCCCCACCAGCCCATGAAACTCAAAGTTCACAACTGAACTTTTTTTTTGCATTGTGTTGAAATAACTATGGCAGCCGTGTTTAACAGATGTCATATGAAGAGCATAACACACACATGTCACTACACAAACACTGTCACAAACAGCATTATCCTAATATATTCATTAGGCACTGATGATGAAAGAAGAAGGTTGAAGATCTGTTAAGGGTAAAAATGAGAATGGCACTCTGATTGTCTCTCTTGATTTGGCATGGAGATCTCTGCTATCTACCAAAGTGTTCCTCCAGGCAATTGGTAAACCAAAGCAAGAAAAAAATTTAAGATAAAGTACTAATTATTGTTGCTGTTATTTTTACGGTGTTTCACTGAACTGTCCTCTGCCATCAGATTTCCACAGTGGGCACAAAGCATTGATTCCTATAGCTGTATACATGAATGAATAGGAAAATAGTAAATGACAAGTAATTTGTGACAGTGGCAGAGAAAAAACGTGTAGAAACCTGTTGTTGGGTCTGTTGAATTTCAAACTTCTGCTGCTGACTTGCCCCACCAGCCATAGCTTTAACACAATTCAAATTGCTCATCACACAGATATGGTACCATCCCTTATCTCCTTCCCCACATGGACTGAGTATGGGTGCCAACAAAATGCTTTGTGTTGTCTTAAGATTTACGTAGGCTTTTGCTCAGTAGGATGCAACACTGATATCCCTTGACCTCTGCCATACATTTATAAGCACAGACTGTCTTCCTGAAGTCTGTTATAAAATGATGGACCAGCTGCTTCAGGCCACCAGAGCAGTGCTAACAGACCACAGCCTAAAACCACCACACCACAGCACACCCCAAACAAAACCATGCAAACCTGAAAACATCACTCATGGCATCAAGGTTATTGGTAATCCCATATATACAGATACCCTCTGTTTCTCAAGGATAGCTAACTCAGGGACACCGAAGCTTTAAGTGTCATCAAAAAAGTATCCTTCTGCTTTAGCTAACTGAAAAATTACATTGATGCAGAAAAAAGAAACCTGAAAAGCCAGCTGACATGAATGACTCTTTCTCCTCCAGATCTCAGGGTTTCTCTCTAAATTTTATGGTGTCCTTTTTGTTTGGCTAGTCTTTGAATTAAAGAGCCGCCGAACTTAAAAAGCATCTTTCTCTCTCTCTGTCCTCTCACTGCTTGTCCCTGAGTGCAATATTCGCCTTCCTAGTGTGTGAGAAGCTGAGCTGGATCCCCTCATTACTAAATGGGCAGGTCAGCATTGCCCTTGGAGGAGGCTGCCAGGCTTGGCTGCAGCAGTAGGGAAGGACAGGGTGGCAGAGTGAGTTTCTACCAGGGAGTGTATTCCTAACAGCAAAATAATTACACGGAGACACTAGCTCCAGCTGGTTGGCAGACCCTAGGGCACAGTTGCATGTAGTGTTTTAAAGCAAGAGAGAGATCTGGTATAGTGCTATAAATGAGTGATGGATCTGCATATTAGAGGAGATAATGTGAGGACTTGCTCTTGATGTACTTACAGACATTTTGTGTCTTGTAAAGTCTGCATTAATTAGTATGTGTTATTCTAATCCTCCTTACAAGAGTTTCAGGTCAACTCCCCACAGAAAGTTTCAGAGAATTTGGTCTTGCCTAGAACATGAGAGTCCCACATTCACATTCAAATGGAAATCATTGAGATCTAATGACCTTCTGTTTTCTCTGACCTAGCATAAGGGAGGTACAGACATTGAAATAGATGTACACTCTATGTCACCATTTTGGAAGACTTAACAGGATTCATCTATTGTCCTATGAGAAATTTTGGAAGTCGAGAAGTAGATGCTGTTGTTTCCCTCTTCCTATATCCACAGTAGTTATTTCATCAAGAAGTCTACTTAGTTGTGACCAGCCTCTAGCTGTCCATAAACCATTGTAGGTAAATCCTAAATCAGCCTATTCACCCTCCTTTTACACTTAATCTATTACCCTTTTAAGGAAATGCAAGTAGGAAATGATCTTGTGGAGGCAGCAAATGGAGCATAACAAGCTTAACGTTGCCCCAACAGTTTAATATTACTTATGCAATTGGCTAACCTCAGTTCCTGTTAGAGGTTTTACCATTTTGGTTCTATCACCTAACACAGCACCACTAGAAAAACAGTCGCAGCACCACATGAAACAGTAAAGCAAATGCTTCAATACCACAATGAATGTATAATCCACCAAGAAAAATATCATTTTTAATCAAATTATGAACATATGGACATAAGCAGTCTTAACTTGTGCATTCTGACACCTGTCCAGTTACTCTATTTGCAAGCAAATGAACCCAGATTTAGTAAGTTATCTAAACATTATGCATTATTTTAGGCACATTACTAATCTTTGTGGTCTTTCTGAGTTATGAATGAATTTAAATTTAGGAACAAACTGTAGTTAATTTCTGAATCTCAGTCTTTTTCTTGTCTCAGATGCTATTCATCCAACCATAACTGTCCTTAGGAAAATAAAGTAGCCACTGTGAAGCACTGAAAAGTCTTGACTAGTCCTTGACCAGAAAGATGATGTTGTAAAGGAGTTAAAAAGGAATAACTTCTAGACCGAGTCAAACAACATGAGGGCTCTGAAAAAAAATTTCTCACCACAGTAACTTTCAGAAAATTGCACTAAAAGAGATGCACATAGGTTTCTTTTAAACTAAAGAGACACTTATCATGTCTCTCTTGTTTAAATTAAGTGAAAATCTGAGATATGCACAGCATAAATGAGGGAAGCATATGGCCCTTGCTTGGTAATTTAAAGGGTAATTTGGTTAAGAAATTGAGAGTAGTTCAGACCAGAATACTATTATGCAATATCAATGCAAAGCAGAACCCTCCTCAGATAATCAGGACCTTTTCTTCTGACACATTTTTATACTTCATCATTCATTTCCCTTGTTTCTCACACTTCTTAATTGTGGTTTTAAAATATGTTCAGCTTTTCAACAGAGGAAATAGTACTTCATTTAAAAAAAAAATAAATATAGTTATGAGATTAACCTATACAAAGGAAAGATGTGGAAGCTTTTTCTGTTCAGTTTCAATCAACAGATAATTCAAGCAAAGAAACAGTCATTTTATTCTAAAAAAATATTCTAAGTTTTACTATTTTGTACTTACCTACAAGGGCATAGACTCAAAAGCTTTCACAGTATAGGATTTTTGCCTGTGAAAAACTAGACTGGCAGCCACTCCAGGAAAGTCAGTAAGAGTGTAGTGGCATATCTTTAAAACCCTTCTCCAGAATGGCAGAGCAAGGACTTGTCTGTAGTAAATGGAAAATTGTGCAGGTTACTTCTATTATGGGACTGCTTTCTCTAAACTTTTAACCAGAAATACATATACTTCCCAGTGAAATTTAGTCAAAAATGTTCTGTATCTGTGTTTTTTCTCATGAGCAACTCTTTGAACTAATAACACTGTGACTGCAGAGATAATCATAGTGTATCCAGAAAGATATTGCCTTCTTACTTGAGTCAGTGTAATTTTTATGTTATTTTTATTATATGCTTACAATCAGTGTAAGCAAGAGGAAGTTAATGCCTAGTACTTAATGATATGCATCTAGTTCACTGAAATCCTTAAGTACCTGCATGACTGCCAGATCGTAAGTAGTTCCAAGGGAATCATGTATTTAAATGTTGAATATAGTCAGGAACCTTGTATCACCTAAAATTTTTTTGTACTTTGCTGGATAATCCATGATATAGTAAATTACATGAGTGCATGCTTAACTGTCTCTCTTTTTGTCAAATTGTGCAAACATGTGAAAGCATACTGAAATTCAGTCCACATTTTAGTGACTTACTGAATTTGGTTCCAAAACATGCAGATTTATGCAAGGATTTTTGACTAAAGACAGGTCTATTCTGCTGTCTTCAGATAAAGCTGAAGCTTTCTGAAAGCTGAATTTATGCTTCACTGATGTGACTAGGCACTTCTAGGAAAGCCAGTGATTTTACTTCAGTGTTAGGCTACCATCAAGTCAGAGTCAGCCCCAAAAGATTTTTGAGATTCATGTATGTATATGCAGGTGAACATGCAGAGAAATGAACATCTACAGTAGGAACCCCACATAATGTTCCTAAGGAGTTTTTCTGTCCAGAAATAGGAAGAATATTTGCCATATGCAGATATTTTGCGAATTACCTTTCATTTTTAAAAGACAAAAAAGAGAGCCAATTTTATTATTTCAGAATTAAAAGCATCCAGAGTTTTTTCATTGGAAAAATCGTAAGCTAGTTAAGAGTTAAAAAGTATGTATCGTAACCTTTGAAACTTTCCCCAAAGCTGCACAACTACTGATGGGGTGACATAAAAAGCCATTTCCCTTATAATGAGATACCAAGCAGATCTGTCTTCTTTTAAAACCTGGCATTTAAAAATACATTTCCTTCTATTATGTACTGGCCTAACCTGCACAGGCTATTTCTTGTGACATATTACCAGAGCAGATGTTTTAGACAACCTGCTGGCACAACTGCAAAGAATGAACAATGTTTTTTGTTTTTCTTTTTTAATTTTAACAAAGTATTGCAAAAGTTTCTTTTCCAGTATTTTAACAAAGGTTTATCCAAGGATTTCTCTATGTAAATTGCTTATTATTTTTCGCCTACTGTGCAACTGAGTAGTGTAATATGAAGAAATGGGCAAAAAATGGACACCCTGATGACTTTTTTTCACAGGACATCTGCTCACCTTACCCAGATCTTTTGCAGCCAATTTGTCTAAGACCATATGGATGAGATCAAATTTGAAGAGAACTAGGGGGAGGGGAGAATGCAGAGGAAAAAGCAGGGGCTATAAAAGAAGGAGAAAGGAAAGGATAAGAAAGAGGTGAGTTCGAGAACAAACATTTTAAAGAAGCAACACCCTGCTCCACCCCTAACCCCCCCACCCCCCGAGAAAAAGATTACATACAGAAAATAAGAAACAAGAAAGCTATGAGTTTTTGTTATTTCATATCAGCTCCACGTTAAAACTTCGTTTTGTTACTGAATAACAAGCTACTTTGTTCAGACCAGCTATTGCAGTCTCTCTACTGTCATGACCTTTCCTATAGCTTAATAACAGGATCTCAAACTGAATCTGTTTAATATTTCATTAAAATGTTTAAAATATAAATACAGAACATTATGTTACAGAATATATCTGTACTTTTTTACCAAGAGATGGTATATTTCTGTATTCATGAAGAAATGACCTTCAGGATTCGGAAGAAGGTCTTCTCTGTTTTATACCATCCTATTCCATTTTATCAGTTTTTTCAGGCTGTATGGAAATATGAAATTCATCTCATCATCTCTAACAAATGTATGATCAATCAGGGAGATGCAAAATCATCTGATGTTTGTATTAGGTTGCTGGCACAACCAATCACCCCTAATGACTTAGTAATGCTACAGTAAGCTGTGCATATGCTCAAGTATTTTCATTTGTGTTTCTGATATTTATTTTTACATGGCTATAGTCCTAATCCTTGGATAGTTACATGGGTTCTTAAACTGAAACAACTTTGACTTCCATGGCCTAGTTGCAAACCTAAAGCTAAACATGTGTATCACTGTTTGTAGAACCAGAACATGCTTTTATTTAAGCTGTATTAATAGATGTAACAGCTGTGTAAAAGAAGAACAATCAAGCAATATTTTGACAGAAAAGGAAGGTGTTACCAGGCAGGATTAATGAGAAGATCAATACAGAGGTCTCAGATTCCCATTGAAGTCAGGATCAGGCTGTTGGTAGGGCACGAGAAATGTCAGATGATTTGACATTATTTTGCAGGTAATTAAATAGTGCAAAGATATGTTACATCAGTTTGCAATTGCCTTTTGTTAAAACTGATCCAACAGTTAACAGCACTCAGCCACTGCACAGCCCTGTGTTAAGCTGCAGTAATGTCTTTGTCTGACACCTGAAATAAAGCTCTTGATTTTAGTTGTGGAAGAAAGAAAACCTAAAGTTCTCAAAGCAGAAACTACCTACCAAAGCATGTAGCTTTGTTTCATAAACATACTCTTGCTACTATCAATGTCACCTATTAAATCAATTAGACAACTGGACAATTTAATATTGAAGGACTGGCCAATATAACTGCCAAATATGTTGTAGAATTAAATGAATCTACTGGAAGATTTCCCATTAGAAAGTGTGATAGTGGCCTGGCCTACCAAACAAGATGTGTAGTAGAACTGTTGGCAATTACATAATTTGCTGAGCTGATTTTCTGATTCATTCTACTTTATGAAGAAAAGCAGAAAAATGGACAAAGTGATGTTTCAGGCTTCTCACCGCTGTACTTATTTCAACTGTTTGCCAGACATTTTTCACCAGTCTGGTTTTGCACTTGTTAACATCAACACAAACTGGTAGCAGAGGGAAATGTCTCCGACACAGGTCTGCTCCTTCACAAAAACTATTAAAGGCAAGGATCTTCTGCCAAGGGAGAAATCCTGTTTCAGTCTTTGCATTCAAGATCCAAACCTCTTTCAACCAATACCCTCTTTTAGTTGCAAGTTCAGGGTTATGACAGCACTTTCTTTGGGGCTGGCTCAGGCCAAGCTTCCACAGACTTCAGCAGCAGCAGCAGCTTCAGCTCTTCCTGCCCACTTTTGTCCCTGCTGCCTCTCATCTTCTGTTCCTGCACTGCCCTCTCTGTTAGGGGAGCATAGCTGGCAGGCCATGTGGTAAGCCAGTTCAGAAACTGAAACAGGTCAAAAATACTCAGATATTTTTAACAGATACCAGTTCTCTGGTCTGGTTCACTGCAGAGCCCCACAAATGGTTGTTCTGACACAACTGAGGAGGCATCTGGGGCCAGAAACAAGCAGCTGAAAGTGGGGAGTGAACCAGAATCCACTGAGCTGGTGTTGATGCTGATAGAAACGACCCTTGAAAAAGGCTTTCCTCTCTGCCTGTCTCTGTCTCTCCAGACCTGTTCTCATATCCAAAGCAGCACCCAGGAAAAACCCCTCTTCAAAGGGCACGTGAATCCCTGAGTGACATTGCATTTGCCTTTGTTCTTCAGTAAAAGCATCTGCTTAACTGTTTTTTAGAGCTATCTGAAAAGGGCTGTGAAGAAATCTAAATTCAGGTTATACAAGAATGCTTCAAGAAAATTAAATAACAATTATATCAGGGCTGTCTTTGATTTGTTGTTTAGCTTAATATAATCTTGTTAAAGTGGATACAATAGCAGAAAAAAGGACAGTTTTGTTATCTAGGCTTCATACATGTTCATTACATATATTGCAAACATAGGTTTAGATGACTGTATAGTCAATACATTTTGCAGAGTATGATATAAAAAATTGTGCTTTTTCTAATAAGAAAAAGAAGTGCCATTAACCAAATACAGTATGTTATACACACTATACATGATCAAATGAGCAAACAGGGAATACGGTTCCAACAGTGTGATACTTTCTAGTAAAACAAAGTCAGGAGAATTTCACAAGTAACCTGTCTAGCTGTAGGGGAAACTTAGGCTAAACAGTGTTTTGGGCAACTGTAACAACTGAGGGGATTGTAACAGCTGTGTTCAGACTGGAAAAATTTTCTTTATCATGTGATAAATTCACAGAGGGTGTACAAGTGGAATATACTAAACCTTGTGGGAGCTTTGACTCCTTTTCATCTATGCACACTTTTAAAGGAGAATTTAGGGAACAAAATAGCACATTAGTTAATTAGTTGGGGGAGTTTCTTCTTTCTCCCACAAAGAATAATTTCTGAGAGTTGCAAAGTTAATAATGAAGTACTGTATTCACATTCTTAAAAAGAGGGTGGTAGCGGATGCTATATACTTATATAGCACTAATAGATTAAGTGAGAGAAAAACAAAACACCTCCAGACATTCTGTGCAAAAATACAGGACTGGTGTGTTTAACAGGTCTTTTGAACATAGAAAACATTTCACTGCATAACTAGGTATGATGGTAGGAAACAGAAAGTCATTTTTTTCCTCCAAACACTCATTTTATAGCCCCAAAGTACCCTCATGAAAAGAGTTTTGCATCTTATATTACTTTCCTTAGATCTTCTGCACTAAATAATTGTATATTTTAGAAATAGAGAAGGAAGATGGGGTAAAAACTTACTGATGTCAGTGGCAGCTCCCCTATTTGCTTGAAAGGACTCAAGATAAGCAGACCCTTAATCAACATTTTGAAAGTGCGAACTTCAGCTCCCACACACCTCCACACCTTCGTGGACACCATGCTTTTGAAGAACATTACCTTCCACCTCCTTTTTTCGTCCAACAGATGCCAGTTTTGCCTTGTCAGCCCGCACAGCCCCACCTACAATCCTCGCTTTTTGTTTAAACCAATATTGTCTGTAATGGGTTTAAACCCGTTAAAGCCAAAGCGTTCTGCCCTAGTTGGGCTCCATGGCTCACTAGTCATGCTTTTTGTACTGTTAAGGTGAACCCACTGATCCAACACCTGGAAGAGGTACGAATGGTTCAAAATGTGGCAATTGAGAATGTATTTCTGTCAAGCGTTCACCTCAGGAGCCAAGATGTGGACAGAATTTAACTGATTTGCATAAAGTTGTTTTGGAAAGTATCTGCCCATTCTGTGCAGGAAGGAACTGCAGCTCAATGAAGTGTTAGGGAATAACCTATGATTCTGCTCAGAAAACAGCTGCTGCTGTTGGACACCAAGAAAACATAAGCAGAATGACAAGAGATGCTGGTGAAATAAAAGTGACTGAAATGTTCTGAAATTCAATGTAAATTGTATGTGAATAAAAAAAGATAATTTGGGGGCTTAGGGATAAAAGGAGGTCAAGCATTACTTTCTGAATATTTGTTAAGGATTAAAGCAGCGTTTTTCCACAATGGTAACTTTGCCCTCTCATACTGTTCTAGCAAATAATTCAAACTACAAAATGACTTCTGAAAGTGGCAACCAGATTTTCTGGCTAGAAGGTAGACAGCTAGCATTTGCAAGGTCCATCCCAGGTTTTTGTCACTTCTGGTTGCTAGTGTTGGCATATTTTTTCATTAAATGATTTTTCGTAATGGTAGAAACTATTACTGTGGTTACAAGAAGCTAGAAGGAAGATAGATAGATAGGTAGGTAGGTAGGTAAATAAAAGTGTTAGTTGGTAATCATATAGTGAGTCTGTATTGTCTCTTTGTTCCTGCCTACCTACAGCCAGAAATAGCTTAGTAATACTGCATGGAGAAAAGCTGCTGATGTTTATATCTACTCCATCTGATATGAAGAGGCTTTAAAGCTGGACTTTTCATACCCCAAATGAGTAGCCAGAGCCTGTGTCTGCCTTAAATGGTACAGAGGGGTGCATGCCGAAGGACCCAAATTCAGGTTACTGAAGAAGGCTGAAACTCTTTAAGCCTTTTCTACACCTGTACCCAAGTATGTGACTATCAGGCTTCCTCAGCTGTTTTGGGTCTTTGTTTAGGTTTGGGTTTGTGTATTTTTTGGGGAGTGGGGGTGGGTAGGGTGAAGAAATATCTGGTTTCTGTGGAATTTTTCAAAATAGAAATAGTATGATACAGTTTCCTCTTGTTTTCTGTAGTCAGGAGAGCTGCCAAAAATGAGCTGACAGAAGTACAGCACTGTCTTCTCCCTACATATGTCTTGGATCATGAAGCATTGCAACATTTAAACTTCAGAATGGTGCTTGAAGAGTACACTTCACAGGGACACGAGCATGTAAGTAGGATGACTTAATTTTAGTGCATATGTATGCGTATCTTTCCTCCCTTGTGAGCAGTCTTTCATTAAAGGGAATTATTAGGTTCTTATTATTTATACGTTGTTTTCCATTGCTTAGGGAGGTTTTTCCATAATCTTCCTCACACTCTGAAGGATTTTAAAATAACTTTCTGTCCATTAAGTAATTGGCTTAGCGCAAGAAATAGAGAATGAAAGAAATCATGTGTACAGGAGATTCTCGGCTGACTTTTCTGCTTTTTAAATTCAAACAACAGTTTTTCCTGGCCCCATCGTTGTTTAAAAGCTTTTGAAGGTTTTTGGCTGGGAAACAAAACAAAGCTGACAACAAAAAAAGAGCTATAGAATATGTTTTAAGCTAATGGAGCGTCCCCAGGAAGCTTGTTCTAAACAGACTCTTCATAGAGGCAGCAGCAGGGATGGGGAGAACCTCTGTCCATCTCCCCATACACAGCTGGGTTTGCATGATAGATTTTAAGCTGATAGGTGATAAGCTGAAGAAGGGTGCTATTGACCAATTACGTGGTATTGGTTCTACATATGATCGCAACGACTTGGTTTTAATCCAAAGGAAAAGGCAGAGCCCAGAACAGAACATCTAATTTTTTTTTCAAAATTTGTACCAGACACAACCTTATCACCTTATCCACGTGCAGTAGTACTTAGCTCCTGCAAACCAGTGGACTTTCATGTAGTGAGATAACAGTTAGAAGAAAGACTGCAAAATAGAAAACAAGTTGCTGAAAAAGGTATTTCTGCCATCACCATACATGAATGTACCTCCCTTACTGTCCAAAGTGTAACTGAATGTTGAGAACACCCTGTATGGGGAAGGTGTTATGCCACAGACAGCTCGTGTCTTTGTGTAACTGTTTTGCTTCCACATTAACACAGTATTTGCCTAGACATGTTAGGTTTGGGTCCTCAGCAATCACTTGCATGAACATGGATTCAGTATTTTCAACCAACACATTGCATCTTAATTGTATTAAGACCAGCAATGCACTAATCTGACCATGGTATTTTCTATCTGGATGCTATGTTTGAAGGTTATTCTGTGTAACATTAATCAAAATGCATATACTACGAGGAGAAAGAAATTAATATGTAGGTTCATGGATGTTGGGATAGAGCCCTTGAGTCTGTAAAATACAGAGGGCAATTTGTTGTTATTTTAGGTGTTCTAAAAGAAAACAAGAAAACAGCATGTATTGACTATAAAAGCCATTTGGGAATTTTCCAATGGAATGTTTTTGTCTGAAAATGCAGATTTAAGGGGGTTACAGAACATGTCGTTTCAATGATAATTTCATCACATACTCAGATACTCTCATTTACATTCAGAATAAATGTGATGTTAAGAAACAACAAGTCTTAACAACAAGTCTTAGGAGTCTGCTTTCGATAAAATGTCATTAGAGATGGACTTTTAAAAAAGATAAGTCAGAGCAACAGCTTAGCACATGTGCTTTGAAGACCTCAGTATCTCTTTCCCTAGAACAGAATAACCAACAAACCAGAGAAAAAGGCAAAATTGGAAGCCTCAGTTAGAAGCCTCCAGTTGTCCTCTGCAACATGCAAGTACCCTAACCGCACTTATGGAGTTAGTCCCATTCTATGCCCAGTTCCTAGTTAGCTATTCAGATTATTTTACTGGATTAAATTGCTAGGCAACTATTTCCAGAACAGTTCAATAAGTTGGGGTTAAGTAAGTTGCTTGGGAAATGAAAGGCTAAGGGTCAAGCCTTTGGCTTCAACAAGGAAAAGCAGTGTGACATCAGTAATTTAGCTGGTTGTTCAAGCCTTTCACCTTTTGAAACGACTTTTGAAATCCTTTCCATTTTGCTCAACAAAGAAAAACATTGAAATTCTGTAGTAAATATTTTTTCCCTTGCTTATATTTCCTGTCTAGCCTTAGTTTTTACTAAAGAAAAACAAATGCAAAAAGCTTATCATCTCATTGTAGAGATACAGCAGACTTCAGAAAGTTTATTTTTTAGCTTAACTGCAGGTACAATGCATGACTCTGTGTGTGTGTGTGTGTATCTGTAGAACTGAAGTATGTAGGGACTAAAAGGATTATTTTAATGAACAGTTTCTCCCGTTTACAATTCTTTACAAAACAACCAGACAATGAAACACTATGGAAAGAGTGTGGACTGAATGAAGTTTCCATTGTGTTCAGTAACAAAAAGTTTAGAGTAAGAATAGTTACAGGAGAAAGTCATGTCAAAGAATGTAAGAGACACAATAGGCAAAATAGTGAATTGTATCGATAAGAAAAAGTGAAATATTATTTTCCTTGTAGTCAGCAGCAAGCAAGACTGAAACCAAAATCTTGCATGTATTAAGACTCTGGAATAGACCCTTCCAGCTTTTGGAGACTAAATCTACCATTTAAAACTCTAATTAAATTCTGAAATTGAGAAAATAATAGAAATGTAAAGCCAATAGTAAATTAGAGCCTGGAAAGTCTTCCACAAGAAATCTGTGTGCTTTACAGTAACATAGAGTATAATCTTTCACAACGTGGGGATCTAGTCTCTCTAGATCTAACGTGCGCAAGACACTGCCAGTGGACCATCCAGGCACTATTCAACACTGCAGAATTGTGGTCACTGTGTCTGGCTGGCTGTGGGCACTACCAAATTAACTGCAAAATGCACAGAGAATTTTTTTAAGAGCCTTCCAGAAGAAAATTCTTTTGATCTTTTAAACAGAAATTGGTTAATATCCTGAAGTATGAAAGTTTGCATCCTGTCCAAAATATTATTTTTTTACTAAATTAACTGTGGATGTTCTCATTACTCAGATAAAATGTCATCTCTTTTTCAAAGGCTCTTAAACTCTTGAGTGCACTGATATTTTCTGACAACCAGTTTCACAGGTTAATTAAAAACTGTGTAAAAGTATATTGCTTTTCTAGTTCATAAAACATTTTTGTTCTTGTACTTTTAGAGGGTAAACAGGAATTCCTTATTGACCTTCTCAGCAACTTTTGTTGTTTTATTGGAATCAAATATATTCTCTCTGATGTGTTTATTTGTCTTTCTTTTTCTTTTAACTAAGCAGCCCCAATCATCTGTTCCTTCAGCCACTTAGAAATTGCTTGTAGGCTGTAACCATTTTCATCACCTGTTGTTTGAATACATTTTATTTCTTCTAAAAACATAATGGAATAAGCAAGATACTAGTACAATTAAACTCAAGTTGTTGATAGTTCCTCTTTAAGGTCAGATTTCAGCCAGTGGGACAAGTAAGCAGACAGTATTTGCTATTAGTATTATAACATCTTCTAGGACTTTCTTCCATCCCACTTCTTAGGCTTTATTCCTTTTCAGGTGTAAGAGATTGATATTAAGCTTCACTGATATGTTTAGGATATTTTTAGAACACATCAGTGAGTAAAGATAAGGTAAACAATCCCTTCCACTAAACATAACTTTGCATTTCTCAAAATTAACATGAGTTAATACCTGCTGCCCCAATGTTAGTATATTTTTCTTAAGTTTTCTGTGTTTGTTTAGGGACCATGACCCAATCTTTCTTCCTGCCTTTCGTTATCCTTGTTCACGCAGAAATGTATTTAAAATGTTCCACATAGAATATTTATCTTAAATTTTAGATTTACATCCTTTAGCCAAAGCAAGATTTGCCTAATTACCTAATAGCTGATTTCCTTAAAAACAATTAATGTCCGGAAGTCAATGCTTTGATATACAGATACTGCTAATAATAACAATAATAATGAATAATGATAATAGTAATGATGATAATGATGATGATGGTAATAATAATAATAATAATGATGATGATGATGATGATAATAATAATAATAATAATAATAATAATAATAATAATAAAAAATCCATATGGTCAACTTTAACTGAAAATGCATGGTGTTTATTCGCAAATCATGCATGGATTTTTACTCTGTTTATTATATAGGCAAGTGTTTTATGTTTCTGTTTGGATAATGTACCGGTTTTGGCTGGGATAGAGTTTATTTTCTTCATAGTATCTCCTATGGTGAGAGAGAGTTTTGCCAGGGTTCCTCTTGCCTGGGTTAAAACCAAGGTCTAGTGGTTTTAAGCAACTGATTTTTGCATCACTTGTTTCTCTTTTTTTTGTTCTGTCTTTTCCTCCTCCACTTATTAAAACACCTTTAAGTTAATCCATGAGTTTTCTCACTTTTGTCGTTCCAGTTCTCTTATCCCACTGCAGAGTGAGAGAGGGAGCAACTGTGTGGTGTTTAGCTGCCTACCAGGGTTAACCCACAACAGTAAGCATCTCAGAAAATCCCATAAACATGAGACTTGTAGTCAGTCAGTTACAGAATAAAATGTGGGCAAACCACCTATCACTGGTAGGTTGCTTCTAATTTATAAGGGTTTTAGCACCTGCAAAGAATTAGGCAATCTTCAGAATATCCTGCTAAAATACCTGTTGTCTCTGGTTTACAAAAGGAAATGAGGCAGAGATGTTATGGTCCAGATTTTCAAGGGTGAGCAAAGCCATCAATTATGACTGTATCTGGGTGTAAACTCTCTCTGAAATGGACTTTTTTGAAGGGCGGGGCTTAACATCTGTCCTCAAATACTAAGTCACCCAATATTTACTAATTACTAGAAATTTTGGGTGACTGACCTGCAGACCTGTCACAGGAGTTCTGATTTTATTGTCCTTAATTGCATGATACTGCACATCATGACAGTGGTGTGGCTGCCATTTTATCAAAGGGCTTCCTGGTTCCACGTGGCTTTTTAGAGGAGTCCTCACTCACTGGCAAAGCAGTGAGGGATACCTGGCCAGACCACGATACTTCCTTCCTGTTCACACCCACACCCCTTCTTCTTCATTCCCTTCTCTTTTTCTCTTTCCTGTTCCTTACTATTACCTACTCAATTAGGATGAGCAGGTCGTCAAAGCACATGTGGCAACAGCTGCATGTGTATCTATGTATTTACGCATGCATTTAAAAAGCAGGGTTGTCCCATGGGTGCCTTATGTGCTTGCCTGTTTATAATGCATATATGCGTAAAATAACATGAGTATTTTAAATAGACAATATAAGCTAAAATTTCCTGTGAAAGATAGTCAAACCTTTACTGAATGGGTTGTATTTATTTTTTTGTAAGAAAACTAATTTGTACAATACCACTAAGTTGCCAATTGTACATTAAAGTAAGGACTGTATAAGACTATCATACATTACACAAAATATCCTCTGGAGTCAATACATGGTGTCTGAAAAGCAATGGCAGGATATGATTTACCTCAGGGTAAATCTTTGCCTGATAACAATGGTCCCATTACCCACTGGGGGCAGCTTTGCTCATGAGTGATGAGGTAACTCCTATATCAGTGAGATAAATTCCACATATTCGTATCTCTCAGGAAGAAGTACAACACATAACTGAGCTGTTGAGTCCTCTATCTGCACAGTAAACAATAGATGCAGTAATACAAACATAACCTAAAATCCACATTCCAACAGACTTTATAGTAAGAAAATTGTCAGGTAAAACTGCAACTTTATTTTATATACTATAATGTATTCCAAGAATAAGAGGTTTCTGGAGTCATTCATTATATAAGAAATACTCACCCAGGACCATGTGAAGACAATTGCTTACAGATTCCTGGTAGCTGAATTACAATCACAAAATTCTAAAAGTGACTATATTACTAAAGTTATATTAGTCTGATCATATGAATTATTTGCAGTGTTTTAACTACATAACCCAGATTTTCAAATGGTTGTAAAAAGCTCACATTATTAAATTTTAAAGAATTGCATGGGTTTAATGAAAAGTGAGAAGCTAGAAACAAATATTGAATGTCTATTTTTAATTTAAAGTAAAATCACAGGTAAGCTATGCGTTTGAAACTTATATTAAGCTAACTTTGAATAATAGTACCATACAACCTATGCAACTGCAATGCAAGCAACAAAATATAAGCAAAGGCTAGTGTTCTCTGTTCTATAATTTAAATTATTTAACCAAACACATCTGTACTAGAACAACAGAAGTTCACTCTTCCTAAAAAGCATTCTCCTCAGTGTTTGAAGCTTCTCATTCTTCATGTCATAGTTAATGTATATTGCACAGTCAGAACAGAGGATGGAGGGCAGAATGGTCCAGGCTTAGCTTTGCCATTGGCTTACCAAAGGTACTTCTGTCTCAATTTATCCATGAATAAGATGCAAATAATTCTCAACAATTAATTCCTTCTGTATATTTAATATCATAATTTTTCTTAATTGCTTGGAGTTTTTTAGATGAAAGATGGTAGCCGACAAATACTAGTGTGTGCTTTACTAGCTATTTGAAAACAGACAGCAAAATATTTTCAGAGTTGTTAAAGACTTTGTGTTCTGAAGCTAAGATGAAGGAAAGGAGAAGGAGCTGAGATGAAAAGAGGAGAACAGTTTATAAAATTCATTGTGTTCAGGTGTTATTAGTGTCTGCAGCATCAAACAAAAGCCGTAATACTGGATTCCAACTCTGAACTGTTGAAGAGTATCATGAGTAAAAACTTTGTTTTGGCTTGAACTGGGTTGCTGGTATCCTGTTCTTATCCTTTATCAGAATTTTTTCTCAATTAAATTGAAGCTATGGCCCTGAGCCACAGTTTGGGGAAACCCTGTCCAGTAGTTTCAGACATTCCCTTTCTCTCCAGCAAAGGACCAATGTATCATCTCTGCATTTGTACATAATACCTGTAGCTAGAATTAGGGGTTTAGTTGATTTTTTAGAAAACTAGGTATCAACTGCAAATTTTAAACCACCATCCCTCTGTGGAAGCTGAAACTCTAAAGTCTGAATAAGTCTGGAAGTAAAGAGATAATTAACATTAAATTAATAATTCCCAAATATGATGGCATTAAGAAATTGGCTAACACATTTGTAATATGCTATGTTATATACCATATGATAATATACTATAAAATAAATTAGATTACCAAGCATTTATAGAGGGCATTCTTTCATTAAGAGAATGATGAAATCAAACCTAATTATTAATTTTTAAATACTCTAAATATCCTTGTCTTCTTCAAATCAACAAAATTTTGCTACAACCTGTAAGTGACATTGATTTTTGGTGACAAATATACTAGACAAAAGTCCAAGTGAAGGGAAAAAAAAAAAAAAAAGAGTTGTTTGTAAGTATTGAACTTGTTTTGGTAACTCAGCAGGAAACAAATATTGTGAAAGGTGAGAGTGCTCATGTTGCACTCTTGCCACTTCAGCTTTGATATTTGAGTTGTGACATATTCTAGTACTACAACAGCAGACGGCAGATGGCTTCTGTTTAAGCTGTGCAGAAGATGGGTGGCCAGGTATGCACTTTCCACATCTGTCATCTAGACTGAGAGGTTAACTGGATTAGGTCAAGACACTTCTGCTGCCTGAACACCCAGCTTCCCTCCCCAGAAAATTAAAGTTTAGGGAAAGGGCGGTGAATTTCTCTAGGTCTCCATGACAAGATGGAGCAGGACTGGAGCTGAAGCTCCCATACGTGCAGACCCAAAACATGGGAAGCAGTTCTGGGTCCTGCAGCAGAGACATAGCCATTATGTGTTCAAACATGGCATGTGAAAAAGAACAGATTTCAGTTATCGAATCATCCTGTACAGATGGTGATGAAATGAAGGAATAGGATGGTCAGAGTCCCATGTTGTCCCATACAAAATGTATGTCAAGAAGACAAACCTTTTTGTCAGGATGTGTGGCCTTCTTATGACTATAGCAATCTTAATTAGGAGCTTCCTACCAGTCCTTAGGCTGATGAAAGCAGCTAGAGAGAAATCTGTCTTCAGAAACATGACTCACCTGATCCTTTGAGTCATTACAACAGAGACATATCACATTGCAGTGGTGAAGAACAATACAAAAGCGGATACGCAGATGTTCACAAAGTTTCCTTGAAGGTGGTTAAGATGATTATCTGTTAAGCCAAGAAGTGACTGTGAGGTTTAGTCATCAGTGCCAGCTCCTGAACTGAAACTGTGCCAAGACAGAATTCACCAGAAATATGGTATACCTTATGAAAGCAGATCAGACATAAAGCTTGTTGCCTTTGAGGGTGATGATGAATCATTTGTACCTAGAAGAGGTATGCTGCTTAGGAGCATTCTCTGAACTATTGAAATCGGAATAGAAAGACAAGAGTTAAAATAGACTTGATGAATTTTTGGAACAATTCTTATCATAAAGCTGTAAAACAGAATAATGCCATTCTGTCAATTAATACAACTAATACGGTATATAAGTGTTGGGGAAAACTACAGTGTGTTAAAGCAAGAAGGTAAACAGTGCCTACTGTTCCTAAACAACTGTTATTCACTGAATCTTTGGGAAGCAGATTTAACAGAAAGCAGTACCAAAGCTGTTGCTTGTGCTGGCATAGTGGAGACTGTTTACAATTTGCTTTGTAACATTCCAAAAAGCCAAGACGTCCTGCGGTGTCACGCTGGAAACTCCCTTCAAGGGCTCTCTGGTACAGGATAGACATATTGTATTAATGGTGACTGATCCTTCACAGCTTGTTTACCAGACATCAAGGCAAATTTAGAAAAACATTTAGAAAAATCTAAATTTAAAAATGACTAAGACATGTCATGAAGTAAATGAAGCTATAACACATACTCTTGCATGTACAGCATACTGGTAGCCATTAACTGAAAGAACTGAATAATTCAAGAAAAACTGGTAATGCAGAAGTCTGTAAAGCTTGATACGTGAACTGGAAATCATATGCAACAGTTATGTGGGGGTTATTCTGAGCAAAGTTCTACACATTGCTAGTACCAGAAAAAAGAGGAAATAAGTTTCAGATTAACACTATAGCTGACAGAGAAATCACAGTATTAACAGCTTATTTCAGTCAGACTGTCAGCCAACTTTTTAACATTTGGTGGAAATATTTTGTGGTTTTCAAGAGTATCTATTCAAGGCCTGTGCTAGAAATTTACATATCCAGAAAAATTCATGTATGTTTGAGCTGACTTAAGAAATTCTTCACCTGAAGACAAGCAAAGACAGTTTTGGAGGGCATTCTCTTATGTATTATCTTTGCTTTGCTTTGTAGTTTTGTATATTTCTTTGCTTATGCACCTTGCAAGTACCTAGACTGTGTGGGATTTTAAAAAATAGTTTACGCAGATTTTAATATTTTTTCATATATTAACAGCCACAGATGCATCACATGAACAATGTCTCAGCAAATTCAAGATCATACAAAGCTTTTATACTTGCAAGTTAGCTCAGGGCAGATAGCTTTAGCCTAATGCTGCCTAATAAAACTTTTTTTGTCGGGACTGACAGAAAGGGTTAAGTAAAAGATCAAATATAGGGCCTGGGTATTTCCTTTGATCAAACAGACAGCCATGGAAACTAAAAAAGCTCTCAGTGATGAAGACAGTAGATGACAAAGGCATAAGGGATTATTAAGAGTTCTCTCTTGCTAAAAAGCAACATTACTGAATCTGATGTTATGAGGTAAATTTAGGGTCTGTAACATTGTAGCTTTGAGACAAGTGACAGCTAGTAAAATCGACAAAAGTTTGTCAGAAAGGAAAGAGAAAGAGTGAAGACTGAAACAGGAAATAAATAGTTTTAGTAGTTTTTGTTAGTGGGGAGCCACAATGTAGACAAGCAAGAGAAGGGAGGTATTCTGTGCCTATACAGCAGTGAAAGTACATGACTTGCTCTGCCACCACAGTAAAGTAAAAGTGCTTAGAAATATAGAACAAAATATGATTTCATCTCTACCTTTTTTTTTAATGTTCTTTAAATGAGGATTGTAAGTACTTTTTGCTTCCTTGTTCCACTATTTCTATTTTCCCCTATCATGTTTTACCAAGGATTTTATCTTTTAACTTCCTAATTTGGATATTTTGGCTTCTGGACTAGGTTCAAGTCTGTTGGGACATTTCATCTGGCCTGAGCCTGCTTCCATCTGTGGAACACTTGAACGTGTCTTGGCATACCTGCATGTGCACAGAGTACAAACACAGCAACTGTGTGTGCACCCTGAAGCTGGGGCTGAGAGGCATCAGGCATGCTCCTCATGCAGTGCTTGCAGATTGCTGTTCCCATGGCTCATGACCCTCACATCATTTAAAACTACCAAGTGGCCTACTGACTGATTTGCTGGTAATGCTCAGCAGCACTGGCCTAACGTCCATCTTGATTCTGTCTATAGCTCTTAGTGATGGCCTGATTACTTTTTCCCATTTCTTTTTTCTTTCTTTTTTTTCCCCCCCCAAACACCAAAGAAACACAATCTTCTTGCTTTTTGATTGAGAAACACATAGTTCATATGCTCCACCACGTGAAGATGATATTGCCATGATGACAAACACCACCTAAGGTCTGTGTCTCACTTGTTCAAACAGAACACAGCAACTTGCCCATTTGTGCTGCAATTGGGAGGTAAAAAATATTTTTATTTCTGTCTCTCTTATATGTAGATGCATCTTTGACACAACAGTTCTGTTTACAGCTTCCCTGTCTTTATGACATCGACGTGGCTTCCAGTTCCTTTGTAGGAGGGCTTTATCAGCAGAAAGCCTGTTTCTTCTCCAGGAAACAGCATTTCAGTTTGACTGCCCCACAACAGTAAGGCCCTTCATTTGCTGAGAGTTCTGCTGTGCACACTTTTCATTCCAAGTGAGTAGTGACAGCCTTGCAGGCAGAGACGGTTCCCCTGGCAGGGGCATTCCTCCCATAGTGCAGGTGCAGTTTCCAACTGGCTTTCCAAGGCGTAGGCTGCTTAACTCTCTAGATCCCATTTAAACATTGACCAGCACGTGTTCTGTGACAAAACTTATAGTTCAGTTTTTTCCCTACCAGAAAGAATACTTGTATTTGAGTAAGGTAGACACCCCCCTCCTTTAACTTGGCCTACTGCCTTGCTCAGGAGCTTCCCTTAATTATCTCAGCCATGACCTGGTTTCCTGCTCTGAAGTTAGAAAACCACATCCTCACTGCAGACCTTTCTAGTTCTGAGCCAAAAAAATTGTGTACAGAGAATAGGCTGCAGTTAGGACTCACAGTCCTGTTTGTTGTTAAAGTACTGGATACAGTCATAAGACCTTGTTGCTTACTTATTTGCCAACTTTTATGCAATCTGGTTAATATTCTTCGTGACAGGTATCAGCCCCTTATGTGTTTTTCTTAAACTACAGCCAAAACAACTGTTCCATTTCTGAAGCTGTGACTGGGGAAAAGATGTTGCTTTTCACTGTTGTCAAGACTTTCTCTGGCAACTGAGAGCTTGGGACATTTCTGGGGATGGCAACAGAGCCACACACCGAAAAAAGGCAAACAGAGCTGCACAGCTTCTTAGTCAGGCAGCATCATCAATTCTGTGCAAAATATCATGGGTGATCTTGTCATTAAATACTACAGCATATACATCAGGGAGCTAGGTGAATGCTTTGTATTCAGCTAACTTACAGCTTTAACTACTTTACTTTGAAAGAGTGTTTTTTAACATAGCTGTAATATATAATACATTTTTATGCTGACATGAATTAATTTATTAAAGCCTTATTAATTCTTTAAAATGCACATAATGAAGACAGTAAATTCTTATTTATTATAGACTTAAGAGAAATTTAACAACCTAGTTTTAAAAGCCACTGAAGACTTGCAGTTCTCAAGTAATATAAAAGAGAATAAAAGCACTCAACACCCATCAGCTTCTCACCTGTTCTATTAAAAAAAAGACTATGCTTACATGCAGAAGAAACACAATAGTTCTTGGATACTTCTAACTGCATATAGATGTAGACTAGAGCACTAGAGGAAATTATTCTGCCTGGAGATGAGTTAAAGTTTGCTTTGAAACCTAATCTAAATTTCACAACTGAATCCTCCGTGGACCTGGTAAAACAAGATCTCAGTATAAATACCTATTTATTTAGCGAAAGTTACCTTGATGCAAAAAGAAATACAACTTGTGGTCTTTACTATCTGTGCAGTTGCAGAAGGCCTTGGACTGCAAAGTAAAAAACCACTATGAAGTCTTAATGGCCGGTTAATAAATATATATTTATACTCCATAACATACATACTTTTTTATATATTTTACTGTGTAGTGCTTTCTGTTGTCAATAAAGTTAAAGATATAAAAAACTTAAATAATCTGTTAAAATCTCAGATAACTGAGATTTGTGCAGGCCATCCAAGTTTGCAACTTCTGACCTTTGTAACTTTGGCCGAAGACTAATTAGGTCTGTTATTCACATACATCTTATCTCTATAAGTCCATAATAATCAGAAATGCAATGATGGCCGAAGCCTGAATCCAACCCATTAATGATGATTAATAGTCTTTCAGAGATGAGTGCTATCAATCTGAGAGGAACTAGCATAGGTTACAACCAGCATATAAGCAATACTTCAGCTACTTCTGTTCTTATGTATAGTGATTTCCAGATTAAGTTATTTAGATTAAAATATCTAATTGTAATCTATTGGATTTTACAACTTTGAGATTTCTTTTTTCCAGTAGGTCAAGATTACACTCTTTTTAGAGAATACATCTCACTTCACATCAAGGTTAACATCTTTATTCCTTGAACACAAACCTAAAATGTTCTTTTGGGGTTTGCTTAGAAATGATGACAGAAAGTCAGTAGTTAGGCAGGTGATTTTCTGCTTGAGGCAGCGCAAGCCTTTCTCAGTGAAATGTTCTAAGGGGACCTGCTCACAGACTAACTCCACTAGTTCACAGGTGCTCACAGGCGCAAGGCCAATGGTACGCCATTTGATCATGAGCGCACATTGCATGTGACTGGGGAAAAAAATTCAAAGAGCTCTTTCAGAGAACATTGGGGTTAGAACCTTTATTATATAAATAGGCACCTGCTGCATAAGGATGTGGCAGTGAGTATGTAGGCATATGCTGCTTGCTATTCCACCATCTCTTCTGGGGCATCTCTGATCTGGCCTCATATCTTGGCTGTTTCTAGCATGTCTCTTCCTGGAAGGCACGGGCAATTTTAAACTTTACATGCCCTTTTCTTCCTCCTAAACAAGTCCAGTCACTTTTTCTTCCTACTGCGGGAACATCTAATACAAATTATAGAGGTAAACATCCTGCATTTCATGAAAATGATGACAGCACTGCAGGTAAATATTTAAAGGACAGGAATATAATGAAAAACTTTGGACACTTCTACTCCCTTGACTCATTTCTTGTGCTATGGATATCATCATAAAACCACTTGCCATATTGCTGTTTGTGTTAGTGTGTACAGCCTGCCCTATCAAGTCTTATTTTAGTTTTTCATAATTCATGAGCAATTGACCAGACAGGTCATAATGTGACATCAATTATTTTGGAATACTATTTTGAAATACTTTAATATGTGTATTATTAACTCAATCAACTATTTTGGTTATATAATTTTCACTATGGTCAGTTGAATCAACAGTACCAGTGGGAAAATGCTTGACCATTAGCATCCAATGCAAACAAATGCAAAATGGCTGCAGAATGTTTTAAAGTATTTTACCATGCATATAAAATAACCATTTGTCGAGAATAATTAATTTGGCCCTGAACCACTGAACAACAATCAGAGATGGAAAATTGTCAAGCCAAAGGGCCACTCAGCAAATTGACGAGTCCTGTTTCTCTTAGGGACTGAGCTCCCTGAAATCCAGTGCAAATGGACAATCTAGCAGAAAAGTCTGTTCATGCTGTGTCACTCACAGAACATCTGCCTCAGGGACACTTCTTGTCTTAGCTACCTCTCTTTGTTCTGTCCTCATCATGTCCAGGTAAGGGCATGAGCAACCATTTGTTCAGATTTAGCTTCACCAGATGCAGGCATGACAGCATACTGTATTTCGCAAAGCTGTACTTCTTTTGGCTCGGCAGACCCATGGGGAAGAGTGACATTTCAGATAAGAAATGCAAGTTTTGGAAGAGCTTCTCTGGATATGAAGATAGGGTTAACAGATTAATCCTTGCCTGCTCACCCTTTGCTCATTTTAGGGGCTGGTTGTTTTTTTTTTCTCTTGGATACCCTACACTCTATAAAATGGAAAGGGAGAATCATGCGTTAAGATTTTCCAGTTTTCTTAAGAAAGATCTAAAGATACTTGAGATTGATGCTGCCTGAGACTTGTGCAGCAGCAGCCTCCTTCCAGAGCTCCATCTGGGCCACATTCTGGTTTTCCAGGACTGATTTCTCTGGCCAAGGCTGGGGACTGAGCCCTGTGGCCCATGACCACCAATGCTGCTCCCACACTAACTGGAGCCATTTCTGCTCCCCTCCACACAAACTCCCAAAGCCTCAGTTTGCTGTATGCCCACTTACTGAGCAAACAGGTGTCCATTACTCACCTACACTCTACCTGGCAGGCAGCTAGAGACTAAAAGTGTGGATCCTTTTTAATCAAGAATCAGACTATCAGGAAACAGCTAATAATCAAGAACCCATCCATGAGCAAACAGCTAACAGAAGCTGTTCACCACAGACGTCCCTACAAGCTACAAGAAGCAACTAAAATTCTCACAGGTAGGCCTATTTTATTTAATTACTATCAGGTTAAAGCAGTTTCATTGTGTTTAACCAAGAACTCAGTTCAAATATAGCAATAGGAAAGAGAGACACAGGAGTAACATTATCTGTATTTTAATCTATGAAGGTAGTGAATTCAGCAGTAATCAATGTATCATGTGTGCTCAGCTAACCTTTTGCTGCTCCAGAATGATCACCAGTATAACCAGAAAAACATCACATGATGAAACACTTTAGTGAAATGTATAATTGGCTTCTTCAGCAAAGTGCAGCTTGACCTTGTGCTAACCTTGAAATTTTGTGAACAGGAGCAAACAGCCATTAAACTAGGAACAGCTTGCATAATATTTAAGTAGCAAATATTACCATGAAATGTAATTGAAGTATAAGGATCATGAATACAATCACATACTTTTAATTTTGCCAAAGGTAAATGGGAGAAAGTTTTTCTGGGTATTCACAGCAGTCTTTAAGGAAGAGAACAGCAATCTCCCTAACGTACTTAACCATGGACTAAAGAGTTTGAAAAGAAAAGCCATCGGTTAGTTTTCCAGAGATGTGAGTATATGTGTGTGCTTATACCAAGTTTTGTGTGTGGATTTGTTTTTGCACATTAATATCTATGTACATATGTGCTGGTCTAGACCTGTTTTGCATGCAGTCTTCGTAACAGCATGACAAGATACAGAAATTCTGACTAGCCACCAGCCCAAGCTAACATTCATGCAACCCATGGACACTAAATGGCAGCACCTCTGAAAATAGGGTCTGATGAGCCTGAGGTGCTTCGACGACTAGCTAGTAAATATTTAATTGCAGTCTGATTCTTCAGTAATCTCATATAAACCCAATAATCAACATAAACTGCAGTAATGCAGTACCTGATTAAGCTCTTTGAATGATTAAGCTGTATTTATAGATCTTCTAACTCAAAGAGATCATACCTGGCAGATCAATGCTGATGTTAAATAAGTCATTAACCTCTGCAAATATTGCCCACAAGGTCATTGAATGTGATGGTGGAACATTTTAATGAGCTGAAAACTTGACCTGTGGGAACAGGGCCAACAACAATTCACTCAGATGAGGAAGATATGCATGTCTGAAAAATATCACATAGTCTTTCTGGGCCTTGATTTCTCAATCAATAAAATGGAAATAATTCTGTAACACAAAAATATCATTGAAGTAATAACACATACAGAATGTTATTAAAGTTATATTTTGTTGTCATATTATTAGACCAAGAATTTATTTTACAATTATTCTTACCTTACAATATACTGTGGTTAAATGACATACAAGAAAGTCAAAAGAATTACATTACTGTTCAAGTGAGTCTAACCCAGGCCCAAAAGCTGCTGAGGATATTTTTTTGGTCCTTGCTGGATTTTTTCAGAGAGCTCCAAACATGCTGTCCCTACCTACCTGTTTGACACAAAACATGACAGTACTGTTTATTTTCTATTTTGCATCAATGGTAGGTCATAACTCTCTGTGATACAAAATAACATGGCCTTTATTCTTATGAAAAATCAATCCAACTTTCTGAAAAAAGTTACTGAAATCTTTGCCAGCCCAGGACAGTATCATCAGTGGGAATATTTCACTAGTATTATAACCTGAATTGGAAGTACCTTCTCTAGATCATTGGTTCTAGTATATACATCATCTCTGTGCTAAAACCTGTAAAAAAAAGTCTAATTGCATTTGCAACTTCCTTACTTGGACCCCTGAGCTTTAGCTATAACGCTGGGACCATACTCTCACTTTACACAGGGTCTGTAACATCTATTAGAAGATGGCTTCAAGCATTACTTACGTATCATGGATTAGTCTGGATTAGATGTTTGATTTTCTTATTTCAAACCCTTGAGCTATCACATTACCAAAATCTAGCGTTTGTATTTTCTGCCTGATTTTCCCTAAATTTTCTGTAATATGGTTTGTAGAGAGAAAAGCTTTGCTAACTGCTCATACTTGAATTGAGAATTCAACAGGATTGCCCTGTGAGTGTGTGCCTGGAAGGAAGCAAAAATAGGGTTACTACTTAGAAAGACGAAGTGATTGAATTCAGTGCTTGAGGCCACAAACCTTGTTTTTGTGACTGTTAATATGCAGAACTAACTGAAAGCCAACTTGCACTTCATGCTTTTTTTTTTTTCTATTGCTATAAAAACTAACATTGTACATTCTACCTGGGAGATTTATTTCTGCTGTAGCAAAAAGAATGCCACCAACCTAAGCCTATAGCCTGGTACATGATCAAATGATCTACTGCTCACAAGAAGTTAGTGAAGCAACTGTTTGAAATTTTATCTAATGTACTTCTTAGTGCCACGGGTATGCACTAAGGGCATGTTACTCAAGCCCCTGAAATACTGTTTGGGACCCCATCACTAACGGTACATGGCTGAAGAAGTTCACAGAATCAAAAAGAAAATTCTATGTGCTCTCACTATGAACATTGCTCAAAAATGTGTACTGCCTTGATACTGTCACAGTCATTCCTGTTACAGAGGAACCTCTCTAAGTATTGGGTTAGAGATAAGCAAGGTCAGAGCTTCAAGTACCATTGTATTGTACATTGTTATCATTTACAGACATTGCTTTTGCACTATTACTAATAAGTAATGTAGCCACCAAGCTCCTGTTAGTCTTATCACATACACAAAAAAATCATCACAGGTTGTTCTATGGTGCACCAGTGCTTTGTTCAAAAAGTGAATCTATCTCTGACTTTCAAAAGAGTTTGGCACATCACAAGAGTGATCCCACTTTGCCAGACTTCAGAATATAATTAGCAGCTAAGTGCTGGGCTCAAGACTCTTGTATGAGTCACGATTTGACAGTGGGCCCTCAGCAACACAGTAGGTCTTCAATAAGACAGGCTCATAGACACTCCTACATAAATAGGTGTCATCTTCTTAAGTCCCCACTATGAACATGATAGATTTCATGAGCAAGAATAGATCAGGCAGGCCTGGGCCATGGCAGAACGTTAAGTGACTTGAAGAAGAAACTGCCAAAAGTAAATATGTGCTCAACAACACTCAAAAGCTTTCTTGTTCTGTCACTTTCTAAGAAATGTTGGAAAGAAAAGAAAAATGCCTTTATTTACTGGTCCAAATGAGCTGAGAAGTGGAGGAGCAAAATTTAGCTCATTAAAGTCTAGTTACTGCTTTGATTTGGATTTGGAAATCCCAAGAACTGTTGGTTTCAGGGAGTTCAATTTATCATGCCTAAAGGCACAGGAGAACTGGGATTTCATTTAAAACAGCAAACATTGGCTACATTAAAAATATCTCTTAAACATGACGTCACAGAACTGACATTGGAAAAGATTGTTTTGTTTTATTTTGTTGTGGTCTTCTGGAACTTGCTGCTACAGTAATAGGCTAGTCCGGATATTAACAAAAGTACCTACAAAATAAGAAAATGTGAGTGATGAGCTAGGGACAGTTCAGTTGTGAAACCTGTTTGCACCAGGGTATTCCTGTGCTATTTTAAAAATATCCATCCACTGTGGAACTAGTGGATTTCCAAGGTAGTGGAGGGGTGGTATTTTTATATCAACCAAGTAATATGAGCCTGTGCTGGGTGCACACAGCAAACTATAGGTAGGAAGCACCCCATAAATATGGAGTTGTTCTGAAACAGCCAGCTTTCCTTTACAGATATTACAATATAAGGAGAGAAGTTTTTGTCCTTTTTTAAAAAATGCTCAACAAAAACATATCATATTAATGGTTCTGTTTGCATTTATCAGAAAAAAGAAATATCACATACAAAGTTTATCAAACGTAGGATCTTACTTCATTGCCCTGAGTTCAATCCTCTTTTATGATCATGGCAGCTGTTCTACCATCACTATAGAGAATTTCCACCTAATGCAGGAGCTGATTTTAATCTCTACATAAAGTATGGATTAATAACTGAATTATGGGATGGAATGATTGACACAGCAAGCAATATAGTATTAGAAAGCAGGATTTGAAACTGTTATTAAATACAGAATGCAATGACTAAGTGTGTGCATGATGATTAATAGTATAATGTACCAGAGGAGAAAAGAATTGTTAGCGTAGTAGGAAGGGAAACCCTGACCAGATTCTCAGTCGATGTACACAATCCAAACCCAAAGGAAATTAGGGAAGCTCAGACAGTTTATGACAGCCAGGAATCTGTCCCCAGGAGAAATAGACTGAAATTAAGGAAAAAAAAATGAACTTTAGCTAATATCTGAATAAGAATCCTGACAGTATGATCTCTTAACTTGAGAAACAGTCTCCCAAGGGAAACACTGAAAGCTTTAAGCCTGGACATATTCGGAATTAGATTAGGCAAAGCATTTGAAAAATATACCATGGGGACAAATTTATAATGGAGGGGAGATGAATTAGACAGTCAAATAGGTCTTTTTCACACATTCTTTTAATTACTTAAAACTGGCTGTATGAAGAAAAGAAAGAGCTTGGCAGTGTTTTTGCCTACTTAGTTGTCCGCTGGCCCTGAAACAGTTTTGAGTGGGTATTGTACCCAGATGGAAAAGTTCCATTGCTGAGAACACAGCATATATCATCTTCAGCTGGATCTCATGTTTGTTATGAATACCCTTTTTTCTGCATATAATGAAAAATGGTGAGAGTTTAAAGCCATTAACTGATATGTTTCCTTGGATGTCAATGGGATCTGTAAGTTGGCCAAGAAATACATATTTTTTTGTTTCCCTATGATGGTGTTGTCATATAGGAGCCATGTCAGGTATATATAAACAGAAGTCATGCTCATCTTAGGGTATAGCTGAGAATGACCCTTCTTTAAATTAAAAATGAAAGTGTAGGCTTTAAATGACAGAAGTACAATATCCAGCCCCTTTCATTTTCATATAAATATGTAACCATCATTTGTTTAACTCACACCAAGCTATCAAATTTTGTGGTGGGCTATAAACTTGTTGAGTCATTAGCCTGGCTGCTTAATGGAGGAAGACTAAATTCCTGTTCCTGCATAATGACACTTACTCACTGTAGACATTTGCATCACTAGGAAACGATAAAACCTCATCCTTCATAATGAAGTTCTGAGCTGACAAAGAGGAAAATATAGTGTTGTAGGACAACTATGAATATAAAACAAGCTTAATAAAGAAGTAGTGACAAATTATATTATGCAAAATGCAATGCAATAAAAAAAATGTTACTAACTCATTGGAAATTCCATAAATAATCTAAATAGTTTTCAACTGTCAAAGCCTTGAAAAATATATTCCTTAAAAAAATTAGGTACAGAATAGATGCCAGTTTAATTGCCATTGTATTTTGACAAGCATGGAGAACCTTGTATCCAGCTTATTTACTAAATTTAGCTCACTTGCCAAGGATGAAATGATGGGGGGGATCATTATTAGTCTGCTTTTTCAACTCATTGGTGCCCCATCAAAAACTACCTCCCTCAGCCATTTAAAAGTATTGTTGTTTTCCATTTGAGATCAACATTTACAGTTTGCATTACAATCTCAGGCCAGCTGATCTTTATAAAGGAAAAAGAAACTCTGATGTGAATGTTTGGTAAAATCATGTACTGCCTTCTTAAAATCAACGTTCTTTTTGAACAAATAAATATACTGTCTGCTATACCTTTGTGGGTCAGCAAGGGCATGAAATCCCATTAGGACAGCTCCTTGTATCACAAAAGACTTTGTCCAATTTGTGTGTCCAAATGACTCACTTTCCACTCTTCCAAAAATTTTCATTTTACAGAAAGGAAAAAGTCTCTAGCATTTCAAGAATTGCTGGCAGCTCAGATAATGACTTAGATTCTATTTCTGCTGAAGTCTCAATGAATCCAATAGTCCCAGTGACTTGAATAGAAGCAGCTTTGAGGCTTGCATAACCAGAAGCATTTCTAT
The DNA here is from genome assembly GCF_023638135.1 of Falco biarmicus. NCBI lineage: Eukaryota > Metazoa > Chordata > Aves > Falconiformes > Falconidae > Falco > Falco biarmicus. Next base: position 46,020,734 of record NC_079290.1, on the reverse strand, counting down.
TCATGAAAACAGTTGCGAAATTAACTGCTAGTGTGATCAGATCCTCACTTCGATGGAGATTTCCCTGCTGACATAGGCACTTGCTTAATTATATGCTGCTTGTACTCTAAATGCAAAATGTTCAAGATGCTTGAACCAGTTACTACATCTTCTAGCATATGAGGCTGGTAGGGACAAATGATACATTTAATATACTGCTAAGAGATCTGTGGAAAATCATATTACCTTGAAAATGAAAAATTTGACATGTTTTGTTAATGAATTTGATTTAGTTAGTTTTTATAAGAACGACAGGCACCACAAGTTGGAAGTCCTACTTTGGCTTTTAAATGAAAGACATTTTCTTCTGAAGAAAACCTATTTTAAACTTACTCTCTGTTTTCCAGAGAAAATGATACTCATGTGTTTATACAAACATAGAGGAGTTTCACCCTAGATCAAATATACATAAAAAGTCTGATCTATTTTCAAAGTATTTTCAAAGAAACGTGGTGTTACCCTTTAGTTGTTATTATAGTCAACAAGTCAGTGTTTCATTTCTGAAACACAAAACGCAAAGTAAGCAGGTTGGTTTTAACATGCTTGTGAGCCTCGTCTGACTTTTTCTTTTACCCCTTTCACAGTTGGAGTTGGCTGTACAAAATTTTCCATTATGCAACAGGATTTGGAGCCACTCTGTCTGCTGTGCTTTCTTTGGTCATGTCCAATAACTGATGTTTCCAATAACTCATTTGGGCAAGGCATCAGTCATTATGATCATCTCTAAGGCTTGCAAATCTTCTCTTTAGTTTTAAAATGCTTAATTTAGCACATTTAAAACACAAATAAGGATTTACAAAACAAAAATTAAGCGATTTTTAAGCCTGAAATGTCGTTGCAGAGATTCCATCAAGGAAGACAATCCAAATTGGCCACAGTTTGGCTACTGGCAAATGAAGAAAACTTCACTGCCCTACTGTTGTAGTCTCTTAATAATATGGAATTGAACCTAGCAGTTGCTAGATTTTTCTAATCCATTTTATAACAATAACTTTCACATCTATCTCTCCATCCCTTCAATGCCACAAAAACCCGAAGTGATTCAGATCTGAAAAGAACTGTGCTAGAAAACAGAAGGACTAATTGTAGTTTCCCAGGTCATATTCCTTAGACCTTTTGCAGAGGCCATAATCAACATAGTCTACAGGCATACTCCATAGCCAAATAGGATACATGGTGATATTTAGAAGGTTGTAATATCATCTTCTATAGCTGTTTCCTGGTGAAGGATCTATCATAAGGCTTGAAATGAGGAAAAACCCGTGAAGATATTTTCCAAAATGCCTAAGGAAGGGAAAGGAGACTAAAGCCACACCAAACTATCCTATAACTTACAAGACATACAGGACAAGACCTGCCTGATCCAGATCAAAAGCTTGAGGGTGGTTGTCCACACGCACAAAGGACTTCTGTCACTGTTTGCTGGTCTCAGTTTTTCCTCTTAATTTTTGACATTGTATAATTCATCAATGGAAAGAGCAATAGAATGAGAGAGTGACAAGCCATTTAGTTAAAGCTGCTCAGACATTGCAGGTTAGCACTGGTCCAACAGAGAGTTGGCTACTTTTGTGTGCTTAATTCTTCTGCTTCCAGTACAGGTTCCACACTATCCCTCAAAAACTTCCTCATTCAGTTCTGGCTCTGTTCCCACAAAGAGATTTTAATCTGTTGAATGGATGATTTCTGGCAGAAATAAATTAACATTTGTAGATGCTAAAAGTGGCAGTTCCAGAAATACAGTTAAGAAGAGGCCTGGTTTACTTTCACTTAACTCACTCTGCACTCAGCTGTGCTGCGGCGAGTCTCCTACTCTGGCTTATTCCAGTACATCAGGGTCAGTTAGGCACAGTTGTGGAAGCTGATTCAGAACTGCTTGTGTCAAAGATTTCGTTATGTTTTCACAATTTTTCTTTCCTAATTTTTGTGCATCATACAGTGTATTGATTAGAGACTTAACTACTGCAGATATCCTGGTAGCTGGGAATATTTTGTGCTCATAAATTCTGTGGGACCTGTCTCAAATTTTCTTCTCAATACTGAAGGTTCACTGGATCTCTCCGCAATGGAAACAAGAGTAAAAACACCAGTCTGACTGCTAGAGTTTTATCTCATTATTCAGCAAGAGATTATTATTTTTTAAATAAAGTCATCTGAAGAGGCCTTCTCTTTGCTTGCATTAACGTTTACGTCATTTTAATATTACATCATTATGTTATATAATTTGTTTGTGTTTCAGTCATCTGGAAAGGCCTATGGGGACATTCCCCTGTCCCAGAATGCCAGAAGTACAAACAGTACCAACTGTGCTGGCAAGAAGGTGTCAGTTTTTTGTTTCTAGGAACACTCTGGACTTAAGCCTTTACATCTGCTGATCATCCTCATCCCCCATTTTATTTTATAAATTACTGTCTCTTTACAGTATATTTAATCTATATAAAGACACAGATTTTATGCCAGAATTTGACATGTAGTCTTTTCTGTATGCATCTCCTTTTCCCTCAGTTTAAAATCTACCTGATCTGGTTTTTCACTGTGTAGTGGCTATTTTTTCTCAAATGGGAAAACCCCACAAAATTAACTAAATATAAAGAATAATTTCTGAATAAATTCCGCTATGAGAAGGAAGTTGCATTCCTTTGAGCATTACTTAGTGGTAGCCCTACAGTCTGGTTATAAGAGCACTCTCTCAGTGTACGATGCTAGTTCAAGGCTGTTTTTCTTTGAATAAGCACTGAAGTAGGTCTCATTGGGTTCTATGCATTGCTTCTGCCCTTCAGTTTTGATTAGAAAGACAGTCATAATTTATGCCACTGTGACCGCTATTCAAGCAGACAGATTATCTTCACTTCTCTCTGGATGAATGTACATAATCACTTTTCTCTTTGACTGTGCTTCTGGATTGTGGTTCTATTGCTCACAAGTCATACTAAATCAATAAACTCATAACAAGGTGTGATATCTGTGTTTCCTTTTCATCCAGGCAAAGAAAGCTACTTAGAGCAAACCCAAAGAAATTCTCTAGGTTGTTTGTTGTTCCTTGTTGCCCAAATACATAGAATTCAGAGAAGAAAATAAATGAAGAAAAAGCACCTGTGCATGTACCACATTGTAGTACTACTCCTTGGCCTGATAAGTAGCCTTTGCTTAGCTCACTGTTGCTGAGTGATGGAAGACTGCAACACCTCCTTCACTTAGGGCTTGCCTTGTCAGGAACTGTGGGTAATACATTTGGTCTGTTCCCATAAAACTGGCATAGCTTGAGCCTACCCTCTACTGGCACAAGACTATCTGATGAAGGTCACAGCATTAAGTGTATTAGTTGTAAATATGAAGTGTACATGTGAGGCTTCAATGAACCACACACACACACCCCCCTTCAGGATAGGTTTCTACAAACTTAGTGCTTGTGTATGCTAGATGACACCAAAAAAGGAGACAAGAAACTGGTTCAAGTTTAAAGAAAAAGGAAAATAGAAAAGAAAATACACTGGTATTATTACTAATAGATGTTTATGCACTGTACAAGCTATGTTTTACCACTTCTGTTCATGTTCATGACTTTAAAAATAACCTGTGAAATGTAGAACAGCCAGATTAGTCAGTGTGGTACAATTCAGGTGTTAGACTATTTGAAAAAGAATATGCAATCAAAAAGCATCAACAAAGTGTAATTGACATCACCCATTGCAGCTCATCGAATGAAAAATTATCCTCTGATTGATGCAGAGTGATGTGCAATCACTTGTAATTGATTGGAATTCATTCAGTATAGAATGACATGTTGAGTAATTACTACCTAGAAATAATGACTGGTTAAAGCTAAGAGGACAGGCTTTGGCCAGTCCATATATTTTGTACTTCTTGGTTCCTTCAAACATTATGAACATTATGGGTTTTGTGTTACAGCTTACTCTTTCTGTGCATAGACATCAAATGTTTTATACTAGCCTAGTTTTATGAACTCATTAAAAATAGAATACATCTTGAGGTTAGTAAATGAAAAAGCAAGATGACATGTTATTCTAAATGCTTTGAATCTTGAACAATCAGACAGTGTAAAATATTGATTCATGTCCATAGTATTCACAATGAATAAAGGCAGGATTTTCTAACAGATAGCATACATTTGAAACAAGTATTTTATGCTTGTTTTTAGTAGAAAAAGATGAATTCACTGAAGTTGATGAGTTCACTCTTTCCTCAGGTAATATTTCATAGCACCTACAGTTTCAGGGAGAGCTTGTGGGGGACAGATACTGCAGATCAGTAACACAGACTCTCTTGTCAGTATCTCTGGTGAATTCATGTTCTCTCCATGACCTTTAGCACTCATATCTCCAATATCAACAGGTTTTAGACAACATATGGCAAAGTACTGAGCCAAAATACTGAAATTTAACTTTTTTACTTCATTTTACATAATATGTCATATATATTATCTTATTCATTTCTTTTATTTTTGACCATAAATGATTCATAGCAAAATTCCATTAAGATACTTTTACTATACCATGTACATGAGGCAATTTCACCCCAAAATCTCACATAACTCTACTGCATTTTTCCAATGTATGTTTAGCCCACACAACATAAATCAACCCAATACTGTCTTCTGCAGAATCCTAATATATTCAGCAACCTATAATAATCTTACTACACACTACAATTTGCACAAGAAAGATTTCTTTTTTTTTTTTTAAAGAACTAAATCTTTGAAAATAGCACCCAGCCAATCCTGCATTTTTCATATTGATAAAAACTCCAAATCCACTCTGTTTGCAAGTGCCTCATCTTTCATCCTCTGACCGCAAGGTTTACAGAGGGCTGTTCACCCAAGAGACACCACCCTGACCAGAAAACCCGGCAAATTCACAGATAGCTTGCCTTTTTGCCATTTTCCCCATTGCAAGGCCAACACTTTCTTTTTTGTGTACAGGCAATGAACACACGGATTCTAAAAATCTCTAAAAACTATGCGAAAATGTCAGCAGAAAAATTACACTGCTCTGAAGCTGGAGACAATGCATGGGCTGAGATCAAGGGATAATACTGAGAAAGAGATCATACTGTGCTGCAATCTCATCTTGAATAGCTTTTGCACATGTGAAGGACTTCAAACCTTGCCTGAAACACACAGCTTGAATGGACCAGAGGAGGAATGTGAAGCTGAATGCCCAGACAATGCATTTCGCTTCTTTGACCATCTGCTTTTCCTTCCATAGAGATGAGTGTGATGTGGGCTGAGACAGAAAACAAAGGGCCAAACTGATCAGCTCTGCCTTGCAAAGTAAACCTCTAAGCTTTCCAGAAAAGGGACTCGCTTTCCTGCATGTAGGCTAAGGGTGGCTGGAGTTCCAAGGAACAATGAGGAAGGTCAGGGGACACACAGAGGTCACCTGTGGAAGGTGCTTTAGAGGAGGTTGTTCAGTCCTTCAAAGACCAGTGCAAGATAAAACCCTGACATTTCCTACACTTAACTAAGTTATGGACTAACCAGCTATACTCAGACAAAATTTACTGCAGCCTAGCCATTTTTTTACCATTTTTATACCAAGAACAATTCTTTAAAGAGCTAGAAGACATTTAAATTTATATTTTTACTGTATTTCTTACAGCACATCTCCAGTTTGTGGGACCTGTGGTTTTTTATAGCCAGTGACTTGATGACTGGCAGGTGCTAAATTGAGTTCTTTGTTTCTCTAATATGAAATTCAGATATTTTTCACTACAACTGGGATTTCTAGTACACTCACTCATACAAAATTTTTATCCCTGTGTGTGTGTGCGTGTGTGTTTAAACTGAAGGGTTAATGCTACTTGCTTTGAGATCTTGTGGAAAGTCTCCAGCATAAAGTAGTGGGGCTTTTATTGTGATTTATAAAGCCACATGGAAAAGTTTCAGTCACAGTGGTACCAGACCTCAGTTATTTCCAAAAACAACAAAAACTATCATTTGTACTACCATATTTATTTTCTGATAGTTTATATCAGGTAATATATACCATATAGTATATCATATACAACAGCATGGGCAGTGAAAGACAATTTCTATGACTTCATGAAGATGATAAGAAGACACAGTATATTTTGTCTGTGTGAAGAGCTCCTTGTGTTCCTGAACACTGTGGTGTGTTTGCAATGTTTTATATGCTGTCCCAGATGAGAATGCATTAATCAAACCAAATGACTGTGACAGCTGTGAGACATTCAAGTTCAAAAGTTTTATAAACTGGAGAGAAGCAACTGTTTGTAAGGTACTGAGTTTTTCCGTTCATCTGTGAATGAAGCCTTTAAAGTTTTAGCAGAAGCTGTTCATTGGCACCCTTACTCTCAAATTCTTTCTCATGTTATATGTAATATCATTTAATTCCTAACATCCTACTCGTGTAGAACAGGTGCTGGCTCTTGCTTTGTTTCTTATTAGTGCCAGCTCCATGCAGCGTCAGCTCTGGATGGGTCCTGCTTGCAGTTATTTCTAAAGTAATGCTGCCTATTATAATACTTCAGTGCTATATATTAGATAGGTACATTTTTCTAAGATACAAATCTCTGAAAGTGCTAGGAGAAGGGATGTTCTGGGTTTTGTTTGTTACTTCTAAGTATCACTTGGTGCTAATTTCAGATTACAGGACAGTTTCTTTGGAAGAACCAGAGCCAAAAGAATATTATATAAAACAAAGTAACTCACTGGTGCAGTTTATCAATATTTTGTAAACTGATTTTATAAAAAAATGTTATGATTTATCTTGTGTATTTTTGAAATTTATTTTCGTTTCATAAATAAAACATTGAATATTCATTTATGGTATCATTTTTCCCACTCGGTTGCTTGCTTCTTTGTATGCATGGACATTTGAGCACATTTTAAAAAATACTTTTTCAGCTGATTTGATTTAAAAGCTTACTTGGCTTCAAGAAAAGAATGGATGCGTTTAGGGTTATTAGATATATGTTATAAATAGCATTGAGCTCTGAAAGCCCTACGTTTAAGACAGTTGAAATGTGTTAATGAATAAGATCTCTCTATACCACTCTTGCTTTCTTTTCTCAATTGGAAACAGGATTTGGGACTAAATGGACTTTTGACCTGATCTGCTCTGGCCAGTCCCATGTGTGTTTAGACCACCTTCTGATCTCCAACAACCCACTAGTTTTATAGGACAACACTCTTCCTTTTACTTTTCATACTACATCAAAATTAATGCGAGGTAAAGCAAGAAAAGGCTTTAGGGGAATGAGTCAGGGTGTACAAGGAGTATACCCTCTGTACATAAGTATTTGTGTACATAAAAATACATGGAAATATTTCTAATACACATAGCTAGTCAGAAAGGATTTTTTCTAAAAATCTTCCATATTGGCAATCTAAAAAGAAGAGAAGAAAGGAGAAAGTAGCATAACAGCTTAGTAGTATTAAAAGCAGAGATTACCCTCAGTCCCCTTCATTCTCTACAAATCTCTGAGAAGTCTTCAGGCTTTCTAAATTCCACTAGTTTTCTGTTTTGCAGGTGGATAGCAAAAGAATATCTGTAATGTGGTAAATTTGCACCTTGCTATGGCCGTATCCTTCTCCTTTTTTAGGATTAACATAGTGCTATGCAGAAGCTGTCTGACAATTGTCTGGTAGGCAATGGACCTGGTACGTCGACCAGTTGAGGAGAGGGTTCTGCTCCCTTGGGTTCTTGCTGTGCTGTCTGAACTGAGAGAGGGGCTGAAGCCCTGGTTTATGTGGGTGCATAATATGTGTTGTGAATAAAAATTGCCATCCAGCTGTTATATTTGTCCAGCTAAGTAAATACATTTTCAACTATGTGTCCCTGGGTAGTGTAGGTGCATTCCTGAAGACTTCCAACCCCTTTGAATTTCCTGGTGACACTCCCAAATCAAACAAATCATGGCCCAGGTGCACTCCTGTCCTGTGGGCGTGTGGGATCTTGTTAGATGTTCCTTCTCAATATTGTTTCTGCCTTTTTTTTTTTTTTTTTTTCACAATGTTAGTGGTTTACTACTTATCCATTAATTCTCTTTGCTTCCACATGATGCTGATGTTGGTCTTGCCAGGATATGTATATATTTGGTAAAATGGAGAATTCATCCTGGTTTTACACCAAACTTTATATCAATCAGCAGTTTTATATCAACAAGTTAGTTCCATATTCTGAAATTTTGTATGTCAGCAAAAAATAATAATAATATTTTCTATCTGCAATTCTCAGTGAAAAAAAATACAGTTTTTGTTATAGAAGGATGAGTAATGAGGAAGCCCCTTTGTGTGAGCTGGTGAGACACTTCTTGAAGCAGTTAAGATGGCTACAGCTTATGTGCTTCATACTGGGAAAAGAAGAAAAACAGAACTGGGGGAGGGAAGGACCTCTGATCAGCCACAAATGTTATTGCTTGCCTTTCAGGAAAAAAATGTGAAAAGGGGGAAAAATATGGCATTGTTTTAACTTTATTTTTATTTTTGCTAAACCGTGATTGATGATATAACAATTCTGTGTGACCACACTGAACAGTAATCATTACGTACTAGACTGGAGAAAGTTACCATACTAAAAGAAAAAGGAGCCTTATTTTATATTACCAAAGAAGTTTCATCACTCAGAGACAATTTACACATTTAAACATTTTTAAATTTAATACTCATTTCTAATCTTAAACTCAATTACTAGATATTCCTCTGGCTCAGATCAAGGCTGAAAACAGACTTTCTTCAAAGTGTGTTTGAAGTTCCCAGAAAAGTTGACTCCACTGACTTTTTCTGTTCGTATTTTCATAGTAATTATCATAATATATCTGAAGTTGTTTCTAGTTGTAACATATCTATTTTCTGACAAAACCAGATGTTTAGCATTTCAATTATTTTCCCTCATCTTGGTTAGCTGTTATTATTTTTTCGTCATTGTTCCTCAACTTTCTAAAGATTTTAAGTTCAAAGTAAAAAGTTTGTTCCCCAGGAATGTGCAAAATATCTAATCTTTCATTTATCAGATATAATAGAAGAAAAGACCTCAAAATATGACTCTAATTATGAGCTTCTTGGAGTGCACTACGCATAGTCTCTGAAATACATGTATAATAAGTTTGTGTGTAGTTAAGAGAGGTAGTCAAGATGTATAAGCCTGCAAGTCTAGTGCAGTTTGGTTAAGTGAGGACATTGTGCCGAAGAAGAAGCTGAAAAGAAAACTGTCCCTGTTTGCTCAAGGCTATAATATGAATGTTCACCAGGAAGGAAAGCACTTTTCAGTCTGCTTGCACTACTGTATATGCAAAATGAATAAGTTTCAGAAAAATATTTTTTTTAGCTGACATTTCTGACATTCCAGCGGACAATCACATATGAGCAAAAAGTTTTTTCTGAAGACCAAAAAGTACTGTAACTATGAAATATGAGTTATTCTGTAACATTGCCAGTTATACGGCTGGTTATATCCCAAGTTTGTTGTTGCTGTCCACAGTTCTAAAGCAAACAGCATGTTCCAAAACCATCTAGCCTTTAAACTACATCGAACCAAACCAGTTTTATTTTCATCACTAAATTGGCCCAGGTTTGGCCACCAAATATATTGACATTTTCTGACAAAAGGCCACATATAGCTGTTGATACCATAAGTGAATTAAATCATCATAAAATAATAAATAAAAATTGTGCAGAGTTGACCTGCACAAACCTTCAAGGCTTACCTAGCTGCCACATTTTCTGGCTCAGAGCATGGCTGACATGATGTGTAAGATCATGATCAACAGAGAAATTCCTCTTTTCAGGTGGGGACCTGTTTCTAAGTAGATTAGAGGAAGTGAAATCATAATGGAGACATATAACAGAGTATAAGTGCCATCAACTACAGTGTATTGACAGATGTTGCTTCAAGTTATTTCTTAAAGAGCAAGCTTTCTCTCAAGCAGCATGTATTTGTGAATATGTAAATCAAGAAGCAGAAGTGCAGATCTGGGAGCTAGACATTTTGCTGTGGTTCTCCCTGTCTCACTAAAACACATTTAAGAAAGTTGACAGGAAGGCATAGCTTAACAAAGCTTGCACGTTTACAGGAAATGTGTTATCCCTCCTGAAATATGCTTAGGGTATGAATACACTTCACTCTAGCTTAATTCAGCATTGCCCAGTGATAATGCTCTCTGAGTAGGCATTAAATTAGTTAGTATGCTTTGGTAAAAGAAGCGTAAAAAATCTTGTTGAGTTTTGCACCATGAAGGAAGCAAAAGTAGCTGTATGGAGGTCTTCTGTTGTGTTTCTCATAGTTCCTTGTCATACAGTCACTCTCTGAGTAGCAAAAAGTTACGGTTTGCTTCATAGTGTTTCTCAGCATATAACTCCTGTTACACGTGTGCAACTGTTGCAATACAGTTCAGTCCAGATCAGTCAAACAAAATAGAAAACACCCACTGCCAAATATGCTGCTGTCTGGAAGGTGAGACATAGTGGAGCTGGATTTCTTTGCCACTCTGCATCATCATAGCACTAACAGATGCTCTGCTGAGACTGGAATGATTTACAGCAGACCTGCAGCTGAAGGAGGTAGCAGAGGACAGTTGCAGCTTGTCTTTACTTTGATGTAACTGCTTATATCATAGTTTTCCAATGCAGGAAATTCAAGTCCAGCTCCACTTGCATATCCATGAATGTCCACTGACAAATCCATGAATGCCAACTTGCTATCAAGGAAATTCTGGAGCTTCTACTAGCCAGTTGTGTTCTGGCAATTAGTATAATTATATGTAAGAAACACTGAATTTTACAGCATGTGCTTCTCCATTTTCTTTCTTTGTTTCAGGTAATTTTGTGTAGCATAAATTATTTTATCCACCTTTTCTACATGACCTAATTCTTCAAGGCATGGACTACACTGTAGTTGTTTGCACAATGGAGCCCTCAATCCTCTCTACGTTTGTTAGACAATAATAATTATCATTATCATCGATCACCATAAAAAAGTGTATGAAAGTTATCATTCTAACTAAGAACATAAATGGTTCAGGCAAAAAAAAACCCAACTAAACAACTGTGGAACCAGGAGGCTTTTGATGAGGTTGAATATATAAATATCCTCTCCAAAGTTCATGGTCTGTTCCTTCATCCCAAAGTCTTGCACTGGAAAGAGTCAACAGTGCTAATTATGCGGGTAGCATCTGATGGGAGAAGAAACATCACTGCAAGCTTAAAGTGAACATCAGCCTCATAGGTCCTCTTTGTGGTGCTTTGTTTTCTACTTTATTTTACCTCTAGCAAAGCACCTGCTTTTTGGCTGAAAAAGTCTTGAAAATAGTACTGGGTATACAGGCAGTTTCTTTCCCATTTTGTATGAAGCTAGCAATAAGGCAGAGTTGAGGATGGTTCCATAAAAGGCTAGTGCTAGAGGAACTTGAAAGGAATTTGATACATGAAATAGGTACATGGCACAGAGTTGTCAGAGTCACAGACTGTTTGATCTCTGACTCCCCCATGGGCATTATAATTTCGTTTTATTCTGGGCACCATCAAAGATCTGTGGAAATTCTGAGCTTCACATTATAAACACTAAAGTAGACATAATTCTTGGTTTATTACAACTTATAAAATTTGTTTATAGGGACAGAATGGAAAGTTTATAAAAAATGTCCTCTTGATGCAATAGCTGGCGTGTTGGAAATGCTATTAGTCAATGAATGAATAATGATCAGTAAAAGTACTGCTCAAGAATAATGGAAATGTATTTTATGCAATAATATTTACACTTAACATTATACTGCCTGTCACTTGTATAGAAATGACTGTGGTAAAGAGTTTCTTTCAGAATGAACTTTATTCCTTTCTCAAGACAGAGAAAATGTAGGCATGGACCAGGCTTAAAAGTTCCTGGTAGATAACTGATTTAAGCAAGCCTTCATGTGTTCACATACAGATTTTTTTTATTAAATGTGCTGCAAGGCTCTTGAACATCTAAGAGAAAGTTCCTTAAGCTCCCTGTGGGGAAGGGAAGCAGGGAGCATTTTCTTGTTCCCAGGTGTGCATACATGCATGTGATCATGAACTTTGACAGTGTTTTGGTTTCATATTGAAATGAAATTTAGGTGCACAGCATTGCTCCTTCCTCCCTGTCCTCATGCCACAGCATACTCCAAGAAGTCCTGAAGCTATTGGCTATTACTTTTCCTAACCCTCTTTTGATCCTGCTGACACTTTCTGTTTCCACAGCATTAGTAGTAAATTCCACACCTGTGTAAGGAAGCTCTTTCAGAAACTGCTTTAAATAGATCTTCTGCTAGTTTAATCTGGTTCTCTTGTCCTGTTGCAGGACTTCAAGAACAACAGTTCCACATTCAGCTTATCCACTGCTTTCATGAATTTGTAAACTTCATTCATATCCCTCTACCTTGTCTTCAAACTGATGAGCCCATCCCTCTGCACAGAAGGGCATCTGCTGTGCACCCTTGGTTATTTTATTTGCCACCTTGTCTACCTTCACAGAATCACACAGAATGATCAGGTTGGAAGGGACCTCTGGAGATCATCTAATCCCAACTAAAGCAGGTTCACCTACTGCAGGTCACACAGGAGTGCGTCCAGGCAGTTTTTGAATGTCTCCAGAGAAGGAGACTCCACAGCCTCTCTGGGCAGCCTGTGCCAGTGCTCTGTCACCCTCAAGGTAAAGAAGTTTTTTTTATATTCAGATGGAACTACCTGTGCTTCACTTTGTGCCTGTTGCCCTCTGTCCTGTCACTGGGCACCACTGAAAAGAGCCTGGTCCTGTCCTCTTAAGATTTGCCCTTCAGATATTTTTAGATATTGATAAGGTCCCCTCTCAGTCTTCCCTTCTCCAGGCTAAACAGGCCCAGCTCTCTCAGCCTTTCCTCATAAGGGAGATGCTCCTTATTAAGACCTTCTTAAAGTCTGCTTCATTCCTGAGGTACAAGAACCAGAAATGCACATTGAACTCAAAATACGCGCTCATCAAATTTTTATGCAGTAGCAAAATTATGTTCTCTCTTCTCAAGATCCTTCTGGATGATGCTAAACACTTTGTTGTCTCCTTTGGCCGCTCCTGCCCATTAAGACAATGATTTCAGGGACCTGCCGGTGATGACCGTGAGATGCCTTTCTCAATTTGTGGTTCTGAGTACTGCATTGTGGTAGGAATGGCCTGTATTATTTTCCCTAGGTGTTTTAATTGCCAGTGAAGTTCATATACCCTGTTTGATCTCACTCACTCAGTTTTATGAAGTCCTTCTGGAATTTCTTGTCATTGTCACAACACCTGACTTCCCAGAAGAGCTTAGGCTCATCTGGAAATTTTGAGATTTCACACTCACACAGCCTTTCCTTTAGGTGCCTTGAGGAAAATTATGAAAGATAAAAACTGGTGGCACTTGTTCTCAGGGGACCCCACTTGGCTTTTCTACATCCTGGAAAATTATAGTAAATCCTATCTTTTGCTTCCTGTCCTTCAGTCTCAATGTTTTTTTGTTGTCTTTTGAGATCTTGTTTCTTTAATAACCTTTGGAGACTTTATTTTTTCAAAGGTTTTTTGAAACTCCAGGCATATTATTTCCCCTGGGTGTCTTTTATCTGTGACCTTACAGGCATCGTTATGGATCTCTGGCATGTCAGGGAGACGGGATTTCCCTTCACAGAAGCCACGCTGATTCTTGCCCAGCTGACCATGTCTGGCCTTCTCACTGTTCCTGTTCTTTAATACAGACTCCAGGGATCCCGTTGTTTAATATATACTCCACCATCTTCCCTAGGGTAGATACCACTGCAGTTTGCAGTTTCCAGGATCCCCTCCTGGGCCCTCATTCTGTAAGGAACTTACACTGGCAATCCACCTGCCACCTGGCACAGGGGATGTTTGTAACTTTATGGTCACATGCCTGGGGTGGCACTTCTGCAGTTCCACATGGAGGTCAACCTTGGGTGAGCGCTACCTGAACTGAGTGACTTACTGACTTCCAGCTTATCCATTTGGTCTTGTAATCAAGTTATATTTATTTCTAATTGATCTACCTTCTCCGATTTATCTGCTCTAAGGAGTATTTCCAAGGTGGGGTTGCCCTCTTCAAGGAATTCACTAAGCTTTTCTGCTGTGGTCCTTTCCAGCCCTGAGTGCTGCTTTTACATACTTGTCATCAATATTCCCACCAATTCCACAGTGTCTGAAGTATTTAAAGAATTTTTTGTTATCAGTTTGAAAATCCTTTGCAAGGTATACTTCAAATTCTTTTTAGACCTTTCAATTTCCTGCATTTTCTTATGGGGTTCTCCTCATTTTGGCGAGATTTCCATTTTCTAAATGCTAAACTTTTCCCTGTGATAGCCTTCTAAGCTTTGACATTGATCCCATGGAAGCTTTTTTGGGCTGCTTTTCTTTCTATTTTGGTGGTGGCATGCATTTTACCCTTTTTTCCACAGAGTATTTTTTAGAGACTCCAGGCAGTTTAAGCATTTTGCTTTTTCAACTATTACTTTTCAGATTTGGGGGATTTTCTTTAATTTATTTTATTTTATTTTGGGCAGAGGCAGGTGTTTGGGATTTTTTTTACTAATTTTCTCTTTTTTACATAATCTTCCTTCTTGAAATTGCATAGCCACATGCTGGATTTTTTAGCCTGTTCTCTACAATGTTCATCTACAATGTTAAAGGTAATTGTACTGTGTTTGCTATAACACAAAGGCTATCTAACTAGTCCTACTGATGACCAAATTCAGAACAGCATCATTTCTTGGGTTCTAAGGCTTGTATTTCTTGGGAGTAGCTGCTTACTACATTCAGAAATGTTGTCTCTACATCGCATCCTAATGAGGCATTCATCCAATCAATATTTGAATAATTGAAATCTACCACAACTAATACCTGACCTTATACATGATCTAATATCCCTTAAGATATTCCATATAGGCCATAGTGCCAACTGTTATTCTGCTCTGCACAAAAAGGGTGACGTTCACACTTACAGACAGACAGAAATGTAAGCGCTTTCCTGTACTGAGGTCAAGGACAGCATATCACCTGCTTAAAGATTTTAACCCAAGAAATAAAGTTCTTTTCTTTAAAGACACCAGTGTGGGGTTTTCTGTAGTTGAAATATGTTCTGGTAGAATCATGTTTTGTGATATGATTAATTATGCATTTTCAGTGAAGGATAAAGTCTTGTACATTGTTTGAAATTGCCAAACTATGTTGTCATTATTTTACTTCCTTAGCATATAGAAACAATTCATTATTTATAGCTCTGCAATGACATGCTTTCACAATACTTCTAAAATTGAATTCTCCATCTCTTTTGTGTTGTAGTAAGCCTTTTGTTATGAGAGTTGCAAACAGGATTTATTATCTTTCACTGTTAAAACTCCGATTCTCGCTTTGCCCTTTGTATTTCCTAATTACATGAGAAGGATGGCTTTTTACAAAGTGCTTTATTTACAAATGAAGTTCTTTTTGTGGCATCAGTGGGCACGTTATGTTGTTCCTAATGTCAGGCAGCAACAAATTAGCTCCCAATTTGGCCTCATTCTTGTCAACATGAGATTTACTTAGTCAACATGTCTAAAATCAGAATAAAAATAAGTCTCTGTGGTCTTGCTTAATATAATACCTGAGACACAGGACTGAGCTTTTAGTGGCCTTTAACATACCACAGCTGTTGTTTACATGTTCATGATACAGAGGAGGCCACTAGAGGAGACAGAGGGATAACTCCAACTCTAGGATCTGTGGTGTTGAACATAACCACCTCTACCACCATTTCCTCAGATCTTCTTGATGATGCAGCTAGATTGATTTTTTCACCCTGAGTGAAAAGGGTGGAGGACTGGGATTTAGGTACGCTACTTGAATCATATTCTACTCGTGCCTAAAATGGGCTTGATAAACTGGTATATAGTGAAATCAGAGGTCATCTCTCTCCCATGATTTGAAGAAGGTTGTCTATCTGCATCCTCTTTTCTTCCTGAGGAGCTTGTTAATTTCTCTCTGACTTTCTGAGTGTCCATGTGGTGGCAGTCTCAAAGTATATTTCACCTCTACTTGGCAGGAAGATTGTAATCCTTTTTTTAATAAGGATTTCATTCCTTATTAGTTCAGGAATGGACAAAATAACCCACTGAGACAAGAAATGACTCTTGGTAAAACCAAGAGTAAACTTTGGTACACATGACTTCATAGCTCTTGCTCAGTACTACAGGCCACGACGACTCCCTTGCTCCACAGCCATGTGGTGTGGCACCACATGCTTCCTCATGCTTTGTTGTCTCCCTCGCCAAACAGGGCAGTCTCATCTGAAGAGACTGCACAGCTGCCAAGGCAGAGCACAGGCCTGTGGCACTGCACAAAGCACCCTCCTGGGGAGCAGTAGTTGGCACAGTCCAAAACCACACCAGGAAGTATGCTGACAGTTAAACACTTGGGAAACCTGTGAGATGGTGGTTGAAACAGTGTCCACTGCTCCACTGTGACTGAACAGCCATCACCATGTTTCAGCTATGGATATAGGCCTAATTTGTGGTGAGCTGAAGAGGAAAATCTCAGTTTACCTGTGAAGCACATGAATTCCTCGTTGAATTCTAAGAGGCAAGGTCCAGTTGTTTCGTCCTTCACATACTTAATGCATCCTTATTATGGAGTAATTGTCGTGATCCTTCTGTGACAGAGATTATGCTATGGTGATTGGAATAATTCAAGTTTCCAGTCTCTCTGTGAAGCTATGAAAGGGACCCAGCTGCAAAGGCATTTTCTCAACCATTGTGTTGAGTTCATGCTTTTGGAACTCAATTTGCTGCTTATTTGTCAGACTCCTACAGTGATGCCAGATCCCTCTGGCTTTGTAGGTTTTTCCTCACAAAGTATAGCTTGAATTGGGACATGTGATGGGCAAGAAAGAATAAGTTACTTATGTTTGAGATTTTCTGTGTAGCTATTTTCTAGAAAATGATACAAGATAATATATTTTTAAGGACAGTTGCAGTGCCTACAATGCTAGATGTATGCCATTTGTAAAAGGAAATAGCCAAGCCATTAAAAAAAAAAAGTTTTAGGAGGTGAAACATTTCTGTATTTTTCTCCCTGTGTCTGAAAGACTGTTTTCACCTCATTCAGGCAGACGCAGATAAATCACGTGCCTGTTCACTCAGCTCTATTTGACCAGTAAGAGCTTTAAGTGATTTTCTGGACAACTCAAAATGTTCTAGTGGAGATTGGAAGCTGAGAAAAAACAATCACACTTCCTAAGGTAAGTAGAAAAATAACCATAGAAACAAAACAAACAAATATAAAACCCTATGAATAGTATTACTACATAGGGAAGAATCTTGATGAAGTGTGAAGTATGATACAGGGCAGCTTGCTTGGGGTTTTACTGGTATGACTGGTATGCCTCTTAGTTTATTAGCCAGGAGTAAAAATAAAAAACCTCTGAGGTGAACTACAGGGAATTCAAGTCACACTTTAAATATAGTCACTGAAATAAAGATTTAATTTAAAAGTGTTAAAAGTGAGCAGGTTTTAGAAATAAAAATGTTTCAAGAATCTCTCCAATGAAATTTATCACCTACCTAATTAGATACCTAGGCATATAGTAAACATTTATTAAAACTCAGTGGATATGTTATTTTGTATAACTAAATATTTCACCTTATGTTTAATTACCTGGTAAGTCCATATTACTATATATGACAAGGGAAGACTTTCCAGCAAATTATTCAGGGAAGTTAGAGAATATGAAAACTTTTACAATAAAGTATCACACATGCAGATAAACACATGCACATATGACCAGTCTCCAATGATTTTGCACTTCTCTGTTTTAGAAAGATGTTAAAAATTGACCTTTTTTCACAGAATAAATATTTAGTATATTCAAAACCTTTTTCAGAAGTCCTAGAATGGGCGTCTTGAAAGTTACATGGCCAGCATAGTATGCCATTTGTTTTTCAGTCCTGAAAATAATCTTATTTTGCTGAAATCTCAGTTCAGGGGCAAGCCCCAAGTCCAAGAAATAAGCTGTGGAATATTTTAAGAAAAATTACTACAGAAAGTTAATGATGTATGTTTCCTGAAGAAAATCTGGTACTTGAAAGGTGGTAGATAAATGTCCTAAAATCCCAAATCATTGGTAATAAAACCAGATTGAGGACACGTGCTATTTCACAATTTCCTCTCTTTTGTAGTCTCAGCCTTGACCATTACTCTCTGTAGCTCTGCATATTTAATCATCTTCTGACTTTCTTCTGCAATTGCAGCAAAGGCATCACACTTGAAGTAGAAACCGATCCACTGGGAATTGGACCAGAAGCTTCTCAAAGACAAAGTGAAAAATATATTCAACCACTACCATTGCCTGGGATAAATAATTTAAAAATATTTTTAATTTAAGCTGCTGATGAAAAAAAATCCTGATTATGAAAATTATCAATTCTTTCTGGTTTGGGTTTTGCCAGTGTAAAATTACATAAAATAAGCTATTGTTATTTGTTCTTTCAGTGTCAATATTAGGTATGGGGTAACATTAAGCACGTTTTAATGGAAGGCTACTGAAATGGCAAATGCCAATCCAGATGTGCATTACCAGCAAATTTGATCCAGACTTTGTTATTGTCTTAGCCTATTCCAAAGGAATTCAGGAGCCATCCCCCTGCCCCCTCATTCAGTCAGCTGTACATACAGCATAAAGTGCTTGGCTGCCTGGCAAAAGGAATGAGTAGGATGCTGCATTCTACTCAATGAGACTTGACAAAAAAATAACTGATTCACCTTGCCTCTGAAAAATGTGTTCTGTTTTTAATTTCCTTTCAGGGGTTTGTAGTCCACCAAACTCAATACACTACCCCTGTAGGCTTGGCTGTGAATTGCATTGGAGGTAGATGCCAAAATACTTTCATAAGCCTGTCCCCCATTGCTATAGGCCAATTGCAAACTGGAAAAATATTCAAATTTTTAGTCCTTTCTCTCTGGGTCTTAACTTTTTGCCGGACTCGGAGAAAGAAGAGCAAAAGGTCGCTGTAGAGCAACAGATAATTAAGAGCAACAACAGCTTAGGAGTGTCATGTAGTCCACAGCAACCCAGTGAAGACTGCTCAAAAGAATTCACAGACATTATGGAGAAAACAGCATCTGTCTTAGTGCCCTTTAGGGAAAAAGAAGCTCCTGCAGATATTGCAGCAATATTTAGAGAAATAAAACAGACCTGGACAGTCATTCTTCACAGCATGGGAGAGACTTGAATGAAAGGGAGATGCAATGGATGCTAAATTGGATAAATTAACTAAACGTGTGCATGCAACAGAGGAGGGAATAAGCAACACCGAAGAAAGGGAAGCTGAAACAAAGAGATCTATGAACTGCGACAGAGTGTTGATTTTTTTTATGTTGAACAAAGCAAGAAAATTAGAAAACAGAAGCCATTGTACTCTTGCTGGAATAGAAGGTATAGAATCGGGCAATGTGATGCTCTTTGTTCAAAACTTGTTACATGAGACTTTTGAGCATAATAAAAATACCTCATCATATAGTCCAAAGAACCAAATCTGTGCTCCTCTGAGACCTGACAATAATGTTGAGATTCCAAGATAAAGATTATGTTAGTCAAATCAGGTAATGCTGACAAGAATTTACAAAAGCCTAGCAATCAAGATAAACAAGTGCTCCATATCCAAGCCTGAGTACTAAAATCCTATAAACACAGAAAGAATGGAACTCTTTCAGAGGTTTGTTGGTGAGAAGGAGACTGGAGCTTGCAGCGTGGTAATAAACTATGCAAACACCAGAGAACCTCTCCTGATTCTTCTCCAGATTTGTGAAATTTCACAAAATATTAATTAATCTCTTTCAAATTAAATCAGTTTGCTACCTTCAAAATAAAGCTTGAAATAAGTGGCAGCGTGGAAGAAAAAAATTGTATATTCATTTAAGATATGTGATTAAATTGCCTCTTCTTTAGGACTTGTGTCTCTGCTGGAAATACATTTTTAAAGCGGGCATTACTGGATGGCACCACTATACATAGTCACCTAACACTTTTTGTGTTTCTGAATAGCGTATTGACCCTGAGGAAATGGTGCATTGTTCAGGGGTTTGAGGGCTGCATTGCAGGGGAGGTAGAATTTGAGGTAATTTCTGAGAAGGGCTTTTGGAAAAAAATAATAATATTTTCTCAGACAGTTCTCTAAATAGAGCCACCTCTTGAAGAAAAGTTGCTTTCTAGAGACCTGGCATTAGGCTCTGAAATGCTAGCAGCACTTTCTTGTGTCATACTGGTGTTACACTTGGTTTAGTGACTGTTTCATATAACTGAAAGAAAACAAGGTATATAAAGTAAATACTAGTCCTGCAGTTCTGATTTCACTTCTAATGGGAAACCTCTGTGCAAGATCCTAGCACTGAGAAACACTCTCAGGCAGGAGAGCCAAATAAAGGCTTTTACTGTAATAAAGATGATTTTGTGTATTGTTGAATATTGGTTAGCTTATAGAGCAATGGCTTATGATGGCCTGCAGACAAATTGTGCATGCAGGCTTGGAACAATGAAGGACAACCTTTCAGATCTGCTTACACACTCAGTACAATTCACCTGAATAGTCTCCTCAACGCCTACATCAGTCAGTGTCCACTTTGACCTACTGCAACATAACTGTGGTTGGTTCTGTCCAGACTTAACACTTCAGGATTGTTGCCTTGCTCATGATTACCTCTCTGTTTCCAAACTCCATTCTTACAATTCCCTCTTTGCCCATGCCTTATCATTTGGTATTTGTAAATTTCTAATAGGTATGCACATTTGCTAAGACAGTCAGTCTCTGCTAACAATTGTTAGATTCCTTCATGGTCCTCCTATTTCCTTACTAGTTCTATATTTCTCTGTATCTGGCTATAGCCCATTTAAAGTCTTCAGATACCAAATGGACCAACACCTGTCCTCCTTAGTGTTAGCTTGTTTGTCATCCTCCTAGTACCAAGGAGTCATCGCAAGTTGGTCCCAGTTGTCTTCTCCTTTGTTTCTCCTTCTTATACTGCAAGACCATAGCCAGTTACTGGCTTGATGTGCGGGAATCTGTATTGTGCCTGATAAACTCTATTAACCTTTTTACCTCTACTTAGCCTACCTCCTCATATGATATTAAACTCTGTTAGAATACTCTACTAGAATATGACATTCCACAAAAATAAATTCCCAATATGCACTGCTTTCTCTGCAGCCATGACCAGATCTCCAGGGTGTCAGTTACCACGAAGGGTAAACTGAACTGCCTGTTATTTTGCAGCTTTCCTGTTTGAAAGGTGCATTTGTCACAGCTTCACTGTGCACTTCAGCATTTTTCTAGCCTGCTGTTTCTCATACCAGGCTTGGGAAGTTCACATTGCAGCTGGCTCCAGGGGACCATCTTTGGCCAGCTGAAACCACTTTTCCCTTTTCTTATTTTTGATATGAGCATGCCAAAATAACAGTAATGACATCCAATCTCTTAGGCTAATGTTTTATTTAAAGAACAAAAAACCCAACCAAACTACAGCAAGATCACTGACTAAATAGTGAAAGCCTCAGAAGCACCGGATGAGATGGATTAAACAAGATGTTTGGAAACAAATCAACTTCCTAACCACTGTGTGTTTGCATTGTTTATAGCCTTTTTGCATACTGTGTTTTGAGTCTAACCTTCAGCACCTTTTTAGTTCAAGGAAAACTCCAGTCTGCCTCACTACAGACCTTCCTTATGACTTTTCAGGAAAGTCTCATACCTTATGCACCTTAAGACCTAATTGGAAACCACTCGCCTTATTGGACAGGACAATCTTTTGGAGTCCTCCATTTTCTCTCTGCCATTATCTGCTTCACTCTACACTCCAGAAAGTTTTCCAGAACCAATCATGCTCATTTGAGCTACTGTGGGAGCAACCTTTCTCTTTCTTCTGCTTTCCAGGAGAAAAGAGCATTTCACAAAGTATAGTAGCTAAGACAAGGCAAATAACACTTCCCTGATCCCCTGCATGACCCCCCTTAACACAATATAATATAAACACATAAATGAGACAGCTCTGTCCATCTGTTGCAGTATAAAATACTTAAATTGAAATGATGTAAGTGGCTGGTACTCTTGTGAAATTTCTGTCTTGAGAGTCTGGATCACCTGAAGTCACATGGTAGCCTCTCTCCTCCTTGCTGGAAAGCCATCTTACACACACACATGCATGTTTATACCTTTTCCATCTTGAGTAGCTGCTGCATTGGGACTGTTATTCAGTTTCTCACACATCTCATGCTTTTTGTTTGGTTTTTACGGGTATGTGTGCTGAGCCTTTTGTTGTCATCAGTTTGCCTTCGTTCCATTTCTGGCTTTCATTGACATTACCCTGTTCTTCACCCTGTCATGGCCATCTTCATGTTGATCACTCTTTTGGTGAGCTGAGCCCTTCCTGCCATTTGGAGACCTTCCACTAAAGTTATGTCTCTTTCTTCTGCTCAGCCACCCTCCCAAGAAGTGACAATCATATGCCCCCTGTATGAACCTCCCTTTCAGACCTGTCGTTCTGAAATCTCAGGAACTGCATGTGGATGCCAGAAATCTGACCTCCACAATGCAAATATTTGCTTCAAGATCTATGTTATACCGACACCCATGAATGAAGTTGACAGAAGCTGTGACCAGCTGTGTACAGTTCTATGCATTGTTACGCGTTATGAAAAACAGATCATTGAAAAATTAGTCCAAATTTAAGTCAAAGTGTTGACTTTTACCTTGTGTGCCTTAAATTCCCATCTGTAAACTGCTTGTTGTATAATCTGTCTCTTCTGAATAAGGCTTTTGTGCAGATAAATGGATTCATATTTGTGAGGCATTTCAGTTGTACAGGAAGGATTGCTCCCAAGAGAAGGGATAATTGTTTCTTAGTTCTTGGTTTGTTCAGTATTTACATAGCTTAGGGCCATATGGTGGAAAGTAAGAAACAAACAGGCAAATCAACAAATATTGAATGCCTACTCATTAAATGAGCACTGTCCAGCCTATGTACAGAAGGGGGCAAGAGTCTCGTGGAAAGCTCAGATAGTGGCTGGTCATGGAACGAAATAACGGATATGTTAATGAAGACAACCAATAATGCTGGGAACTGAAATGAGGCTGTCCAGGCCACTATAATTAGGGCATTTCCTAATATAAGGAGGCATGACTTAAAACCATGCTAAAGTTGTTTTAACATAGGTTTTGTGCAAAATATCAGAAATGTATAAATGGCATGAAGAGGGCTGGTTTTCCTCATGCAGAGTTGATCTGTTAATAATCCATGATGACACTAATAAAAAAACATCCCATGGTAGACCATAAAAATAATGTTAAAGTAACTTCTTTTAATATTGCAATGTAAGTAAATACCTCTTGGAGAAATTGATTGAAGCTGTATTGTCATTTTGACAGTGACTAGTTCTGGCTTCTTCCACTCTACTATCCATCTGTTTATGAGACTTAATCAAATTAGTATAATCAAATTGTACATATTATAGTATTTTGGATGTTATTATGTGTAGTAATCGCTGGCATATATAAACTTGGAAACAGCAGATATTGTATTTTGGTATATAAATGAGACCAAAAATACATGATCAATGAATTACATCCTTTTTAAGCTCCATAAAATTTAAAGGAAGAACAAACTGGTTTTATTAACTGTTCACTTAGAAATAGTTATTACAATGTTTATGTGGCCTAGAATATTCTATTATTTCTCAACAATACCTTTCAACTTTATAAATTCGTTATTTTTTTAATACTCTAATATACTCTTTAAGTATTTGTGGGGAAATGAAAGCATTGATTTCCTCTGGCAGCCATTCTGAGTCTCCACAGAGCTGGGTGACATTTCCTGTCTTAATTTTGATCTGTATTAATAGGAATCAACTCCAAATCCTTTTGTCAGGTTAGGACATACATTCTGAATCAACTTAACAAACTGGATCAGAAAATTTTATATCAAGATCTAAAGCTACATGAGATATTCCACTAGATTATACTTGACTAGAGAACAGCTAAATTTCATGGTTCGTTACTGATAAAATTATTTGAATGGGAATATTTATACAACTAAATTAAGCTACTTTGGTCCATTATAATAGCATTACAAGTGTTGGGAAATTACGTATTTTCATATTTGGAAGCAACAATGAACATTTTGAATCAAATGGTTTGGACACATGATTGCTAAATATGGTAACTGACTATT
Organism: Falco biarmicus; assembly: GCF_023638135.1. Taxonomy (NCBI): domain Eukaryota; kingdom Metazoa; phylum Chordata; class Aves; order Falconiformes; family Falconidae; genus Falco; species Falco biarmicus. The sequence continues at coordinate 45,996,495 of NC_079290.1, read as the reverse complement.
TAGTAGGAACAACTCTAATGAAAGACTAATTGATAGGTATTCTAATGGTGTCAGGAAAAGATTAAAATAAGCTTCCCAAATCGAGACAACTGCTTCAGATTTAGGGAACTGTTCCCTCCCTTTGCAAAAATAAAACAAAATAAATCATATTAATGTGTTTTCCAGCTAATGTATGTATTGCCAGTATGACAGTAAATGTAGGACTGAAATAAAACTCAGGCAACATGGAAAGCTCTAAAGAGATATCCAGACACAGAGAAAAACAAGATTTATTATAAAGTGTTTGTTTTTCACTGAGAGATATAAACAAAGTCTGTATACATTTTTGCCAGCAAGTCAAATGAATTAAAAGACTTAGAAGAAGGAGCAAAATAATAAAGCTAAGTTGCCATTGTCATAGATAGGAAATGGAATTCAAGCAAAAGTATTTACTAGTATAACATGTACCACAAATGGTATTCTGTAGCATAAACCATTATAGCTTAGCTGGGAAGTCAGAAAGTTTTGGTGCATTACAAATTTTATTCCTGATTTTTGTCTATATAGTTGTTGAAATACAGCCAGAACAGAACTAGCCATATAATTATCTAGAACTTTAGCAGCAGGTAACCATGATAAATTATTATAAAGACTTTTGTAATTATAGTCTTCTTGATATCCAGAATATGATAGCAAAGAAAACAAAACCAACCCAACTCTGAGTGGAAAGGTGAAAATTAATGAAATCCAGTTTGTCAAAAGTGTGAAAATTTGTCTCATGGGAAACGTAGAAGTTATAATGTACTGCATCCTTGTTGTTCAATCAAGGAACTGTTGAGTTTGTAAAGGCAAATGTAAGCATAAAATTTACTGCTCCCATCTACACAGTGTGAACGTTCACCCTGCACTGCCTAATCTCCCCGGGTGCACTCTCAGCTGATGTGAATCTGACTCCAAGTTGCCCTCCTTAGATACTCCAGAATCCCCACCAGAAATTTCCAATGCGATTCCCAGAAAAATAGGCATCCTTTTTTACAGGTACTTGTAGTGAAATTTATTCTAGTGTAAACATCCAGCACACTCTCCTTTGCAGTGTTCAGTGTCTGTCTAGGGCTTCAGAAGCAAGAAGGCTAAGCCAAAACAGCAATGTGCACAAAAAAAAAAAAAAAAAAAAAAGCTGCAAAGAAGGTAAGCCAGGCACACAGTGTAAGGATCAGCTGTGAGAACTGTGGATATTGGTTGGAAGGATTCTGCTTCCCAAAGCAAGCTCTCAGTACTTTATAGAATGATTTTATGCAGATGGAGCAGATTTCACCCAAGGGGAGAAGCCATTGCAATGCATGGCTTTCTGAAGAGTATGCATCAGCTTCCTATTTGCAAGCTAAATATTGCTTATCAATTATTAACATTCAGGAAAAGGTGACTATAGTCTATCTGTGATGCTATAGTGAAATTAGATGAGAACTCAAAAAGCACTCAGGATAAATAATAGATGATTAACATGTTATATATATCAGTGTATCATGTTATTTTAATTTGTTTGCTTTTTCTTCTTTTTCTTTCCTTATTCTTAGTTTTTATCCTTACTCATTTTTATAATACTGCTCAATTCTCTTATGTATTAGGGGTAACTCCTGTTTTATTTATGGGCTAGGGTAGAGTTCATCATAGAAGTTAATATGAAAATTGCTAAGTGTTGTAATGCTATTCTATTAAAATATAAAACCTAAAATTATTCTACTGCTGACATTTAAAAGCTAAAGAGCTGTATGTTAGCTCTGCCTTTTCTTTACAGCTACCTGACACAGGTCGATTAATAAAAAATATGTGCAATAAATCTATTCACTTAATTAAATACCTATTAATACAGATTGATCTACCATTTAACAAAATTTTACTATCTTAAGAACAAGGTAAGTGATAATAATAAAAATAATGAATAATTGCATTCAGGAACTCAGAAAAGGTTTATGGCCCATTCTTAAAGACACTTTTTTTTTTAAATAATTTAACACATTTTTCTATTGAAGTTTTCTTATCTCATAGATCTGCCATTCCCTCTTGCTTGTCTTCTGTCTTACCTGTTGTACCACCCATAGCTGGTGGTCAGTTTACTCTCTTATACAGAGAAATTCATATGTGAAAACCCTGAAAGAAGAATGTGTAGTTACCTAGTCATTTAAGTGCCTTCCCAGTAACAAGCAGAGCCCTGGCAACAGTACAGTATGGAACAGCACAGAATTTGCTGATAGTTTCCAAAATATCCATGTAGTTTGCTATTACAGGTATGCAGACCTAGATTCTAACAGTAAAAACTCCCTGCTGACATACAGCTGTATCTCTGAGACACCAGGATTTAGGATTTCTCTCTACAGCAACATCTCAGGTACTTGATTTTGGTGGCTGCAGGTAACTTGAAGTCACAAGTTCTGATGCCTTCACTATTCCATTCACAACCTTGAAAAGTGGCTCACAGGAGATATAGTTCAGCTGATGAACCTGGCCATGGAAGAAAATGAAAGCATTCAACTTGTGAATTACCTTCCTCTTTAAACTCTATAATACTATTTTGTAATTATCTTTTTTTCAGCTAAACATTTCCTAGGAAAAAAATGGAGATAATAAAATGTAGATATATCAGTTTTATTTTTGTCTTTTCTTTTTCTTTTTTTTTTTTTTTTTTTTCCAATTTGGAGGGGGGAAAAATCAGTTATGTAACATAAATGCTCCATGAAATTGGAATGAAAAATGCAAAGCCTGTGCCTATCCTCTGTGGGGTCATCAACCACATTCACTTTTCTGAGTATTGATAGAATTTTTGTTTCATTCATGAGTCTGTCTTTTACAGATCCGTTCCCACAGCAAGGGGGATGATGTTTGATTTTCTCATGATGCTGTACCGTATTAGTGGAGTTATTTGTTTGTTTCTTATTAGCAGGATGCAAACAGAGGAGATTCTTGGACAAACTGGATCAAGGTTCAGACACCACACACTAACTGGTTTTGCCCATCTTTTCATTGTGTGTACTTTATTAGATGTTCAGGTTCCATTAATGCCCAAGCTTATCAGTGTACATGAAAGAAATGTATCCCAGTCCAGCTTTCATCCCACTCACGACAGACCTATACATGTTGTTCAAGAGAACTAATTGTATTTATATGTGGAATGTGTTTATGTATCAATATTATATTTTTGTAGGCAAACCTGAAAAAAATAAAATAAGTTTGTCTAAAACATACCTCAAATTATGAAGCGTATAAAAAATTTGCAGAACCTTTTAAACTAAAAAAAATTTGCAAAAATATGAACTTAACATGAATGAGATGATTGATGTGTAAACCAGTTTAAATGCTATAAAGTCCAGGTCCAGCTTTCTAGCTTCATTCAGCTGAGGAATCAACAAAACTACACAGGTGTGCTTTAGCTTCTTTCAGTGACACAGAAACTAGGAAAGGATTCAGCATTCATGCTCATAGATCTCCACCGACACACAATGGATGGCTCATAGCTTGGGAGCTTTGCAGGATGAGCTCAGAGTATGACTGCTGGCTTGAGATCCATTTGTGGGTACAGATCTTCACAAGACATATGCAAAATCCTTGCTAGTATAACATGCAAGATCCTTGCTAGTATAAAGCTACGGTATTATGTAAGGTTCCCATGCCATAAGGGCAGACTTGAAAAAATAGCACCTATCTGATCATCAGTTGTCACTTTGATGGACAAAAGCCAGACAACTGAATACAAACTTTCTGTACTGGTCCAAACAGTATCAAAGTTCAGTTTATTTCTTTCAGATGTGTATTTTGGTTTCGCAAGAACGGTATAGGTTTCATAAGCATATGGGACATAACAGGGTACAAGCTGACAAACAGAGGCATATTGAAACTGGATGTTTACAAGTGTGTCCTATAGTTTCCAAAGTCTTTATACAAAACAGTCATTTCTGTTTATCTGACTCCTACAAGACTTTACATTAAAATATTAATTGTTCCTAGCATGTTTCTCATGCACAGTTACGTATTTCTTCTCTGATTGGTTTAACTTAGGAAAAAGTTAATTAAACTGGGCAGATGAATAATGTGCACTGGGCTGAATTTCATTTTCGGCAGGTAATCTGCAGGTGTTTATGGCTTGTTTGGCATCTTGTTTGAACACCACCAAATTTGTTGTGTCTTGTCCTTCATGACTTTTAATATTCACTTGCAGTATGGAAGATTTATGTTAAAAAGGGCTAGTCAGGTTTAAAATCGTTATAAAGACCCATCACAGTAAAAGCCCTTATTTTCAGTATTTTGTGTGCCATCTTTATAGGTTTTCATGTTCTTACATCACCCCAGCTCCAAATTTATGTACACAGACAGTTCTTTCTTTAAAGGAACCTAATAAATTCATTGCTAACATCTGCATCTATTTTAACTATTTATTTTCAAAATTGTTAATTGTTTTCTTTTTCCTCTTTAAGATTGACCATTTGATAATGTTATGATCTTATGTAGAGGGCTGATCTAATTGTCATTTACAACAAGGCCTCTTTTATCTCTTTTCTAAAGAGACTTTAAAATAGATGCATGCATTAATAATTCACAATTTTAGGACTCTACTATTATTATTGCTGTTGTTATAATTATTTCAGATGTATTCCAAATGGTTAAAATAAATTTATAATTATTAACTCCTTAAAGAGGAAGAAGGAATGAGTACGATGTAAAGAATGAATTATTATAATTATTATTATATCAAGTTTGGAGAATCTCACAAGGTTGTAAATCTCCATTATCAAGAAGTTAGACTACACCTTTTCAAATTACTGCTACATTGACCTAACTCAGAAACAGTTCTGCAAGTCAGCATGAACTTTCAGCAAAAGGAGTAATATTTATCATAGTTACCACTGTATTTTTTAAAAAACACTTAATGAGCACAGACTAATGCTAATTAATCCTTACATTACCCAAAGGGAAAATGATAACTATGATTTCAATCTTTAAAATTAGAAACCTGATTGTATTTTCATTTATGCTAGTGTAAATCATGAAGCCTTCTACTGAAGTAAATGGAATTACACTGCTGGGAAAACAGCATGAAATTGGTATCAGATATGGGGAAAATATTATAAAGGGGCCAAGTGTTTTCCTAAAGGAAAGAGTCAGCTTCAAAGCTATCCAGAAAAGTCAGTGATTCCTGCTTCTTGGCCTAATACTTTGACCCTTACAAAGCGTCGTCTTGCAGTTAAAAATCTGATGGTTTTGAGGTTAGTAGCATGGCATTTATTTGCAGCTAAGAGAGGTTGCTGTTCTGCAATAACTTTATGATCTCAGTAGTTCACATCAGCCCATATTTTTACTTATGTTTGTCAGAAAATATAAAGCATTGCTAAGAATGCTCACAAGCAATATGTGTATCATGGGCTATGGATAGCTTGGTTATTTGAAATACAAGTTACGTACTTCACAAGTGATAATAGTAGAATCATAGAACAGTTTGGGTTGGAAGGGACCTTCCAAGGTCACCTAGTCCATTCCCCCCTGCAATAAGCAGGGACATTCTCAACTAGATCAGGTTGCTTAGAGCCCCATTCAACCTGACCTTGAAGGTTTCCTGGGATGGGGCATCTACCACTGCTTTGGGCAACCTGTTCCAGTGTTCTACTACCCTCACCATAAAAAAATTCTTCCTTATATCTAGTCTGAATCTACTCTTTTAGTTTAAAACCATTACCCTTTGTCCTATCACTATCATCATTTAAAAAAAGATCAGAGAGAAAGGTTTGGAAGATTATTCTTTAAGCTTTGATTGAAGGTGGCTGCTGTATGATTATTGTCTAAGAGGACTCAGAACATTCTCCAAAGCCATTTGATGGTAGTGGAAATCAATGCTTTTTTGGGGAGTGACATTCTCTTCTAGTGAGCTTTGATATTAACTTTTTAAAAAATTGTTTTTCAAATTAAGTTAACAACACAATGGAGAAAGTTTACAACTAAACTCAGGCTAGGCTAGGTAGGTGAGTGGATCCATCAAAAATATTATACACAGAGAATATTTCATCTCTACAAACCACTGTGGAGGTTTATACAAGTATCTTTGGAAAGCAAACACACAAAAAAGAAAAAAACTACATAGCTCATTTCATTGCATTTTTTACTTCCGATACATTCTACAACCAGTTGCTGATGTGACCTTGAATAAAACACATGTCCTTAAACCAAGCACATGAATCTATATTTTGGCTGCCTAAAATGATGAATACAGACTTTCAGAAGTGTTGAATATTTACAGGATGCCGAGTTCAAGAATGATCCTGAGCCATTATCCAACGGTACACTTCAAATACAGGCTTGTGCCTCCTGATTTTTTTTTGGCTGTGTGGTGAGGAGATGCGGCAGATTGATTTTATGTATTTGGAATGTCCTATAGTTCATAATGACTCAGCTTTAAAGCAAGCTTGTGAAGAGAAGACACAGAGGGGAAAATGTCTGTGAAAGACCTGCGTTAAAGCCTAAGTAGCACATCATAGTGCACAGGGCATGAAGGGAGCAGGAGTGGTTTAAATAGACTTAGTACTAATATTCTATTTATAGCTCTTTCAGGGTGTTGAAGGTTCAGCATGATAAAGCACGACTTGTACTTTTAACAGGACTAACCTATCTCCAACTGCAATCTGTATCAGAGGCACAATAACCTTTATATATAGTTACTTTTCATTTATAGAGGGAACTCCACTTAATCCATAGGCAGCATTAGATATGTAATGAGTGGAAAAGGAGAGGGGAGTAAATGCCTCAGCCCAGTCCCATTGATCACGTGGCAAGGCACTTACAAGTCCCTTCTCTCTGTTTACACTGAAGGATAATTTTAAAAGTTTATGTTTCATTAAATATGCAGTAATAAATAGAAAAGTATATTAAATTGTTAGATTATTAACAACTACCATTTCACTGATAAGAGACAAAGCATGTATTTTTTTCCTTACATTAAGCTTCTTAAGACCAAGGTGCATACCACTCTGCATGATACCAATATCCATTCTCTCCAGTACTGTGTTTCCAACAGTTGTCAGTATCAGCTGTCTCACTAGAAACTTCCAGAAATTATGCCGGAGTCAGTTTTCCCTTTCAGAGAAGTTCCCTTCCCACGCTCAACATGTAGGCTGTCTATGCTCTATAGTATGACTGGGTTTATTCTGTGCAATTTTCAATTTGTCTTAATTTGAAAAGGACAAATTCAAAATCAGCAGATACAAGTATGCTTATAGTTTAGAAAACTTTATACCATAGTCAGGTTCATATGTATACTCAATATGAAATCTTAGTGCACGTTTTACCCAACTGGTCACCTAATGTAAAATATGTTTTTTCTCTCAAAAATACAGATTTTTTTTTTTCTGGACATAATTCATTACAGGCTATCAAATATTTTCTGATATTCATTGATACATTGACACACTTTGTACACCAGTCATTTTAGAGGGGGGAAAAGTACATACATCTGATACAATAGAACTGAAGCATTAGGTTTCACAATCACAGAATCATCGAATCATTTAGGTTGGAAAAGACCTTTGCAATCATCAGGTTCAGCTGTTAACCCAGGACTGCCAAATCCATCACTAAACCACGTCCCTAAGCACCATGTCTACACGTCTTTTAAACACCTCCAGAGATGGTGACTCCACCACATCCCTGGGCAGCTTTTTCCACTGCTTGATAACCCTTTCAGTGAAGAACTTTTTCCTCATATCCAACCTAAACCTCCCCTGGCACAACTTGATACCATTTCCCTTTGTCCTATCACTTGTTACTTTGTAGAAGAGACCTACCCCCATCTCACTACAACCTTCTTCCAGGTACTTGCAGAGAGCAGTAAGGTCCTCCCTGAGCCTCCCTTTCTTCAGACTAAACCACCCCAGTTCCCTCAGCGGCTCCTCATAAGCCTTGTGCTCCAGCCCCTCCACCAGCTTCGCTGCCCGTCTCTGGACACGCTCCAGCCCCTCAATGTCCCTCCTGCAGTGAGGGGCCCAAACCTGAACATGGCATTCGAGGGGCGGCCTCACCAGTGCCCAGTGCAGGGGGACGGTCACTGCCCTGGTCCTGCTGGCCACACGGTTTCTGACACAAGCCAGGGGGCTGTTGGCCTTCCTGGCCACCTGGGCACACTGCTGGCTCACGTTCAGCCAGCTGCCGACCAGCACCCCCAGGTCCTTTTCCTCTGGGCAGCTTCCCAGCCGCTCTGCCCCAGCCTGTAGCGCTGCGTGGGGTTGGTGTGACCCAAGTGCAGGACCCGGCACTGAGCCTTGTTGAGCCTCACACACTCAGCCTCGGCCCATCGGTCCAGCCTGTCCAGATCCCTCTGCAGGGCCTCCTGCCCTCAAGCCGATCAGCACTACCCCACAGCTTGGTGTTGTTTGCAAACTTACTGAGGGTACACTCAGTCCCCTCATCCAGATTGTTAATAAAAGCCAGTGTCTCCAGGAGAATGCTGTAGGAAATAGTGCCAAAGGTTTTACCAAGATCCAGGTAGACAACATCCACAGCTTTCCCTCAGCCACTAAGTGGGTCACCTTGTAGAAGGAGATCAGGTTCATCAAGCAGGACCTGCCTTTCATAAACCCACGCTGGCTGGGCCTGATACCCTGGTTGTCCTGCACGTGCTGCATGATGGCATTCAGAATGATCTGCTCTATAATCTTCTCAAGCACTGAAGTCAGGCTGAGAGGCCTGTGGTTCTCCAGATACTCCTTCCTGCCCTTCTTGTAGATGGGCATCGCATTGGCTAGCCTCTACTTTTCTGGGACCTCCCTGGTTTGCCAGGACTGTTGATAAATGATGGAGAGTGGTTTAGCGAGCTCCTTTGCCAGCTCTGTCAGTACCCTTGGGTGCTTCCCATCCAGCCCCGTAGTTTTGTGTGTGATAGCACCACTAGCCATGTTACCAGAAACACCAATGAGGAATCAGAGTTGGGATAAAAGCAGTTTCTTCAAGCCTACACAAGCTGTTCACCTTCATGTTCACCTGACCATCTATTACCTATTTTGTTCATGAGTTTTGTCTTACTTCATTTCAAGGCTTCCTTCATTAGGCTGAACGAGTGTATACAGAGAAACTGTATACAGGAGCTCTGCAGCTGGAGCTGTCAGCACAACGGTGGGCAGGGAGCCCCAGGCCCCTGCCCTGCTCCCCAGCAGCCAACAAGAAGTCATAAGCCATAGTTTGGGACATGAAGTTCATGTCACTGAAGTGGTCTACTGTGCTATTGAGAGTGTGGTTTATCTCAGACAGTGTGTGGTTTGCTTGGTTTGGCTGCTATGGCTATTAATCTTAGAGCAGAGAGAAAGGGGACAATTTAAAGACAGCTGTTTAGGACAGAACTAAGTCATCCTCACCATGGCTTCCACATGCGGAAATCTCAGCTTGAGGTGTCATTATGGTTTCTAAGAGGGTTAGAAACGTTCATCTTTTGAATATATTTTCTTTCCTGTTTTACTTTGCAGTAAATGTATCGCTTGTAGTGGTGCTTTGGCTACTTTCAGATGTGCCAAGTTAACTATAAGCTTCGCATAGCTGACTCTTTTCATCTGCACCTTTTTGTCAACATCTCCAGCAAAATCCCCAGCTGATGTGACCTGGCCTATCCCCATGAAAGTCAACGGACACCAGCTGAGAATCTGGCACTCTCAGAGGCTTTGGCTGCATGTGCAAAATTATCAACCCAGTGGAGACAACTGGAATTCAGCCGCTGATTTCAGTGGATTTTTTTTCTAGATTCATTAACAGCAAGGTAGAAAACACACCAGAAATTTCTCTTGGCTTTCACCTTTATGGAAAACATTTTGGAAGAATCAGGAGAGCTGTAGAGCTTTGTTGCTCCCACTGTCCACAGAATGAGGCTATAGTACAATAACTATGTAAAGAATATATATGTGCTTGAGTAAACATGGCCTTAGGTGGGTTCCTCAGCTATGCTAAATATCTGGACATGTTCATCAGACAGCTGAACACAAAAACGTGAAACAGTCATTATCATTAGAAATGCCTTATGGAGAAGGTCATGGCAACCTAGACAGACAATATACTTTGTTATAGTGTCTCTTCTAGTTCTTTTACGCATAAGACATGAGGTTCAAAGAGCTGGTGAACTGGTGCTACATTCAAGCCTAAGTATATGGCAGTTGTTCACAGTGTCTGTCTGTGCTACTAAATCAAATATTTTTTCTTAAGGAAGCCAGCTGGCTACTTCTGTCCTGTTCAAAGGCCTGCTTACGCACATGCTTACCTCCACACTGTGCAAATCTCTTGCTATCCAGGACAGGGTGCATGCAAGCTGCCCTGAACATGTTGACTCCCAGAATGTGTCTAAGTGTTTGAGGACTGCTCAGCTGACCAGGGCCAAAACGATGCCAGGATTCTAAAAATTCAGCAATATTCGCTGCTCTCCAGAGCTCAGAAACTCCTTAATTTGCTGGTATAGTCAAAGCCTGAGGCCCCAAATCCACCAGAGGTGAAATAGGGTGAAGGCATGTGTGGTCACCAGTATGAAGCCAGAGAAAGTCCCTTTGAAAACATGTATGCTTCTGAGCTTTTCTTTCTGTCAGCAAGTTTAAGTGCTAAAAAATCATATGCTTGGCTTAAATACTATGAAAGCTTGGGGTGCCCATTTTATTTGATTTTTTTTTCTTTAATCCTTTAATCCACAACATTCGTTCTTAGTATTTTTTATAGGCTAAAATAACATAATTTTCCTCTCTGTTGTTATCATGAATGTACTTAGTTCCCAGAGTAAATTGAGGGTGTGGAAATCTGGTTTCTTGGTGGCTTTCAAAATCTACTGACACATTAGTTACATCTTTTTGATTGTTATGAGGACTTAAAAGTGGTCTGTGAATGATTTTTAAAGGACTAACAAGAAAAAAAAAAGACAATTATCTTATGCCCTTTAAAAGAAAATATCTAAGAAACTTTCACCTTTAAAATTACTACTTCATGTGTTCAGCCTTCTCTGGACGCTTTAAAGTCAGATGCCCTCATTAGTCAGTTTATTGGTGTGTGGCTATTGGAAGACAGCTTTTGAAAAGGTGGTGTTATTCCCAGACCTTGACTTGACAGAGGTTGAATAATACTGGCTCTGGTTCTAAAGAAACAAAATAGCTTCTAGGCTGGATCTTTGTAAGCATCTAGAAATTATATTGGATGTTTGTAAAGAAGCATCTCTGAAAGCCTTTCATTTTTAACCTTTTCTTTTTTCTGTTTGGGAGGGAGGGTTGTTGTTGGTTTTGGTTTAGGGTTTTTTGTTTGTTTGTTTTTAAGCTACACATGCAGGTCCTTTCAAGAGCAGGGATATTCAATCCTACAGAGTTCTGGTTTTTTCCATTATTTACTTGGTTTCAGTATTTTTCCAAGTACCAAGGTACTTCCATTTTTTTTAAAAATAAGAAAAAAAATAACATTGTCAGCATCAATAAATCAACAACCGAGAAGAGTCACTTCCTATCAGGGTTTCAAAAGTGCTTCATAGTTTTCCAATCTCCTGTCTGTAGTAATCATCTTTGATGTTTCACATATGCATGGTATATGAGGCCAGGGTTTAGAACATAGCTGAGGAAGGAAAGAAGGCAGGAAGGAAGGAAGGAAGAAGGAAAGAAGGTAAGAAGAAAGGAAGGAAAAGGCAGGAAGGCAAGCAGACAGGCTGAATTATCTGTTTATAACTACGTAACAATCTATTTATTATATGTAATGGCAGGCAGGATCTGTCAGAGGCCAATTAATGGAAAGCACAGCCCAGTGGTGGAGACACAGACATATATGAACAAAATGAGGAAAAAAACCTACCTTATTTTCTGCATATGAGTGTGTATGTGTATTTGCATAAATACATCAAATAGTCATGCAGTAGTCGATATGTCATTATTGTTACTTGTATTCAGATCAATATATAAATGAAGAATGAACAAACATAATATAAATGAAGAATGAACAAACATAATATATGCCACTGCCTTAATACTGTGTGGATACTAGAAGGCTGCTCCAAATACTGCTGCCATCTGCAATACAATTTCTCAAAAGTGCTGTCATTTCAACAGGAGAGGGAAGTGATAGGCCAAGTTTTCATAGCTGCTCATAAAATCACCGGAATTTCACCTTCACTTCACTAGTTAATTTAGCTTTTATATATTATTAGAATTAGTTTGGGGGTTTTGTTTAAAGAATTAAATGTTTTTCTTAACAGGTCTCCAGCTTGGCCTGCATGTTTTAATTTTGAGTTTGCAAGGATTATGGCAATGTAGCAACTGTTTTCATTTTATCTTTCCCTTTCATTGCAGTAGCATTGCTTTAATCAAGCATTCACAGTCTAGTTGCTCTCTCTTTCCAGCGTATTTTGATTTTCATTTCAGACAGCTTTAAGGATAATTTGTGTAACTTGCAATGTTTGGTGTTTTTCTTGATGCTTGAATAGGAAGATTGTGTGAGCACATCAGCTTTTTAAAGGTGAGTTTAATTTTGCAGAGTTTAGGGAAAGCTTGAAAATGGGAAGCACACGAAAACCAGAAGGCAAAAAGCATTATTCTCATTATGAGTGTTGAAATTTCCTGACTTCAAGTAGGTAAAGGGATCTGTTACTGCCTGTCAGATGCTTGAAGCTGCCAACGCTGCCCTTGTTCCACAACTTCATCACCTCATACTGCCATTAATAGTGGTCATCAATGCCCACAAAACTTTTTGCTTTGGGGATATTTGTTGATTTTTGTAATCTTCCATAGGAAGCCAGGCAGACACAGAGGATGAGGTTTCTGTTAGAAATTCACCCAGTTTCCCTCAGCCCTACCCATACGCAGCCATCCAGCTAAACTGCAGCAGAGCTGGGAGTGCTGAGGAATGACCAGATGGAAGACCTCTTTGAAACCAGAGGATGGTATTGAAGTGGGGAGCAGTGAGAAGCCTAGCAGCCATTCTGCCTCCCTGCGCACACTGGGGGACAGCTGAAGCACAGACCCAGCCCCAGGGCCTGGGAAATGCTTCGAGGGCCACCCTTTGGAAAACCTTTCTGAATCACCAGCTTGTCTGCACCAGCTCCTGCAGGAAATCTGGTGGTTATTGCCCAGCCTCAAGCCCCTGTAGCAAAAGTCATCTCGCAGAATGCTTTCTGCACAGTTTTAACAACTGTACATCATGTTTATAGAATATTAATGTCACCGCTTTTTTCAACACTTTCTAAGGAATTTACATCTTGATGCCATGGACTGCTCAGTCAGGAATACACACAAAGCTGTCTTCAAGTGAGGTAAACTGGTATGGCTCTGCTGGGTTCTGCGGGGCCAAGTCAATGACAGTTCCAGTGGTGCTTAAGTAGTAATTTTAAAAAGTTCAGACTGGTTAGCAAGCTGTAATTAATATTGTTCAGATGCCATAGTATTAAAAAAGAAATAGAGAGAAAGGTGGAGAAAGAAATAAAGAAATAGAGAATGTTTTCATGTAATTTATACACCAGTTCCCCAAAAGGTTTCTTTCATAGTGATGTCACTTGGAGTGATGAACACCAGGAGCTAATCCACTCAGGTCACACCAAAATGAAAATGATGGAAGAAAGAATTGAGGCAATATGTGAAAATGTGGAAATAACATCTATGGGCATTTTTAATGGTGCCCTGTGACTGCCAAAGAGGTAATATATGAAAAGTGGTTTTAATGTAATGCAGAAGGTTACAAGTGATCAAAAAAAATCAGTTGGGATTTTGCCATTGGCCTCCATGGGAGAAGGATCAAGGCCTCAGAGAGCTATTTGGTTGGCATTTAACTTTTAACAGCTGAGACAAATTTATTATTCACATTCATTACACCACCAGTTTTGAAACATGAAGGAACAGCACAAGAGAGGAAGTACTTGGTTTATGCAGGACACAATGAGAAGTGTTATACAGATAATTGTGGAAATTAGCTAAGTACACTACACTTCCAGCATATGACATGACTGAAACATATAGCTGTTCTAGTATGTCATAATTTTTCACTTCTTAAAAGAAGTGTTGAACCTGATGAGGAACAGCTTGCATTGGGTCCCACTGATTTAATTTGTACATACTGTAATTTACTAGGCTGCAGTAAAAACAGTCATTTTGTGAGGCTATCATAAGCTCATTAGAAGCATACTGAGAAAGCTTAATGGCTTACAACCCACAGCTTCACGCATCCGTTTTACAGAGATCCCTTCCCAACAGAGCCTGCTGCATGGTGTTCTATGCTGCTGGCAGTACAGCAGTTTTCACACACACCCCAGAAAATTAGAGGAATTTGTGAATAACAAGATTAAAGACAGAGCCAACATTTCAGGACTACCTGGGAGTGCTGCTGGGACAGGGAAAATCTTATGTATTGTTAACCATGGTGAGGCTGGTTAGCTGTTAAGTACTGTATAGTGTAACTAATCAAAAGCTCCAACAACCCAGACAATGGGACAGAAATAATTACTCTCCCAGAGCTACTATTGTTTCATGCTCAGCCTTCTCTGGACTAATAAAGGGTTTAAATTTAAATTGTGTTAAGAAAATGTCAGTATTACAAAGAACTACAGCATTCAGTTGCTTGAACACAGCATCAGGTAAGCTACATAATGGATTTAAACATAATAGGCCAATGGAGAGTGAAGTACAAACAAACTCCTTTTCCATCCCCTTTTTCATTTGCTATCTTTATTAGCATCTAATGCTTTAGGATACAAAATAATAAGGGCACTTTTTCAAAAAAAGAAAGAAAGAAAGAAAGAAAGAAAGGAAGAAAGGAAGAAAGGAAGAAAGGAAGAAAGGAAGAAAGGAAGAAAGGAAGAAAGGAAGAAAGGAAGAAAGGAAGAAAGAAAGAAAGAAAGAAAGAAAGAAAGAAAGAAAGAAAGAAAGAGAGAAAGGAAAAAGGAGAGAAAATGCATGGAGTATTCTGCATTCAATTAACTGAGCTTAGAGACAGGTAGATTTTTAGAATCAAGTGGGCTGATGCAATGAGCCAGTCCCTCAGATGGAAAAAAAAAAATAATCATGAGAGCTCTGTTCATATCAGTGGGGCTGCTCTGATTTGACACCAGCTAATATTAAGATTCATATTAAGAAGCTTTTGTCTGTCATTCTCTTCCCGAAGAGAAGAAAATGCTCCTCCTGTAAGATGCTAAACACCATGGCTGCTTTCCAGGGAAGCACTTTAAACACATGCATGTTCTCACAGTAGGCAGCAGCCTCCTCTTCCAGCAGAAAACAATGTGTTTTGCTGGACTGGACCCACAATTCTTAGTGCTCAGCACGTTTGACGTGTGGCTGTCTCCATTTATACATTGTGGCTGTGTGAGCTGAGTTACCTCTACCAAGAATAAGTTAATAAATTGCAATTGCTTCCCCTTTGTCTTATTCAGCTACTCAAATTAAAAATAAACTTTAAAAAGCAAAACTATCATTATAAGTATACAACCTTAATGTTACAGTTAAGAGCATATCTTTTTTTTCCCCAGAAATATGTTTCCTTTAGTCTCGCATACAATATTCTCTAATCTCACTGATGTTTCTGAATTGCATAACTGAGGGTTGAATGGCAGGTTGATACTTCTAGGCAGCTAACTGAAAATTCAAATTGGGCCAAAAGCAAAGTTCCTGGGGAACAAAGGATGGCCCATGGCACTGACACAGAGACTTGAATAAGTCTATTAAACCAGTATTTTCATGCTGGAGACACTGAAATTAAAATGCACATAGACATATTGATGCTTAAGAAGTTGACTGGCTTTTTGAGATGCCTTTTTCAAGTTTACTTGAATGCAGGTTTACAGTTTTATTTTCGGTGAAGCTGAGCTGGCAGTTGATCAACACCTGCAAAATCTGTTAGCCCTACCTTTATCAGAACTCTGAAGATATCTCTGCATTTTTTATATTATTCTACAAAGACTGCCTCCAAAATACAGTGCTTCTGGGAACTGCTAGACTTGAAAATGCTGACTGCTTGCACTACAATCAGTTTTGTTAGAACCATTACTTTTCAGATGAGATTAATATTATTCAGTTGCAAATGAAAAAAAAATAGGTTGGTACAGCATTTTTATTGTAGCTCTGAGTGTATGCTATAGTTATAGCAAAAAGATCACATTCAGCATAAAAACTCTTATTAATTTACTTCCCGTCCACTGCATTTAAAATGTCTTTGTGATATTAAGTTCAACATACCTGTGATGTGAATTCAAAGACTCATCTAACCTTGGATGTCAGTGGAAGTAATATAAAATTTCCTGGATCAGAGCCTGTTGCATGCTTGAATATCTTTTCACCAAAAAAAAACCAAAACAAAACAAAACAAAAAACCCACACCAAAAAACCACAGAAATAAAAAATAATTAAAAAAAAAATTAAAAAAAACCAACCAAGCAAACAAAAAACAAGGAAAGTGACTGAAGTTTTCTGAGGTAGACATCTTTGGGTTTGTGCCAGATGCTTTTTTATCAGTTTGATTGAGAAATAACTATGCACTACCTTAAAAAACAGCTTCCTAAAACTTACCACGAAGTTTAGACTGTGTTTGGGGTTTAAAGGAGAAACTTGTTAAGCTAGGGCCTTTGACATGGAGAGTCCCAGAGACAACATGGGAGAAACAAAAGATCTGGTCATAAAATCCAGGAGTCTTAAAATTGATTAACTTTTCTGTCAGTTGTTCCATTTTGCTTCTCTCTAGGTTACTCAATAAAATAAAAAAGTGTGTTTATGTGTGTGTGCATCTTGGTTTTTTTAATAATTAAAATAAATCCAGTCAAATTCCATTCAAGAATTTGCATACAGATTTTCACCAGTGCAATAAGGGGCATTTTAACTTAATGTATTTCCTCTTTTTAGAATGCGTTGACCATTCTCTGACCCAAGACAATCCTTGACTGGTCTTTATGCATGTACTTATTGGGCACACCGTGCATGGCACATTGGAACAACTGTTTCACACAAAAACATGAATTACAGACACATAAAATTTTTGTGAACTGGGCTGTAAAATTTCTGATGCAGTGTTCTCTATCTGACTTGACAGCTGGTATCTGGTCTGAAAATAGTATATTTTTCCTCAAATGCTAGTCAGCCTGTTACTTTGCATTGCATAGATATAAGCACATGTACGGATAAGAAATAACCTGGGGAACAAAGAAAAGTCTTCTTCTAGAATAGTGGTAATTTTGTGCCACTTTGGCATGAGCATACCTTGAGTCCACAATGGCCTGCTGGCAAGTGTGTTTTGCAGTGCTGTGCGTGCTTAGCAATCCCCTAGACCAGAAACAAACATCCTATGCCCTGTCCTGCAACCTTTAATCTTTAAAAAGAAAGGCTTCTGTGAATAGTGTTCCTAAATAAAAGCTTGAGAATTGAGCCTAAAGTGCACATGTTGAAGGACAGGTGATAGAGGATATGTTCTGCAGCACTCCAGAGAGGATGAGCTGGAGTAAGAAATCTGAGGAGCAAATGGTCTTCAGAGACAATGTCAGAGCTGGAAGCTGAAGAGTTCAGTCACTGCTCTCCCTGTCTTGACAATGGGCCTGATGCTGTTTTGAATTGAATTCCCGTACCGGCCCAAGCTTTGCTGCCGCGTTCCAGGTGTGTGCATTGGTATGGAGGATCAATTTTACTGGAGCCAGGAGGGCTTCTGCACACCCGCCACAGCACCTGTCAATTACAGAAGCTCTAGAAGGAAGACTGCATGGTAGTTTGTAACATCTACCTGGAGAGATGCTTTCCCAGAGTACTGCTTTCCTGTAAGGGATCACAGGTACTCCATCTTTTTGAATTACAGCAGTAGAATAGAGAGCTGATGACAGACTGAATTAACACGGTGCCCACTAACATTTTGTATAGTTTGGGAGGTTGTCAGAGAAATACCACTAGCCCAATGTAGGATGCTGGCTGCAGTTACTCTGAAGTGACAAGTAATAGGTGATTTTCTTAGATGTCTTTCTTACAGCTAGATGCAGTGAGATAGAGACCAGCCTCAAAGGGAATTTGATTTGGATCATCATAATTAGTAATGCTGTTGTGCTGTCAGGGTACCCTTCATGTAAATCATGGGCAGCAAACCGGTTATTAAATTTTTCAATTTGTTTCCAGCAGTTTTTCTTCATAATTACACAAAAGATGACTCCTGGATGCAAGGGAACAGGCAGCGTTATTTCTGGTGTGTTTTGGATTACAAAATGTCTGTTTGAATTATACTAAAGGAATGTATGTGTTTGTTGCTGTGAAGAGTTGATTAAATCACGTTCTTGGGGATAAGAAGAGTATGGGATATTATAGTTCAAGAAAACAGTTGTATGAAAAGCCACTCCAGTAAAGAATGGGGGAGGAACAGAAGAATAAAAATTACTTTCTGGGTCCTAAATAGCATCCTCCATTAGCACCTATGCAGCGTGCCCATGTCCTGCTGCCTTCTCTCCTCTC
Source organism: Falco biarmicus (assembly GCF_023638135.1). NCBI lineage: Eukaryota > Metazoa > Chordata > Aves > Falconiformes > Falconidae > Falco > Falco biarmicus. The sequence goes on along the minus strand of NC_079290.1, from coordinate 45,978,085 downwards.
CCTTTCCTAGAAAAATAACTTGTTTCAGTCCTTTTTTTAGTTTGGGAGTTGAAGAATTAGGGCTGTGCAACCCTGTATATACCAATTTCCTTGTTTTTCTACAAGCATGCATGCCTGTGAGGCAAATCCCCCTTAACAAACCCTTCCATGAAGCTTTATCAGTGACTTCCAACCTAAAAAAGAAGATGATGATGAAAACCTCCCTTCTAATAATACGTGCAAACAAGCAAACAAAACCATTCAAGGCTGCTTTGAGATTGAACTCTTATAGCTACTTTATGTAAAATTTCCTGTTTGGTGTGTTTTGAAATGAATGTCCCAGTTCTTCGGGGTATGAACTACATTTTCTCTGTGCTATTTGTAAAGTAAGCTGTATAAAACATGTCCCATTTTTGTAAAAGTTGGAAAATAATGTGATAACCACCTGTATCTATCTACATCTGTCTCTCTGCCTGAAAGCCCAATAAATGCAACGGTTATCATACCTACTGCCTTGTTACAAATAAACTCTTGACACTGAAAAATATCAGTACCTCCTCTCACAGAGCATCCTCAGCCTGTCTGTCTTCTAATCTGCATGTTTCCAGGACAAGGAATTTTCTGATACTGTGAGAAATCATGAGGCTAAATTTTTTTTCAAGCTCATTAGGGGTGAAAGAAAGGAGAATACTCAATATTTCTGGGGAATGAAGACAAAGGAATCCCCTCCCTACTGAGGCATATCAGTGGAAGTGTTATCCTGTCTACTTAAAAAAAAAAAAAAAAAAAGGATTTTTTGCATATTTTTTCTGTCTCCTTTGAGTTGTCTAAAGTGTGAATTAAAGCTTGCTTTTTAACAACAAAAAAAAATCTTTATAAATAATTCACATGGGATATTTTGACAATTTCAAACTTCCTCTGGGTTTTTGGGTTTTTTTACCAAGCAAAATATTCACTACTGACAACTCTTTCTCAGGAGATACTACTCACAAGAAATCAACACTTCTCTTGTTGTAAAAATGCTAAAGGATTCCTCCTTTAGCCTTCATGCCTAATTTTGGTTCTCAGATTTTGCAAATGGATCTACTCTGAGTAAAATCTGAATCAACTGCCAAAAATCTAGGCAAGGTGCCGATCTCATAGAATATATTTACTCTGCTATCTGTGTACTCATTTGTTTGCAGTCTCTTTTCACCAAGCATGCTGTCTCATGAGACAATTAGTTGAAAGAACATCGATAATTAAATTGCTCATTGAATCTGTCCTGGATTTTAATTTGTTCTTTAAGTTTTGCATGGAAATCCTACTTTTAATACAAGTAAATGCAGAGAAATACAGCAAAATATCCAGCATTTTATTTTAGCATAAAAAGGCATGTACACTATGATTACTGGCTTTTGAGCTATTTCCAACTAAATTAAAATAATGAATAGTTGTTTAGTATACTTGCTTCGATTAAAACTCTGGCTTAGAGGTTTCACAAAGTAGACTTCATAATACTGTTAACAGCAAAAGTTGATGGCACCTTTGTTCATTAAAGCAGTGAGCAGACCTTCAGGTTTGTTGTATACCTAGTGACTTCTAGGAAAGTCATTAAAAAGTCATAAGATCCTTAAACATATGCCACATAACTGTATGAATTTAAGCTTAGTTCTTGAGGTCTAAGACATATTTTTCTTATCTTGAAAAATTGTGTTGCTGTAACAAGTTGTTCTTTATTTATTCATCTATATTACAGTAGTACCTAGAAGTGTCTGCCAAATTATGGGTACCACTTTAGCAGACAGTCTGCACCTACTCAATCAAATACAGCCCTTTCCCCACAGTTTGCAATTTAAACAAACCACATATAAGAGAAAGGAAAATTACAGTAAAAAATGGCATTATCACTTTTTTGTCAAGGAACTGAGGCGTAGCCATCCCTCTAGGAAAATATTTAAATTCAGGCTAGAAACAGTAAGTACTTTAATAACTCTTGAGATTTTAAAATTGTCTCTATAGAGAAATAGGCCTGCATAAACCAAGATTGTACTGGACTTGGAATTCCAAGTTATAAACATTTCTCAGTTAATGCAGCATTAAAACATAGTGTTACTTATGACTGAATCAATTTATGCAGCCCTTGTCCTGGCACTGAGCAACTTTCCAGAAATTGACTTTGCAAATGTAATATTCTTTTAATAAGCTTCTCATATGTAATCCAATACTGAAATAAAATAATAAAAAAGTGTTAATGCTGGCAATAGAGTCTATAATTGGTTAACTTCTCCTTCATTTACTTAACAAGGCATTTACTTGTTCATATTAAAAAGCTGTATCATGGCAGAAGACATCATATGAAATCTGAACCCCAAGGTAAATGAAGACATTTCTCCACATTGGCCTCACAGACACCAGAACTCCCACAACAGAGTTTTAGATTCAAGAAAGACATGAAGGTATTAAAATCAGATATACATCTGACCGAAAAATCTCATCTCGGGTAAATAAAAGAAATAGAAAAGAAAAAAAGAAAAGAGGAGAGAGCAGAGCAGCCTTATGTTCTAAAATACTTATTCTCTAGAAGTTCCATAAACCAAGAAAATTTGATTCTTAATGTAACTGATTTTTAATTGTAAAGATCATCTTCATTTGTAAGTTTCAATTCATATATAAAATGGATCAATACATTAAAATTATTTTTAAATTGTGTGATAATTAATTTAAGTAGACATTACTTAAACATTAATTGCTCCACATTCTCTGCGTAATTGTACAAGACCTATATGCTGCCTCATAACTGCAGTTCAGGCAGATAAATCACACTAATGCTTAATGTCCATTTCTTATTTTTAGATGACACTTTCTATGACAGAGCATACCCATACTATGTGTAGACAACAGGGGGAAACAACACAAGCCATTACTTATTTAAGAAACTCACTTAGTTACCTTCCTTATCAAAATATTCTGAACTCTTTTTATCTCCTAATGTGGTACCATGATGCACACTCTTATGGATCAGGCAAGACAAAGATGTATGGCTATTGGCTTCTCCACCCCAGTGAACAGCAGGAATCCTTGAAGTCAAGTCAACAGAGCGCCAAAGCCATTTTGCAGGAATGATAATAACACAAAATAATATGTAACCAGAAGAAAGCTGTAATGGATGTAAGACCTGAAGATCTAAGGTCTCCTTGGAGATGTTACTGAAGTCTGAAGAGCTGTTTTCCAGTGAGTGGGATACTGGAGAAGGAGTCAAGCTCTTTCTCAAGCCTCTCTTCTCCTAAAATATGCAATCAGGTTTTCAAACTAATTTGGAGGGACAAACAGGTGGAATTTTTGCGTAAAGCTTTTCTAGCTGTGCATACCCCTATCTGAACTGTGGGATCTTATTTTGTTCTGTTAGAAAAACAGGATTTTTTTTGATGGACTGAGCTTTTTACTGACTTCAGTACTCCTTTTCCAGGATATAAGCACTTTCTTGCTGTAAATGGAACACAGTTGATAATATTTAGAAAAATTCTGCAAAGTAGAATTTTCAGAAACTGTTCATTTGCCATTAAACTCTGCTTTGTATAGGACATTTTGAACACAGTTTTGGAAAAAAAAAAGAAATAAAGAAGAAGGCGGCAATGAGTGGTTTTCATCTTGGTACTGAGTGGTTTAGAAAAGATGAAAAAAATTATAAGCAACTCAGGGAGGCAGTAAAAGGCTCTCCTTGAACCCATGGAAAGGATTTGGCTAACTGGGAAAGTCTGAGGGATTAGAATTGAATAAAGCAAAATAAAAGTAAGAACACATAAAATATAAAGCCTCTTTCTTGCTGTTCCCTTTTGAATATCCTGGTTTATAACTCCTAGTGCCTTAGGTTGGCAAACTAGATTGTAAGAGTGTAATGTGGAGATATAGCACCTTGGTAAGAGGACAGGAACATTTTGCATGAAATCCTGAAAGCTGCAGAACATCATTATGGAAACTGCAATATTTGGACTAGATGATCTTTAAAAGTCCTTTACAAAACCAAAGCATCCTATGATATTTGTGTGATAAAGCTTCTACATGCTTCCCCTCACCTAGTCTCTTCTTCCTCACCTAAGTGGGATAGTGTCTCACAAAATCTGAGTTATGCTTTTCCACAGTAACTTTTCACCTCCCACAAGTTACTTTATTTTATTGTGAAAGAAAAATATTTCTAAGTATCATTTTTTTTTGAAAGGAGAGCTTATCTCCGACATTTAGATTGGCAAAAGCATTTAAAGAATCATGTATTTCTTGTCAAGCTCCATTTTCATTTCTTTTAAGTGTATTCTTCTTGTTCCCCCGTTCTTCCACATATTCTAATGCATAAATAACATCCTATTGTAATTCTTTTTATCTGACTCTTCTGTTTACCTCCTGCTGCATGTGGAAAGCTTAGAAAAAGCCTATGGAGTGGAATATGGGTTTATCTCTATACCATATTTAGTAGAATAAACAGTGGGAACTGGGAAGAGATCAGCAACAAATAAAAGCTTTAAAAGAGAGGAAGAGTAAAACATGTCACATAAATGGAGCTTTTACTCTCCAGTGTTTTAATGAAGAGGCCCTTTAGGTGCATTATTTTAATTTATCAGGAGCAAATGGCTTTAAAGGTGAAGTCAGATAGTTCCACCTTCAAGCAAATAACATAAAAGTGTTTACAAAATCATTAGCAGTTTTGAAGACAACTAATCCTTCTCCAGGTCAAATAATTTAGGATCGTCTTAAGCACAATTTAAGAGACAGCTTATACTAGGAAGCGTGAATGACTAGGGAACAAGTTGTGAGAAGAGAAATATGCCATGACCATGATAAGGAAAGATGGTTTCTTGTCCATCATGCTTGGTTAAGGAGATATGACTGTAAGGTGAAATATTTGCATATAGTATTGTTTTGCATGGTCTGTGGCTAATGGAAGCTTTGATGAACAACTCTTTTTCAGCCTTTCTCCATTATATTGCAATAGTTTGCTCCTTAGGCAGTGCTGCTATTTTAACTTCTCTCTACCTACAGAGTGTCTGAGACTTTAAGTTATGAAAAAATCTGGAAGCAAATGTGTACCAAAGTGTTTCCTCAGTTACAGTGCTTATTCAGACTTCAGACAGCTCCTCCCCGCCCCCCCCCCAAAACAAAACACCTCCCCCCCCAAAAAAAAAAGAAAAACACCAAAACCAGCACTAAAAATAACCCTCAACCAAACACAAACCAACCAACCAACCAACCTATTAGGGCTTCATTCAACCTCCTATCTAAAGAAAGATCAAAACCTTTAAATTGACAGTTTAAGTCTGAGGTGAGCTGAATTGCTTCTTGGATGTATCCATCTCACTGTATTTTCTCTAGTGGCAGCCTAAAGGTAGGAAAATACTGATTTGAGTACTTCAGTGTGTGCAATTCAGTTGGGTGAGTACAGACTTCTGAGACCTGTCTCAGAGGCAGAAGAAATGTTCAGAATAATTTCAGAAATGTTTTGTCTTCCAGAAATAGCCAAGGACCAGCAACAGTCACAGCAATTTGCATCCCTGCAATTCAGAGGTTGTGTGGCCAACTGATTACTACTGTAGTATTTCTGTATTGTGTGCAATGTTGCAAATGACTGTATCAGAAAGGTGCACACCCATTTTTTTTCTTCTCCTTCTTCTCATCTCTTTTTCTTCTCACCTGCTATTCATTTTGTCCTTTTCCTCAGTGTACCTGCTCTGAAGCATACTATAGAAACTGGGCAGAAGTGACTGCCCAGTCAGCTGTGCATCCTAGTTAGGAAGTACAGAAGTGCTCACTTTTCCCCACAGAAGCATCCAGGATGAGAATACAAGATGTCATAGAAATCCTAGATTGCTGAGATAGAGCAAAGGGTGTATGATCACTGAAAATTACTCCTTAGATGCCCTTGGCATACTTAAATCAATGGTCTACTGACACAGCACAAGTAATCTCTAAATATATGTATAGCAGCAACAGGAGAAACAACCACTGAAATAAATTCAAATGTGACTCATGCAGTGCTACTAAAAGGCTGTTTCTTCTGTCCTGTATGATATCCATTCGTTCTTTCTTTGTTTTTTTAAATCATTTAAAATAAAAGTAATTTAGGCTTTGCAATATGTATGTTCTCCTAGGTAACCCGTGATAGTGAAAAACACATCAAATCATACAAAAGCTATCATGCTACGTTAGACTTTTAAGAGACATATCACTTGCAAAACCAGTAATGGAAAATTCAAAACCCTCCTATAAAAATGCACAGCAAGCAGTTTTAATAATTTGGGGTCTTTTAAAAGAACAGTTCAGTTAGATATGTTTGAATTTAGGATTTGGATTTTTAACATTACGAAAAAATCTGCATATTGCATAACTGAAAGATCTGATCAGGCATTCAGGGGATTTAGGATCACAAAAGGGAACAGACTGCATTTAATTCTAAAGCAGAGGACTTTCTTTGGGCTGTATCATTAAACGCATTTCCTTTTCTCTGGTGGAAAGACAAAGGGAAAAAAAAAATCAAGAAACACTAACAAGTAAAGACAAGGTGTCTGGATAAAATGCTGGCAACTAGCAGTGGTATGGATGATTTTATAGAGGTTACCGGATGGAAAGTGCAGAAAGTTTCTATAAATTGGAAGAAGAAATTTGAGCTAGGATCCCTGAAAATTAAATACCACAGCCATGTAAATCTAAAGTAGAATGAGAGGCAGACTAAGCTGCAATAGTTTCCTTGAGCTCATTCTTACTGTTGCATGGCTTAATATCCTCCAGAATGTTATTCGGGATATATCCACATGAGAGCAAGGGAAATAATAGTCAATGGGAAAAGTGGCAAGATAAAATGTATAAGAGAGAAAATTGCTCTAAAATGTTCCTCAGAAAATGATTTTTAATATCAGAAGACATTTTCAATCTATATTTTAATTCATTTTTTTTCTGTATCTCAGGCAATTGGGATGAGGGTTTTAAGGCTTGCACATCTGTTTTAAAAATCACCCAAATATTGTTTGGTGGAAAATTCTTTCAGGTGTGGAGGTTCATCAAAAGGTCTTTCTATCGTTCATGCCAACATCCACCCTTCATGTGTTTTAAATGGTATGGGAAAAGACAGGTGGGAAGAAGAATTTAATCCAAGAAAACAACAGCAAAGTACCTACCCAGGCTGTGAAACACATTACAACATATTGGATCCTTGTTTCTGAATGTATTTGTTCTGCATATTGTTCCAAAGTAATTATTGCTGTTGTGGTAGGTGACATCAATGATGCTTTGCTAAATAATGCTGTGCTCAACATCAGCTGAGAACTTCACCTGTAACATTTTAGAATTCTTATTCATACTTAGTTATGATTTTTTTTTCTATAGTGTTCCTAATGAGATCACACACAACGGCAATAATTAATCTTGAAACTAAAGCACGAACGGTGGTTCAATATATCAGCGTTTTCTGTGACAAGAGACATCAGGTATAATTAAAAGAAGGGACAATGGACAGGTGGGAACTTTAATTATTGATAAAATAATCTCTAAAAAGACATTCCATAATAAACTCTTTAGCAACACATACCTTACTTGATTACTGCAACTCAGGTTTTTGTCACACAACCACCCATAAGCAGAAATGTCCTGTATTTAGATAGAGGAAGGTGCCGGCATACAGCCAGCAGGTTAAAATGCCACAAGGTATATCAGTTGTCAGCATGGGACCAAGTCCAGGGGATAACTTACTGCTCTGGTCAAAACAGCATCTCTCCTTCAGTGTTATGTAGGTAGGAGATAATTCTGCAAAACTTCTTCACTGTTTCTGATGGGCTATCACAGGCAAGGAGGTAGTCTCCCAAGGTACCAGCAGCTCAGAGCAGAATGCAGACTTTCAAATTTGTATTTGATGGGGATACACTTCTTTTTCAGTGGTTTATGTTTTCAGACACCTGCTTTTTTCCCTATTTCAGGAAGGGAACTGCTTCTTTAGATTCAGTGCTTCCAATTCCCCTCCTTTCAAGGAAAGTTGGGAGTGATAATCCCCTACTCTATAATGTAATTCCATTTGAAAGCAGTGCGTGCTTAGATACTCAGCAAAAGGAATTGTTCCAGCTCTTCTCCAAAACTGACAATCAGCACGAAAAACAGGGGTGGGGTGAAAGGGTTAGTCCCATTCCCTGGCAGGCAGGTCATTCCTGGTAAACGTCTTGCAGCTTGTTTTGTAGGCTATCAATCCAATTTACTATGTGTGTACTCAGTGGCTCTTAGAACTTGCAGAATGTCTCTGGATTTTCAATTAAGTGCACAAAATAAAGCTGCAAAGTTGTAATTTCTGTTTCTGTATTTAAATTTCCTTCTGTTTATTCACATGTTAGTGTGATTCATGTGTCGTCTGGAAAACCGGCAAAGGGCCCCCTTGCCATTTAAAATCTCCAAGGACATCCCTTACAGGAGGCTGTCTATAGAATGATAGGCAGCATGTGCTGAATGCCATGTCAGAAAGCAGAGACAGACCCTTAAAGACCGTAATTAATGTTCATTGCAATTAGTGAAAATTTTATGTATATTCCAAACAACAGATACGAGAATCTCCAGCATAATACCAATGCATAAGAAATTAGACTTTAAAAACTAAGGCAAGTCTCAAGCATATGGCTTTCCAGATGAATGATTTTTTTTCTGTTTTTTCTTTTTGCTTTCATTCTTTCCTTCTTCAGATTGCAAAATTGGTGTATGGGTGATAGCTAGCATTTGCACATAGCATTTGATACAAATAAGGAATGCAAATGTAGTTAAGCTGGAAAAGAAAGACTGATCTGAGGTATGAAAAGAGACCAAAAAACACAATAAACACAAGATAACAATAAATGGACCACACTGAGTTGGAGAAAGTTGAGCAAGGCGCAAGCAGGATTGATGGTCAGTAGAAGTTATTTATAATTTTTGTTAAGTCATTAGTAGTCAGGTCTATTAGTGAAATTCAAAGACTGGAGGAAGTTTAAACACCTCAGAGGCCAAGGAGAAATAGATGAAAAGGACTGTGCTCTGTAACTGTATAAACAACAAAGAAAAATTAAATTTGGCATAATGTATAATAATATTTGGCAGACATAATGCAAGGATGTTCATTTGATGAAGGAGACAAACCTGGGAAGTAATAACGGTGCAAGAAACACATGGGACTAACTGCGGACAGCAAAGTATTCATCAATTTGCAATGTGTAACAGCTGCCAGAAAAAGGCGGTGCAGTTTTAGGCTACATGCACAAAGACATCATATGATGGAGGTGGCAACAGTATCTCTACAGCTCCTATGTCATCCCAGTTACACTATTGCATGGTGGGGGTTTTTTGGCTGTACATTATCCAAAAAAGCTACTGTGAATCTGGAAAGAGTTTTAAAGAGCAACAACAGAAACGGTGAGTTGGCTGGAGGGATTGATCCCCTGGGGAAGAAAAGCTTATTTAAAAGGTGCCACCATCCTGAAAACTGCTTAGTTTCAAAGGAAGAATTAAAGTAGCTTGAAGTATTCTCACTCTTTCCCTTGAATCCCCCTGCCAATCAGATTCTTTTTTGTTTGAATTTTTTTCAGTTATGGGTTTTTGTAGCATTTATATATGGTATGAATAAGAATACAAAGCAAAAGGACATTCAGGGAAAAGCATGTTTCTATTAAACTGATGGTGTCTCAGTACATACAGTTGAGTTAAACTAAATAAAAATGAAGATGGAACTACAAATATTTGATCCTTAATAACAAGACTTTATACCAAGTAATTTAATTGTAAGGAAGCATAATTAAAAGTGATGATGTGAAATTGAGAGAAGGAAATTATATTTGAATACCAGGAACCCATTTTCACAGCACAAGCTATTTTGATGTAAAAAAAAAAGTGTTCCACTCTCAGAATCTGATAAAATTACTAAATAAATTTTACCAAATGTACTGTTGGGATCAGTTCTGTAGTTATGAACTACAATGAAGTTACTAGGTGTTAAAACATCGCTCAGCTTATCTATGATTTCATAATCTCGGCTGCTGCATATCATTTGTAAACCTTTACAGTGGATCTTCTTGGAGACCAGACTTCCTTCTCTTCCTCTTTCTCACCCACACATCTGTACTGTATACACATTTCACATATACAACAAAGAAAAGTTGTCCAAGAAACACAGACAATGTAAACATGCGTTATCCATTAACTGTAATAAGGCATATACATTTAAATTCTTATTTGGTTTGGGATAGGTAGGTAGATACCAATTCATTTATTTTTGTCACCAAGCATGAATTAAAAATCTCAGGATTATCAAAAATATAAATGCCAAAGGAATAAGCTGTTGGTAGCACTTAGCAGTGTTCTATTAACAATCTGCATCTTTGGCTTTTTTCAGTACTTTTACTTTATTTTATTTTATTTTCCAAAAAGATAACTGAGATTGAATGGTGACAGGAAACTGCAGGTTACAGTTGTCTAAAACTTAAGAAAAACTTTAGGACTTGTTAACAGTTCTCTAAACAGGAAATTTATTCATTTTCATGGAGGAATTACTGCATGTATGTTTGCCTATATGTATTATGGACTGAGCAGAGTCGGGTCCACATGATTAAGGAGCTCTGCTCTTTGACACGACAGTTTTGGGGAGAAGCATGACTGAAACTGATGTCATCAGTCACTAATGTCTTGGTATTAGGCAACAGTCTCCCATGTTGGTCCTCAAATCTACATTAACACCTCAAAGCAGTGCATAATCATTTATGCTCTTTCTGAATCTTCCTGCCCCATTACCCACCTGTTTAACCACGGCATTTCAGGAGTCCCTCCCTTTCTCTCTCTGGGTTGTGCTCTCTACTGAAGGTCTCCATGCTGAGCAGATGTATAAGGCAGCTGGCCAGACTGGATGGTAGGCAAGGCTGCAGTTCTAGCAATTCTTTCAGTTCTGTAAATAAATTTCAGGTAGCTTCAATGAAGAGCAATAATTTGTCGTAGCCGATATTCAGATTTTAAATGTGTTTGTTTCTCAGACTATGTCTACAATTTTTTTTAAATGGATGGTGAATGTTGCTAAGCTTAGGGAGAAAAAGGTAGGGAAAAATAGAAAAGGATATTTAAATATTTCCTTTGCAAACAATTCTAAAGTTTCCCATTAAAATGACATTGTACCCTAAAGTTATTGTTTCATATTTAGAAAGTCAGCTTTTAAAACTGTAAAAAAGGGGGTTTATTTCTGCTTTAGAATTAAATCCCAGTACTTCCTCTAGTAATCAATGCCTTCTGATACCTCTGTAGCATAGGAACCAACATTGTGAAGACATTTATTCTGTCTTCATATTTACACTACAAACATAATGCATGAAATAGCATATGTGTACAATACTTTGTGTATATGTACACATAAATATAAAAATCATGCACACATTGTCTAACATTTTTTGTGCTATCTCATGTTCTATGGTAGACTTTCAGTAAATAAAGGATTCTTTAATCTGTGTTGACTGCTTCCTTGATGTTAAGATATTAAATGTTCCTACATTATTTAAATCATTAACATTATTTTTCTAGCTAACTGTCTACTGGCCTTATGAAGTATTTCCCATGAGCTGCGTGTTTTGCAGCAGCTCAGGTAAAAGGAGTTGGCAGCATGGTGTCAAGAATAAACTTTAAAAGGACTCTCTAAAAGTAATGCTTGGAAGGTATTCATTTGACCTTCAGTGACAGAGCTTATGCCTTGCAAATTGATTAATACAGATACAATATCAAATCATTTTTCATACAATTTTTTAATGTTTGTTAAATGCTGGAGCAGTATGTAAACAGAGTATTTGGCATTTTTATTAGGCTGCGGAACTCAGTCATTTCCTTTGCAACAACATCTCATAAACTATTTTGACAGTCTAATAAACTATAAAAAGCTGTGGTAAAAACTGGCTCTGAATGTTATAACCGTACAAAATGGAAAGAGCAAGAGAAAACATCTATCACTGAGATTATTATCACTGTTGCCATGGCAACCTGGTTGCAATGGCAATATCTCCATGGTTCTGCTGTTTGTTATCATCTTTCTTGATTTTACATCATTGAAATTGTAGTAATTACACTCTGCCTGATGAAAAATGCATGCTGTCATGGCAACTAAGTCAAATATTCTTAATCATTTCACCTCTTCAATCTAAAATGTAATTGTTTGTCAGTAAAATAGGTTATACAGAAGGCTTCTATGGACTTATGATTGCCTTAAGTGTTTTGCAAAAATTGTGCTTTTAGGCTCAAGACCCTAAGCTAAACTAATAGTCTACGATGGTAAACAATGACTCATTAGAGAAAGTAATCAGTTCTTATTAATTGTAGAGTAACTGTTTTAATGTGATAGAATAATGAAATATAAAACATATTACTTGAAATCGAATGTACCAGAGAGCATTGACAATATTGTTAGAATCTTGAGGTAAATTGTATGTGATTCAGATTCTGTATTTATTTTATTCGAGCCCGCTTACCACTTACATCTCAAGAGTATCTGCCCAAAACTTAAAATGCTTAGTCATATTCGTTGACTGTTTGCTCCCTCACCTCCACATATACGTTTTTTGTAAACTCAAGGCTGAAGATTTAAAACACTAAAGATAATCTAAGGGAAAACACTAATAAACATATCAAAATTTGAGCATTACATTAAAAATCAAATCTCTTGCTTCTCCCTCTGGTAATGTTCTGTGCATCTTTTCAAACTGACTGCAAAACACATTTTTGAAGGGAGCTCTGTCCAGCCTGATAATTGGGCCAACCATATCAGTTCTGCAATACATTGGGAACATTAATTTAAGAGGTACCAGTTGCAGGTAGAAATGATCAAATTCCTAAGTCTTGTTTCCCAGATCACGCATCACATGTTTTGTCTCCCAGAAAGCCCCTTGCTCTTCAGACTATCATTTAAGCTGCAGTTAATTGTTACTTCAGTAAGGTATTGTGATTAATTGCAGGGTCAGACTTGCGGAGGATTTTTTTTTTAATTGGCCCTGTTTGCCTATTCTTGAGTACATCTGATAAACTCGCTCTTGTCGCTTTGCAATAAAGTGAACTCTACTGATACTTACTTATTACCTGGTTTTGTGTGTGCACTCTGCTTTGTATTTTTTCAAGTCTTTTACTACTGTTCGTGCACAAGCAGATGGTTCTAGTTAAGTTGAGGCACAGTGTCAAAGTTTCAGCTTCAAGCACGATTGCTTGTCCTATTGATATTTTGTATACATCGAGATTTTTTGCCATCTGGGGAACCTGGAAGAACATTTCCTCAACACTCTGAATCAATTAGGGATTTTTTGTTTTGTTTTGTTTTGTGCTGGGAATAATAGTGTGGACCCAGGTGCCCAGCCCTGAATTATTTCTACTTCAGTAAGTTTTTCATTTAAATACTTCACAAATATTAATGAACTCTTCAGAACACTTCTGTGAGAGAAGAAAGTCTTGCTGATAAGTAACTGAGACACAGTGTAATAAGGAGCTTTATTCAGGGCCACAACAGAGGTTATGAGACGCCCTGCAATCAAACCCAGATTTTCACTGAGGTCTTACCTAAAAGATCATTGTTGTTTGAAGGCCAAATCATGGACTATTCACCCAAACAACATTCTCATTGGAATGACAGGGATCTTCCTTCTTACGTGAATCCTCTTGCAACTACATGGTGACTCTACTATGCATGGAATTAAGGTTTAGGGAAACTGCACTAAAATGACGTGCCCACTGGGAATGCACTGAGCCACTGGCAATTATTCCCCAGTAGGGAGCATGATTTCTCCCACAAAATTACTCAAGTTGAGCCACAACTCAAGCTGGGTAGAAAATTTGTCCTTTTGTAAGAGACATCCTGCTACTTTTAATTTAGCTGCTCTTTCTCCAGAAGAAATTAAAAGCTACATATGTCCAATTTCCCCAAGAGGGAATCATGCTGTCAAGCCCCATTACCGTAGGGAAAAGAAACCAAATTTAAAACAAAACAACAAAAAAACCCAATGGAAAACTAGCCACAAAACAAAAGAGAAATTTACCTACTGTACAAATGACTGTAGCAATTTGAAATTGTCCACCAAATGCAAATATCAGGCTCTAAAGCACAAAAGCCACAGGCTACTCAGTCAGTAAAATGGTAAAAATGGGTCATTTCCAAAAGACCTAAAATATGGCTCAGCATTCACCCTGTACCATATTCCTACCTCTATTGAACTTACTGCCTTATGAGTCATTGGGATTGAGACAAAGTAAGAGGGAAAAAGGCATAATGATCTTCAAATAAAATACCTTTTTTTCTAGTGACTGTCTTCAGGTTTCCATCCCAGACTTGGATGATGTTCTGTCATTTGTCCCATATTAATTTCAGTATCAGCTTTCTCAGTGGAACCTCTTCATGTTTATTGCCAACAGTAAGTTCCATTAAGTTACGGAGGTTGCTCTTTTATTTTCAGGAACTCTGGAGTCTTCACATTTCTTAATGTCATCTGGGGGTTTCAAATGCTTCCAGATAGGCACCTTTCCATTGACTTTAATGGGCTTTGCACCAGGCCATAAAACCCTGCCTTTGTTCTAAATTTTCTTTAACTAGCTGTTCCTTCAGGGGGCTGCTGCCTGCACCTTAAACACTAACAACTCTGCCTGGTGTCTTTGGTCCCTTTTGGCTGATATTCTCAATATCTGTGTCTTCAGGTGGAGCCTCCATTGAGATTACCACCGTCTGAATCTGCCGCACCTCTCGTTAGTGACACCTGAAGTGTAGCCTCCCCACCCACGCCACAGCCTGGCTGCGGCCTCCTGCTCTGCCCGATGGCTGCTGGTGGTCTGCAGACCCAAAAACTCCCATTCCTCTCTCCTGCTGGTACACTTGTCTGTGACTTGAGGTAGGTTTTGGCCTCACAGACTGGAAATCCCAGTATAAGGAAAGCAAACATTATGATTTAATTTATGAATTAACAATAGTCTGAGAAACAAAAGAGCTGATCAGGGGATGAATTTCTTCAGCCTTTGCTTTGCTTTGCCTGAGCCACTGATGGAGTGGGAAGCCTAACTTCTACCGCTAAATAATACAGCAAATTCTGGGTGAGCACGTAATCACCACTAGCAGAAATTTAGCCAAAGTAAATACAATTAATTAATTGATTAATTAATACCTTACATCTGCCTTCTCTTGCCTCCTCTACTATTACGTATAATTTCTCCTAAACAACTTGTCATTCCTGTTTGCACACAAAAAAGATGTGGTCTTTGTGCAGAATAACAGTCACAATTTAAGCATGATCTGGGCTGGATGCAGGACCAAGACAGAAGGATTAGTAGTAGTCCTGTCTCTGTGCCGTAGGCCCTAAATTACTAACAGATAATGGATTTTTGTTTGCTGACAAGGGAGAGGTTTGTGCCATGACAACAAAAAGTCAGTTTTTCCCATCAAGTGCAACAAAACAATATTTATGAAATTTCAGGTTGTTAAGAATTTCTTTATGGTCTTTGAGACTGGAAAATATTTGTGAAGTTTAATGTGCACAGTACAAATGAAAATTTAATATTTATAGTATAGACAAGCTACAGAGTTCCACATAAGGTCATTTGGCAGGTGACTTTGCTAGATATCTGTTAGGATTGCTCTTAGAGGTATACTCTCTGTGCTGTGAATAGCATCTTCTGTGCAGATCTGTTAAGCAATAAAATTTGTCACTTTGTCGCTTTCCTGAGGACAAGAAGCAAAGAGGTAAGTTTTTTTCTTCTGAAATGAAAATTACTGTTATAAAGCAGAAATACCCTGGCTTCTCATTTTCCATCCCATCTTTTAGTGAATATATGTGTCATTTGAAAACAAAAATTAAAAATTGAATAAATTGGAAGATACTTTCATAATATGAAAAGGTTTTAGCAGAGTATGCTGTGTGATTCCTTGAGATATTTTTGATCAACAGAACAATGTAACTGCTCAACCTAAGATAAGTAAATAAGTGCTGGATGAGGGCATAGAGCATGAAACAAAAGTAGAAAAGAAGAAACCAAATATGTCTCTGTATTTGTGGTATTTATGGAACCAGACAGATTCAGTAAGGCAATCTTCTGCAGTGTATTGATAGATGAATTTTTGCTGCCCCTACTTTTCTCCTGCAATTTCACTAAATATTATTTCTCCTGTTGCTTTCATTCTTACTGATTCTTTGCTGCTTTATTTGTATTTATACTCAGAAGCTATAAAACAAATACAGAAGTGGCTAGGCTCTTTGCCACAGAATGTCTTTGTGGTTACTAGGGATTGCACAGGCCTCTGAAAATAATTGTCTGTTAAGAATAAACATTATGCTACAAAAAGCTCATTTTGAAAACTGGAAAAGTTCTAGATTATAGACAGTTGTTCAAGAAGAAATCTCAAAAGAATTTTTTTGTGTGATCTTAAAAAGCAATATTAAATATTTCCACAAATCCTTAGGGCAGAAATACTATTAATGTGTAGAAGTATGGGAAAGACCTTACATGTCACTTATGGCTCAGTAGGTCTTTCATTTCAAGATGAGACATTAAATGTGAATTTCTATTTCTTCTTTCAAAACTTTCTGATAGCAGCCTTAAGGCTGGGTCTAATAATTATTTTAATAAAAGTGCACTCTGTAATGTGAATCTAGAACATAAACTTAGTTAAAAGAGCCTGGAGACAACTATCAATTCTTGCTTCAGAAAATATAATGTTATCTTATTTAAAGATCTTCAAAATCAGTTCAGTGGGTTGGGATAACAACAGATGCATTACTGAAGTGGTGCCAAATTCACTGTGTTAGGACTGGTTTTGGAAAAGAGGATCCATTTGATCACGTGGATTTTGCAGTGAAAGGTGTCAGTAGACTGCTGAGTGACCTGGCAGCTTACAGGGAGAAGCTGCCATATACATTTTAATGGCAAATAATGTGCAGTTCATATAACTTGCAGCAGATCCCTTCAAATCAAGAAATTCCAAGACAGCTTGTACTGATCTCACTTTATAATACCTGTAAGACAATAGAGAATCTCAAGCCGAAAGGCTCAAATTACTAATATGTTGGAGTTTTTTTGGTGTCAAGCAACAAGACTGGAAATTTACGGGACTTTTTTGGTGTGACAGTGAACCTTCCTTGAAGAAGGCTACACCAAGAATTCAGACTATTGCAGCATTATCCTCCTAAATGCTTGAAATGGTTGCATATGTTGCTTATCTCTCCTTTCTGGCATTTTAGAAGCCAGCTGAAGCAACCTGGTTAATTAACAATTATGGTGGCCCTTCAAGAACTGGAATGATTAGGTAGGCACAGGTGCTGATTTTTTATGAGATAGGTTCAAAGGTAAGTTGTAGTTTCTTGTGCTATCTAAAGAGTTACTTCTCATAAAAATAGTATTTTATTTGAAAAATTAAGGGCCAAGAAAATAAAACAGCAGTCCCTGAAGTAAGTTTCTAGATCTGACATTTTGCATTATTTTCCCCTTGACTGACTCTGTCAACTACACCATGGCTTGAGTTTCCTTTAAGATGGGGGAGAAGAGAGGTTGAGGAGATAAGTGGAAGTATTTCTGCAACAATCTCACACCACTGCCCACATTAATTTTCAAAGAGGAATCAAAACAGTTCAATACAGAAGTTAGTCACTGATTGACCTCACCATCTCATGACCTTCACTTGCATTCTGTCAGCCATCTGTGCTTACCTTCTTTCCCAGCTACACTGGATGTCATAGTATTAATTTATTTTCCTATATTTATATGAGAACCATATGATCCATGGAAAGCTTAAGTTCTTGTCACTCCAGAGCTTTGTTTTACCAGGATACATACTAGGCAAAGTACACTGAATTCTCATTGCATTCCTTGTGATGGGTAAAGTCATCTTGATTGTACAGCTAATGACCTGGGATGCAAAGGCTGATGGAAGTGTGTTTTGCTTACGCATTGTGATCCACTCTCTTCTTATTAAGTGTACAACATTTTGACAGATGCAACTCCCTTCACTTTCAGCACAGTCTCTGCTTCCCAATATGGTCTGGTGTCCCTTAAGCTGTTTTTGAAAATTAAGAACTTCATAAAACAAAACTAAAAGAAAAGTGTATTATTTTCTAAAAAGAGCAAGTTAATGAGTCCTTCAGTATTTCCAGTATTTCAAGACAAGTTGTTTATCTTTTCCTTCGGATCTTTTGAGGTCTGTGAGACTTTCTTTAATGAACCAGAATTTAGCAATGGACCTTGTATACTAGAACTGATATATGGACAGGTAACATACCCTCTTCTAGATTTAGGATTCTCAAAGGTAATAATAAGACACTGGCAGCAGATAGTTTCAAATTACTTTTTCTTTCTAATTGGCAATTAGGTCTAATTAACTTTTAGTTAATATTCAATGATTTCCTTTAACAAATGGAACCCTGATGAGATCACATCTGTTATAGACCACTTGGTTTAAGTCTCCATTTTCTGCATATTTCTATCGTTTAAAATTAATTCAGCTTCAGACTAAAAGAAGATCATGTATCAGCTGGAATGAAAGTATGCATTTATCTAAAGTTACCATGAGTCCAGAAAACTGAAACAGTAATTTGAAAAATAGCATTGGTATGTAATTGTCAGGGCTTGGTGTGGAAAACTTGTAGAGATCAAGCTGAAAGTTTTAATATATTGGAGGATTCTTTGATATTAGTTAGATTCTTTTTTTTGAAGTGATTTATAATATTGCTCTGATTCTTAGACCCAGTGGATAGAAATTTAAAAGGTCATGTCCTTAATTACTAGCTTCAGGGAGAAAAATAGACCTCTGGATAAATACTTATTCAAAGCAAGCTGAAGATTCTGTCTCAATGTATATGTAGTAAATATATTTTGCTGATGGATCTTAGAAATTAATGTTAAAATCTACTTGAGTCTCTCAGGATGAGGAACTGGAAATAGCAGATTACATTATATTAATGAGACATGAACAAGCAAATAAGTATACTTAAGTCTTTTAGGAACTCAGCTGCAAAATTTTATCCTTACATGGACAGTCCAGCTAACAAAAATAGAGCTGTTTGCATGAGCACAGAATATTTGTCTAAGTGAAGGTTTGCAGGACAGTCATTAGGCACATTTTGTTCCCTTAGCTTTCCAGGCACTGATTTCATTCAATATCTATTTTTGTTTATTGCTTTTTTATTTTCTCACATTGCATTAATATGTGTCATGGCTGGATTTTTTTTGCTCCTCACCCTATGTTTTTCCTTCTGTTTCTATCCCACTGAGTGTGTTTTGTGCAATCTCTAAGTAAAATAACATGCAAGTAAATCCTCGGAGACTGTCTCTATTTTAATCCTACTGATTAGGAAGACTTTTCTAACTTGTTTTTTCATCAGTTCAGTATTTAATAGATGTACAGGTATTGCTCATCTTATGTGGATTAAGGGACATTTTGGCCAGCAGAGCAATATCTTACTACTAGAGGAAAATTCTTATCATACAGGCCACAAAATTAAAGTTTGGGTATGACTTGGTTTTTGTATTTGAACATCAGATTCTCTTTCCATCAAAAAAAAAAAAAAATTTAAACTTTGCTTGAAGAACCTAAGCAAAACAAAAATGTCAGTGCACAACATTTTTATTGTTAAAATGTGGTGCTAAAGTTCATGCAACAAGCAAAATTTACAGTGGTACAAAGCTACATAGAGTAGCTGGATGGAAATAGCAGAAGTCATAATTCTTCGTATAAACACCATATGTCATGAAAGTTTGTTTTGGCTTAAATATAGGGTCGCTATGTATCAAACCTTTGCCACTTCATTTTTGCAATTCAGGATTTATTTTTTCTCCTGTCTTTTGACTTGAACTCTAGTTGCTTGAATGCAAAAAAATAAAAGAACTTTCCTCAAAATCAGCAGTGTGCTACTGTCACATTTCTCTACCTAATTTGGATCCCAAATTTCACCTTTCCCTTGGATATGATAGGCCTAGTTCAACTCTCATTTGCCATGGTTCATGCTGATGTGAGTACACTGACACTGTAGAATTACTTCCAACTTTCATCTGTGACAGTGAAATGGGAATGATGGCTGCTCAGTTTGCTGCCAAACTCTTCTGTAATGTAATCTCATTAATTTCCAGAAGTCAAGTAAGTCTTGGTCAAGTGGAGTCCTTCCATAAACAATCCCACAAGTTCTTAGGAAAAGAGTAACTATATGATAGTCTGTGGAATATGTTTTAATCCAAAACCAAAAAAAAACCCCAAACCTCCAAACCTTGAATTCCTATTTTTATATTTAAATGCACTGTACAGGTTCTGTACTTCATTCTTAAAAGCAAGGTCCTAGCATCTTAGAAAAATGTAGAATATGATAGTACTTCTTATGAAAGTATGGTTGTTAATTAGTTCTAATGCTTTGCCTAGAATAGGCTTTTGTTAATTATATATGCCTAGGTTAAATATTAATGGTTAGCATTTATAAAGAGCTTTGCATTTTTTTAAGTACTCAGCAAACATAAACTAATTATATGTCACAATATCCTGTCTAATTAGATGACTGTGTAATTTCCCCACTAGATACATTATTTTTCACTTCCTGTCACTGAACTATTGTGTAGTATTGCTTTACATTGCTTAATGGTTTGTTTCCATTCCAGGAACAATTGATGTAGAAGGAAAAAAAAAAAAAAAACCATGAAAGCTGCCCGTGAAATTTCATTTTCTCATTGGAAAATCCTATGCTTGTAGTTTAATTGAAGGAAAGAGTCCGTTTTGCTGAAGCTCCTGAACAGGTGGGGGGAAAAAAAAAAAAAAAAGAAAAAAAGGTGGTTTCTTTGTGCAATGTGGAACTGTTACATATGGTGTTTTCCATACAAAGTATTTTGGAAAGTCTTTTTGCTCCCAAAGTTTGGTTTCTGTATACTAAATAAAAAGAAACACACCTTACATGTCCCCTTTTGCAGGAATCTTTCGAAATCTTTCATACTTCTGGATTCTGGCCTAACCCGCTCTCTACTGCTCAGAAACACTTGCAGCTTGTGGTGTATGTAGCATGAACAGATCTTCTGTGCGTAATTCCGGACAAAATGCATGTTCCCTTTGATCTTAACATTATTAAAACGGTATTCACTGATACCTGTATATTTGTCTGCCTATTTTTTTGTTACCCATTTTTAACATTTCTGAAGACTACAGTTCTGGGATCAGTTTGAAATGGAAAAATGAAATTTATACCTTGAAAATTCAAGTGATATCATTAAATTGAGAATAGCTTATCAGTAAATACCTTACGTAGTGTCTATCTGAGCTTAGCTTTATTGGAAATGGTGAATTTTGCTAATTTTCTCTTCCCTTCATTTGTCATGTGAATGCTGAGATACATCTGTGACAACTGATGTCACTGCCTTTGCCGAATGGCAAATTGTTTTGGAAATGTGTTACATCAATGTACCAAGAGTGACTTAAAAATGGATTTCAGAAAACTTGTTTCTTTCTTTCATGTAGGACGAGACCTGTATCTTAAGATCTACCTGTCTGTGATATACCCTGCCACTAAACTACACCTTGGTATTTACCATATAAGCTTGAAGGAGCTTCTCTGCTTCTGTTTTCGTGACTTGCATGTGTCAGACCCAGAGTTTGTTAAGATACTACTAAAGCTACAAGATTTTCTTTTATGATTTCTTATTTGAACAGGAAATAACTTGAGTCAGGACCTTTCTTCTTCCACAGAACAGCATCCTGGATACTGGGACATAAAAAGCCGTTTATGCACCATGGGCAGAATGAACAGCCATTTTTTCTTAATGCTTGGCAAGGTTATGAAGTTGTCAGTTTTAGTTGTTGCTCACAGTTGTCAATTTGCTCAAGCAGATCCTTGGCACCAGAAGGTGACATGGCATCTTTCACTGAGGCACTAACAAATAAATACATCTACACAAGAATTTTTCTTCTTTAAAAGAATGTCTAATGGTTAAATTCCTCATCTGTGATTTTTAGAAGGAGCTATGGCAATGAATGAAGTGCTCAAATCCCACTGAAAGTCAAACATATAAAACTCTTAGGCACTTAAATGTTAGTAATGCCTGTTCCTAGGACTTGACAACATAACAATTGTTCAAATCAGAAAACATGTAAGAGCAAAGCATTGGTGAAAATTAGGCAACTTATTTAGGTACTCAGGGAAGGACTGAACTGCAGTGGCAATTCTGACCCTAAATCACTTAAATATTTTGATCATGGTACCAAAAAAGCTCATCTTAAATTTACATTTCTGGTTATTTGGGCAATGCAGTTAAGTCATCTTTGCCACTATTTCTGAAGAAAGAACTATTTCATTCCTTGTGTAGACTGTGGTAAACACATGTATATGATGAAAAGAAAAAGGAAAGATCCATCTGTGCTCCTCACAACAGCAGCTTCAGTAAATGCAGAAGCATGAGTATGTGAAGTTTGTGTTTAAGGAAAAAGGTAAAGGAAGAAAGGTTTTCCAAAGCTGATGTTCTAGGGAGGTAACTATGCTGACTTATTTTTTGTTTCTGAGTCTGTCCAATTTAGATTTATTAGACACATCAAGGAAGCTCTGTGTCTTTTGAGGAGCACTGCCTATCGAAGTTACAGCTCTCGGGTTATGCAGGTCCTGCATCCTTTCTCACTCAACCCCTATTCATGTTACAGAGTTAGTTACGGGCAGGGTGAGTGTACCTAATTCATAAACAGATAGATTCCAAAGGTTGTGGCAAAGCACAGCTGCAGTGCAAACAGATATTAACATTCCCACAGCTTTAGAAATATGGTATTACAGCTCATGGAATTTAATAGAGTGCTACGCATTCAATTCCTGTGTCACTGATGTTATTATACATATGTTAGAAATCCCATCTGAAAGGTACAGATTACTTCAGTGCCTTTTGTTAGTCACTAACTCTTTAGAAACCATATGGAGTGGGATTTTTCAAAAGCATGTACCATGGATTTAACTCTGCTCGAGTTCAAATTGGAGACAGTTTTATCATCAGCTTCAGTGGAACCTGAGGTAGGGCAGCACCAGCTGCTGTAGAAGATCCAATCCTTTACGCTCATTGAAGGAAAGATGACAGAGGCACTCATTCTAGATTTAAGTCAATGGGATCTTTGGGTGTGAAAAAAACTAGTCACTGGCTCTTGTGAAAGAAACGGGACCTCAGCAATAGGTCTTCAGAGAATGACTTTGGCTTCAGCCATGCGTATAGACATGTTGACATAGGCTCCTCATTTCAAACAGTTTTGAGGAGCATGTGTGGTGGTGCATTAAGAGTCCTGCTGCAGGATCCAGTTCTGAAGGATGTTGTAAGAATGAGCTTAGTGGCATTCGTTTTGACTTCTAATGCCTACCTTCCCAGACAATATTACACAGTATGGTTTTAAGTAATATATGAAATGGCAAAAGCCACCTTAAGTGCTCAATGGGTACCTTAAAGCTAAGATTCTGCTAAAGCATGAGACAAGTAAGGGTGGGGAAGTGAACACTTTCAAACCTCCGTGGATTATACAGCATTTATAATAACAAAGAATTAAAGATAAATCTGCAGGACATCGGCTGCTTTTGTATCTCAGAAGAACCTTTGGGGGATTGTATACTTTTTGGAGGTAATTCAAATTCACATATAGTCCTGCTCCCAGAGCACATCTTGAGTGCAAAGTAGAACACCACCACTACTGGCCTCTCTTAGCTATTCTAGAGTGCTTTTCCAAAGCAAGTTAATAACAAATTACATGAAACTGATCAAAGAGTTACATCCCATTTCCAAATGTGCTGGAGAAATATAAAAAAATAATAATTTAGATAAAAATCAGGCACTATCATTTTAGTCTGAAAGCATTTCACATCACTTGTAAAGCTGAATGACTACAGAAGTGAAGGGCAATAATGAACTGATATTCTGCTTCAAGTCAGATTAAATTTTAAACAAATATCTGTATATAGATGGAGATTTATGGAGGAGTCTAAGGAGAAAAAGCTTGATATGCATTAATACAAGTATACTCGACAAATCTCCAACTTAACCCCAGAGTATTCACCTTATACACAGTGTATTAGTATTTAATTTTACCTGAGTATTCCTTTCTTTGTTGTTTCAGTCCTTTTCCACAACCTCTTGGGATATATATTTTTCATGGTATTTTGTTTCTATCCTAATATTTCAATGTGTTTTATTTGCCTCCTTCTGTTCTTCTCCTCTTCTGTTGGTTAGTTTTTGGAGGTTGTTTTTTAGACTTTCTTGAGATAATGAACCACAAAAGCCTGGCAACCTAGTGATGCAGTGTCTGTATGATACCTTCAAGACCTGAAACACAAGGCAACCTTCTAAAATTAAGCAATATGCTATCTTCTTTTTCCTTCCAAACCCATATTAAACTTCAGTCCTCAGGTTACATAGGTCTTCAATAAACACTTTCTCCATAACAGAATATTTTGAGGCAAATCATTTCTGTGGTCTGGCTTCCTGCCCAGCTCACAAGAACAGCGGGTTGGGTCAATTTCTTCCAGGTTTCTAGGTCCACAGCATTTCTTCTGAATAGACATGGCACGCATTTCATGGGGCAAAATGCTAGACTGTCGTACACTCAGAGCGGGGCCTGAGGGGAGGTTGACCTACTAGCCATGCATTTAGCCCTTGACTCAGCTTTGAGCCATACCTTTGAGCCATACCTAACCAAATGGGCTACCCCAGGGAAACGTAAAAGTTCTTATAGCTTCATGCAGCCTTTCCTGCATGAAATAGATGATGGTGAAAGTTTGTATCTGACCCTAAAATATAAATCAATATTATGCTACTAGATTTACCTTGACAACAGAAAGCAAGCAGGCTATCATTATTCCAGCACTGAATATTCTTATTTTTGTAAATTATAAATACTACTTTTTCCTCTCCACCTTCAGTCTTAAAAATGTGGTTTCACATTTCATTTAATGCTAAATGGTTCATTACATAGAGTAGCAACTTAGTTCTCTTATTATGGTGTTATCTTTCACTTTGTCAAAATATGTCTACTTGATAAGAAATCTGACAGAAGTTGCTTATGATGGGATCACTAACAGCCATCAGTTTCTCTCTAGCAAATGAAACTGTAACCATGGAAACGGCCTTTTTTTGCCAGAATGAAAATGAGACAGCACTCTGCTGCAGCCATTAGTAGAATACACAAATGTCCCTCAAGGCAAACATCTAAAGCAAATGGACTGCAAAGTAAGGAGCACTAATTTCTATTTATTTAGGATTTGTAAACCTAGCAGAGCAAGATATTAACAAAGGAACAAACAAAAGGAGGTTAAAAAAAAGAAGTTTGCATTTTTCTTTCCATTTACAAAACTCCTCATTTTAAATAAAAATACTTTATTCTGGTTTTATAAGTATAAGCTTAAATAGTACTATAACAATGCACGTAGATAATTCTGTGGTTTGATTGTGCCTCTTCTATGCAGAACATAATTAAAAAATATACTCTAGAAGAATGGTTGGGGATTTTTCAGGTTTTGGAAATGCATATTTTAATGCAAAAGTATTAAAAATACTGAGTGTGAGACTTTTTTCTTTCCCACACTCTTTAATTTTCAAACAACCCTGTTCATGTGGATAAGATACACCAAGGCTGATAATAAGTCTATTCTGAACACTATCAGCGGTCAGCCACAGGCTGTCAAAGACCTTTCAAGTGTCAGAATCTTCTTACTGTCCTCTTTATTCAGTACTACGCCCCTCTTGCTACAAACTATTTACGGAATGCATAGATTCTTTTGACAGACTCAGAATAAGTGAGGGGTCTTAAACCATCTACGATGTTCATCAGTAAGATGTATCTTAACTTGTTTGCCTTCTCCTTTCACATCAAAAATCATAGTTACTCTGGGAACAGCAATGTCTAGCTTCTGTTCTATTTCCAGCTCACTGAATAAACTAAAGATACAATTTTCCACTAGGATAATTAGTTCGTTAACCAAAACTGTTTAGGTATTTAATTCATAGCTAGCAATGGATTGGAATCATCATGACAATTACTTACAAATACCTTGGGGTGCTTCAAATGCCTGTGTGTCTGTAAATATGACAAAGTGACATGCTGTTACAGCCACTTTCAGAGAGCTGTTTCCTATAGTGTGATTAGAAATACCCACTGTTCTGATATGTTTCATGTAGGTCAGGGTTAAGACATACTTCTGGAAGAAGTTGCCTACTGCCAGCTTACTGGCTGTAACTGTAGAAAAATAAAGAACGGGCAATAACAGGGTAGGAATACTAACCTGAGAAGGCTCTAAAGGAAAAGTGTTCGAGCTTTGATAAACTTACACTGTTTGACCTTTATGGCTTTGTAAGTGTGTTAGCCATGTCACAAATGAACCAACACAGGTAATGAAAATGACATGGCAAAGACCGCTGCCTCACTGGAAAGTTACTTGGGTTTCCTACCTGCAAAATGCCCCTAAAATACCCCTTCCCAAATCAAAGGTACATGTTAAAAGAAACATGAAAAAAGGGAGAGGTGTCTTGAATTTTGGTTTTGCTTGATAGTGTTTTTTAATTGTCCTAAGCATATTTTTGGCCATATGTATGGGTATATATATGTATACTCACATAGACACATACATAAAGTAACAATAGTCAATTAACATTGCAGGTACGTTTGCAAAAAGCTTTTTCAGACTCAATTTTATATCTTCCTGAGTAGATGTATGTTTGGGAGAAAGCAAACAAATAAACAAATCTTGATATATTAGAAAACTAGTGTGGTAGGTGGTGGGGTTGGAATACACAAATAGCTTTATTTTCTATCTTCTATTATAAAAGCATAGCACTGACCTTTTGAGGAAAAGAACACATACCCAGACATAGCACTAGTTAAGTGCAGTGCTTGCACATATTAGTATATGTAATAGTTAATTAAAATTGGCAAAATTTCCAAGTAAATAGGTTTGTTATTGGCTGCTGGAAGCCAACAGCTGGAGTTATAATTCTCTTTAGTCCAGACATCAGAAAAAGCTTTAGCTGAATAATACTAACCTAGCCTGAAACTCCAGATCTAGAAAAATCAAAAAGATCAGTTAGCAGCTGAAATGTCTAGTAGCAAAATACATTTGATGTTAGAGGACAGAAAATAGATGATGTATATGGCCACATTCTCACTATTTGCATTACATTTCAAACTCAGTCACCTTTATCACCACCTAATACAGTATCTTTGTAGTTTATGATACAGACCTTTACTAGTTGCCCATGACTTGTTATTTCCCTACAAGATGGTGAAATATACCACTAATTATATTTTAAAACCCCCAAATCTATGCAAATATTATGATGTTTAAACTAAATGTGACAGTGATATTCTATTGCTCAAGTAGTTTAGTGTTCTGTATTATGGCCATACATATGTACTGGGTAATTTGCTTCTCAGCTTTCAACAGAGCATTTATATTTGTCCCATAATCCTGAATTGATCCAATACACTCAAGACAACTAAACTGAGAGAATACCTCTCCTAGGGTCCTTCAGTATTCAATAAGATGAGAGAAGCTCACATAGAGAACGATTCAGCCACCGAAAATCTAAAT
Organism: Falco biarmicus; assembly: GCF_023638135.1. NCBI lineage: Eukaryota > Metazoa > Chordata > Aves > Falconiformes > Falconidae > Falco > Falco biarmicus. The sequence goes on along the minus strand of NC_079290.1, from coordinate 45,950,579 downwards.
GACATCTTGGAGGTGCTTATTTTTTCCATTGACCATATACAGGGCTGACAGCTGAGTTCAGGTAGTGCCTAAAAGCAAGTGGATGAGCGTTCTGTAGAAGTAGGATAGGTCACCTCATATCTAGAGAAGAACAGTTCAAACATTTGCAGTCAACCTAAAGATGCACGGGTCCGAAGCACATTTTGTCACAGCAGCAGCACCATTGATATTGCTACTGTGCCAATCCTGTATGAACAAAAGCAAGAAAAAGAAGAAAATGCAAAGAAAAAATCAGATCAGCTAGCAGGAAGAAGAGAGAGAGTGGTGTTCCTTTTAACTGTACTATAGATGTTTTCCCCTTTGAGCCTAGCTCTGAAATAAAGCTAATTGTGCCAGGAGAGACATGGCTGGAGCTGCAAGACCTGGCCCCTTGGTACATAAATTCCAGTGGGCATGTGCCATGCATTCACCCAGAGGCATCCACTCACTGCAGGGCACAGAGCTTCTGCACAACAAATTCAGTTTTACCTGTCCTTATTAATACTGCATTGGGCAATGTTCTTCATCAAGTAAATCAACAAGTTGAAATACATCTTAGGAAAGCTTCTAGATTGATTTCTTCAACAGATCGCTCCTCACTGGACTTTACTGAGCATTTCTGCTTACCCTAACAACACCAGATCCCACAATACTGTCAAGCACTATGGGTACAGTGCTCTACTGCATATGGTTATATTGAAAAAGGAACTTTATATGTAGCTTATGGCCTCTGGTAACTTCAGTTATTTCTGTCATGAAGAGCTTTTTGTGATTGTATGACAAAACAGGAATGCTTTTTCACAGTTATAGAGACAAGTTATTTTCAAACAAACAAGTTAATTTAATTCCTGCCTCACAGAAGTGATGAGAAGAGTTCCAGATACTATATGCTCTTTGGATTCAGAAATTACTAGGTTGCATCTTGCTATTTTCATTGGTCCTGATGATGACCTTAGTGATGTTTATTGCTGTTTATTATTTTTTACAATTGATTATGAAAGGATTCTGCTTTATAATGTAAGAAAACTCTTTAAAAAAAAGGATGTGAATAAGTGTGCTTGTTTCAAAGTGCAGATGGAAACAGGATGTTTGACACTTTGTTTAAGGAAATATATTTTAAAGATCTAATTACGTCTACTATCAGTGCTGTTCTTTGGGACTATATACACACTGACTATCCTTACCTGGCTGTAGTGTCCTGAGATTCTTAGATGAATCAGTTATAGAAATTTACCTCTTCCTACTGCTCTATAAAGAGACTAGAAGGTTTAACTTCTTACTCTGAAGAATCACATCAGTTCAACACCTAAAGCCAGGCAGTCTTAAAAGCAAACCTTGACAAAGGATCATTGCTTGTTCACACAGTTTGTCCCTTTCAAATAACCCATTTCCCCCAGACCAGAAGAGCAGGTTAGGAACAAAGTTCTTGCTACATGTAAGTATGCTACTTTGGTTCCAAACGTGATTTCAGTTTTTGCATTGGCAGATACTATCCTGCCTGAGTGCACAAGGTGAGTATCTGCATCATTTGGACCATTAAGTTCAGGAATGGCCACTGAAATTACTCATGTTTCTTCATTAGTGTAGCATCAGTACTTCAATGAATATAAAAGAGAGTATTCTCCTGACTGATTTTGTGGTTTTCAGTAGGCTTGGGCATCTGACGGTGCTTTAGGAGCTGTGCTATCTGTTTTAGCTTGGAGTAGTCTGGACATCATGAAAGTATGTCTTACAGGTTTTCCTTAACAAGTGAAAACACTCCAGTTATCAAATAAAATAAATTGATAAGCAATGGGGATCTGCACAGAGAACATTAAAAGGAAGATTGATCAATAAATCTGGTTACTTTTAATTGCTCTAGTACATGTATTATAGCGATACGCTCCCTGACATAAAATAAACCTGGTTTCAAAACACTAGGATAAATTACAGGGAAGCCCATTGTTGCAATTGCTGCAATGAATATAATTTCAAGTCATTTTAAAACCTTTTATATAACAAACTACAAAAGTAATCATGTGAAGAATCTAATTATAGGGAATATAGAAGTCTGAAGATCTCCCAGTCTAAAAGATCCCAGGTCTGTACAGTTTGATATCTAATACATTGTTGGGCTCACAGACAGTATGTCTGTAGGGATCTGATCATGATAATCCTCGGTTTGTTTCAAATAAACCTCTGCTCTCCTGTGCTGAGCTTCCTACAGCTGTGCAATAGCTTTTGCCTAGAAACACTGCCAAGAAGGAGCACAGTAACAGGGGTCAACTCCAGCCATGAACTTTATGAATTGTTTAGTGGCACATTAAAGGACAGCATCAAGTTCACTTACAAGCTTTGAAATGATCTTATTTCTAGCCTGGGCAGGTGGATGATTCCCTGTACATTTGACTCACTTGGTCAAGATTTAACCCATTGTCTCTTACAGCTATATCCTCTGCAAAAGTCTCTACTTTCTGCTTTTTATACTTTACATCAGTTTTACCAGAAAACCAAGTTGGGGGGAATCTGAAGAATGTTTAAGATGCACGGAGATTGCTAATGCACAAGGCTGCTTCTTGGCTTTTTGACCCCATGCCAAGTCCAGGAGAGATGCCCTTCTCTGCAGAGTTGTTTCAGAGTGGAGAACCATCTAGTTCAAACCATGACACACATGGCGTTTCAGGCTCAACTGTAACAAGAGCAAGGCTCCTGGTTTCTTTGGTGTTGACCCTTTCAATGTCTTGGAAAAATAAAACAGATTTACCTAGTTCAGTGATGTGCAGTTACAGGTAGCTGAAATTTGTGGCATCTGCTTTGCCAATCTTCAGCTTATACTCAAAAAACAAACAACCCACCGAAGAATTAAATTTTGCAGTGTCAACTTTCACAATGTCAGTACTATTACCTGTCCACCTAGCAGATATTAAATTTACCCTTGAATAAACTCTAAATACAAGGTTCAACTGAATCCTCATGAAAGTATGAACTTGGTTGCTCCCTGAGCAAAATCAGCTCCACTTTCATATCACCCTTAAAATACAAAGCTGATCTTTTTGGGGGGATGTGGAACCAAATAGACAAAACAACAGCCAAAATAATATTTTTTATCTAGAAATGATTAAGTCAAAATCCAGCTTCTCTTTTTTTAAACTTCATCGTCAGGTTGACACTTGCACTTTACCTGGGAAAGTTGTGCCAATAAATTTGCAAGCTAGCAGAGAGAGAAGAGGATGACCCATTGACCACAAACTGATGGGTGCTAGCATTATTATGATAGCAGTGTAATCCCACAGTCCCTTAGTGTATGAATCAGATTCAGCATATCCATATAGACCATATCCATGCAAGTGCTTTTTTTTTTTTCCTGTTATGTAGCTAATTGTTTTCTTTTTTTTTCCCCTCCTGTTAAACTTGGCAAAAGGAGGGATGCTGGAAGCATGAGTTGTATTGGGCTGAGTCTATTGCTTCCACCTACTGTTATTGCTGATACCTCCTCAGACAGGACACCTTTTCTTGGCCAAAGCTGCGTTAACATTACAGAGCAGTAACACCAATTATGGAAGTTTAAACACATAATTCAGGTGCATTTAATGGAGCTGAAATGGCTATTGAGCCTACCAGAATAGTCTTACAGGAGTTCTGGAGGACAGCTTTGTGAATAACTGAATTTTTTGATCAAGTGGATAAAGAGCAATCATTTGGAAAAAATAATGTGGACATTTATAATATTCCCAGAAAAAAGAGATCTGAGACTTTATTTTCAGGTTGACCAAAATATTAAATATTCAGGGGATCGTCTTAAAAAGTGGTAATTTTTTCTAAATAAAAAGTTGTTTTGAAATGAAAAAAATCAAAACATTCCACTTGAAAATGTCACAGTGAAGTGTTTTGACTTTTTAAAATGTTTTTAGTGAAAAATGATAAATTATACATGAATTTGTGGATTGTTTCATCATCTCAGACATGCATTTTAGTTAAAAGAAAGTTACAGCTGCCTTCATAGGTTTTTTCTCATGTCTCCAGTAAGCAATTTTTTCTTCCCCAGTTTTTGTCTTTTAATTTGTTTGACATTTAACATATATAGCTATCATAAATCTCAACAATTTGAACCATATGATTGTGTTAACAGTAGATCTGACTTCACTGAAAAGTAATACATTCATAGACACACAGACATACACAAACACACACACAGAGACGGACAGTTTCTGTTCTGAGTTACATTAGTTTAGAACTGAATAATTATTCTAAATTAAAATGAGTTATTTTGGAATTAAAATGATAAAAGGTTTAGAGCATTGTTCTGGTAGTTATTGAGAAATCTGTGAAAAGTCATGGCATGACCTATTGGGTGCTCAACAACATCTACATAATTACTGCAGCAATTATTGCAATGTTTTCTGTACTGTCTTGTATGATATAGCTTCCAAGATAGAAATTAAATACTGACATAATGTTATTTCTGTTTTCAAAGAGTTATTTGGACAGCTAGGGAAATAAGGTAGCATTCAATTTTAGGTTTTAAGCTAAAATACAATTGAGACCTGTGATTACTAAAAAACATTACTGAGCTTGAACCTGCTATTTCCTCCTATATTTCTCAATTTATCTGATTTATATTTGGGTAAAATCAAATCCTGAGAGTAGTAATTTCTGATTAGATCATATCTGTTATTTAGTGTCTGTGGTGATTTAATGCAATTGTTGCTAAATCTTGAAATTTGGCCAAGTGGTAGTCAACATCTTACAGATGAGTCGTAAAAAAATACCTTTTTTTTTTTTTGTCTCTGTACAAAATTTAAATACAGAGAATAAAAAAAGTGTTATCTCCCCTTTTGGTTATAAGAAGTATTTACACTTTCAAATCCTGTCCTCTAATACATTTTTCCATTCTTTTCTATCAATAGTATTTTTTTCACTATTTCCAAACTTGCTTTAGACCAAGTATTGGGAAGGGTTAAGAACTGATGTAGCTATAAATTATAAGGAAACTTTCTATCCTTTAAAACCATTGCAAAGATAAAATAGAACTAATACTCTATTATTTATTTATGTTTAAAGTGAATTATACCTCTGCAATGAATGTTACATCTCTTTCGGTTCGATATAAATATAGATTTTATTTCAATCATAATTGTTTAAAATGTAATAGTTTAATAGTAGAAAATGAGCTTTCTGCCTTATAAAGGCTTTGGGTCATAATCTCTGCTCTGGTAAATGGCTACAGCTCAATGAAGTTCCTCAATGTTCTCTCATTTGTTTACATCAGCAGAAAATTTTGGCCTCACAAATAAATACCCCATAGGACCCAGATGAAATGAATGGTCAAAAGATGTATCACACCGAAATGAATTTTCAACATGTTTGTGTTTTTCTGTTCTGAAATGGAAGAATGATTCAAATGAAGATCAGCATCACATCAAGCATCATGATGTGTTTGTGTTAGCTGACATTTTCCTGGTTATTTTAAATAAGTTAACTGAATAGAGCCTTCCAGTAACTTGCTTGTAACAGCCATGCTTGGAAGACAATAGCTTGCCAGGCTGTAATCTGGACAGTACTGAATCCTCTGCATTTCCCCTTGAGAATGAATGTTATAAATAGTGACTAACTAGAACTTTCAGACTTCAGAGCAAGATTTCATTTGCTGGGGAATGGTGTGGGAGTAGTGTTCATACAGAAGTGCAAAGAAAAACCAAGATAATTTAACAGTCTAAGTGGTTGTCTTTGTTTAAACTATTCCCAGGAGATGCTTTGTAGCCACAGTCTCAGAAGGACCGGGAGACCTTTCTGGAAAAAACATATGCCAACATTGTATATAACAAAGAGGATATGAGTTGAGATTTAATTTGGCATCTTTTAACCTTCATCAGTATTCATGCCTGTTTGAGACATCAGCATTACTTTCAGATTAGTCAGACATCATAGTATAGCTATGTTAGGTAAAACATAAGAAAATAAGTAAAAGTTTTTTGTCAGATGATGGCAATATTTAGTTATTCAAAAACATCCAAGTTTCCTTCTCTTCAAGATATCTCAGTTTTCTTATGTACTGTATTGAAAGTCTGTTTATCGTGCTTAGATTTACATTTACCTTTCTCTCAGTATGTTTGGGTTTTATTTTTCAGTCAATATTTCACCAACATGAAGATATTTCTGAATTATTCTGTTTCTATCAACAGAAATGCTAAATATAGTCTGCAGCGGTGGCTGCCTTCATTAATATGATTTGAAAACAACAAGCATGATGCTCAGTGCATACTTTATTTCTGCTAGGAGACATCACATTTCTAATTAAACTCAAATCATAACTGAATGAAAATACATGGAATTTAGCATGATTATTTATATTGTACTTTTAATTGTTTGTTTGTTTTTTTTTCCCAGGCAGAAGAAAAAATAATCATAGGGCAGAGGATGACATTTGAAAAAAATGTATTCTTTTGAGCAGGCTTTGTTGTCACAAGTACTATACTGACAATAAGATGTTTAGGACAGCTCTGTTTGTATCACAACGTATAGTATTCCTCAGGAATTAGTAAATTCACCCAGAAAAGGACCCAGAGATTTCTTTGCTATAGATGTTTGTAGTACTTCTCAGGAAGTTTTGCTTTTTTAGTCTATGGAAAACTTCTTTGTACTTAAAATGAATAAAGAGAAAGAAGGAAAGAGAGAAAGAGAGAGAGAAAGAGAGAGAGAAAGAAAGAAAGAAAGAGAGAGAGAAAGAGAGAGAGAAAGAAAGAAAGAAAAAGAAAGAAAGAGAAAGAAAGAAAGAAAGAAAGAAAGAAAGAAAGAAAGAAAGAAAGAAAGAAAAAGAAAGAAAGAGAGAAAGAAAGAAAGGAAGGAAGAAAGAAAGAAAAAAAGAAAGAAAGAAAAAGAAAGAAAGAGAGAAAGAAAGAAAGGAAGGAAGAAAGAAAGAAAGAAAGAAAGAAAGAAAGAAAGAAAGAGAGAAAGAAAGGAAGGAAGGGAAGGGAGGGAGGGAGGGAGGAAGGAAGGAAGGAAGGAAGGAAGGAAGGAAGTGAGGAAGGAAGGAAGGAAGGATAGAGGGAAGGATGGAAGAGATTTTTTTTTTCCCCAAAGAGCAGTAAGGAAGATGATGGATTAAAGCAGATGCAGACTTTTTGCAGTTATATAAGACTATTAGGTACCCTGCTTGTTCTGGCTTTTGTAATTTGTCCATGTCCTATTTTATATAACTCAATCTATTGTGAGCAAAAACATGAAATACCAGTATAGTTCATATTTCATTTTGTCAGCAAATTAGGAAAAAATATAAAAACAAACACAATAGACATCATATTTGCTGAGTATAGAACTGGGTATTTTTTCATATCAAAGGAGTCTGAAAAGAACAGAAGGTTAAGAAGATTTTTTTTTTACAATGAGCAGATGTGCTTGTTACTGTTGATGGACAAGCTTATCCATTTACATCAATTAATATCAACAGCAAGCACATCAATATGGAAGCTTGTCCTGACGCCTTGATTTTTTCCCATCTGACAGGTAATAGTAGGGCTGGGAAAATGTCACAACAATTTAGTCATGCTTCACTGGCTTTAACTAGTTCAGTGACAATGGGAATGCATCATGCTAAGATTCCTTATGATTCATAATGGTACTGCATTAGCCGGCTATTGCAGAGGATTTAAACTAGTCTTTGTCAATTAAGGGTTTAAGGTCAAATCCTCTTTATGGTTTTTTCATTCGTGCATTAAGTAAAAGCAAGTTAAAATATTTATGAGTGGCACTGAAATGTGGAAACTTTCTTTAGGAACCTGTCTTTTCATATTGAGTCATAACTGAAACCAACTATGTTTGACAAAGAAAGGCTATTTCATCACAAGGCATGGCTTATCCCTCCCCTTCTTTAAAGGCCTCAGCTACAATCTACTCCTTTTGGCAGGAAAACTTCTGTGGATAGAAACCTGTAGTCATAACTATTTTAGACTGTGAGGTGAAGTTATGCCTCAGCACATTTGACAATGATCAAGATATGACCATGATATATGCAAATTGAGTGCTTATCAACCTAAGAAATATTTAAGAAACAGAAGGGAATGCTGTATATGGGTCAGTGAAAGGGATGCAGGGTAGGCTTTCTGCTGTCCCAGCAGGAAAACAAGGCCAGACAAGCCTGGATAAGACGTGCTGTCCCCATGGCTCCTGTGGCTGTCCAGCCCACCATCTGCAGGGTGTCCATAGCTGGCTTCCCTGGGACTGCATGTCCTGCTTTGGGGACAGTTCAAGGAGCAGAGACAAGGAGGAGCTGCCAGCTCCATCCTGGAGCCTCCCCTGCAGTTCAGCCCATTCAGCCCCGGGGGGACCTCTGCACCTTTCCTTCTTTTACAAGTTACTGCTTGGATTGCTGCTGAGTTTTCCTTCTAAGGAGTAAGCAGTAATAAGCCATGCTTTGTTTATTTGCTTAGGTGTTGCCTCACTGTGTTCCATGGGTTGCACCAGGGTAGCTGAGAGTACCTTATGTTCAATATAAGCATGTTTTAATGTGATGCAACATTTTATTGCTTTGGGCTAGAAATGGCATGATAAATCTTTGTATGTAGGCACACATACATGCGCATACTTGCATGCTTTCTCCATTCAAATATTTCTGACTGAAATCGCCATGTATTCAGATGGTTTCTTTACTGCTCGGTCCTTGCAAAGGAAACTCTACTTGAAGTAAGAAAGGATTCGGCATTCAGCTGTAAGTCATTGATTTAACCTTTCTGTCATGAGAAAAGTAAAATCAACTTGCTTCCAATATAGTCAACTGTTTAGTTATATATGAAACTAGATCTGTGGAAAGGATAGGAAATCACATTTTCTATAATCAATCAATCATCTGTGAAGAGAAGTTTATTTAAAGTGACTCTTTTATGATTACTGATAGAAAATTATTCATAAAGAACTCAATGATTGATAATTGATATTGAGAATGTGACAGCCGAGAGGTTGTGCACTTCAATGGAAATAATTTTCCAATTTTATGAAAGCCTGTGAAACCAGACAATGTTATTTAAATAAGCTTATACTAATGGCATATGTACGTTGGATCAACAGCTTTGTTAGAAATTAAATAGCAATAATTAAAATTGTCTAGTCAGTCTATGCCAGCTATATGTAAAAGTATCAGCAGGAAAAATATATAAATACTGAGGACATTTTTACTAATTCAGAAATTGACGCAAACTGTTATAAAAACAGATAAAGAGCTATATATCCACCAAGTGTTTTTTACGTACTTACTAGATGCCTCAGTCAGAGACTTTGGCTCTGAAGTTGTACCCAGGTGTGTGATGCTGCCTCCACAGCTCTGCCCTGGTCCTTGAAACCATATTTTGTAGATATGAATCATGTCCTTCATCATGGAACCTTGAAACGTGATGTATCTTTTGTGCCCCCCACCAAGGTGATGGGCATGTAGCAGAACGTTTTATGCGAGGGAGCATGGATGTTCAGTCCATATGGAAAGGCATTTCTTGGGACAGCATAATGGTCTTGAGGAAACTAATGAGAGGGAAGTAACAGAAATTATCACCCAAAATCAAGACAGTGGCAGTTTTTCTGTGTCCCAATCGAGTGCATAGTATGGCTCTGAGAGGAATAAAGGCACTGAAACTCTGTAAAGGTCATCAGTTTCCCCTTTTCTTCCTGCTTCTCAGAAGCACTTTTTTGTAGAATCCCAGATTTCTTAGGGCAAGGTAACAAGGTACATGTCATTAAAGTACTGAACCTGAAAGTTTTTTAACTTGATAACTTAGTGTTCTTTTAAACTTTAGTCATAAAGCTCATCAGAATCAGTATGTTGAAAAGCTTGGGATTTTTCAAAGGTGAAAATGGCAATTTTCAGATAAATAAAAATTTGCATTCAGAAAATTCAATTTTTCACAAACTTCATTTTTCAATACAAAAAGCCTCCACAATTGCTATGGAAAACTCAGAAAATATGAGATACAAATCTGTCTTAAAGTAATTAGGAGACACTGTGTTAAACCCAGTGGAAATATGTTTATCAAAATCAGAAATGGTTTTGGCCTATTTCTTCTTATGTTAGTGGAAACACCCCATAACTTTTTTTTTTTTTTAATTAAACTATTTGATGGTCTCAGTGTTTAGAAGCTTAACTCTTTATATTTGCAAAAATCCTTATACTTAATATGTCAGGTGTATACTCCACAAAAATAAGTGGACTGAAAAGTAAAAATTGAAGTATTATGAGGAGGAGTTAGCAAAAGTCTCTTGAAAGGCTTTAAAAAGTTATTAAAGGGAAGAAGACCTGACAAACTGGAGAAAAAAAAAAAAGGAATCTGAGAAATAGAGCAAATGCAATGAAACTGCAGGATTTTGGCACAGATATTGCCCAAGAGACCACTAGGAACAAGACACCCAAAAAGCACTTTGCAAGGAATGAAAGAGCAGCCTTTGTGCATTCAGTCCACCGTAAGAATTTATTTCTATTCAAAATTTCAACTCTGATACCCACTGATATCTGATATCTTTTGCTTCACGCTTTGACATATTAAGGAGATGTTAAAACATACATATTTGGTCTAGAAAGTGTAGCTCTACAATTTGGAGCCAGCAGATATACTCTTAGAGAAACTAAGCCCAGTTTTTCCCTTTGATGTACTCATCCCACCAAAGGCAGTCGTAAATTATCAGCACAAGCTCAGCTGACAAGTGACTATTGTTAAGCAGCACCAGTGTGTGTTGCCAGTAAGACCTCTGCTTCAGTGGCACAGGACTCCAGGGAGCAACTTTCTTCCTTTTTGTTAGAAAGAAAATCAAGGGGTTTGCTATTCTGGAGGTGCTGTAGAAAAATCTTGAGAAATCATGTGATCTGTTCTACAAGCCAAAAGAGGTGTTTCTTCAAGGCCTTTTTTAAACCGAGATGTGCTTCTGCTTGCTCAAGCCCTCCCACATACAGATGAGGACATAACATAGGGCTATGTCTCATTATGCAACCTACCTCCCACATACATGTTCTAAAAGAAAACCCTGAGCAGCTGCATAACACTCATTTAAGCATGAATAGAGTCTTTAATACCAACACTGAAATGAGAGTGATTAGCACTGTTACTGGCACATGCAGCACCTGAGCATTCATAGCTCTGTTCAATGCAACTGATGGAACATCTTGATTTTTGTGGGGAAAGAGCTGCCAGATTTGTTCGTAGGATACGCCGCAGTGACTTATGGCCCAGGCATTACTAAACCTCCGCATGACACTGTTTCATGCTTACTATGTGACCAACATCAACCCCTCATTAATTAGCAGCTTATTGTGATTGTGCAAGAATAAAATAACAGGGGTGATGCTACAAGTTAGAATCACTGGGATGCTAATGGGATGTCACTGCCAGTGCCAGGGTGGACAGTGAGAGCCTTGCCTGACCCGTTCAACAGGCAGACATGCAAATAGCTGTCATAAGAGGTGTGCATCACACAATGAAGAAAAACTCACTGTTGTAGACGGATATGCTCTCTGACATCTCAGAGAGAAGAAGGAGAAATAAATTTAGACGTAAGCAAGGACAGTACACAGGTAAATTAGTCCTATTTTTATTCCTTGGCAAACTGAGCATTTTACCCACCCTGCCAGGATCACTGCCTGACCCCAGAAATCTCAGCTGCCGGAGGAGTATTGTAGAGGCTAGTAACAGGCAGCATGAAAAAATAATACTCATAACTCATAGCTTGTAGGCCATGCAACAGGGTTATTTATTTATTTAGGTTCCTGCAAATGTGAAAAAGCAACTTCTCCATACGGCCTAAATGCCATTGATGTAATCTGCAAATACCTCCTTATACAGCAATTTAAGAAACTTCTCTTCACACACTGATCCTCCTTCCCTGCTCGATCAATGCCCTGCTTTTACAATAGCTATTGTGTACCCCCATTTTCAAATAGAGTGAAAAAAGATGAGCCTCACAATATGCCCTGCAGGTCAAATTCAGGTTATATTGTCAGAGAAGGGGAGGAATCCATTTCAATGTTAGTGAGGAGTGGATCTATTTATAAGGCCTTTTTAAACCTTGCTTCATTTCACAGCATATATGACAGCTGATTTTCTCCAGCTGGGGTATCAGCTTATCAGGGAAACCAGTCCATTGGTTTCTAGTTCTTAAAAACAGAATAAATAAAACAAATGAACAAGGCAAAAGAGAAAGGGAACTGAAGAAAACAGCAGAATTTTTTTCCTCCAGTCAGCGCAAGGTATTATAGAAGTTGTGGCATCTTTCGTGATGTCCAGTGTGGCATTTAGCACGGGGACTTTGTTCAGTACTCCAGCAAATAAAAACATTTGTAAAAATATCCTGCCTTAGTGCTTTGTTTCCATAGTAGGAGACAGCATTTGTGGGAACTGGGCTACAGATATCAAAAAACATACAGGTGTGGGTTCTCACACTTGTTAAGTACTGAAAATCCAACCTTTGCTATCTGAAAACCTAACTTTTCAAATACTTAAGCACATGATAAACAGGAATTTCATGAGTAAAAACTCACTTCTGTTTAAGTTTTTGTAGGATTAACCATCTTTGTACATACACTATTTTCACCATAATGTTTTATACTTACTTTCCCTGTAAAATACGGAACATCTATTTCCTGTGGTGAACGAAAATATGATAAGCAGATCAATCCCCACTTTAATATTGTACTAAAAAAAAATTTATGTCTAACAGTGCCTGAATACAAGAACTATTTCTTATACAGGCTGTGAAAGATCTTCAGTTTGTGTATTAATAGAGGACCAACTCTTTGGCTTTTTAAAGAAAACTTTCAGAATCTGCATAATAAATTGCTTTGTGGTTAAATTTGTTAGATCAATTAGTTTCTAAAGAAGCCAATATAATGTGAAGCTTTTAAATCATCCCTTTAGATTACAGCACAGGAGCTCTGACCACTATCCTGGAGTGCTCGTTGTTCAAGAAACAGCTATGCTTGTATTAAAGAATGTTAAAATTATGAACACCTGAAGGTAATTTCTAGTCAAAGAGTATCTGACAGAGCAGAAGAAAAGGTAGTTTGCAGTGATTTATTTTTCTAATCACAAATATTTACATATTTATCTAAATTAGATAGTAAGAGTAGATGTCTATCTGTGGAAAGGGTAGAGAGAATTCCCATGCAAATCAGAATGCATACTCTATGGCAGGTGAGATTTACTGATATACTTTTGACTATTCAGCATTGAGAGAACGATGATTTGCTACAAAGATCTGATGGTTATGTGCTGTTGAACACTGGTGCAATCGAGAGTCAGGGTTGCACAGCTTTCCTCAAAGAAGTGCCAATAAACTCTTTCTTATCATGCTACCACAAATACAGCACTTCTCAAACATTTCCTAATGAGAAAGTTGTTGGGACTTCTGGAACTATTGACTTGTACCCTACAGTTTTTAAATGTGTACAAACGCCTGATTTTCTGACTATGCATCGGTTAAACATGTCTTCCTCTCTGAATGACTCAGCAAGAAGTCTGATAGGGGGAAAGGTGGACCTTAATGGTGAGCTTCTCATTACCACAGCAGCCTAAAGGATAAGCCGCCGCTACTAGTTGTCTAGGATCTTTCTATGGGCAGTGGAAAAAGCATCATAGCTCAAAAAGAAGATTTAACTTAGATGCCTGTCTTAAACACAGTGAAACAGCCCCTGAAAATGCCTATACCTCTCTACCAGTTATGGAGGTAGGCAAGAATTGTTAATGGCTGCAATTAGGAAAGCAACCGATACCTTTTTATAACTTCTAAAAAGTGCCTAAAAGAACTCAAATAACTACTTGCAAATATGTAGAAACTGCAATCCAGTATCTCACAAATTACTGGAAGCAATTATAAACTATTAAAAAGTAGAGGTACTAGCTTTCGGAAGGTGTCATTATAATGGGTAGGATGTGGGGCCTTAATTATGACAGAAATACAAAGCTTAATATTACTGATGGGCCTTAACCCAATTATATTTTGTGACAAAAACCTATGCTTGGGAGTAGACCAAGAAGACGGTTCTCTGGTGAAAGCATATATATGTGACAGTGAATGTTTAAAAGCTGCTTTTCAGTTTGGATAATATTAAAATTATTAATTCTTCCAGAGAGTGATCAGTGTGTTTAGTGGAGGCACGCGAGGATGCCTGGAGGTTGTAATAAATGTGGAGGGATGCTTTCAAATAGTCATATGGATCATATATCACCTGATAGTTATATAAATGGAGATGTTCCACAAGACCAAAATACTGTACTCTTCAGATTGCCTATTAATTTTAAGATAGTGTGAAAGATAGGGAAGTGTGATCATACTTCTCTGTATGGGTGCAGATCATCTATAATGGGACTGTTCTCAGCACAGCACTGAATTCTGTTAAAAAAATAAAAGGAACATAGAGCATGGAGACTCAAGTGCTGGCATTACCTTGCATTGGTAATACCTCCTTTTGCTTTGTCCACTTTGCCAAACATTTATTGCAGAAATACAAAGGAGAAAATATTGGCACATGTCTCTTCACTCATTAATATATTATTTTGAATCTGCCAATGCTATTTAAACCTATATTTCAAGGTTAAGTGGCAACCTTTTTCAGTCTGGAGATATTTGGTATCTGACTAGCACTAGTCAACACCCTTTTCCAAATGTCTAGACATTTTTAATATCACAAGAGTCAGAAATGACCCATGGGGGATCCAAATTGAACCATCTTCCCCGCTGGACACTGAAAAGTTCATAGTTTGTTTCTAGCATTGATTATGCTTCAAAGAACAATCAAAGTGAAGAACTTACCAACTTTATCAGTAACTAATACTGAATTTACTTTTCCTTCACCTTTGTATCTTACGTAATATTGCAGTGTACACCATTTAGATCATCAAGTATACTATTGAAGCATAGTTTCCATTGGACTGACAGAACATAAAATACATACAGACTGTCTCCTCTTGCTTTGTAGTTACAAAGAAATGTCAAAATATATGAGCAAATAAACCTTGCAGGGTTACAAATAGGCTTTGTTATACCAGGAATGTGAGATTTTTCTTATTTCGTGTGGCAAATAGCTGGACAGTGTTTTACGACCACAGTGTTTGTTCTCATTCTGAAGGAATATTTTCAAACTGTTCCAGCAGTTATGAGAAGCCACTTATCTCTGCACTGGAGACAAACTGAGAGGCTGGTCTTTACTTAGAACTCTTTGTTAAGGATTTACTAATGTTTAACTTCTCTAATCCTTGACACTGCCACTGGAGATGTTTGCTGAATGGCTTGTGCAAGTCACTTCACATCCTCTTGCCCCATGTCCGTGCCTTTGAGCATAACAGCAGTTACTGTTTCTTTAAAGTATTTTGACCTTTATATCTGAAAGGTAGTACACCATGAATAAACTCTAAAAAGGATGTTGCAGGAGCGTTTTTGTTAGTATCATTGTGATTATTTATAGCATTGGACTCCTGAATTACTGCGCTAACCTTACCTAAGCAGGATGGGTATAGTGATCCCCTCCTGAAAATCACTAAATAGAATAAGTAACATTTTTTTTTCTTGTAGTTTCCTTTGTTGGCAAGAGGCAGAAAGTTTTCAAAGCTGGAAGATCTTTGTTTGATTCAGTTGTTGAGGTCGATTACATTCTCCCAGAGTTATTTCCCTCCCATACACAGATCTGTGTGTGAATTGGTACAGGTATTACTCAATTACTGGAAAGTCATTTGGTAGATGCTTACAACAGATCAGATTTTTATAGCAGTGGCGAGAAGTGAAGGGAACACTGTTGCACTATTTATGCTGGTATCGTTTCACTGACTGCCCTGTATTGTACTACAGGTACAGTAGTTTTCACTTCCAGAAACTGGGAATAATTCCAGAGGAATGCATCTGGATAACATTTGCTTGTTACCCTCCCCAGAAAAGAATTAGTCACCAAGGGCCCTATTCATAAAAACTAATTCAGGCCATTTCCACATGAATATTGCGTCTTTATGTGGAAAAAGTGTGGAGCATGCTTTTTTTCTGCATAAAGTATCCTTTTCTGTGATTAATGGAGCTGTTTTCCCCATGTCTGTAAAGGGACACCTCCCTTGTTAAAGAGGAGACTGAGGTCTAGAGCAGAAGTGGGAGGGGGATGGGTAGAGAAACTCCTAGCTTTAAAGATTGTATATGAATGATGTTTGAAAATGGCTACAGTATAAATTATTTGGCTGCTTGAGCAGATGAATGCTTAAAAATTTAGAGGAAGAGGGATCAGTCCTTGCTGAACACAGAGATTTTTATGAACTGGCCTAACATTTTTCTTAAAGTTTATAGTTTCCTATTAACTTCTCAGTGTTAAGCAAGCCAAAGCTTCCGCTTTCTGTTGCACTTTGCAAAATCCTCCTTCCAGCAGCAATGAGTTAATCATAACGATACGATAGCTTTAACCAGCCTGCAACGTTGATAAATTGGATTGATTGGAATCACATCGTTAGCATGTGAATTTTGGTGGAATTTTAATAGCCACCAGGGGTGCACAAGATTTATGGCAGAGTCAGCTTATGATTTTCTTTTGGTTGAATGCTCATTTTAATGTCCTGTAACATACACTAGACCTTGCCTACTGTCCAGTTTGTGCTGTGATGAAGGGTTTTAACATACTGTAAGTTCAGATAATTACATTTCATGTGAGATACAGTATATAACTAAAATATTATGTTTTACTTCAATCACTCCAGGGAAAAGTATGGTTTTATTGAAGACATTTAATGCAGTTACAACCGCAGCTGCAGAACACTGCTTGAATGAGGCTGACATGGCAGTGAATATTGCTGGGTTTTAATGGATACAGCCTCAGTATTGTTTTTACCAAGAAAATACCTAGACAAACTTTTGTAGGAGTCATCTAGTTGTTTGTGACTTTCTCCAATGACAGTGAAATACAATGTCTTACATGCATTCAGTTAAAAAAAATGCAATGGAAAGAAAAAAAGAACCCCACTTTAAGTGAGTGGTTCAGACTGTGAGTGTACTGATTTAATGCTACTAGTGAAGATGACAAGGAGGAAAACGAGACTATTAGGACTAACTTGATCCATATGATAAACTCTGATGCCACTAGATAAAAATAATGAGATAATGTAACCCATCTGAAACATGAAGGAACAAAATATTTCCTGTCATAAGATCCAAGCCTTCAACTTGTTACACAGTGATGTATACCCCTTGCCTATGAATTAGAGATGTCTGTCAAATTGTAAGCACTCTCCATGTTTTTCATAAAGCATAACAAAATTTTCAACTAAAAAATATCCATGCATTTAAGGGCAGTAGAGTAAAACAGCACCAATGTCTTCTTCATTGCCATTTTTAATGTGGAGCCAACCCTTCTCGTAAGAAAATAAGCAAAGACATAAAATATCACTGCAGACTTTTCTTCATGCACTGTTTTCTGGGTTTCTCTTTATTTCTTTTTTTTTTTTTTTTTTTTAGTTTTACAAAACTATAGCCTGAGATTCTTTGTCATACAGTTAAGAGTTTGAATGCATAAAAAATAACTTAGAACTAAAAGATCCTGAGAACTAAAATTCCTGAATTATCCAGTCCACTACAAAGATGATCAATGCTGCCAGAGGTCAAAAGCCACAGAACTAAGAGAACTAGGACTGTTGTGGGGTTTTTTTCTTCCTCTGATCAACAGTAAATAGTTGTCTTTAGTTGCAATTGAATGTTAGCAACAGTCTTTTCAGGTGCAGAATCAACATTCCCTATTTAGCATCAGATGTCTATTGACCATTAAGCAACATAATTCAGAAGTACAGTCAGTTATCACTGTTTTGCTAGAAGGATGGTCCTCTGCATTTCTGAGTGCACAGAGGCTCCATACTGGAGGGCATGTTTAGTGATCATTTTGTAATGGTATAAAAACATTAGAAACCCAGAAATAAATGGAGCATTCTTTGGCAAATTAGATTAGCTTGAGCTCTTTCCACATGCGATTGGAGATGATCTAATTGGCCTGTGGCAGTAAGTAAGTTATGCTGAGTGTTTGAATATAATGCATGTATGTTTACAATAATAAATGCATTAGAAGCATTTTTATTGTCCATCTTTCTCTTAACATACTTCCTGTTAACATGAAGTGCGTAGTACTTGCTGTGGCAAAATGGAATATTGCTTCATACTAATGTAAATTATTTTCCTCTTCCTGCAATTTCACCTCTTCTTTAAATAAGGACAGATCCTTCAAAGCAGAACATTGTTGAGGAATAGCAGCCATATGCTACTGCACTGCTGTAGAGGGGTTTGCTTGGCACGCTTAAAAATGTTAAAAGCATAAAACATTTGCTACCACTTTGATAACAGACACGTATTATTAGCTTCTTTCTAAACTGGCTGACTTCACACACGCATCGTCTGATTTCAGGTCCTGTTCACATTCACAGACATCAGCAAATATGCAGAGTGTCCTTCTACAGCAAACACACAAGATACTCTCTACAATGCCATGACTGTTTCTGTATAGATGCATTGGTAAAGTGAGGCATAAGAAGTTACAAAACCTGAGGCAGCCTTACACTGACAGCCTGGTTTTGTACAGTGCAGATATTCTCAGGACAGCCACAACACACGAAATCATGAGCCCACTGAATTCTTTGGCATTTCTTCTAGGCCTCAGTGAGGTCACAGTTTCCCCCTGCAACTTACTGTGGTTGCGAAACAAATGGTTAAGACATCAGTTAGATCCTCTGAGGACTAAAAAACATTGTGTTTGTTTTCAGTACAGAAAATAAGCTACTAATAACCCTGCAAAACAGTTAATCTACCACCTTTTGTCATGTTCTTTTGATGACTATGAACTCAAACATCTAACGCTCTAAAAGTATAGATGGAGGGATGACAAGTGAGAAAGCTAGGGGCAGCATCAGACACACAGAATATCAGTTTGCTTTGTAATACTTTCCTTTTAGCCAATACATTTAATTTTGTGTTGAAATGAAGTAAAATACTACATAGTATTAACTTAGGTATATAGTATAATAATAATATTTCATTTTTTTCTTGAGGAGAAATCAGCATCCAGGAAAAAAAAAGAGCTTCTCATATTCAGCTTCTCCAGCTGTTCTTTATGCCCTTAAATCTCATTCAGCTACACTACCTGCTTCTTATAAACAATCAGTGGTGACTGAGTGACTCTGACTAAGTTACAATAGGGATGAATTTGGCTGTTAGTTGCTGTTAGTTACAGAAAGCTTTCTCTAATAGTGATTTCAAGCCTCAGAACAGTTTTCTAGGTGGTTGTGAGGTCTCAGACTCATGATTACACTTTGGCCTGCTATAGTCAAGAAGCAAATCACAAAGCCCAGTTCTGCAGAGATTCATCATCATGAATCTCATGGTCCTGACAAAGTAGTTCTAGCCTAATTGCTAAATGATGTTTCCTATAAAAAGATGAGTTCTGAAAGTCTGTATTCACTGGATGCAGAGACAAAAGAAACCACGCACAAGAAAAGGTTATATTTCTCACCTCTAAACCCCCTAGAAAAATATTAATACAGAATGTATTCCCTTGTCTAATTCTTTTTAGTTCTCCACTGATGGTGTTACTTTTTACTTTATATAAAAGAAGCTACTACTTATACCAGTATCAAAGACCACTGCCTTTATGTTCACAAATGTAAGAAGCTTTCTACATGTCTGACCTGAAGGAAATTGTTTACTCATTGTAAACAATTATACACACAGTACCAGCTACCAGTGACAGTATAGCTTTTGCATTTGCCCACTGTTGTACTTGGTGTGTATGTGCAACATAATTTGAGTGGGAGATCAAACTTCCATTGAAATGCTACCTATCTGCCAAAAGATACAGAAAATTTCAAAAGGGATGTATGCCACCCAAAACAACTAATACAGACCTAGCAGGACAGAAATTTTTAATACACTTTGATTTATCTTTGTCTGTTTTCATCATTGGTATCCCTTTCGACCCCAGGGTAACTACTGGGGCTGGGGAAGGAAGGAAGAGGTTTGCAATTTGCTTCCACTGCAGATTAGGCCTTGCATTTCTATGGTGCCATCTGTTTATTCAGGTCCAAGTTCTCTGCAGAAAGCAGGGATGAAACAAGGGGAGCCAATTTATTCCTTCCTCATTCCAAGGCTCTTCTTGAACATGTCTCTGCCCAGAAGCTCTTTCACTCCTCGCTGTTCCTCACGTTTCTGCTACAAGTGTCTGCGAGGCTTCCTGTTGATTGCTCTGCATTCTTCTGTTCTTTTTAAATTTGACCCGTCACTCTCTCACACCATCTTCGTCTTACTAAAATAGGAAAATCCTTTCAAACAGGTGTCAGTACCTTAGTCAGTTTGCATGTGGCCTGTTCAAGTTGATTCCCACTATTTGTACTACTGATCTATTAGTTATATTTACTATGAAGAAAATATACTACTGTGTGTACTAGCTTCAAAAGGTTTCTTCAAGCCTGGATGCAATTATATTAGGCCAAATAACAGCTTTCCACATTTTATTGCTGAACTAAAAAATACTGGTTTTCTCCTGTATGATTTTGACCCCATCTCCAATCCAAGTTCGTATCCATAGATTTTGTAGGAATGTAGCTGATGTTCTTCACAGAATGATCTCCCTTATGGTTGCTACTGGAGATCTTACTCATCTGAGAGGAGTTTTCTTAAGAGAAAGTGTGAGATGTGGATGCACGTTTATACCTAGCACTAGTTTTCTAGCACAGCTTGAGGTAACAGACTAACATTATCTTTCAGCTCAGTTTGCTTTAGCTCTATAGTATATATCTGTGCTCCCACTCCTGAATGTTTCAGGCTTTTCAGTAGTATGATTCTCATCTCTGTGAAGTCCAGTTCAGATTGCTCTAGAACAGTAAAAAAAAAAAAAAAATCCGAAACCTTAATGTTGTCATGATATAGTTTCTCCTTCACAGATGTCCTACATTCTCATTTATATTCTCATATAAATGAGAATCAGGTCCTAATTTTCTAACGGGATTTGATGTTGAAAGAACACTTCAAATCAAAGATCTAAATTGGCTGCTTTTGAATTCAATTCCGAATTAAATGGAAAACAGCTTTGTCTCTCGGTATAAATCCCTAATGCTATCTGGCCTTGCTGACATTTACAGGACTGCTGCTCTATATTTTCACTATGATACGAACACTCTCTCTGGGGGAAAACACCATCAAAATGTAGCTTTTCTGGCAGCTTTCTACAGTCAAATTTCTTTTCATCCATTTCCTTTCTCATTATTTTGAAGTGGAAATCCCATGGCTGTAAACTTGAAAACACATTATATCAAGTCAAATCATGACTGTAGTTACTGGATTTTTCTAGCTCTGGTGTCTCTGTCTAATTTAAACTTCATGTCTCACTTTCAGCTTGATCCCAAATTTGCCCACCAGAAAGCAAGGAAGGAAACTAGTCAGCTTTGCCTTCTTTGTTTTCATTTCAGAATTGAAATACTTCAGGAAAAAGAAAAGAAAAAGAAAAAAAAAAAGTATGCCCATTTCCCTTTTGCAGCATGAAATACAGAAAGTTTTAACATAAGTGCGTAGTGCAGTGCCCAGCCTTCGACACCTGAGAGGCTTCAGATGGTCATTCAAAGCACCCAAGTGAAAAGCCTGTATTGACTGCATTGCGAATGCTGCTCAGATATGAAACAAGAACCCAAGAACACAGGCTGTGCCACACAGAGACATATCACTACCCCATCTATCCAATTTCCTATTTCCAGCAGTAACCGTATCAGATCTTTCAGCTGATTCATAGATAAACACATGAAATCCTGAACTAAATTGTTGGGAAATAATTAGCAAGGAGGGTTTCTTAATTAACACTCAATGAATGATTGACAGTTTGGATAACTTTGTCTTTTTAAATCTCAGCTTTGGTAGCCAAATGCTCCTATAAGGTTGTTATACACCGCAGCCTTATGTGGGTCTTAGCAAGCCTTGCTAAAAATATGCAACAGTGAGTTCAAAGGGCCAATTGTATATTCAGTGAAAAGGATTTCATTTTATTAATGTTAAACTTGCTGCATTCCACATTCTGTGTACAACTTCTCCAGGCTCCTTTCTGGACCATCAGTCTCTGTCAGTCCATGAAGGCTGAAATTCTTATCTCTGTGAAAGCTGGAGTGCAGGTAAGTACAGGGCTGTTTCATAACCAGGTCACAAAAAAACTGTGCTTTGTTTGTGGGTTTGTTTTTATTTTTTCTGAAGGGTTTTGCTCTTTTCAAAAGAAATTATTCCAGTACTGCCAAGGCAGAACCACTTTTTCAAGTTTTTTCCCTTTCCGACTATTAGAGAATTTAAGGATTCAGCAATATTTACTTCCAGCTTTCACTGTTGTTCATTCTGTGGCCGTTGTTTATGAATGAAGAATGGTTATAAAATGAGGCTGATAAAGCCTCATCTAAAATCATTATCAGCAACTACTTCCTGGGTTTGGGAGTACAATGGATGAATAGAGTATTCTGCACTTGAATGCTGCTCATCTTATATAACGAATAAGCTTTCACCAAAGTGCGAAAACCACTTCCCTGCATATTAGTCAGCCTTAAGATGTACCAAAAATGTAAAATAACTTATTCAACAGACACATTACCCATTCTGATTTGTTTAAAGCAAGTTTGCAAGGAATGTAAAATGTAACTTCTGTTGAGCTATACTTATCCTCCTCTGCATGAGATATTTAAAGGTTGATTTAGGATTAAAAATGGATACAAGGTCCCTGGGCTAAATTCTGATCTTGCATTTCACCAATGTCATGCATTACCTGGCAAAGAATGGAGTGTCTCTGGGTTATATCAGTATAAGCAGGTCTACAAATTTGGAGCCCCAGTTACTATGACAATAACTTCTTTTTACTCTGCAAATATTTATATACAGTTTCTATTTTTTCTGGCACATATTTTCTAGGTTTGTTCCAAGGTGAAATGTAATAATTTCTCTGAGAAAACACAGGTTTTGAGGCAAATATAAAAGTTAACTTCTCTACTCAAAGATTTGCATTCAGAAGTGTCATCATTTTAACAGTAGAACAAACCTCTATCAGCAAAACATAAAATATTTTGCCAACGCAAAACAGTGAATGACTTTAAGTAGTGCACAGCTTCCACTGAAGCTCAACAGCAATTAGCTGCATAGGCCAAAGACTATTAGGCTTCTCTGAAACTTTTAAGTTTAAAGCATCTAGTCTTTATTGACAATTTTACTGTCAGCAGTCTTGCTAGCAGTGAATTAAAAATATTTTTCCGTACTCTCGGTAGTACTGCTCCTTTTACCATCAGTTTTACCACATAAGGTGAACATAGGAACAGCTAAGGTTAAAACTGAAATATTTTTTCCTAGATTAATGGAATTTTGTCATAAAGAAAGGTGTTTATGATTAAACTATTTGTGTAACTCCATGTTCATTTTTGTTCAGTGTTCACTAATAAGAAGTAGTGAGTAAAGTTATTCAGTTTCATTCATTTTACAACGTCTGCATTCTATTAATAGCAAAACCAAATGGTTTTGTTTACCTTTTTGATGGATTCTATATATTTACACTCACAACACCCACTATTTAAAAAAAAAAATAACAATCCTCCTTTATTTACTCAGATGAGCAGTTTCATTTATTTAACATGCATCATCAGTCAAAAAAGTTTGTGGCATATTTTCAAGACTGCCTTGATAAAACATACTCTGTAAATATCAAGTGTTACTTCAACAAGCAGTTAATTATATTATTTTCCAATGTGTCAATATAAATTGGAATGAGACTGCATCCTGTAACATGGAAAAAAGAAAGCAGATGAAATGATTTAGAATTAAAACCCTGAATCCATATATCTCTGCTTTGGTATATCAGAAAGATCATTCATGTTTTTTAACTGGTCTCTTTTTAATCTTTGAACAAAGAAGTGGAGTGGAATTTGGGATCCTTGTTCTTTTCAGTTATTAGTTTATTTATATTAACAGAAGTGTGTTAGGGATATAATAGGAAAAAAAATGTCTTTGCGGCTAAGCATTTGTACTCTAAGTAAACAATACTCAGGGAAAAAGAAGACAACAATATGACAGAGTATAAACCAGATACTTTTGTAGGTAATGTACTTTTGTAGCTACCTGTAGCTGTTGTTCTTACTGCTTTATTTTAACAGCTCTTTTTGGAAAAGCCTGGAGTTGCAGGTCTCAGGGAAAAACCTCAAGACTGAAAGAAAGCTTATAGTTGTACACCTTAGCTCTGAGTGTTTTATCATAGATCTACTCACATAACAAATCCTATAGTATTTCTACCATCAGTTAATCACAGGATTAAACACAATGGCCTGGATGGTTCTTTGGCTCAAGAAGACCATAAATCGTAAGTCTTGCCAACTGGGAAGGGGAATGATCCTTCTGACTCTGATTTTCACAGTCATTTCATAGCATCTGGCCCTCTGCTAGAGACATAATACTGGGCTAGACAGACCTTTGACCTTGGGCTCTACAAGCTCCCACAGTCTTTGATTGTCATCCTATGAAAGTTTAGCTTCATATATATCCTGTTCTCACTGTGTCCTGATTCCTTGCCTACCATTCCCACTTTTCCTTACATTCCCCCATATGTAGCCAACATTAGCAAAGAATACCACCTCACGTGGGTTTTATCTAATACTGCTTCCAATGGGGGCTGGATGTGAATGGAGAATGGCATTTGATAATCTCTGACTCCATTGTAAATTAAATTTAAATTAAAAGCAGCTGTTTCTTTCAAAGTGAAAGACACATCTGCATTAAATATAATACAACTTCATCTGGCTTGGGCTGCCAACACTTCAGTAAGTGTCAGAGAGAAGATTCATATGGTTTTGGTCTTGTCACTGACTGTCATCCATTTCCTAAAGCTTTTGAATTCTTTTCAGAAAGGTGGGCAGGAATTGATTTAAGTCATTTTAAAGTAGTTAAATAAGGGTTTTCCTCTCTCCCTCTTACAAAGTACACAGCTTGATGAATTTGGATAGTCAAGTGCTAAGATTATCAATACATAAGTAGTGTTTGCCTTTGATGGTGGATGTCTCATGAGCACTGGATTAACCAACAACAAAGGAGGCAGTGGGAAACCAGTCAGACCCAAACTCACAGCCACTCCTGGGAAAGACCTTTTCTGGAGGTTGGCACATGGGTGTTGCAGCTGTGAAAGCTCAGCATATGAGTGGCTACAGGTGTTGGTTTCATTTTTTCTCCACATACATTTGTAGGAAAATGGGCATCAGTGCCAGGGACAAAGAAAGGTTGTGCCAAGCTGTTATAGAAAAAAAAAAGAAAATTGCTTGTGACACAATACAATCCGTATTGCTTGTATGACATTTATATGGTGTTCTGGAGGATTCTGTTTATGAATAATAATGGGGGTTCTGGCAGCGTTGGCTGTAACACTCAATGGAGAGTCAAACAAAGGGCATTTTGTTTCACATTCATATCTTTGGTAGTCAGGCATTTTGGAATCCTATAATCAGTGTTTTCCTTTTCTACTTTCAATTAGGTCCTTCTTCCAGTCCTGTACATTTGTTTCCCCTGGTTTAAGCAAGTTTTAAATTAAATGTCCTTAAAATTACTCATTCAAATGTGATTAATCAGGTGGGCAAAACCAGCTCCACCTTCAGGCAGTGGGGGTGGGGGGAGGAAAGGAGTGGAAATGAAAAGGAAAAAAGATGGAGAGGAAATCTGTCTAGAAGAAATTTTTACACAAATGTTTTTATCTGATGTGGAGACAAGAATTACCTCCTATCACTACATTGCACTGATAAAGTGGTGCAAGCCATAAATTCAGTACATTGAAAAAATTGGTGTTCTTTTAGGAAAAAAAAATCTAATTGGTCAAATCAAATATATCTTCTTCTGGAGAATGACTCCAGAATTTTGAAATTTGACCTTGAAATCCTTCAATTCTTGAGCATATTCTCTGTAGCATGGAAATTATGTCTTTTCTTATGAACATCTTTCCTTACTAGTCCTTCCCTGCTTGTTTGTATCCTGGCAGAAAGAGAGAGGGAGTGACATGGTGCAAATGTGTAAGAAGCACAGAGGAGGCAGGGCTGGAGATGATGCTTTAGAGAAGGGAAGGGTCCACTGCCCAGGGTGCTGATCCCTGGCACAGCGGTCACGTAGCAGAGCTGGGACTCTGACATCTGCTCAGAGGCTCAGCTGACAGTGCCCCTTCCCTGGGATCCTGGGAAGAAAAAACACATTAAAAGACAAAATATTACCCTCTCTGGTATAATTTTAGATTATTACATGTTCTTTTTGGCCCACTTTCCTATTTGTTCACTTTGTGTTTTAAAATGAGATCCTGGAAACAATCCCAAAATAGCTCATCCAAGTCACGTGACATGTGCAAGAGACTGATTGACGGAGAATACAGCCTTCAGAAGATTTGGTGGAACTCGATTCATCTGCAGACTTTTTTTTAAGAAAACAGACGAGGAGGATAATTCTGCACATAAATAGTCTCCCATCTGTCTATAGAATTTGTCAAATTTGCTGTTGCTTCTCAGACAGGATAATGTTTTACTTGCATGCTTAACAGCTCTGTTTAAGTAATACTGAACAAAGTGATTAAGTGATGCACGGGGTTCGCTGCACTAATTTGAAGTATATTTGGTTTGAGCTTTGAGAAGGGCCAGTGTCTGACACTTCGCAACAAGCAGCAAATAAAAGGAAACAGGGAGTAACCTACCTATCAGCACTAGGTTTCCTCCTAACCTTTAATAACTAACAATAGACTTACACCCTGAAGCACAGAAATTGGCATCACTTTCTGATCTGAAAATGTGGCAGCTTGAGAGATACTTATTATCAGTAAGTACATCTTTACAGTAAACAGTTTCATTCTTACTGAGGACCAGTTTGAGCTGTCAGTTTTCAGGGTACAGTTAGATCTTCTTTAACTTCTAAGCCACTCTTGCAAAGTAGCAGTCCTTTGCCTTTCTGTTTGGGGGTTTTAACTGTACACATACAGAACTTTTTGCTATTTGTTTGGAAAAGAAGTAAGCAAGACTAATTTGTGGGGTTTCTTACTAACAGCCTATATTTTTTGACCTCTGGTTTGACCTTTGCTCCAGGCCTTTTTCATTTCTTGCATGCTTTCTTCTTGTTACCAACAACCTTCCCAAGCAATCATTTACCAAACCAGCTGGTAATCCCTCTGTTTGCCCCGTCACTTAGGTACAAACCCTAATAATAATTTAGCTTGTCCTAAAGAAATACCAGTCCCTCTCTGTATGCACATTTCTGGACTCCTCAGTCCAGCAGACTTCATTAACTAATTTGCAAAAGTTTTCCCTGCTGGAATCTAGAACCACCTTTATAGGCCTGCCTTGGTTCATGCTTCCGTTTAATATAAACTAGGTTAATTTCTGGTCAGCTCATACAAGGTCTTTTCTCTTTCTGATTCAATGAGCACCTGATGAAGGAAACAGGATTACTCTGTCCCCAGCTGTGACCTCCAGTCTCTGCTGGGGGAACCGTGGCTGCCTGCCCCGCACCTGCCCTGCTCCGGGCAGTGGGACTGTCCCTGTCGGTGCGGCTGCCACCATGGCCAGCCCTGTCATAGCTCTCAGCTGCTGGCACATAGCTCCTGCTCCCGGCCAGCCCTCACTAGCCCCTGGAAGTGTGTCCCTGCTTGATTCTTTTCTGATGGTTTTCCTCAGATAATTTGGACCCAACCAGATTACAGTTCTGTCACATTTCATTTCTTTACTGTTTGTCATATCATTAATCATAAGACTGTGTTTTGATTAGTGGTAACTGGTTCCTCAAAATTCCTGCTACTCTGAGTTTGAGTAATATAAGGGAAATAAGTACTGAGAAAAGTAAGATGCTTTCTGACAGGTATTTTGAATTTTACATAGGTCCAGAAATTTTAATTGCTCTGGGTTTTGCTTTTTTTAAAAATCCTTTTGCAAAGTCCATTCTTCGTTTTGTCAACTATCACATGCTCCAAAAGAAACAGACTATAAGTCAATGCATCTATCACCATGGAGCTCTGTCAGAAGCTGTGATCAAGCTGGTGAAGCACCCTGAGAGTGAAGCAGAGCACAGCTGGGGCACAGGCTTGTGGCAGCATGCTTCTGCTTCACGCAGACGCGCCTCAGGGAGGCTGGAGCCCCATCCCACGGGAGACTGTGGCATACATGGCTGCTCAGCAGTTTCATCTGTCCTACCCATGTGAAACAGAGGAATCATCAGTGGGATTTCCAGGAATAAATTTTATTTTTAACATAATGGGGACAACATCAGTGGACCCGTTTCTGTTTTGATCAATACCAGAGCTATCTAACATTGTATGGATGCTTTTTGAGGTATTTCTCTAGGTGTCATCCTACCAGATAACAGAATATATATACATGCCATTTTTAGATTATATACCTAAAGCATAACAGACATGTTAGCTAGTATACGACAGGCAAAACTAAAATGTTAAGAACTGTGAAAACTTGGAATGAACTTGAATATGTGTGACCAGCAGAATGTGGAAATCTGCTATGTGAGATAATAGAAAAGTTTATTTACTTTTTTTTTTAAGTTTAAGAAAATAAACGGAGATGGGGAAAGTCTTTTGGCCAGAAAGCCACCAAAAGATTTTATAATTGTTGGTTGGTAGATTATTCTCACAACCCTTTATTATTTAGCCACACATTGAACAACCATTTGTTTCACAGCATTCAACCCTAAGGACCTCTATGGTAGTTGCTTCTGAGAAAACACTTGAAGGTTAATTGTGGGTTAATAAGATAGTCTAACAGGACAGCTGTCCAGGCAAGAGTTTATACCTCTGCATAGCTTGGCCAGGCAAAATCTTTAATTCTCTAGGTTAAAACCAGCCTTATTCTGTTCATTGTGATTCACAATGAACCTCTCCTCCCGATATGGATAACCAGAAGCATCTAGAGAATTTGGTCTCCTGTAATTCTTTGGAGCTTTCATAGGGCTTAAAAATATAACATGTTGCAACAAACAGTTTTTCTTGGCTTGTCAATGAAAACAAATATTTCTACACATCCCTCTTGCTTCCTTTCAGCATTCGTCTCCCACAGTATTGGACTGAAGTACAGTCAACTATTGCATATGAAAGCCAAGATGTACCCAGGTTTTCATACAGAGGGCTTAAAAGAAGTCTACTGCCTGGAAGCAGAACTAGAAATTTTGGTCTAGGAAAGAAATATGCTCCAGAGTACTACAGTGCATTGCACTCTTTTAGCATTTATATTCTTGGGAAATCAATAACGTTGCTGTGATATGGCTGGCCATATGTTACATAAAGGGCTATATGTTATGAATTATAACAGAGATGGGATCCAGAGCGTCTACTGGCAGTGGAGTATAGCGTTACCACACAGAACTTCATTACAAAAGTGAACGGCACTTTTTGATAGTAGATTCCTCATTCCTGGATGTATTGACTATATTTATTTCATGGAAGAGATTAATGGAATGTTTAAACAGAGATTTTGCAACCTTTATCCTTGTTGGTAGATGCTTTTGTCTTTCTGTCTTAGCTTGAAGCATCATGTGTCTTTCAATGGAGCTACTTGACAGTTGACATTTTCTGCTTTTACTTCTACTCCAGCTGCTAATTGCATATTTACAATCCTTCAATCAAGAGTAAAAGAGAAACAGATTAGAAAAATTTTCAGTCTGTCAAGCAAACCATACATATAATGAAACATCCACTCATTAAACATAGAGAACTTTTATAGCTTTAATAATAAGTGTTATAAAGGGCACAAAGGTATTATTAATTCTGAAGGAATGCAGGACTGGAAAAACAATAAGTCATTTTGACAGTTGCTATGAAGACTATTACCAAATGTTATGTTTACTTGACTAGGTTCAATTTATAAAACAAGACCCATAAAAAATCTACAGCCTAATCAATTGAGATGCCCTGTTACAAACAACAGGTAATGGAGTGAGGTTCTGATATACTGATTAATGATTGAATTATGATCATGGATTTTACAAAATTAAGATAATTAGTAATGTGGGCTGCTTCTGTACATTAAATGAAACACTGTGGCAATGAATTAAAATGATAGAATAAAGATTTAACACTGTAAATGTTTTTTTCTTAGTTAAGGAAGCTAATGTATCTGGCTGTGTGATTATCTTCCTAAAAAGAATTCACAATAGTGTGTTTATTATGCAAATATAGATACAGGAACCTTTTTTCCGTTGCTGTAATCACCAATTAAATTCCCCCATACATCTTTTATGAAAATTAAATTTGGAGGACACAAGAAATTTTGTTCTGTTTTTGAGTGAGCTGGTTGCAATCCTGAACATAATCAAGCAAGCTGACAGTATGTATGATTATATATGATACCACTCTGCAGGAGACAGTTCCAATATTATATTTGCAACCCTACATTCATTATTGACAAACATGTACCTGGAACTCATTGCAATGTTACAACTGGCATTCTGAAATACTGTGATTTCTTTTTCTTATAGTCAGGACTTGGATTTCCCATAGGATTTATGCACACTGCATTGTATTATTCAGTACATGTTCATAACTTTCACTAGTATTAGGAAAAGCTATGTGTATACATTCAGAGTAGAATATATCCTATAGTGGATTTCAGAAAATATAGCATATGGTTACTTTAAAACATGGGGTTAACAAAATAGGAACTGAAAGACAAGGAAGGGAAAACAAGCAATTTAAAAACCATTCACCTGGTAGGTTTGATCCCGTTCCCATTCTCTCCATAGTAAATCATGAGTTCCTTTACAAAAGTCAATGCAAGTTGGCATAAAGCTGGTACGAAATCAAACCTGAGCCTATCCTGCTTAAAAACCTGAAATACGTTCTTCACTTTAAAGCAGCTATTGCTCTGAAACCTGAAAATTGATAGATGCATCAAAATCATTCATTAGGTCACAAATTATGCTTTATAAGACCATAACTGAGTGTGCCAATAACACCACTCCAATAGTCTGTGGCAGAGCTAAAAAGGCTAACTGGTGCTTAGGGCACCATGATGGGACTCACAAGCTCAGCTTCCAGCTCTGCCAAAATTGTATCAGCAAGTCACTTTTGCTCCCAGACACTGTTTCCATGAACTTAAAACAAGGATACTGATGCTGTTAACAGCTTTGATATCTACTGACAAAGAGCAGAGGGAATTATGTCAGTACAGTTTATTAGTTGTATCAGTTGGACAGGGATACCATCAGTGGCACAGAGCCAGCTCCTGGAGAACCACAGGCTTCTAGCAAGGCAGAATATCTCTGTGGATCCCAAGGCACTCATGATCACCACACCTGCTGCTTATGCCTGTTCAGATGTGTTTTTCTCTAAGAAGTGGAATAAAATCTGGTTTACTAATGGTACCTGCTCCCTCACCCTCAGTCACTAGAGAACAGCTTAAAATGTATGTTCACCTCATCCTCTGCAGGCAACTGCATGGAGCAGATGTGGTCTGGCCACTTTCAAAAGCAAGCCTGAGAAAGGAAGATTAGTGCTGCCCTCAGCCAGATGAAATCCTTGTCAGAGCCATTGCGGATCCAGCTAATGTCCAGTCAAGGCAGAAGACCGTGCAGACATCCTGGGAGCTGAGGGTGCTGATCTCCCCAGAGATCAGGACATGCCACTGCCCCCCAGCCTACGTTGGGTTGCTCAGAGAAGAAAGCACTGGAGTTTGGGAGTCTTAAACCAAAAGGTCAGATCTTTGGGCTTCCAGATGCTTGCAGTAGATTGATGAATAAGAATGATGAAGAATAAAATAAATAAAAGAAATAAAAGGCTGCAATATGAAATCTGAAAGAAATCTCTGACTTTGTACAAAACGCCTGTCAGAAAAGGTCATCTGTTTTACAAGCCAGCAAATGCAAAACGAGAGCATCTGTAACTATTTGTAAATAGTGTCAGATTTATGGAGCTGATTCAACATGAGGAAAAAATAGCCCTGGAAAAGAGTTGCAAAACACTTCGTGTGGTTTATGGTTTATTTTGACATTTAAAAACTTTATAAAATGTTGTTCTACTTAAAAATTGATCTTAATTCACGTTAGAATTATTATACAAGTAAACAAAGGACATTAAAGAGAAATAAAACATTTCATTCTGTTTCAAACAAAATGGTTATTTGGATCCAAAATATTGTCTTCATTTCAGCCAGACAACTGAAAAACATGCAGTGATTTTCATAGCTTTCACTGTGATATCATTTTCTTGCTTTATTTCTGCCCTATTTCTCATATTTTCTATAAAAGAACTCACATGAATTTTCCCATAATGAACTGTATGATTCTGATTTTGTCGTAAGCTCCCATTCTCCTTTTAAAACATTGAATTCAGTGATCGATTGTCATCATTAGTAGTAGTAGTAGTAGCATTGCTGATATTACTGTTGCTTAGGGTCTTTCCAAGGGAACAATGTCATTTGCTTTTCACTATTCTCCTTCCTCTTCTGTTTACTAAAAGTTGATACTTATTTAAATCATATTCCTTCCCCTTCAATTACATTTTCATTTTTACGTTTAAGGTAGAAATGACCAAAAGCTAGCAACATCAATGCAACTTTTCAGTAGCTCAGTTTAGGGGAAAATTTTCAAAATGTTCATTGAATCACTTGGAAATATAGAAAACTATTAAAAGTTGTAACAACTGACAAAGAAAAGCCTGAAGTTTGTAAGAACTTTTCCAGATATTTTTTGTTGTTATTATTTTAGCCCTAGTTATCTTTTTCTTCTGCTTCCTTTTTTCTAACAATATTTTTTCTTCCGTCTCTTTCCTTTTAGGTCTGAATCAGAAAAGTCTATCTGCAATTTAGATTTATTGGAATAGAGGTAAAAAAGAATAAGAGCAACTTTTCACTGTCATACTTTTACAAAGGAGTCAGTGCAAGTGAAAGCCAAGTTCTTTCCCATTTATCTCTTATTCTTTTTTATCTCTATTCACTTTCTCTCTTTCAGTCCTTTCCATCCCTCTTCCTTGTTTTCCTTCATATTTTTTCCCCCTCTATCCCTACTTTTAGTTTTCTTAACCATCCCTCACACATCCCTACTTATTATCCAGGGACCTATTCAACCACAAAAGTCTTGAATGTTAAGTGTGAGAAAGTGAAAAAGAGAGACTGTTGCAATGAGCACAATGATAGATGATATTCAGTGAGGTGTTTTTTTTGTTGTTGTTGTTTGGGTTTTTTTTACCTGAAATGTTTTAATATTTTCAGCCAAAAATGTTCCCATCCTTTCAGTAGGTTAAAGAATAACCCCTGAAGTGGTGGTGGTGGTGGTATATATTACTATTGTTACAGAAGCCAGCCAGAGGGAGGAAATGACCTTTAAAATGAGAAGAAGAAAATTCTCATTCATATTTGACTCTTCCCTGCTTTTCATTTGCTTTTTATCATTTTATTCTACTTACTTCTACATCCTTCTCTTCAACTCTCTTCTGCTAGGTTACCCACATTTTTCATTTTCATTTTTTGGTGGTTAATGAATGTAAGGTTTATAATGCACTTGAAAACCACTTTATTAACCTAATTTCAATGCAGCATGTAAGGATGAAGGTGAGGTGCTCTGTACCTATCTCAACTCCACAAAGTCATGGGAGAAATTAAAGCAAGAGAAAAAGTTTGGGAAATGTGTCAGTACAGTTACCCCCTAGGCTGCAGTTTTACATGAGTGTACTTCCTAAGCACATCCATCACTGCACCCACAAACTGATCTCTCAGCATTTCAGGGTGCTGCTGTGTGACACCACTTTGCACAGTCACACTAAAAGGTTTTCTTGACATTGTGGTGGCTCACACAACGAGGAAGGTGTTGTGAATAGCTGCTGTCTCCCAAGAAGCCCTTTTTGCCCCCTTTACCACAAGCAAAGCTGTAGCCACTGCGTGACTGCTCCTCTAGGACAAAGCCTGTCTGGACACAACCGGAGCAGATAGGATGGTGCTCTGCACTGCCCTATCTTCATGTGAGCTAGAAAGGAGCATCACCAAAAGGTTACTGAGGGAATCTGTCTAACCAGACCAGCACATGGACTCACATTATTTCAATTCCCATGTCAAGTTCATACTTTGGGAAGAACCATATATATATACAAACTCTCTGTGCACTGAAGCACCAAAAAATGTAGATGGGAGATATAGTATAACAGTATCTGTGTTGCGAACCAAATCAAGAAGTGCTGAAATGTCTCTTATAAATACACTTCTTTGGGAACAGAATCTGCAGAATGGATTCTTTGAAAAAAAAAAAAGATTCAGACATATGCTCCCTCCTCTGCTAAGTGCCCTGAGAAACAAAGCTTCAGATGTCAGCAGAAAGTTAATATATAGAGTTGGGAAACCTTAGAGGAAAGTTGTAGAACAAATTCCTTAAGGAGTTTGACCTTATATGAGCTTGTATAATGTTGCAGGAGGAAAATGAAAAAAGAATCAAGTGAAAGACAGTGAAACAACTAATATCTGTCCAAAAGGAAAAGAAAAAATCAATATTCTAGATTTATTTAATGTTTTTGCTTGAAATAGGTTTCAAGAAAGGGAATCTTCGCTTTATCTCTAGATCCCTTCATATGAGCACAAAAGAAGGAGACTGAGAGAGAATTATTTGCCTTTCTTTTAGATTTCTTTTTTAATGATCCAGTGAAGTACTTGACTGTCTTTGTACTTCACAGTTTCCAGTCCAAAACTATTTTACTGATTGTAAAAAGACGAGTGGTGCATGGCTATGTTGCAGTGACCATGACCAAGAAATTAAGAACACAATACATATAATTACAAATGTTTGTTTTCTGGGTTTCTTTATTAGTCTTAAGTGTTGGTGCTTCCCCAGCCATCCAAATCTGGGAACCTCACATTCCATAGCTGTTGCTCAAAATGATATAATTAATTGTCAAGACCTATCTCCACAGCCTTATTCACCCTTCTGAAAACTGAAATCTGGATTCTTCAGATGTGACTCTTTCACGTGTCCTGTTTTGCACCTCGTGTGGGCTGACACTGCATAGATATGGACTCAGCCTGGATTCAGCCTGGATTGACCACAAAAGTCTGAAGAATATCATCTTCCTTGCAGTTTTATCTAGTTAGATACAGATACTCTGTGCTGCAGGCAGATGAGAGTCAGATTTGGGTTTTGTTTGTTTGTTTTCAAAAATGTACCAAGTCAGACTGTTCTTTTCCCTGAAACGTATTTGTCCTGTACATGAAAGAAAGCAGGGAGAGGAGGAGCTGGCTGGCATATTCTGAACTACTATATATTGCAGAACAGGCTTCCAGTTGTCAGCGTCTGCACCCTGTAGAAGTATGGTTTCAATTTTACTTTTGAAATCTGAGTCAAGCAATGTTGCCAACACATATTTTTCCCTGTCAAAACATTTCACTTATTCCTGAGTCTGTAGACAGCTTTTAGGTTACATCTTTTCCCCGATCTTATTGAAACAGGATCTTCATTTCTTTTGAAATCATTTTTCATTAGTGTGGGAGCAAAAAGTAGATACTAGAGCTGATAAGTGGCAGCACCTGGCTTAAAGATGTTCCTTCAGCTCTTAGTTTCTCTGTGATCACTTCTGATAATTGGAGGATGAAAACTAAAGCAGCAGTCACATTCAGATCAGGATAGGTGAAGACATCCTCCTTTCTCCTCTACGCCTTTAATGCTGTCTGTACTCCCTTGTTCCACTGAGCTGATAGAACATGCAAAAAGCAGACTTAAGGGTTCACATGCTGCCTCAGCAAAAGATTTGACTAATTTGGTCATGATGAGGACTGGCTCACTGATTAATTAGACTTAAATTTACTTAAAAGACATATAGTTTTTGTCTTTGTGAATGACTTGTAAACTTATTCCTGTGTTTGTAGTTGCCTTTATTTTTAAACATATGTACACATTTCAGACTAGAGGACTCATGCAAATGATTGCTTCAGCTATTTGCTGTTCACTGGCTACTGTTCATGGCATGGGGCAAAGTCATATGAACTGGATGTCTGGCAAGACAATGAATAATAACTGGGCAATAACAAACAATGCAATTTCATCCCTCAAACAAAACTCAGATTAGAAATTATTTGTATTTGAACTAATACATGTTCTGGGAACAACATGACTGAGAATTTTTAACCTTTAGCAGCAAATAACAATTCCCTTAATAACTACAAAACAGGATTCCTTGCATTAAAGCAGAACGATATTCAGAATCACTTTTTGTATTGTTTACCAGCTGTATTCATTGTTTCATTCACATTTCTGGATAAAAGCCATCCATACTTCAGATACCAAACTCCCCACCAATCTGATTTTAATCATTTGCCTAACATCAGACTGTAAAGGAGGAGCAGATCTGAGTACTATAGAAGAAAGATGACACACTTCTAATATTCAGCTTTTATTTCTAGCCCAGTTCTCTAACAAGATGAGGCTCAACAGCTGTACTGTTTGCAAGTCTCTGCATCAGCAACAGATTAGCAAGCCAATAGCAAACCTGGGTGGCAGGAGAGCCTGAGAGAGCTCATATAGACCACTGTCCTTTTTGAAGGCATGATCAGCTCTGTCTTAAACGTTTCTCATCCACCTGAGTCCAGCTTTGTCTTAAAGACTTTCTGTGCTGGTCATTTTTCCAAGCAAGCTATTGTAGTGCTTCATTTTCTATAGTATTAAAAAGATTTCATATAACCTAACCTGAACCTTCCTTGCTGCAATTTCAGCCTATTGCTTTCTGTCCTGCCCCACTAAGATCTGACATAAATTTTTTCTGTTCCTCTTTGCTAGGTACCCCTTTTGACATCAGACATCATACCCACCCTCAGGGCCGCCTTCTTTATTCAGCTATCACTGTCTGTTGAGTGTTTCCTTGGTGGTTGTGTTGTAAAGACTCTGATCCTTCTTTTTCCTCTTCTCTGGATTTTCTTCAAATATTCCATAAATATCTTAAGGTGGAAAAAGTCTTTCAGACCACCTTACAGGCAGTATTCCTATTTATTCACTCTGTTATTTGTTTTTCTTAGTAATAAAGTATTGTTTATAAATGGTGACCAATGATAATCTCTAGCTCTTTTTTTGCTACCAACTTAGTTGTTCTTCAGCTTGTCTTTGGACAGCTGATTATTTTTTCCTAAATGTGGTGCTTTGCACCTGTCCCTGCTGAATTTTTGGTGAGCTCACCCTACTAACTTTTGAACCTGTTGGCCAGCGTCAGCTGAAGAGATTTCAGCTGGCAGAGTTCAGCTTACACTCAGTAACTGCCTACTCACTCTGTGAAAATAGCCAGCTAGAGGGGGGAGAACATCCCTGTGGAGGGGAAGGTTGTGGTGTAAACTTAGTGCTTCTTAGATGCTAGCAACCCAGTACAACATGATTCTGAGTGAAATACAGTTCATAGAAATAACTGTTTTAAAACTGCAGAGCTGTGAATTTACTCTGTCCTGGTGCTTTTATGTCAGATAACTACTCTGGGGTGTTTTCTTGTTGTACAACCATCAGCCACTAGAGAATTTACCACAGGGCTTCATGATCTTGGGGTTATGTTGGTAGTAGTGATGGTTCTGATTTTGGGTGGTACAGGCTCCTGGAATTAAATTCAGAGGTTTCACCTTCAACAGTTACTGTTAATGATTCAGTCAGAGGCTGTGGGCTGCAAAATAACAGTGAGTCCAGGAGACAGCTGGTTAGATAAAATTGTTTTCTGAAGTGGCTGATATCTTTAAAGGGGAATTGTGCATGCTGTTACAGGCTACATCTTTATCAATGGTAGCAAAGAGTTAAATCCTCAGTTGCGTCCATTTCGTTAACAAACTCATCATGGTGTTTTAGCATCATGAAAGCTCATTAAGTATTGAACTTCTGAATTAATAAAATACAGAATAACTCTATGCTGCATCCACAATAGACAAGAATTTTTACTCCACAGTATTCTGGTCCATGAGATAAAAAATGGTACCTACAGCTATGAGAAAAGAAATTGGCAATTTATTTAAGTGTAAACATTCTTATAATGTTGACAAAATGAAATTGCACATATTAAAAGCAGAGTAAAGGAAGACAGGAAGAGGATCAGATGAAATATAAAGTGAACTGGAAAAACAAAGATCTGTGTGCATGGCCACTATTCCCATTAGTTATTAAACCACAGCAGAACTCCATAGAAAAATGAAGACAGTAATTCAAAAGCTACAGTCAAATATCGTGATGTTCTGTGGTGACAGTTGTTTGAAGAATATAAAATCAATATGATTGCCTTTTCATCATTTCTATTGAGTTTAGAGAAAAAGTTATATAAAAGAATATTACCGGGAGAAAGAATATGAAAATACTTTCCCCCTGTTGGAAAGAAATTACATTTTATTTTTGGGGATGTTTGGGCATTCTACTGAAAAAATAAACACTGAAATAACAAAGTATCATATTGGGGGGGTTGCTTTTTAGGATATCCTAAA
Source organism: Falco biarmicus (assembly GCF_023638135.1). Classification (NCBI taxonomy): domain Eukaryota; kingdom Metazoa; phylum Chordata; class Aves; order Falconiformes; family Falconidae; genus Falco; species Falco biarmicus. The sequence goes on along the minus strand of NC_079290.1, from coordinate 45,912,183 downwards.
GTACTGATAAAAAACAGAGGTCTCTGTGAGGAATTGCAGACCATTCAAAATTATTTTGCACTGGAGTAAAGATTGATGATGAATTTCTGGCCATTGCTTGTCCTTGATTGTCTAAGTAGAAACATACAAGCCAACTGCAGTAAAAGAAAATCGAAGGAAAAATTGACTGACATATGATAGGAAGTTGAAATGTATGATTTGGGGATTTTAGGTCTCTTTCTTCTATTTGAAATAAGAAGTCTAATCCCAGGAGAATATATAGGAAACAGAAGTGCACTGACTGAAAATTTTCTACTCCACGTTTTCTTTGACAGAAAGATACATTTTTGATTAAACAGATTCCTTTTTTCTTGGAAAGTGTCTGCTTTCATTTAAAATGTAACTTCTTTTTGTCTGAAAACAGAAAATCATAACTCTTCTCTTTCATAACATAAAAATGTAGCAAAGACTAATTTTGTTTTGGTTTTTTTGGATGAAAAGTCAAAACACAAAGCCAAGCTTCTGCAGTTACCATCCTAGCCTTACCTGTGGTTGTCATCTGAGGTAAGCAGTATTACATTGTTGAAGTGTAAGAACACATCCCAGGTGATTTCATAATAAATAAAACAAACAAATGCACAATAGGACATAAAAGTACAAAAAAGAAAACAGAAGAAAAAAACACAGTAAAATATTATTTTTAACTAAAAATTTAAAAATATTCATCAAGTAAAGCTAAAAATTATTAACTTGCTGTCTTAAGTGATGGAAATATGTGAAAAGGAAAGTTTGGAACGACGTCAGCATTACCATGGCTGAATATAAATGACAAAACATTACCTCATTGGTCTGTCCTGGTTGTGTCAAAATTCACTTTTTGCATCCTCTCCTCAGTGCCCATAACAAACATCTTTGCAGGAATCCAGCTGCTGACTTAATTTTACCTTTGGCCAGCTGACTGTCATGGATACATACCAATTTTAGGATTCAAAAGTTAAAGTTAGCCTTTAGAAGAATACTTTTCTTACTTTTAAATCCAAAGATGCTCACCCACCCATTATTAGGTTTCTTTGCATCATATGTCTTTATGTTCCTATCACCCCACTTTTTTTATTTCTGTGAATGTCAGATGAATGAATGGATAAGAGAGCTACTGCAGAAGATATGATGTAACATGTATTGTATATAGGTACTGATTGCACAGCATGTTTCAGAAGATTCATAGGTTTGCCTAAGGCAGTGCCTGTCTGCTATCTTTTGCTTGCAAAAAGGGTCCTGGATTGGGCATGCCAAAGGGGACGCATGCCCAGCACCCACCATTGACTCCTGATGTTTAAAAGAAAATACTTTAACAAGTCTCAGGGTCCAACTTCACCAGGGTATCTACCCATGTATTTGGAATAGCTCATGTCCATAAGCAACGCATGGACATGCTGGACAGTACAGACAAGTTAATGTTTTAAATGAATGAAAAACCTGTCTCCCCATAACTGCTCAAATTCTGCACTTCAGAGATGAGTCACTATCACTTAGACAGTTCAAAACACCCACCAGTCACTAGAGACCACTAGAGCTGGTGCCGTATATAACAAAATCCTGCCTTGACTGTTGCCCCTTTCCATAAGTGCGTTTCTTGGTTATGTGCTCATCATAACTTGCTGTTCTTCCTTCTAATATGAATGGTTTAGATTTAGCGAGGATTGGTAACCTTTCCTACTGAAAGCATTCCCAGGGTTTCTGTCTCCATCTCCCTTCTGATTTTCTGAGAAGGAAATATATCACCAAGCTGAGTGGCTCTTCTGTTTGAGATGTCATTTGTGCACATGTAGAAAGTATTTTCAAGCATTATCTTTCTTCACCTTACACACCACAAAAATGTAAGCGTGTAGTAATATAATCTGTTTCTGTAGAGACCAAACATAGTACATTAAGAATACATATGATAATTTGTAAGGCATGCTTACACCAAATGACCTTTCTGCTTCCCCACACTTTCTACCCATTGCAGTGGTACTTGGCAAACAACAGGTTTCTAACTAGGCCTTGAGACAACATCCAAAGGATAATCCTTCTTTCTCTGCCATCTATGACCAAACAGAAGTTGAGAGAGTATCTACTCTGCCCTCCTCTTTCAAAACAGCATCACCTTTATCTGATTTCTTTTTCTTTGTCCTAAAAAGCCTTCAGTGTTGAATGCTTACTAATTGCAGTTAATTCCAATGTATCATTACCTTTGGCAATGCATAATTTCAATACTTTTTGACCCAATGCCCTCTTTACCATGTGCTAGAAAAAGATATTCTTCTGTTTTTCTGTAAGTACAGAAGATTGTTGCCTTGACACCCACCCCCCCACCCACCCCTTTTTTTTTGGGGGGTGGGTGTTTTGTTTTGTTTTGTTTTCAGGAAGTTCACCATGTAAAGATCATGCTGTGACTAACCTTGATTTTACCATGTATATAGCTCATTGGGTGTATTGTAGATTTAAGAAGAAGAGCTGAACAAATCTGAACGTAGTCAGAACATTTTCTCTTGCCCTTGGGCTGGAGATACGCCAGGACAATGCCTTTTATTGAAGAACAGCAATATAAAATGTATCATGTCTTTTGAACTGACACATAGAATTTACCAAAATGGAAACCACATGTTTATAAAAATTTAAAACACAGAGGTGGCTGCACTAGCATTATACTCACATCTGGAAGCAGCCATGTCTCACAGGGGAGCTTCGTAAATCTTTTCTGGGGGCATCATCCTAAAATTCATTTTGCCTGGGCTAAAATACAATATGCACTGAAAAAACATACAGCTAATGTAGGAACATGATAAAAAGAGTAGACAGGGACAAGAACAGAAGGACAGATATCAAACAGGAGAGAAGGGAAAGCAAGTCATGTCATTTCAGTAAAAACATAAGCATACTTTTTGTTCTTTCTTTTTCTCATGAACTCCTTGCCAGAACAGTATAATTGTTATCTAGCTTATCTTTGTTCAGCATGCAAGCATATGCTGAGAGTGACCAGATAAAACTGTACATTCTTACTCAAAAAAAGTTTCCTGTGTGTATTCAAAACCACATCTTCTTTATTGACTGGAGTAAGTTTTTACTACTTTTTTCCACCTGACAGCCCTTCAGAGCTAGAAGAGCTGTGGGACCCTGAGCAGGACTGATTTGCAGACATCATCTGCAGAATTCCTAACTACACCTGGATTTCACCAGCTTTATTGCTGGTGGCACAGGAGGCAGAAGCACTGTGGCTTGACATTTGTACTCCAAGGGGATCTGGATATATTTAGGGAGCAGTACTGCTATTAGAATAGGAAATTCTTCAACTTCCATGTTGAACTAGAGGTAGGATTTTCTGGTCTTCACTAGAGGATTCTTTGGGCCTCTCATTTAGAAAACAGCGCTTAGGTATGTGAACACAAGAGCAAAGAACATGTATGTATTTCTCTAAGTCTTGGTTGCTTTGCTGAAGAGATTCCTGGTGTGGAGGTATCAACAGGAAGCAAATGCCATATGGGTTTGGGCTCTGTAGAAGAGAAATGGTAATATCAAATTATGCAATATGGAATAGATCTATATCTTTAAGTAGTGTTGACAAAGTTGAAGATCTAAGCAGCAAGCCAGAAAAAGCTTACCCATGCCCTTGACTGAGTGTCCCTTAGAAACATATCCCTCTCATTACACAATTGGGAAGCTCCAGTACCACAGAAATTTCATCCTCAGAGCAAGAATCCAAGGGAACCAAGTTCCAGTAGTGTCACATGGTTCTTCACAGAGTTGAAGGTAGCTCTTCTAAGTAGCAAAGGGCTTTAGCTTTTCTGCTTTCTCAGCTGTTGGGAGACAGATTCCTGCCAAAAGGACTAGCAGTTGGGAAATCACACACACACATACACAAAAAGTAATATGCTCCTTTCAAACAGGTGCACTATGCCCGCAGCAAAAAGAAAGACACATGAGAAGAAGCATTTGCACAAGGAGGCATTAGAATAAAAAAGGCCTGATCTGCAGAGACTGAAATATCTTTACAAAATGGCAGGCAGCCAGAAAGCTGGAGGGAGTGGGGATGACTGCTTTTTCTTATTTTTTCTGTTTTTGATTGAAGACACCTGATTCTGATTTCATCTACGTGGTTACATATTGATGCTTAAAATGTGAAATCAGCTGTTATTCAGAAGCTGATTTAACAAGCTAGGCAGGAATATCTGCCAGCATAACTAAGTTCAGAAATCAGGCACAGGTTTTCTGCCAGAAGAATTGGGAAGGAAGAAACCATAACAAAACACAGCCACAGCAGCCAGTATATGTTGCTGAAGATCAGATCCATATTAAAAATATTTTCTGAAAATATAACAGGAATATTTCTGTGTCTTTTAAAAGATTTTATTCAGTTTAGGAGAACATTGTGTATCTTCCTATGCAAATGCTGCAATACCTTTCAATGGATGCCTCTATTTCTGCCCTTATGTGCAACTGAATTCTTTATGTCTGCAAAATTCTAAACCAACCTAAAGATAGATGTATATGTACAGGAACAAGCAGATATGTCTGTCAAAGGATTTGGCCTTTGTTATAACATCCATGAGTTTGCAGGATGTACATGCAGCCATCTGTACCTTTCCTTGAAGTGCTTATCTGTGTGATCCTGCAAAAAATTAAGCTTATTCTTTGAGTTGCAGAGATACATATTTTTCACTCGTATGTAATTGGTGTTTAGAAAATAAAAGCTGTTATTCTCAGTTCCTATCTCTCAAACAATTTAACATTTTCAAGGAAAATATATACTTTATAAGTGAATCCAAGATCCCTCTAACTAAATATGTTCCATTTTTCTCACATCTTGAGAATTTTATTCTGCTTCTTCATTGACAAGTATAATGGAAAAAGTGGCACAGCAAGAGCTCTGCTTATTATTTGCTTTGATAGACATAACTGGGAGGAGATGTTCCAAGCTCAAAGTATCTCAGGTAGCCATTTTAAAAGGCGATATTTACAGAGTGGCTTTCTGAGCTAGAGAAAAGACTTACAATTCAAAACTCCTATCTGATAACATCCTGTCCACTCATTCCAGTTTATTTTGCTGAGACTTTACACAGTGATGCAAAACAAATGTCACACAGTTGCAATTTTTAGGTTAGAAATTCTGTCTGTTCTCATTGCCTATAGTTTCAAATTCTTCACATTTTCTGACAATGCATATGAAGGTTTCTAACACAGAATCAAATCTTTTTGTCATCTTTTTGTCATAATCTCATTGCCATAATATCATCACCTTTGGCAATCATATCCGACAGTTCATGAAAATGCAGATTGCCTTCCATCCTACAAGGAAGGAGCTCTCAGATGCCAATGCATCCTTAGGGCAAGGAGACAAACTAAAAAGTTTATTGTTCTTCAAGTAGTCACATCCCTTTGGCATTTTTCCCGGTCTTTCTCCTTCCTGAACTTTTGCACACGTTCAAGAAAAGAAAGATGACATATAGCAAAATTAACAATATTACGCAGGGTTGCTGTTTGTTTGTTTGTTTGTTTGTTTGTTTTTTTAAGAAGCCTTGATTCTGGATCTAGATACACTCTAGGTAGGTGACCAATTAAACCAATGATTTTCAAACCTTTCTTCTCAAATGTAATATTTTCTTGAGTTTGGAATTTTGTTTGTATTTGTTTTCGTATCCTGACTGGTATTTTTCTGAGGAATTCAAAATGACCAAATAATAAATAAGATAAAATGAAAAATACTTTTAGATAGATGGTTAAAAAAACACAAATAAAGCAAAAAAAAAAAAAAAGGTGGGCAGTTTCCAGAGTTGCAAAAATAGGAGTATTTAAATGCAACTGTAGCATTTAAGATTTGTTTCTGTATATTGTACAATTGTTAGGTACTGTTAGGGAACAGCTTGATCCAGAAAGCACACCTGAACACTAAGAAAAATAATTATCTGACAAGGTCTATCCTGACCAGACATGAATGATGCCAAAGAAGATAAGAATATGAAAACTGTAATGTGTACAGGAACTACAGTAATAGTCCATCTCAACCCACATGTATTTCCCAATAGCTCTTTGTCTAAGGCTGAAATAGATCAGCTGGAATAATGAAAGATTTACTTCTATTAGTATTTTTCTGCTTCCACAAGGGAAATATCTTCTATTCCCCTCAAAAGTCAGACTTAAAAATGGAACTACACTTATTTTTGTGTCTTGAAGATACATAAATGCTAGTGACTGATAATTCCATGCCCAGTCAATCACCAACAATGTGTAAACATGAAAAGCATAAGATTCATCAGAATATCAGCATAAGAAACATTTCTGAGATGGAACATATAAATCATAAAGTCACTGGGAATCAGAGATAGCAGTTACTATCTCTGTTTGGTAAAAAACAAGATAATCTTCTCGTCTGTCATCTAATTGATTACATTCTGGTGTATTAATTAAGTCTTCATTGATGAAGGTTGGTTTTTGAGAGTATTATGTTTAAAGCAGCTGTTGCAGTCCGGCAAATGCAATACTGACCCTATGACTGATCCAAGTCTATTTTTCACTGGCATCTTTGAGTTTCCTAGGACTGAAGTTAAAAAGGTTTAAGGTGAGAAGCAGAGAATGGGATAAAAAAAGGTAATGAGAAAGGTAAAGAAAGATGAAAACACCAGAGACAGGTAAAATTCTGCAATTACTTCAGTAATTAATTATTAAGAGCAAGAATTTGTTTACAAATAAAGCAGTCTTTCTTATGTCACAATTTTGCATTGTAAAGTAATGAGAGGGTTTCAGGAAAAACACAAACAGATAAACAAATACTGCAAAGCTGAGGCTACTGAGGTGATGAGATAAAAAAATAATTCAATTATTAATAACCATTATATCATTGTGTATAATCATGTTATTTGTACATGACTAGAGGACAACACGGTCTCCAGGGTCATTAGCAAAAATGTAGTAATGAGCTGAATTCCAATTGCACACACACATAAATCATCTGCAGTTCCTTCTGAGTTACAGAGATTATGCCTCAAAACCAAACTTAACCTTTTAAGACATACTACTGCATCGTAGGAAGGTATATTGAAGTCTATGTACATACCCTCGCAGAATCAGGACCCAGATCACACAGCCACCCCTCAGGAAGATCAGAGTTGATCCTGTCTGCTTCATCTTTCCTTAAATTGTTCAGGTCCCATCCTAATGCAAGTAATAAGCTTTTCCATTCCTCTGAATTCTTTAATACTTATGAACTTCATTCCAATAGTGAATATTTGTTGTTGCAACCATAGAGATAACAGATAGTTACTGGAGACACTCACAAGTATTTTCAACTACTCTTTTTAAAATTTGACTATATTAGGATCTTTCAGTGGTAATGCTACAATAAAGATAAGATACAGCGTTGAAATAATTCTTACATCAGTTTTCAGTTACAACATTAGCAAGTGCTCTGTTTAAGACTGTTCCGGCAGATATGAACTTTATGAACAGATATGAACCTTAAACTTGTGTTTAAGGTCTTCTGGTAAGACATCTACAACACCTAACATAATCTAAGTGAAGTATAAAATGCTGTTTTTTTATACATGACTGAAATAAGTAAAGGACTTTTCTTGAGGGCACATTGATAGAAGCATAGAGGAGAATTTGTACTACTTTCAGCGAAAATCCATTTTTTTTCACCTGACACAAAGAAGGACAGGTCAAACAAATGAAGTGAGTAGAGAAGAGAACAAAAAAGTATGAGGAAGGAAACAATTATTTCTATTTTCCAATTAAAACTGAGTAGAATAGACTCTTATGGACCCGATGAGATGTTTCAGTGAGATACGGAATCTAGTAATTTTAAATAATTCTTGCATATTTATATTTTTATATATTAGGCTCTCTTGCACAGTTTGTGGCTTGTATGTGTATGTATATGAACATGCACATGTACTTCTATTTGTATATGATAGACACATCTCACAAGCTGTTAAAAGCAAAAAATGTTAAAAGCAAAAAAAAGAAAACCAAAACCAATAAATGGAGCTGATGCAACAAACAGTTTTACTAGTTTCGCAGTGGGCCAGTTGTGTATGACAAGGAATAAAACAATCATAAGTGGATCTGTGTAAGTAATGGAGAACAGATCTGAAAATTAGTAATCAAATTAATCAGATAAGTTATCCAAGGAATCGTTTCAGCAAAGTAGGTGTTTAGCATGAAAAGATGAGATAGGAATAGTCAGCAAAGGGAGGTTCAAGAGCTTTACTGAAAGGAATAGCAGGATTAGTAGTCTTTTAATTGGGCCCCAGTAGGAAATCAGAGCAGACTGTTCGTTTTATTTGGATATGTGAGAAATTTTGGAGTTGTAAAACCAATTGAGCATTAAAAGTTTTGAATTTTCGTAAGTATAGTAAGGCTGTGAGCTGGATAAGGAAAAATATATTAGGAAATGTCCAGCTGGAAGTTTTAGCAAATATGGATTAGGATTAGACTTAATTTGCCTTTTTTCACTCTTCAGTACTTAAAGCACTAGAGTTTCTTTGTAACTCACTTTACCAACTGAGTTTCTGTTTTTCCTTCTCTTATAACATTTAGATGCTTTAATTTTCTTAAGTGAATAGACCAAATAAAAGTGTCACATTAGAAAATATTTACTCTCCTATAAGTATTTGAAAATACAAAAGCCACAGATTAGGAAATGACAAAAATACAGTATAGCAAACCTTAAGGATGAGCAGAAACTCAGCAGTATTAGACATATCACCCTCACCAGATTTCCTATGACATTTGAAATGAATAGTCATTGTTTAAAAGTGGAGAAAATCAGCAGTGTAAAGTATGAAGAAGAAAATTAACCCATCTGAGGCATCTCAGTCTGGAGATCCGACAATTTCTGACCAGGAAATATGAAAAGTAGATATCATGCAGAATAATAACCCATCAACCTTCCCAACCCCCTCAAATTCCCAGTTAATTCCTTCCCTGAAACACGCAGAAAAATAATACTTCAAATAAATGTTCTTTTGTTTCAGCAAAAATATATTCTTGATTTTTATTATTATTATTTAAAAAAATCTGTTATGCAAAATGTTTCTCTTTTATATCTCTAAACCAACTGTAGTCCAGTATGGTAGTAATAAAATATTATAATCTGGTTTATGACCTGTGCAAAAGGCATTAAGTGATCCCAATTCATACTTTCCTGGCCATATAACAAAAGCAGCTGCTCAACACAGTATTCTCACCCCTGAAAGCAAAAGTGCCTAAAGAGATCCCATGGAAGTCAGTGCAATGGTGAAAGCTTTCCAATGAACCTTTCTGCATGGATCAATACAGAACAGGACAAGTGCTGATCAGCTCTCAGATTTTCACTAAATCATTCTTCACTCATTTAGCTGATAAATTTTTAACAGGAGGAAAATCAAAACCTGGATGCAATCACAGAGAAGGTTTGTTCTTTCTGGCGTGGAATGAATATTCGGATAACAAGATACCTGTCTCAGTTCTACGACATTAACCCACTAGTATTTCTGGAACTTGACTACTGTGTCTTGGCACATTCCCTGGAATGCAAAGTTGCAACATTTTTTTGTTGTTGTTGCATAAAATAAAAATTTCATCTCAGGTTTTTCCTAGTCAGTTGCTTTTCCATATTTGCCAAATATATCAGCTACCTCCATGATTTCCATGCCAGGGCTTCTCAAAAACCGTCATCAAGACATAAGTAGAGCTTAACAGCTCCTAAGGGGTTAAACTTGCTATTCTGAGCTGAGCCAGTTCCACTTTGTATGTTCTGCAGTGCAGTGAAAGTTAATTCATTCTAAAGCACAGAGCTTTCCAGCAACATTGTTAATATTATAATGTTCCTTTGCTGCACTGTCCTAGCTAGTTTATTAGATGAGAGAAAAATACAGATGTGCTGACAAGCAGAATTATACCTACCCACACAGCAAAATATTTATTAAAATTACTTTAAATCACTTCTATGCAGAATTATAAGCTCCTTTAAAATTCCAAAGTAGTTACTTTGATTTTTAGTAGTATAGTTGATTACATTTGATATAGGACAGTTGTTTGTTGGTTTTCTCTTAATAAAAAGGCATGCTTTTCTGATTGTGTGATGATAATTTTTCTCTTCTTTGAGCTGCAGCAGAATTTCCTGAATTAAAAGGTAATTAGGTTAGATGCGTGGTACGTTTAAAGACATATAAAAAAGAACATACCAAAATAGTAATGCAAACACATAGTGACTGCTGTCTTTAACAGGAAAGCGAAACAGTCCAATAGACCTAGAGTGATAGCTGGGGAAAATATAAAACCTGGTTGATCCCACATGCAATAGCTATAATGGAACAAAAAAAAACCCCAAAAATCATGAAATTTCTCTGCAGAATAGAGTGAAGGTTGACAGCACATTCAAAGTCTAATGCATTTATTGGGCAGTCTCATTCCTATCTGAGCTCTAGCAGTCAGATAAAGGCAGAAACAGTTTATTACAATATACAGAGGGCTCTAAGAAAGTCATCTCACTGGGTAAACTTTAGCAGTAGACAAGCTGGGAATAAAGGTACCAAGACAAGATTTAACACCTTTTCTTCCATTTCACTCAACACAACACTGAATTCTAGTGGCTTTTCTATTATTTAAAGCTCACTTTGTGCCTATATCTTGTTGCGTGTTTAGGTCACCCCGACATTTGTATGAGACAGTTGATTCCAGTCTCATTTGAGGGCTGTATTCTGAGCTCTAAACACATTTAGAACAATGTCATTACTACAGCATCAATACATCTGAAAAGACACACAAATCTTGCTGTACCTGACAAACTAGCTGGCTTATGTCTTAGACAGTGGCTGTCATGATCTGCCGTGGCTGATCTCTTACTAAAGCCCACCGTGGAAGAGAGTGCAGCACAACCACTGCACTGTTCAGAAGCCTATGTGAACTGAGAGCATGAACATGAATGCCATGGTTAGCAGAGGTGGTCTCCACTCAGCAGTCATTCCAGCTGAGGTCAGTGCCAGAATTACTGCTGACTCCAATGGCCATGCTATCAAGAACCTGGAAGGGAAGCGCATCCAGACCGGAGGAAACCTCGCACAGTGAAAGGTGGGATAGCTGTGGTTATGGTCAGTCTTGTTCTTTGGCTTATTTATCTTCTAACAAGCCTCCTAGCTGATACTAGTTTTAGTCACATGCTGCTCTCCTAAACCATCACTGTCTTTGGAACATAATTCTTTGTTTCAGCACCTCAAAAGCAGATGAAGTAATGTTCTTCAAGACATACTTGTAACACAGTGTTCATATATTCTTTTGCTTCGGATTTGAAGAGTTCAGCCAGATGATTTATTTTGGCTGCTCAAGACACAAAGAGGCGATACGTAATTTCACTCAAGGAAAAGTTCAATGGAGATTTTAAAAGCTTCTCATATCCATACACCACTCAACTTCCCTGAATTCTGAATTGACATAAAAGGGGAATGAAAGGATTCTAAAAATGTAGCACTAAAAAATATAATTCTAAAAATAAGGATTTGTTTAAAGCAAAAAGGTGGTGGAAATCAGATATGTTGTAGAATCTGCTTAAAATCTTGCAAGTTATTTCCCTGTAATGGAGACTGGTTATCATTCTTTATCATTAGGCATTTTTCAGTATGAGCATAAAAACAAGAAAACCCAAGTGCAGTATTTCAGAAGTAGGAGAGCAAGTTGTTTAATTGCAAGAGGAAAATAGGAGAAAATGAAGAGGATGTGTTTAGAGGAAAAGACAGCAGATGACAACAATGACCCTCATAAGCAAGAAAGCATCAGATAAATCATATTGCAAGAGATGAGTAACAGAATAAGAAAATACAGAAAGTAACTCCTTAGTGATGTGTCAAGTGGAAGGTGGAGAATGCTGTCCCTCATGTGGCATACATTTGAATAAGAAGTTTAAAATACTGCATCTAAACTTTCACTAAATTGAGGAGCTATTCATTGTGTTCCTGAAAGTCTCCCTTTTTTCTTTTTAAGCTGACTGTCTAGGTGTTTCAGGATTGACTTTCTTTTCTATCACTTCTATCAATTCTCAGCATTATCTAAGTGCAGGACAATAATCTTGAAATGACTCAGTATGTAAAATTAGCTGCTTTGTGCATATCAAAGAGAATGTTGATTCAAAGGTGATATAAATATCATCTGAGCTGGATATTTTTCAAACCAATGAGCAGAACTAGAAGTAAAGTTGGCCAAGAAACCAGTCTATCCATATCGTATGGATTTAACCTTGGTGAGTAACTGTGAAATTCTAATTTAAAAAGTACTTATGGAAAGAACAATCACAGACATAAAAAGGCATGTGTGGATAGCATACCAATTGCTGGTCTTTGGACAGCATTATAAATGTCCAAACTGAGGTTCTAACTGTGTTTTCAAACTCCTGGGTTCACTGTGCATCCCAGGCATATCCCAGCTGCATGTCATGGCGTGACTTACGGCTGCTGTCTTTTGAAGCTTGAACTCTTACAAAGGGTAAATCAACACTGCACGGGTGGGATGAACTTCAACCAAGCCCCCAGTAATCTGCCTGTACTTGCCCATCCATTTAGATGCTGCTTTTCTATTTGTTCTGGTATGAGGCTGTTTTGATGGGTTGACCCTGGCTGGACACCAGGTGCCCACCAAGCTGCTCCATCACTCCTCTCCTCAGCTGGACAGGGGAGAGAAAATATAATGAAAGGATCCTGGGTTGAGATAAGGACAGGGAGATCACTCAGCAATTATCATCACAGGCAAAACAGACTCGACTCAGGAAGATTAATTGAATTTAGTTTATTACCAATCAAATTGGAGTAGGGCAATGAGAAATAAAAACAAATCTTAAAACACCTTCCCACCACCCTTCCCTTCTTCCAGGGCTCAACTTCACTCCTGAATTCTCTCCCTCCTCCCCGCAGCAGCACAGGAGGACAGGGATGAGTCTGGGTCAGTCCATCACACGCTGCCTCTGCCGCTCCTGCCCCCTCGGGGGAGGCTCCTCACACTCGGGCCCTGCTCCAGCGTGGGGTCCCTGCCACGGACAGGGTCCTCCATGGACTTCTCCAACCAACGCGAGCCCTTCCCAGGGCAGCAGCCCTTCCCAGCCTGCCCCAGCCGGGTCCCCCCCCGGGCGCAGCCCCTCAGGCACAGCGGCTCCAGCGCGGGTCCCCGCGGGGGCACAGGCCCGGCCAGCAAACCTGCTCCCGCCTGGGCTCCTCTGCACGGGGCCACAGGCCCTGCCAGGAGCTGCTCCAGCGCCGGCTGCCCGCGGGGCACAGCCTCCTCGGGGCATCGCCCTGCCCCGGCCTGGGGTCCCCGTGGGCTGCAGGTGGGGATCTGCTCCACCACGGCCCTCCACGGGCTGAGGGGCACAGCCTGCCTCGCCAGGGGCTTCACCGCGGGCTGCCGGGGAACCTCTGCTCTGGGGCCTGGGGCACCTCCTGCCTCCCTCTGCGCTGGCCTGGGGGTGCAGAGTGGTTGTTGCTCTCACATAGTCTCACTCTTCCAGCTGCTGTTGCACAACAGTTTTTTCCCCACTTTTTAAACATACTATCACAGGAGTGCTACCACATTGCTGATGGGCTTGGCCTTGGCCAGAGACGGGTCCGTCTTGGAGCCAGCTGGCTCTGGCTCTCGGACATGGGGGAAGTTTCTAGCAGCTTCTCACAGAAGCCATCCGTGCTACCAAAACCTTGCCGTGCAAGGCAAACACAGCTGTCTATGTTTCTGTAAGAGTATAATTTAATAATTCTTTAATATATTTTGTTTTGTCACTAGACTGATAATATCTATTACATGCAGCCGTTGACATGTGATCTGTAGCTTTATTTATAACGACCATCATTTTTCTTTTGCTCTTAGAACCTGCTGTCTCACTGTGAGGTACCTTCTCAGGACCTAAAATATTTTTGTATTCCAATTTTCCCTCTGTAATTTCTGTCATTTAAGGATTAGTTTCCTATTAACCTCATCAGAACTGTAAATCAAGCTTTCACCTGACTGCTTTTCATTGCTTTTCCCATTACTTGTTTCCAAATCATAAGCATCCCTTTCTTCCATCATACCACCTACAAATTCATACACAACCATGTACACACTATATTTTTGTAGCTTTACAATATATTTATCTACCCTCTAGTTCTCCATCCAGTCTTCATCTTCCTTGTCTCTGAATGCGTAACTTTGCACTTAGCTGTATTAAAACCATTTTATTTTTTAAAAGATCTCCCTCATCCAGTATGTCTGTGAGCCCAAGCGTCACGTACACAACAGGTTCTAAGAGTCAGTTCAAAGATCTTGATCACAGACCCTCGTACTGGGGAGATAATAGTAGATATTAATAGGTATTTTAATCTAACAGAGAAGCACATAACAGAAACAAAATGGCTCAAAGCACAGAGCGAGCAAAATTCCAATAAAAGATAAAGGAGAAATGCTTCTCAAAGAATGTCACAAATCATTAGAACCAAACCTTAAGAGGAATGGTGGCTTTTCTGTCTCTTCATGTCTTCAAATAAATACCTCATACTTAAGCAAGAAAGGTATTTTAGCAAAACACAAAACTGTTGGGCTTGATACAGGGGAAGCTGAATGAAATTTAATGACCTGTGATTTACATGAGGTCAGGCTAGACTATCTGATAGTCCCTTCTGGCCTCACACGCTATGAATATATGAATAAATCTATGAAAATGCTGAGGTGACTCACCCACTTTCTTGCAGAAATCTATTTTTTCTTTGTCTTTAAGAAAAGGCAGGTTCTCCAGTGCTTTGAGGATGAAATTTCAGCACTGGTCAAAGCTGACTGGCAAGTGGTGGATGTGTTGATGTTTAGTACAAGTTAGCCTTATCTTGTTAGTCAAGTTAGCCTTGTCTTGTACAAGTTGACTTGTTAGTCTTGCATTGATTTCACACTGACTAGCTGTGTTGAATGTGTATGCTGGTAGCTTACACGGTTCTAGCCACTTTTGATTATAGCACTAATTATGATAGCCATTTCCCCTTCTTACATGATAATTGGTATTGCATATATTCTTTTTGCCCCAGTTCTGTAGACCACTCTTTGGTCTCTATTCCTTTTTCAAAGTTGGTTGCATAGCAGATCTGTGGAAGCTGTCTAATTCTGACCTTATCAGAAGAAACTGTGTTGATTTTAATGTCTAAAGGGAAACACAGATGATAGTCAGATGGATGAAATCCATCCAAGCCAAACCCTTAATGCCTCTGAGAATTCTGAGATATGAAAAATAGCAAAACTTTATAAGTAGGAAAATGAGCAAGATAAAATAAAACAGAAATCTAACTTAATTCCAGACCCATGACATCCTATATAGGTGTTTATGGCAGAGAAGTAAAACTCTCTGAGCAGAAGATTTCTAGGGACTATGGTTAAAAAGATAAAAATAGTGACAAGTTTGGAACAGAGTGCTCTATAAAGTTAAAAAGTGAGTGAAGGTCACTAAGAAAACCACATTTTTTGCATAAATAGGAAGCTCTGTACTTGTACCAGGAGGGTACCTTTTAATTTCCAACAGGAATTTGATGGTTATCCTCAGCAGAAATGCTGAAAGACACTAGCACCTAAAATCTGCTATTTTCGCTAAGGATTAATTCTGTCCTGGGACATGACGGGCAGACAGCTTATTTGGAGGTATATTGTTTATATACCTATGAGCTGGCTTTGGTGTATGGGGGTTTGGGGCAGGTTTCTGTGTAAAGTTTACAGCAGTTTGTTTATTTTTATATATTTGTAAATTTTTTTGTTTATTGCAGTTTGTTTAGGAAAAAAAAGTGAAAATTTTATCACTGGAAAATAAACCTTTCATATGCCATTATTATGAATCTGTGTTTAAGATTTTAACACCTCTATATATTCTGCCATAATGATTTTATTCTTTCTTATGACCAGTTCCAACCCTCCAGAGTATTTTTTTATACCCCAAAATATCTTCCTTTGCTATTAGAGAAGATTAGTTAGAAAAAGAGGGAGATATTAATCCAGTAAAGGTCACATCATCTTGATTACAGACAGCCAGTAAAGCAAAATTCTTATTGCTAACAAAAGGGAACGGTACAAACCTGAAAAGTTTTTATCTCATTTTATTAAAAAAAAAGAAATATTTCCATTTCTTTACTATTAATCCCTAGAAATCTTCACAGTTCATTTTAATGCCATGCTAACTAAATGGAATTAATTTGACAATGCCCATCCTTGAACCTCCAACCTCAGGATTTTGTAAAGTAAAACAATTGTTTCTCTTGTCCTCCACCTTTCATCTCTTGAAATGTTTTTTCTGAGCATTTCTTTACAGGCAACCTTAAATTTCATTTCCCTGCAAATTTCTGCATCCTGTAGTTAGGTAATTCTATTGTATTATTTATCAGGAGTCAACTGTCTGCTCACACTCTGCAAATGTAGACAAAGACATGTGTCCTGCCCTGAGGAGCTTGTAGGCTAATTCAAACACTCTTATACCATGAATGGTATACATGTTTAAGATAAAATTGTCAGGTATGATATTGTGATTCATCTTAAACAACATGTACAAGGTTAGTATTGTTGATTTCAAGTATAGTACTTATATGACTAAATTGTAAAGTGCAAAAGTGCTTGCAAATTAAGTTCTTGAAGTGCTGTTTTTAAAATGTGACATGCAATAGCTGTATTACATTTGATAAATGAATGATTACAGAATGCTTGGAAAAAATATGCTACAAAGAATGAAAGTGAAATATTCATCTCACAAAGCTGGTCTTGCTATAATACAAAAAAGGTGAAGAATCAGATTTTTTGATGAAACCAAAAGGTCCCCCTCCTAAAGTGCTTTTCTTATATTGAAGTGATTGATTAATTCAAACATCTTAAATTATCAGCATTAAAATGTAGTTAAGACACTTCTAGTGGAAAATTAAGAATTCAATTTCTTCAGATTTATTTTGAGTTCAGAAGTTGGAAGCTGAGAAGTAGCCATTTGGTCTTACAATTTCACTAAAGTACAGGCGTGAGAGTGGGAAGGGTGCAGGAATTTGTCTCTTTCACACAACGACATAGAGTAATATTCCTTAGAGTTGAGATGAAGAGGCGCAGAAAAGTAGGGAAGGAAGTGGTTGAAAGTGGAGAGGGAAGAAACCCCACTCTTGCCCATCAGGCAGCATTCTGCTATGCTAAAGCCTTTTGCAGAGGTTCACAGAGCGCTCGGGCATGGCAGCAGCATCCTGCTGTTTCAGTAACTTCTGTGTTTCTAAGGGGAAAGGTGAATAGAGCTAGTGGCCTTTGGTCTTGTGTAACAAAGCACAACTCGTGTTGGAGAGAGCTGCTAATGTTTTTGAGCTGCCCCTGCTTCCTGCCCCACCTCTCATTAGTTTTCCATCATCTAACATTCTTTGTAATACACTGAGATCATACTTAAACTACAATCCAGCACAGTGCTGGGATCCAAATCCTAGTACCAGAATGAGCTATTTCCAATACTGGAAAAAGTATAGCAGCAGCACCATGACAGAAAGGTTAGGCTAAATGGAACCTTTAATAGGACAGACTAAGTGCCTCGCTGTGATGCTATGGTACCTTACATGCATACTGTGGTTCAGCAGTACCCTTTTACTTCCCCAGCTATCCAGGCCATATTACACTGTGCTTCCCATGGTATTACAGAGACCTGATCCCTCTTCCTAGCCAAATGGGAGAGTCTGGGCTTCACCACCTCACCCTACAGCGACAGAGCATCCGAAGCAGGAGCCTCACATGGGAAGCAGGCTTTCAGCCAGAATCACTTTGGCTTCAGTGGCCTGCGCTTCCAGCTGTCTGTAGGATGTTTGCAGCAATATTTATGCTTGCTCTGAAAAGGTTCCCCTAAGTTATTTTGGTTTACCTTCCAACCTGGAGACAATTGGTGCAGTCTCATTTGGCCCTTGAAAAAAACTCAGTGCATCTTTGGTTTTCCTCCTGAGCTGTTTTTTTACAATGTTTGCTCAGGAATTGCCTTTCACGTGTTTTATCGTATGTTTTATCCTGAGATAAGAGATCACAAACTTCATTTAGAGAACTCATGTATGATACGATATACGTTTGTTGCCAGCATCCCCAGCAATGAAAAACTGCAGTGGGGGTGCAAAGTTAAATACACCATAGGAGCATTACCTGGTTCCTCTGTAGATTTCCTGTTAAAAAATATGTTTCTTGGAAATAAAGATCATTACATTCTTTTCCAGTATGAGCTCTCAGGCTAACAGAAGTGTCCTTTCCAAAAATAAGCATACCCAAGTACGGTTCAACAGTTGGATAGCCCAGACCATAGCTTGATGCTGTGATGGTTTAGAGAGGCAAATTTCTGCTGACTGTCTGAGGATCACTCAACTCTTTTTATTCCTCTTTAAAATTTTCTGCTGCACCCAGCCAGCTGTACCACACATACCTTTCCTCTTAATTTTCTCGGTCTACTGTACTTTCGTTTCCTAGATTTTGCCCTGAAAAATTTTCTGACAGAGTACTTCTACCTAATCAGTTTCCACTAGAGGTAACCTATGGGCCAGTCCGCAGAAAAAGGCTGCTGCATGCCCAGCGTCATGGTACCCGCTCTCAGGATCACTGCTGTAACCCAGGCTGTGGCTGGAAAAGCAAGGTATTGACATTGCTGCTGGAACTGGCATCAGGATAAAAAAAATGCCTTTGGGGAGTACTGCTATTTTACTGCTTTACTGCGCCTTTTCCAGTGCAGAGGGAAAGGGCAAATTTTGTAGTGGCAAAGTGAATGAAATTCATAATTTCTGTCTTGCAAACAATACATAATATCAGTCCAGCACTGCAGCAGAGGTAACAGAAAAACCATACCTGTCTGCTACGCTGAAAGAATCACTCTAAGTGCTTTTGCTTCCTATATTGCTTTCACCAAACATGCTCTTTGCTCTGATTTGGGGCTGCAGGCAGGCACATCGTCAAACAAACAAATTAATAAACTCTTCCTCATGAGGACAGATGGACTTCAAGTGTGACTTCAAGTGGCTACACTGAAGCAATTTTAAATGATGCATACTTATCTGAATAAAAAGTAAATAAAAATAGGGCAGCATGAGACAGTAGTGGAATTATCCCAGTACTAAGTCAAAATAAAATTGCAAACTAAAGGTGTAATGCTGCAATGAAACAGAGAGAAGGAAAAAAAAAACAAAAAAAAAACAAAAAAAAACCCAACTCACCTCAGGATTAAACACTGAAGTCAGAAATTGAAATGGCAACACTCAAACAAGGTGGGAAAAGTGAAACAAAAGGCAAAAATCTCTTTGAGCTCATAGGGCCATAACAAAATGGAGAGTTGGAAATTTGTCTATTTTTAATCATGCCAAAGACTTTTTAGCCAAAGGTTTTCCAAGTGTATCCTTTTCAGATACATTTCTGAAGTTTTTTTCAAACACAAATTGAAAAGGCCAATTTAATGGTAATTGGGAAACAGACTGCAGAATAGGACATGAGAAAGCAAAAAGTTAAAGATGGGATGAAGGAACAAGAGAGGAATCTTTAAAAGGAAACTGTAAGAAATGTGGACATTTCAAGGGATGTAGATAACACAGTGGCAGGCAGATATTTGGACTGTGTTGAAAGAGCTGTTGCGGAGACCAGATTCAGCATGGAAACAGCCCTACATCTAAAGTAAAAGCCCTTACTTCTGTTATTTGGACATAATGACCGGGACACAATGTGGCTATGTGATGCAGGGCACTGCCTGGCTATGATGCCTGAGTCAAGAGTAGCTAAGAAAAGGTTTTTTCTGCGTGACTAGTAATACACACAGGTGGTTATAAAGCCTGAAATACAGCAAACTGTGTTATAGGCAAGGCAGAATGGAGAAGCTTCTAGTATTCAAAGATTTTAGCAACAGTCATGGTAAAGGAAATAAAGGTATTAGAAATGTTATACAAACAACCATGGCTTTGTTGTAGCATATTATGCTGCCTGCAATCCATCACTTTAATACAGACATTTGCTTTTCACTCTAGAAACAGAGAGCCATTAGTATTTGTTATATGCATTCAGTATCCTGAAGAAATAATTTTTTTTGTGTGTGATACAGCACTCATTCTCTTTGCTATTAAAGTATATGTGCATGGGTGAAAAGAGAGGAGTCAAATATGACACTGGTTTCACAGGAGGTATGGTAGCTTTGTCTCTGCTTGTGGAGAGGTAGACAGATTTTATTCTACACTTTTCACACAGATTAGCAAACAGTTTGTGACAATACTTATAAAACAACCATTTAAAATAATTGTATATCAAGTCTACCAGAGTTATACTCTGAATTATGTTACAGTTTTGAGCTGTTGTTGTATATTAAAATCTCAGTGAAGATTTAAATAACTCTTTAAAATCTTTTCAGAGCCCCAGTTTTTGTTTGTCATAGATTTAGATATTATAATGTAGATGGAAAACTTTTATCTTTAAAATGTGCTTATGCAAATCCCGCTGAATCGGGAAATGAGTACACAGAGATATGGAGTATAAGCACAGGGATGTGGCGGAGGGTGGACATGAAAATGTTGTAAATGCCACATCTAAAAACCTGGAACAACCATCTGCTGGTTTCAGACGCAGGGAAAAACCTTGCTTCATATCTCTAATTCAGTGTATTATTTCTGCCCTATTAAAAAATGGCTGACTCTAATCGTGAGTATGGTTAGTAGCAGCAAGCTGTTCTTTTTTTTTTTTCTTCTTCCCCTCTTTCCTTTCATTCATTGCTTCAAGCAAACCTGAAATGCATTTCATGGTAGGTCTTCCTCAGTATAAAAAACCTGTCCATATAGCTTTCCAAATATAGTGCACCCTGGCACAATTGTTTGTAACAAAACTACACACCATTTATATAGAAACCGGGGCTGGCTGGAGGAAGGGTTCAATGAAAGAGAGAAGGAGAAGTCGGGTACCCATGATGTTTGCTGGAGATGTTATTACCCGCCACAGGCACATGCTGATGGGCCTGCCTTCACGATTTCTGACTCCAGTGCTCTGCCAGCCGAGGGAGTGCAGGGCATGGGGCAGGCAGTGATGGCATCACTACTCGCTGTGGGAAAACCCTCTGTGCTACAGCAACTGGAAGGTATAGGGGTAGCTCTGCCCCAGGGCAACCCAGCCCTCCCCTTTGCCTCAGCCTCTCCCCCTGCATTTCCTCCTGCTTTATTATTTTCCAGTTATGACTACACACATGACACAGGATCTTTAAGGCAGTTGAGACATTTAATTCTCCAACTGTTTTATTTTCTTTTTAATCTTTTAATTTCCTTCATGTCTCTCTTCATCTCTCCATTGCTTTGGTGCTACAGCACTGCTGAACTTTAATAAAGCAATGCTGGATCTAAGTCTAGACAGTTATATTCAGATTATGAACACCCAGTCAAAATTTTTGCTAGGAATTGATAGGTTGGTTAACCCAAAAATTGAGATAATCTTTAGTACCTCTAAAAGCAGATATTTGAACTCTGTTTCTACCCAATCTACTGCATAATGGAATGGGCTGAACTGGTACCTTTTTCTTTCTGTACCTATTCTCATTGCAATTGTTCTCTCAGAAAGTGATTTGTTTTGTGCTGCTTTCCATTCACATCACGACCCAATCAAACCGCAGAATATAGGAAAGATCAAAGTAGTACAGCATACTCGCCTACAGTAATTCACAGAATATATGAGGCATTAAAATTTTCATTCCTCATTCTCATAAGAAAGACTATAAAGGTAACAGAAAATGATGCAGAATATGAATCTGTTCTTGAGACAATGATTGTATCAAGAATGGGAAACAGTATAAACCAACAGACCCTTTCTTGTTACTACCTTTATCACACAGAATGCAGCCCTTGCTTGTGTCGTTCACACTTTTATTTCCTTTTCATATTCTCCTGGTATATTTTTCTTAAACAGAAAGCACAATTGAAGAAAAAATCTAACACCTTTGCAGAGGGTAATAATTTCCCCTCTTGAAATGTCTGGTTTTACTTAGAAAAATTCTGCCTAGTACATTATAGAAAAGAGGTGGACAGGAAGGATAAAACTTGTAATGAAAATGGTTTAACACACAATCCTGATCCAAAATACATCTACAGACCTAATCTTAAAATGCAAAAGGAGTCTGGAATTGGAAATAAATGGAAATAATCAACAAAAATTAAAGTCTGGTAACACTACACAAAGATGTGTTCTGCAAGATCTAAATGGCATGTTGGAACATATGTACAAATATGAAGGCAAACCTAAGAAAGTGTTTACAAAATTGTTTCATAATTGATTTTTTAATTGTGTCATTTCTTCTCCCCACTCCTCCCCCCACATCTGAATGTGAAAAGCAGGTGTCATCTTCCAGGGATTTGTTCCAAGGCCCGTTTGAGTTCCTGGAAGTTTTTCATCATTGTAGGGGATTCTGGTTTACAGAGGAATTATACAGAACTGTGGCAAAACAACAGCAGACCACTGGATCATGAGCTGGCTATGAGATTTCAGCTCCATGTCACTAGCACTTGAAGTGCAACACCACACATTAAGACTGTACTTTAGAGATTGCTCTTGTAAAGCACGGAACAATTTGGCTCTCATTATATCAAATCAATTTAACACATTATTTTATCTGCAAGGTCCCATTCAGTCATGACTGACGTTTTAAAATCATTCATATGATTGACGTTCATGTCAACCTCCACTGTGAGATCTGGTCACCAGTGTTGTGGTCTATCTGTCCCTGAGAGTGCTCAGGTATGTCACACTTTTAACACCCTATTGACTCATTTTTATTTGGCTACTACAATTCATCATCATTCATATCATCTCTGACTTTAGAAGCTGTACTTCAAAATAAAATTATCTCACTCTGGAGTTTTGTAACTGTTAGTACAGATTCAGTTCAGGTACATGGGTATTTGGGGCACTTAAAGTGCACTTAATATTATTTTTATTTCATATTTTATAACTATTACCTGGTCACAATCAAGCAAGCATTTATTCCACTATGTAATTTAGCGCACTCTGCATTAAATTGAAGACTCATATTTATTTGGTGAGCAGTATTACCATTCCCCTCTTTCTCATATTACACATTTGCTAATTTAAAAATACCATCTTTAGCAGAAAGAAAAGTTCATGGCATACATTCATCTTTGCAGGGCAATAGACTCGCTTGCTCAAATAAGTCTGTAATCAGATGTCCTACAAAGACATAATATAACTTATTATGGATGCTAAATCTTAAAAATTATTTTATCAGAGGTTAAATAGGTGAATCTTTTTTAATAATCAAAGAAAGACAGCTATATTTGAATGTCCATAATATGTCCACCATGCTTAAATGTCTCATATGGTTAGGTATCACGCCACCAAAAATTTATTTTGTTAGACTTGACTGAGAAGGCAGTCTCGACTGATTGTGAAAGGAACATCTGCTTACCTTGAGAATCTACATATACACCAAAAGTATAAAAAATCAATAGGAAATATTAATATTGTCTGCATAGTTTTCCAGTGCTCATTTTCTGGATATCAGTCCTACAGAAAGTGTGTTGATAGAGATATTAACCCACCTATCTACATGGGCTTTTATCTTCTAATCATCATCTTAAGATACAGAAGAGAATCTTGATGATGGTGTTGCAGGTATTTTCCATCTACTTTGGATCTGGTCTTAAGGTTTAGGATATTTGCTTCCCTTATGAGTGCTCAGGCACAGAAACATGTAAAAGAGGACTCCATGATCACCAGCTGAACTTACACATGTAGTGCAGACATCTAATTTGCTTTGGTTTATCATGAGGATTCAGGCAGAGTTCAGGTTTCTGTCAACCTTGTCTGGGCTGCAACAGAGATTTAGGAGAGAGATAACGTCTGTCTCTTCAGAACACGGACTCTGTGAGTAAAGCTAGTGGTATAGCAAGAGTAAAATGCAGAGGAATTCAACTAGTAGCCAAGTACCTTATGGAGATAGGTGACAAGCAAGTTAGTTGTTCCTGGGAAGGAAAGAGATTTCATTGGTTAGAAATTCAAGCAAGTAACTCATCCCCGTTGTAATAGATGTTCATGTCAGATAGGGACTAATTAGCAAAAAATACTTGCTAGTATCTAACAACTAATAGATAATATGTAACTTATTACACACTTGTTAAACATCAACAGAGTAGTTTAAATAATGTATTGGCATTTCATTCACATAAAGCTGTCTTACTAAACCTAAACTAAATTCTTGTTTGAGAAAATTTAAAGTGTGACTGTTTTATCTAATGAACTACCAATTTGTTTCTCCACATTTCACGTTCTAATTTGTGCTTATGATGATGTCTAAAAACATATGGGCACCAAATGCGGTTATGCCTGTCTTCTTTGAGGCACCCTAAAGGTCCCTTAAGCCTTTGCAGTTTTCCTCTCTAGAGATGTTAGTTTACATCACATGACCCAAACCCCCAACACTTTCTCAGATTAATTTATTGTGATGAGCACAGTGGATAGCTCTAGTTAATCTGTCTGGAGACACTCTACTCTTCAGATAAGATCAACCCCTGTTCTCATAACTTACAAATTGTTCCCAGATATCAGACATCATCAGCCTTGTTATTTTCATACCGCAGTAAATACTAAAGGAGAAGGAGACATAAAAGGTAAAAGGCTTTTTGCAACATAAAAGAGAATGCAAGGTTGATGTATCCTTTGCTCATGGTATTTTTTTGGCAAAAGATACAATAATGCAAGTATCTTTCTGATTGATTAAAGTATTGAAGCGTATTCTTTGCTTCATAAATAATGCTCTATTACTTTTCTTCAAAGACAAGTAAACCTTGACAGACTGACCTTTTTCAGGGCAGAGAGTTGTTTCAGTGCCATAAATTATACTGTAAAACGAGTGGAAATGCTACTGAGAAGTGTGTGACAAAATAAGATTAAAGATTACTACACACAAAATATTGTTGTTTTATTAATGGAGTCCTGTCAGTAGGATGAAAAATTCTCAGCTTTTTACTGGATGCTGAGATCACGTCAAACAGAAAATTATGAATGCATTTTCTAAAAGGCAACCGAATGTGTCAAAATAACAATATACTGATTAGTTGCCCTCCCCCTACTTTTATGTATTCACTTAAAACAATTTCAGTGTTTTTCGAATAAAGTTTAAGTGCTGTGGTTCAGCTTGTAATTCTAAAGGATCATACAGCCTGTTGGCCTGTGATGTTACAGGCAGGTATATGAACATTGCAGGAAGGCACTTTCCTAGAACAGAAGCCTAGACATCTCCTTTGTCAGGATATATTATACCAAGAGGAAAAGTATATAGTATTTTTGTGTCTATTACTGTAACCAATAAGCACTCAGTCTGAGAAAGATAGCAAGAATTTGGGAAAGCAAGACAGCTATCCATGGAAAAATGATCCTAGCTTAAATAAGTAACATTAGGCCTTTTTTAAATATTATTTGATAACTTGACAAATGACTTTGTCATTCCAACATGTAAAACCTTGTTAACATGAAAAGAAGCAGCACAGAAGCTCATTTAAAGTGGAGGAGTTTGATGTGTTTATTTATAGGAAGTCTGTGGATTTGTTTTGCTTTATGGTTTTTTCTCCCTCTCAATCAATTTACCTGAATGTTCTGATCAATGGCTTTTGGATCAGTGACATTTATTGAAATGATAAATAATGTTGGGAAGTCAAGGAAAATGCAATACAGCACGGAGCTTCAATGAACAGTATAGAAATCAAAGGTTTTCTTGATGTCTGAATCAGTACAGTTCACTCAAATAATAAAAATAATTTAAAAAATAGTAATAGTGCCATGGAATAAGTCCCTGTTACACAAGGCCATTATAAATCACTACCCAGTACAGACCATCATCTAGATGACTGGATAAGATGGTGTCCTGGTTTCAGCTGGGATAGAGTTAATTTTCTTCTCAGTAGCTGATACAATGCTATGTTTTAGATTTGGTATGAGAATAATGTTGATAACACACTGATGGTTTAGTTTTTGCTAAGTAGTGCTTGCCCTCAATCAAGGATTTTTCAAGTTTCCCATGCTCTGCCAGGGAGCACAGCCAGGACAGCTGGCCCAAAGTGGCCAAAGGGATATTCCATACCATAGAACATCATACTCAGCATATTATGCCAGGGGAAGAAGAAGGAAGGGGAGATGTTCATAGTTACAGTGTGAGTTTTCCCAAGTAACCACTACTGTGATGGAGCCTTGCCTTCCTGAAGATGGCTGAGCACCTGCCTGCTGATGGGAAGTGGTGAATGAGTTCCTTGTTTTGTTTTGCTTGCGTGCTCAGCTTTTGCTTTACTCATTAAGCCGTCTTTATCTCAACCCGTGAATTTTCTCACTTTTACTCTTTCAGTTCTCTCCGCCATCCCACTGTGGGGGGAGTGACTGAGCAGCTGTGTGGGTCTTAGTTGCTGGCCAGGGTTAAACCACAACAGATACCCACGTATTGGCTTTCATCATCATTAGCAACAAAGGCCTGGAACAGAATTGTCCCTATTACTGTAAGCCCTACAACAACGACAGGATGTGTCAGAAGCTGTAAACATTTTTCAAAAGACATGACAGTTCCTGACTACAAGAGCCAAAGGCTAAAATAATGATGGGTTTGCTCACAACTCACCATCTAATGCAAATGCTGCTTTGTACCTGGGGCCAGCCTTGGGCAGCGCACTGCCCTGAGCAAACTGCAGGAGATGGCCCCTGTCCTCTAAGCCCACTAGTCTTTCTCCTCACATTTCTTTTTCTTCTCTTTTTGCCTCCAGATTTCTTATTTAGCTTAACATACTGAGATCAAGTGACTTCTAAGAAATATTTATATAAAGCTTGCTATTGTACATGACCTTTCTGTTGAATCTTCTTTCTCTTTATATTTCCTACAGTCCTTTTCCTTTCTGATGATACCATATCTTTTCGTACATTTTCCATCCTGCTTCTCAGTATTTCCCTTCAGGTTTATTCTTATGAAGAATAAAATATGTCCATCTTTCTGAATTTCACAAGCTATCTCCACCTTCTGACTCTCTCTGTTCGGTGCCCTCCACACAAAAATCCCCACAGTCTTGGCTCTCCTGTTGTTGGCTGTCCTTCCGTATTCCTCTTTGCAGATCTGCATGTGAGCACAAACCTGGTGTTTTCCAGCTCTGCCATCTCTATAACTCACAGTCTTCATTTTCTGAGCAACACGCAAACACAGCTACTGCTCCCTTCATTCCATTGCTCATCATGTCTGTTCATTCTCCTCCCTAGGAAACTCCTAGATAAATTAATAAAGAATTGCATCTGAGTTTGGGAAACCTACAGACTGGTTTATATATATATTAAAAGATCTCATTTTTTATTGTAAGATTTTACTGGTTCTGCAGATTTCCATATGGCTCTGTTGAATGTTAAATAATTTATCAGGCACCCATACTTGATGGGATACTTATTTTATATGCATAAATCCCAGGTATGCCGCCACACTATGTCTTCATTCACAAGCACCCCGCATGACAGGTGATCCTCACAGACAGCCATGATCTCACTCACAGATCACCTGCACTCCCACGGACTGTATACTCTACAAGGAAGGCTTTCCCATGTGCCAGGGCATTACTTGGAGGAAATACTATCCTTCATCCTCCACCAAATGAAGAGTGTTAATCTGGCCTTCCTAAATGTCATGGCTTGAATGAATCCCGACTGATTTGCTGGATAATTTAAATGAGCAGATATGAATTTTAGATCCCAGGCCTCTTGCCTTAGTACACGAAGCCACTGAGGACTGGGTGGTTAATCAGATGATTTCTGAGGGTAAAAGAATGAGGACAAGAGGACAGTGGGATGGGAGGAGGTCTCATGTTCTAGTACAGAGCTGGAGAAGGTGTGTTTTAGGTGTAATTGACTTAACAGTGTAACTTTGAAAACGCCTTCGGGGAGAAGGCAAGCTCATAGTCTTTCAGCTGGTTTGAAAACGCCTTCGGGGAGAATGCAAGCTCATAGTCTTTCAGCTGGTTTATAAATTGGATAAATAGTGTGTGTTTATTTGAAATCAGATACGAATTTTGCAACATTTGGAATAACACATTGTGGAGTGCTTTTTTTCAGTGTTCAACTGGCTCTGGTTTATTTTACTTGGCCATGTGGTTTATTTTCCCTCATCTTCTCTGTTCTGCAGCCACATGGTCTGTCTGTAGGATGGAGTCAGCTCTCTTTACTCCAGATGTTTAGAAAAAGACACAGACGACTAAGACGTTTCAAAATAAAGGAAGCTTAAAAAGGCTGGTGGTGCAGGATCTTCACCATTGCTATTTCAAAGCTTCTGTCATTCCCTACAGTTACACATAATTCCAGCAGCTATTTGAAAACCATGAGTTCTCCTACAAGGAAAGACTCCTTTCTATGCCAATCAGAAGCAATGTGTTCATCCACATTAACTATGAGCTATTCGGATATTCAATTATAACTTTTAAATTCTTACCATTTTGCAGTATTTATGACTCAGGAATTTGAAGTACGTCTTTGATGATAAGTTTTGTTAAATTCATAGCCACAGCAATGACTCAAAGTGAAGCTGGAAAAAGAACATTGCAGTAACTAGGTATACAAAATGTGGTTGAATGAAAAATATGAGATGTTACTTTTATAATGTCAAACATTGGAACTCTGTTCATTCTGGTTTTGCATGCAATAAACATCAGCATCTTCCAGAATCATACATATATATATTTTGAATGGTTTTGAATTCATAATCATTTTAATGGCATTTTAATTCACAGACACATGCTGTCTTTCTCCTAACATTTCTCAGATTTTACAAAGTTGTCATTTTTTCTCTAAACTTAATTGCAGATACGTAATTAATGTACAGAAATCTTTTATGTGTGCACTTAATAGTCACTTGTACTCCTTAAATTTATAAACTCTTCACATGCTTGACTCTAGTACATTAAAGGCATAGAAACAAATGTCCTTTCATGCTGTGTCTTTCCTTAGTCAATGCTGACCTACTTCAACAGAAGGAATGATATATGCATAAAAGCCATTCTGCTCCCTATAACCTATACAGAGAATGCAAGAAAATTTCCATACCACCATATACTTAGTCATACAGAAAAATCACAGCTGTTCTGTTTACACAGTAGATGAACAATATTCAGCTAAATTGATCCCAGCCACAGTGGAGAGAAAGCACAAATGAATTTGCCCCACTGAATTTTAAAATCAGTGTGTTAAGTTATTTCTAAGTTACATAGTATTTATGATTCCAAGAATTACATTCTGACTTGGATTTGTTTTGAAATATTATGCTAGACATCAGAGCCAAAACGTTTTAAAAAGAGATGGGGATGCAGTAAAACTCAACTTCATTTTATTATTCTATCAGCTTAGCTTGACCTACAGCAACCATGCAAAGGGTTTCTATTAGACAGTTCCTCACTTGCTAAATAAATTGGACCAAAGATGATTTTCTTGACTGAGAAAATTCTTTAACGTTGACTAAAGAATTTCAGCTCTTTCTATAAATATTAATGTAGTTAGTAATAAATTACACACATGAATGGCACTTTATTACTTGAAACTAAACTATTAAAAGCCTTATTTAGATTGCACAGGGGGGGGAAAATGTAGTTGAGGTCAGCTAAGCAAGGCCAGCCCCACACATACTGACGGTCCTGAGCAAAATCTGGACTTGACCCATGTTTCTCTAATCACAACCAAGTGTTTTTCCCACACCAAACTGCCTCAGCTATCAACCTAGTATTCCAGCTGTGTCTTTTCCTCTTGTAAAGCATTTATTTCTGCTCACTCACCTGGACCTTTCATTTTTGCTTCTGATTTACAGTTTGTGAAAGGACTGTAGGAGGTAGTGCTGAAATAAGTGTGCTGAAGAGGATTCTGGGATCTGTGTGAAATCCAGAGATATCCACACTCAGTGGCAGAGAACAACCCCTGAGAATCTCTGTTCAGAAGAATGGAAGAGCTGGAGGACTGACAGAGAGAAATCTTAAAAAAACTCTGAAAATATAAGTTCAGTGCTGAGTTTACTCTGAACAGGGAAAGCATTTTCAGCATCATTTCAATGCCTGCATGGAAATGTGGCACCCTAAAATCTACCAGCGCAGACAGTTCTTAAAGGTCTTTCTTCAAGTAATTAACAGAGAGGAAATGCATCTTATAAAAAAGATTTACATTGCTTTAAGCAAACATCCTTACTTTTCACTATTAAAGTATGTTTCAGAGTAATAGTTACTAAGTCAACATGTCACCATCTGAATAGACTTGTGCTCCTGTGTTCTTTTCTGGTTTTACCCGGGTGAACATCACAGATGAAACATGATTTGGATTCTCTTATTTCTTAAGCAGCATTGTAAAAAGCGTTCTCTCTGTTCCAAAACTAGGCCCAAGGGCATTGCTGGGCTTGTAAAAACTGTATTGTTAGTAATGGACAGAAAGAAAAAATCCAAACTCACTCTCAGACATGCAGCTGAATTTCAAAGGGTAAAACAGAGACTTAGAAGAAGAAAATGTGTTTTCACTGAGCAAAATTTGCTCGAAAGTAATGAAGAACAAGAGATACAGTGCAGGCAGATGCCTAGCTGAGTTTAAAAAAAGACTCTTAACCATTTCAGCTAGCAGGAACCCAGTCATTTCTTTAAATACTGTTAAGTACCTAAGTGCATCTTTGAACGTCAAGGCACCTAACAATGCTGTCCCCAAGACTATTACCATGAAGCACATTCCTTCAGGCTGTCTTCATTTACCATCCTTCAGGCCATAAAACCCCCTTAGTGTGAACTGGACTTTCAAGGAATGGCTGAAATGAGAGTGTTAAAAAAAGTTATCTTATGCTTCAGCACAAAACAATTACCAATGGCCAAATACTCTGTAAATACTTATTTTGATTGGTGACAAATTATGAAGATTAGCTGTTATAAATCCCTAAAATAATGAATCCACTCGAGAAAATAGTAAGTAATGCACAGATTTACATAATTTTGAGAATAACAACAACTTCTTACTTTTCTGTACTATAACATCTAATTTCATTTTAGTAAGAATATAAGATTTCTTGTGTGTCAAGAAATGTGTATATACCAGGCAACAACCTTTTACATAAAGTGTTTCAATAAAGGGCAGTACAATATATCATTACTGAAAATAGAACATCACTGGGGCTTACTTGCCGTTCATTGGAAATACTGCATTTTCATTTGTTCCTAAATTTTCACTTTTAAAGTTTCTAGAACTTCTTGAAACTGCAATTAGATAGTACAAATGTGGCCATTGAAATACAATAAATAGTTATACTTAAGATGATGTTATATCTGTCAATATTCAGAAACTGGAATACTCGCTGAGCCTGATAGTCTTAGATCACTGACTCAGCTTCCCTGTAGTAGATAAACTGTGAAATGCAAAAGAAATCGCATATTTTCTTCCTTCTTTCTGGCAGTTACTTCTGTTGAATAGGTGACTTCATCTTTCCCTTACTCTGTTTGTAATTCTAGGACAATTGCCAGTGACACGTTTTCACAACTATTCAAAGGTATCATTCAAGACTTGTTTACACAAAAATTGCCAGAAAAAATATTCACCTGAAATACAGTTCCCCTTTCTCTGTGGTCAGTGCTACCCATCAGAAGTGCTAGGACCTTTTTTTTTTTCCTGTAGCAATTAATAGGAAATTGCCACCATCCATCATTTTTTTATACAACTGATATTCATATCCACTAGGGAAATATATGAAAGACAAATACCCGAATTGCTTAAGGTTGATCTCAAGGTCAGTCAAAATGATCCACAGGAAACATTTACAGGCAGCTGAAATTGCTTATAATTTGTCAGTAATCTTTTGGAGCAGTCTATTGTAGATAAGTTGTGTCTTGATAATTTGGAGTGGCCAACATGAGTTTTGATTCAAAGAGACAGGCTTTGAGTAGGTTAAATGAAAGAGAACGCGTTTATGTAATCTTAAGCCTTCCAAGGCAGGGAGATCAGTGGTAGACATCTCCCAGTGGTGCTCTCTTACGCTGTGTGGGTTGATGCACTAGTTTGATTTAATACCAGATTATAGAGCCATAACCTTGTACTTCGTTTTTGTTTACCGAAAAAAAAAAAGCACAGTGATTTGAAAAGATGTCATTTGTGTGTGTTTATAGAAGACCTGTCAATAGAGCATGTTTGAAACAAATCTCAGAATCACTGCAAATCTGTAAATTGGATGTTCAACTGTTTTTAATATACATTTTGCAAATGTCTCTATTTTCCCCATATGAAAGGATGACCCACCACTGTAGAAGTTTTTCATGCAAGAAATAAGGCACTAAGTAAAACAGAACCATTGTATCACTATAGCAGGAAAACACATTGAAAATTCAGGAACATAAACTCCTGGCAGAAAAATAAATATGTAATTTTGTTGGGCTCCAGAGAGGAGCGATTTATGGATCAAATCACCAAGGGAGTCAAAAGAACAGTCAGAGCAAGTATTAATGTAGTGGAGCAGTCATCCAGTGTTAAGATTAAGGGAAGAGAACTAGAGGGCATTTTCATTTTTTTAATGTTAACATTTGTCAGCTATAAAGAAGGATAATATCAGATACAGTCAAAAAGATTCTATGATTTTGGACACTACACCCTCAGCACTCAGAATTAACCTTTCAAAATTCAGTCCTTTGGGGATTTTTTTTCTCCCACATGCTTTCTTTCACCTTTATATTTAAATGAAAACACCATGCCTAAATATTAGAGTACCGGGCACATCCAAAAAGCTGAAGATGGGTACATAGGGGCAGTTATGAATTAACAGCTGTTTTTTTAAAGTCAGGAGAAATCTCTGAAAAAATACTAGAATTCATTCAGGTACTTCTGCATGAGAGAGGCTGCATATGTTGAAGGAAGTCATCCCTGTGCAGTTTTCCTATAGACACTTCGCAGTCTGTATCTGAGTGAATTCAATCTGGAGATGAAAGAATGTGCTAAACTGCTCCATTTTCTCAATACTTTAATTTTTTGTTCATCTTGCTTAAAATTCCAGATTCTTTCTTCATATGATTTTTAAAGAATTACAGCCTCCTAGGAAAAACCTATACAGTTCACTTCTGAGGAGAAACGTCTGTTCCTCTCATTGCCCTGGTAGCTGTCCTCTGCACCTCTTCTAGCTCTTACTGCCTTTTCTGGGAAATGGAAAATAAAAATTATATACTAGATCTGGGGCCACCAGTGTCTTGTACAGCATCATTCACAGATTTTTGTTTCTACTGGAAATACCTCCAGTACTACATGTTACAATTGCATCTGTTCTATTTATGTGAATTGTTGGTTTGTATTACACGATTTTGGCAACTGAGAAGCAGCCTATGGTAAAGTAATTCATTCAGTCCTTCCCTCAGCCATTTCCACATGCTGACTCCCAGTTCTTAGTGCCTGAAGTCTGTAAGTCCATAAACTTCCACTTCATATTAATGAGTTTTATGTCATTGCTATTACTCAAATACTGGGGATCCTCTGATTCTTTCTAACCATTCTTACCTTTGCCAGCAGATTTCATCAGCCACCTCCTAGTATTTGTGCCAAAATCATTCATGAAATTTTATATAACATTGCTCCCAGCACTGAGCTGGTGAGGTTCCCATTGCTAGTTTCCCTTCGGCCAGTGTTTCTTTTCACCAGCAGACTGTTGTCATCCTTCCTTTAGATAGCTGCTTAGCCATCCTAGGATTTTTCCACTCTCACTGCTGCAATGTAATTTTCCATATTGTACCACATCAAATACTTTGCTGCATTGATACCACTAAGATCTCTCTGTTGGAAAAATCTGCTATCTAAATAAGGGAAAGATGCCAGTTTAGTCTGACAGAATATATCTTTGGCAAATTTGTGTTTCATTATAAACAGATGTCTACTTACTACCACGGTACTAAATGAGTCTCTTCTTCAAAACTTATTTCCACAGCTGGAATAAAGTAAATGTTGAGCTGAGAAATGTATGGTAAGTCTGGTCATTTTCCTTTCACTTTTAAGTACAGAATGTGTGTTTTCTGTTTTCCAATCATAGGAAGCATGATATACACATAAGGATAAAGACTGTAATAAAAAAATGAAGTTTGGGGTTTTTTTTACTTTTGAAATTAAGTTTGTAAAGACTGAGTTGGCTATTGTCTCACAAGTATAAGTGAAATTTCACCTTGGTGGGAGGCAGCAAATTTAATAGATACTCATACACTTCAATGGGAAAGCAAGTAGTACTTAAATGACATCTAGGCCTTCCCTCATTAATGGTATGATTAATTTTTTTTTTTTTTTTTTTGCTACTGAAGTGTTGGAAATCTGGCGTGAAGATTAACAGATGTCCCCTAAACCTGGTTACTCAACGTATGGAACATCATTTTTTTTCTTGTATTGCTACTGATTTAATTTTTTAATTTCATTATTATTTCGATGCTGAATTGCACTTTATGATTACGCTTATTCTTCATTAGTATTAGATATTTCTTGATCAATTGTTTCAAAGTATGTTATCTTGTGTCAAACCAGTAATGACAAAAATTCCCTTTCCCTCTGAAAGCTACAACAAAGCCTACACATAATTTATGTACTGCTTGTTAGTACATAACAGAGGTGAGGCTGCCACAGCTCCATCCCCCCAGGTCTAACCAGCAGCGAGGCTGAGCATGTGTTCCCCGCAGGTACATGTGCATGTATCACACATATATACCACATATATCTATATATACATGACCAGCCACACAGACCAACACCAAAAGATACACAGAACACACACATGAACACAGACAGACAGCACCAGTGGCCTTATCCTGCACCCTTCTCTGGCTGAGTGCCATGGAGGTTTATTAGTGGCAAATATGTTTGTGGGTGTGTATTGCTAGCGACCATGCCCTAACCTATGACTGCTCATGGACACAGGGGCCCCCTGAGCCTTGGTCTGACTCCATTTGCTGGCACTCACATACCCATACACACACACACACACTGAGTAGGAAGTCCCTCGCCCAGGCAAATGCTTAGACCTGGAGCTTAATAAGAAGACAGGATGGAAGTGCTGATCAAGTGCAGGGCATGGCCAGGCAAGCGTACTGACCAGGAGCCTGCCCACACAGGTTCCTTATGCCTGTATTTTCCCATGCTTATTTCTGCCCAAACCACCTAGATCCCTCCCTTTCCCTGCCTTTGTTTCCTTCCCTAATCAACCTACAGCATATCTTGTGCTATCCCAAAGTGCCCTTTCCCTGCTTCCCCTAGTGAGCCCCATACCCCTAGGTGTCACCCCCTCATTCAGTAAGGTGCTCCAGAGAGCTGCTCACCTTGACTGACCATGATGGGTGCCATCCCTGGGCCATGGGGTGACACTTTCCATGATAGTTCTGTTAAGTGCTGTCCCCACCATAGAGTAGAATTTTCACCTGAGCTTCTGCAGCAATATTCATCTTTTTTGCTTACAGACATAGTGTTGGGAACAAAAAAACCCCACTATTCCTAAGGCTGTGGTAGTTTTAGAAGTAAGCAAAGGTTTCACCTTACTTCTTCATGTGCCAAGAATGAACATAGTCATGAGGGACTGATCCCTGGGCCTGTAAAAGAGCAGCCCAAACTGGAAATGTCAGAGTAAATCAGAAACCAGTCTGAGGATTTTCTCCATTCCAGGTATAGAAGAGCCCCGATAACCTGTTTTGATAACCTGTGCCCTTGCTTGCTGTGTCCCCCTTCAGTAGCCTTCCTTTGTCAGCTTACCACATGTCTTCTCTTTTACAAGGCGTTATTTCCATTATGAAGATCAGCAGATCTGACTTACTAGCTTAAAGAAAGTAATGTCCTCTGAACAGACCATCTCTGCAGCTTCAAACAGCATCTTAGTAGTAGTAGTTCAATATCTAGGGCAAAGCCATGTGAGCCCAATTTACATACTAACTTGTAGAATTTCCAGCTGACTTCTGTGCCTATTCCCATGATAAGTTTGCACTGAGTTACATGCAGTTGGTCTCACACATTTTTGCAGAGACTGAGTCAAATTATTAGTTATGGCAGGACCAGGGCTGAGTAAAAGGCTGAACAATGGGTGAACAGATCAGGAGGGAGTGAGAGGGATTCAAAAGACTTTTAAAAAGCTCAGAAAATCTGTCGAGAAAGGTATCAGCCACTTTTTTTTAACCTACTTTTACATTTTATTTCAATCCATTTTAACTAGGAATTCTATTTCTTGGCAGAACAATCGGACAAAAGTAGGTCTTAGCGTAAGTCTCCAGTGGTGTTATAGTGAGTTATTGCACATCTGATTCTAACTTGGATAAAACTCAATGAAGTGCTAAATAAATCAATGGTTTCTACTTCTTCCTAATAATATTGTCATGAAATCATTTTATAATTATGATAAGGCTTCAGCAGTGCCTGTCAATGATCAAATGGCAATTTTTTCTGGTGAATGCAGCCAGCCATCAATGTTCAGCCTGATCCACAGCAACACAGAAAAGGAGCAAGAATACTTTAGCAAATCTCACCTTGTAAGGTTTTACCATCTGCGTGAAGTACCTTCAGGTACTTAATTTCTGAATTCAAACCAGGAAAACAAAGAAAAGAAAGGTGGAGATTTGGCCCAGCAATTTTCAGATGAGATTTCTAAGATGAGAGATAGTGTACTTCTGGCATTTACCTTTAGCAAGCATCTAAACTTAAGATTGTGCATGAGCATCTCTTTCCACCACTGCCACAGTTGCCAAGTATTCAAAACCACACAGAAACTCCTGGGTAATTTTGAAGGCAGAAGGTACATTTCAGTAATGAGAGAGAACAGGATAAGGGGTGTCTCCTGAAGATATTTCACGGTTTCATCTTGACTGTCATCTCTAACGTGAAGTCTATGCAACTGCAGGCACAGGATGAGAGAACATTCACATGAGACACTGAGCTTGAAATTCATAATTAATATCCACAATGAAGTTTAGCATTTATCTAAGAATGATCACCTGTAACACCAAATAATCCAACAATTTTGGTAGAGCAGACAGCTCCTGAAAAATTCTTAACACAATTAAGAAAATTTTGTAATAAATAAAAGCTATACCAGCCATGACATATGAAAACATCAGGACTGTGTAAAGCTTACAAAATTAAAATAAAATTAAAATATTACCATACTTTTTTCCATTTTTAAGAAGTTCTTCAGTTAAATGCAGGTACTATATTATTGTTCATGAGCTACAGAAAAATAATAATGTTTCCTAAAAACCCACAACTGTTTGATATCAGCAAAATAGAAGTTGCACATGTAGGGCATGAGTACAGTCTGAATGGAGTGCTAGTAGAGATAAGTAATTAAATCACTAAATTTAGGTCATTGTTTACCCTTGGATGAAAAGCCCAAAACCCCAGATATCTGCAGGAAGATTGTCAAATTGTACTGAGAAAAAGAGAATCCAAATTAGTTTCGTCAGCCTGACACTTATTACACTCAAATTATTTGTTCCTATAAAATACTGTCTTCTTGCCTGGCCTTCTGGATGTGACTTCTGGATGTTTGCTGTAGGTCTGAGACATCCCTTCAGATCCCAAAAACTCTTTTTCACCACTAAAAAATTAAGATCACTAGGGAAATAAGCTAAACATAGGAGATCGATCCATTGCCTTTTAGACATAAATGCTGTTGTGCCTTGTGATTCTAAAGGACTCCATAAAAGGATTACTGAAGATATGTCGTAAAGTGCAAGGAGAAAGTATAGTTAAACAGAATTATTCAAAAAAGAAAGAAAATACTCTGACTACAGTGTGAA
Source organism: Falco biarmicus (assembly GCF_023638135.1). Lineage (NCBI taxonomy): Eukaryota > Metazoa > Chordata > Aves > Falconiformes > Falconidae > Falco > Falco biarmicus. The sequence continues at coordinate 45,874,447 of NC_079290.1, read as the reverse complement.
TTTGGGTATTTGTATGTAGTGCAGTGAAATCCAGTTTCAAAGCTTCAACCTTTGCAAAGGTGAAACTATCAGATACAAAATATTCAAGAAGACATATTGAAGATATTCAAGGCCTGAGGGCCAGGGCTGGTTCTCATGCACCTTTACAATGCTGCCTTCCTGGCCCGCTTCCCACCTGTTAAATCTAGTCCTCTCATCATCACGTCGGCAGCTCTGTATCCCAGTTTGAAGAAAAAATTAAAAGAAAACACTTTCACAACCCGGTAAGCAGAATTATTAGGTGAGATATACTTAAGGTTCACTTCTAACACATTCACTTGGAACTATCTTTGGTCAAAAATATGGGGTTTTTTAAACTTCCATGACAAAACTTTGCATGGTGGCATGGTAACCAGACACAACCATCCATTCCTGAAAGACCTAAAGGGTATTCATATCTTCCTGGTGATCAGTCCTTAGGATTTCGATCTGACGATGATTTCAGTGTTAGTGTACTTGAGCATACTTTTACATATTGTGCTAGATATGGTCCTTTCTGTGTAACCTCGGGCAAGTATCTCAGCCTCTCTATGAATCGGGATTTTGAGGTAAAATGAGATTAAGAATGACTTTCCATCTTTCAAAAGGCTTGCAAAAGTAGTCTCTCAACATATTAGAAAGTTAAGTAGTATTAATATTCATTACAACGGTTAAAATGAAACGCTGACACAAAAGAAAATTAAGGTAAAATTTCCCTTCTTTACTTATCTAATGCTGTTTTGCTGAATATTGAATATATTGTTGGAATTAAAGTATATAACATTGGAAAGTTGAGAAAGAGACTGCACCATGAATTAGGATTATAAATTTTACCGTGATATTTTTATCTTTTCCCCTGTGACCACAAAATACTTATGATTCGTCGTTAAACTACATCTCACATTTCTCTGCTGCTGTCACAAAAATAAAATTATTCTAAATGCTTCAGTTCCAGTTCAGATGAGGTTAAAAAGAACAGAATTATGTAAAAGAATCTTTTTTGGGGGGAACAAAAATTAGAAGGCATACCATGTCAATAAAATTGTCCTGGTACTCTCTTTTGCTATACAAATGACAACCCTGTCCGTTTAATCTCTTCCGACTCACTATTGTCAATTATTTTGTATATATCAATCTTGACAAAACATGGCAGACTTTAACATTTTATTTCTTATGTGCTATCTGTATTTTGAGTTTTAATTGTTGCTGCATTAGCCAGCATTTCTTCATGTATTCGAGTTAAGGCATTAATATTTCAAATCATGAAATGACAGGGCTCTGTTTCTGTCTATTATAATTGGTACAGTGTTATTTCCAAACAGTATCTTTTATATGAAGCACTCTTTCATACAAACTGACAACTTGATCACTGTGATGCTGCAATATTAACTTATATTTTGGCAGGATGACATTTCTTGTAACATCCATACATTTTATTTATTTTGATTTTATTCCTTATCCAAGAGAAGTGCAGTGCTGTTCTCGTACCGAAGGAACAAATAAGGCATTTATTGGAAGTATTCTTCCTAAAGATGCTATTTCAGAAATAATACACTAGAAGGGCTCATTAACTCAGAGCATAAAGATTGGGCTTAGGAAAATAATTTATAAAATGGCTAGAACTCTTGCCTTCAAGAAAAAAAATGCTTATTACAATAATTATATAATACCATTATTTAAATGCAAACAAAATAAAATTTACTGCTGCCTATAATTACAGACAACATTGGTTCTTTTAGCTAAACCTTACTAGAGGTAAGGTGATCATACAGCTCAATATTGATGCTATTTTCTTTGCTGCAGGTGAATACGTTTCTTAGCTGGCACTTGTGCAAAATTCTCCTATGCTGTTAATTCTGACAATCATATCTGGAGATCTGATTGCCCTTGATTGTAGATACATTAAAACCCCACAGAGTAATTGTAACTATTGCAGTCTACCTTTCCAAAATCAATGCAATCATCTCCTTGAGTCTTTCTGTTGAGTACCTTCTGAGATGAGTATTAATAGAGGACTGTAAAGTAAGGCAAAACCCCATAGATTTTAGCTTTCTAAAGAAAATGCCTTTGCCTTAAATGAAGAGATTACTATAAAAGTTTCACATGGACCTTACACAAAGCTACACAGGATATAGATTTTATGTTGTCTTGAGGGTCTTAGTAGCAAGCAAAAAAATTAACTTGACTAAGGTAAATGTGACTCCAGAGTAATTTTGTAGGCTAACAAGCCACAATCCTGACAGCACACAACTTCCAGTACTGCCGCCCAAACCAGGACAATATTGGAAACCAGGCTACTCAATTGGATGAATAGATGGGACTATATAAGAAAAAGCAGTTTCTGCCCTTTTAGCTTACAATTTGGGTAATAACATTCACAATTAACCATGAAGCTCTCCTGGGCTGACTGAAAAAAAATGGAGATACACTTCCCAGCTCTTAACACCAAACCCTTATCAACTGTGGCTCAGTAAATGAGAAAAATCTCCACTTTCCTCTGATGCTTTGACCATTCATAAAAAAAGAACATGTTTGAATTACTAAGATGAACCCTGAAACTCTCGGTATTCGCTATTAGCTGTTTTGTAAATCTTGTACAATTCCATCATCATTACTTTCCCTTGTCTTTAAAAGAGTAGAGAAATAATTTTCTGATACAATATTTAACTTAAAAAAATCTTATGAAACACAGCCAATGCTTAGTTCCTCCAAAAGGTGCGTGGCTTGTCTGTATCTGCTGAGACAGAAAGCGAGGTCCCCCTTGTGCCGCAGCTTGCTTCCAGCCACCTACAACTGCAAATTCCCTAAAAAAAAGATGCAAACACTCTAGTCCCACTGAGTGTTATGCTGTCTAATAGCAGGTGCAGACAAAATAGGTTCCACTTAAACACTGCAGTGGATTACACTCCCCATCTCTTCATGAAAATCTGTTGGAAAATATGCCTCAGACCCTAATAATTGTTCATTAAGCTGTCAGCTACTCCTCCTATGTAGCTATCAATTTTGTCTCCCTGCAGAAGAATTGAGAATGGAAAAAAAGGAGGCAGTGTTAAAGGTAACAACAACAGGAAAAAGTGAAGCTGTATTATTGCTGTGCAAATAATTTACAATGAATTATTTAACTAACCTGCTTAACCTCAGATGCTGTTTGTGCAGTATCTGTAAGCAAACAAAAGGGTTTTTCTCAGTCAACTACATTTGTTGCTCAGAATTAACCAACCACATTTCTGGCTACATTTTGTTTAACTGCAGATCAAACAGAAAATCTTCTGTAATTATTCTCTGTTTAATAACCTCTATTTGGTCAATGTTAGCCAGTCATCACTTATTAAATAAATCACATGTCATTGTCTGTTTCCCTATTACCCACAACCATATTTGGTGCAAATATTTGCATATGGAAATTTCAAAATTTTTTCTATTATTACATTTTGTCAATGTTTTCTCATTAGCAACAGAGCTAATGGAAAATCAATGCAGAAGAGGTTCAAGCATGGCCAGAGCAAATCCCATTTAAAATGTGAAGGAAAAATTGTGAGCAAAGGTAGTAGTCTACTTCCACCTTCTATATTAGCCTGGCTGAATTTTTAAAAAATGTAACAGCAAAACAGTCAGCAAGCACCTATAATTTAATGGACAATATGTTTTAGACACACAGCAGCAAATGCCAGTCCATACTATGTTCATGATCCTTCATGAAGAAAGCAAAAATAATGAACTTCATCCATCCATGGAGGTACACCAAGGGAGTTAAAAAATCTGAGTATGATGGGGAAAACTCATGGGAGGGGACTCCCTACCTAAGGAACATGGTAAAACAAGACTCCATTTATGTTATAAGAACTCAGGCTTAGGAAATTCTTTCTGGTTTGGGGCACAATACATATGTAGTTCAAATCCATGAAACCAGTGTGCTAACAGAACCAGACTACAGGCTGGAAGCCATGGCTGGATACAGTAAGAGAGAAAGTTCTTCCATCAGCAGCAAGCAGAAACCAGGAGGATCTTAAGAGACATTAAAAGGCATGTGAAATCAAGGCACAACACAGCAACAATGAAAAGTCTGTAACACAGACAGATGGCAGAATGCCACAAGGCCTTGTGAAGGTCAGCACTGACAGGCAGATGAGCTGGTGAGGTACCACATGCAGGAACACAGCCAGATGGGCTTGAATCAGGAGAGAGCCAAAACCAGGACAGTGGTGACCCAACATTGCTTTCTAATTCTGGTTCCTTTGGAAAAGTATTTCACACACAACACGTACACTCAAAATTATTGCCAACCTGTTAGGGGACTTGTCTACTGCATGGTGTACATTATTTATTAGGAATGATTTATCTCTCTTTAGTAATTATTTAAAACCCAACATTTGCTACCAGAGGCTATACATTTGTCATATTTATATTTATTCATGCTTTATAGGGGAAGTGTAATATCTTACATAGCATTTGAGTCTTTAATGGCAATGGTTATCATACAATTATTAACATTTCCAAAGTATCTAAAAAAGACAAGTCAAGCTGTCTCATTCTTTAAAAAAAAAAAAAGCCAAACAAACAAACAAAAAAAAACCCCACACACAAAACAATCAATCAAACAAACAAACAAAACACACACCATAGTTAAAATACATCGTAGGTGAATTTCTGTGGAATACCAAAAGCAAAATGTGTATAAGTCTTACAAGAGACAGAATTTGCCTAGAAATCAAACTAATGGCATGAATATGCCTGTATGAAGAGGAGCAACTTACTTTGTTTTTTTGCAGTATTGCACATAGATCTGAGCCATCCTACTTAGAATGGTTGCAAAATGTATTACCTAAAGATATTCAAGGGGTTGGAGATACTTGAGATGCCGAATCCCAGTGTAAGAAAAGGCTTTCATGGAAAAATCAGTCTGGGTGACATGGAGTGACCTCATCTGACACAGACACTGCATTTTCCATTCTGCTGAGAACTGATCATAAAGCCAGGCTAACTGAAATAGTGAAAATATTAGCAGAGCTGAATATCATACCAGTCTTGCTGATGCCTTCCACAGGTCAGCTCAAAACAAAAGCAAGTCATGCAACCACAAGCATTTATTCTAAAGGTTCAGCCAAGCCGCAGATGATTTTCTGTGGATGATCCTATGAAATACCCTTTTATATTTCCTTAGAACTTCATTTCACTCAACACAGTCTACCTGATTGTCTTGCACAGAACATAAATTGACCTTTCTGCAATACAAGAAGAACTCAAGGAAAAGAAAAGCACGTGGAAATGTTGTATAATTCACCCAACAAAGCACCTGGAGTAGCTGAAAGCTGTATATTGTGCTGAAGAACAGGTATGACATAGACAAGGTGGATGCTGTCATCAATTCCTTTCACTGAAGTGCTGCTGCCTCCGTTGCCCTCCTTCATCTCTCCCACACAAGGTTTATGCAATGATTACTCAGCATCGCAACTCAACCTGACCAATGGTTAGTGAGAATATGCATACTGTGTGAGTGCTGTGATGCTTACATTTACAGAGCCTGGTGAGTCAGCTGGCCCTCAGCTGGAGTTGCTGTTGGTTTAACATTATTTAGATGTATGCTTAGCAGCTTCTCCTAATGTTTCTCATAATGTATGTTTTAGCAGTTTCTAATCTGTTTCTCATAATGTGAACTAATGTGTCTGACTAAACTAATAAGGGAATGTGGAGGATGCTGAACACAATCTGCCAGCCTCAAGTCTCCTCCCACACATCGCCATCCTTTCATTCAGCTTCCTTTTAAGTGGTTGGGGGGGGGCGAATTATGGGAATATTAAAAAAGCAATTAAGAACATAAATTAAAACATTAGAATGAATGAGTGTGATCCTGTGTTCTCTAACAACCTTGCATATGTCTGATACCTGGTTATACACTTACTTGGACTCACCACCTTATGAATTTGCTACATTTTGTGACACACATCCACTATATTTTCCATTTACAGTTTGTCTTCTCTATGTCATATGCTGAAATCAAATATCTGTGCTCAGTAGGGAGCACAGCTGGCACCAGGAGACTCTGCATGGCTTAGAGACTTCCTCAAACAGCTCTAATCACACAAGTGGTCTGCAGATTCCAAATCCTTTGGTTCATGTAGTTTCTCCCCTGTCTGCCTGACATACACCATGCACATTTACTTTCCCACATCAGTAAACCACTTCATGGAAAGAAAAGATTAAACAATGGATTATAACACCTTCATTTTGATTTTTTTCTACTCAGATGCGTGTCAATGGTGGAGACTTGGAACTAGCACTTCATCTTTTTCTTAAAGAGATACAGCCTGAACACAACAGTTTTTACAACACTGTGCTTTAAGCATTCTGGTTTCAGTCACTTGTGTTGCCTGTTCTTTCAACTTGTAAGGTGGTCAAATGGTATATGATGGGGAGTTGTTCAGTTGTGCAATTTTACCCAGTCTTCAGAGACCTCTTCCACTGGCTGACCAAGAGCAGGAGACTGCCAAACCAACAGATGGGCTGAGTAAGATTGCCTAAGTCCAAATGTGATTGTACATGGTGAGTATGAAACAACCTCATGCTTTGTAGCATTCACTTTCTGCTTAAAATTGGGGGAAAAAAATGGAAAGTCAAAGTGATAGAAAAGGGAAAACAACAGGAAAAAATGGGAATGGGACAAAACAAAATTTGGATGCTATAAGAAAGAAAAGCAGAGAAAGGAAAGAACAAACCTTCTAACAGGAATAAACATAATGATACCTGCTCTCAGAGCAGCTAAGCCTTTTGGTGAGTGACCCATACCTAATACATAATATAAACATCCCTTTAGCTAAAAAATAATATAAATATGTTAGTATTTCCCTTTTAGAAATTGAATCACCCCTGGGTTACAATTAAAAGGAGAAAAAAATTAGTGAACCCACACCACACAGAAACCTGCCTCAAGCAGCAGCATGAGCTGCTGGCAAACCTGTTTACACAAAGCTCCTCCAGCAGCTGTACTGCGCATCTCTAGAATAGCTGCCACTGACTCCAGAGGACTTTGGATCAAGACTTTCCAAAATTTACAAAAGACCAAGTGTCTCTTATGCAAACTCTACTCGCTGGTCAGGTACACACATGCCTAACCCTGCTTGCCATATGACAGCTAACAGCTTATTTATGTGGATTAAGACTCACTTAATGTCAGAAAGTACCGTGGGAAAGGTTTGTCCAGACGTTGCTGCTGCAGCCACAGGACCATCAACATCACCTTACTGAGTATTTGCTCAGAGTCCATGGTCTGGGCCAGTAGTGACACGAATGCATTTCCAGTGATGTGTTGTCTGTACCTAGGCTAGTTTAGAGTTATGTCTGCCTTGGTCAAAAGCTGCAGTCATCTCTCTGGTCAAGGAAAAGCCTCAGAGGACCTGGAAACCAGGGTATGACCAGGCAGAGGGTCATACCTTAGGGATGGAGCTTCCTGACTCTCAAACTGCTGCTCGAAACACCAAAACATTATTCCCTGAGTGGGTGAGGGGTTTAGGACTTTCTATATCCACATTTGCTGTTCACAGTTGGGTAAATAAAGACTATGAAGCTTTCTCACATTTATTAGTAAACAAACATTTTTATCAAATTTTGGGGGTTTTTATGAGTATTTCTTGGTCTTTTCTTTTCATCAGCTGTGAGCTTTATTACTCTGGATCTGCTGATAAATTTTGATCAGTTTCACAGGACATATGGTTTGTTTCCTGATGGGCTCATAGTAGCTGTTTGGATAGTTAAAATTATAAAACTCATGCAGTGTTCTGAAATATATCCTTTGTTCTAAACAGAATAAAAGTGTAGAAATTCAGGGCAAGAGGCTAGTTTGCAGTAATTTCAGCTGGAAAGAGAAGCACCTTAAATCTCATCAGAAAGCATGCTCTTGTATTATTTCCAGCTCAGTTTCGCAGACTTGAGGATTGGATAAGCTTTGGATAAGCTTATCTGAATAAAACCAGAACTCTGAACCTTTTGAAGACTGCCCATCACTAATTCAGGACAGATTTGTTTTTCAATGACCACAACTTCAAGCAATGCCAACAGCTGTTTGACTAGGCAAAGGTAGTGATATAAACTAGTATTGACTTTTATTTTTTTCACCTGTTAGAGGAGTTGCCAGGTATATGGTTGTAAGCATTCATGTTAAAGGCACATCTTCCTTGTGGTAGTGTGATTATAGTGCAGTAGAGTCTTACATTTTTACCTTTATTCCTCTAGCCTTTTGTACATCTCTGTAGAAATCTCCACAGAGATTTTAAGGACCGTTTGGTAGGGAAGAACCCTAACTCTAGTATCCACCTAAACTTGTGTAAAAATGCCTGAACTGCTGTGTAATGTGTGATTTGCCAAGTTTAAAACCCAGTGGGAACCATTGTTCTCTCTCTAAAGAAAAGTGTTAATACTCAAGATAAGTCTATAGTTAACATAGCCTTATTGTTAATACTCAAGCTAAGGCACCTGCCAACCGGAATGTTAGTCACGGTCACCACTGTCATCATCATTACCAAAGGCAAATACATTTGTAGTTCCTAAAGTCTGAAAGGCGATGTGCAAAACTAAATTTGGTTCTATATCAATGTCATTATTATTATCATTAAGGAGTTTTTTAAATGACCTGCTGGGGAAATGGCATACATTTAGTGTAAGGTTAAAAATTATTTTCTGGCTGATTAAATATGATGCAGGGTTAGAATCTGGTAATGCAAATACAAAGATGAGTCTCATCAATTGAAGTAATCAAGTCCTAAATTTCTATAAAGACTGACAGAGTTAGCGTCATGAACAGAAACTATAAAAAGTAGATCAAAATAATAGTTACAGTAGGAAAAAAAAAAAGTTTTCTCTTCCTGCATTGGCTCATCCCTACTGTGACTTCCTCACTTTATATAACATAGATTTTTATAGCTAAGTAATCAAATGCCATTATAGTGGTAGTAGCATACTATGGGCCCACAAAGTATTATAATGTTGTGGCAATATCAAAGCACACTTTTACCTTGTCAAAGGAAACATTTTGACTTTTCAAAACAGAATTTCTATTTTCAGAATGACTTTCTACTGAGACATTTTAAATTTCCACAGTCTATCACAATTTGAATTGAAGTCAAGTTCTGAAATGATGCTCTTCTGGTGGAAAGGAATTCTTTTTTTTCTGTGAAAGGGAAAATCCTTAATCACCACAAGCCACCAAGCAGCTGCTGTTGCTCTGCTTAGCTTATCTTAGTTCAACAGCTCAAAAAACCATCTGCAGTCCAACTCTTTCTTACACCAAGGAGTGAGCTGTGAAAGATCACCATAATGATGAATTTCCTGACCTGATACTTATCCTGCCTCTGTCACTGACTCCCATGTGGTACCCTAGCCCTTCACCTTACACTTAAAAGGACTGTAGTACTACAGCAGGAAGTCTGTCAAGGACTGTAGTAAGTGACAATTTGGTGCGTATTTCGTATTAGCTACCCTAGTAGTCAAATAGACCTTGTCTGTGCAATCACATTCGCAGTCTTGCATAATACAGTTTCCCTTGTAATTGTCAGGTTATTAGCACAGTGTTTTAATTTTGCTTTCTCCCAATTATTTCCATGTTTCTTAATTGGAAGTCATTAGCATATGTAAATACTCCATTTCCAGGGCGTTTTGCAGCATGAGCTCATTGTGTTGAATTAATTTGTTAGCTAAATAACCCTAAGTGTTAAAAGAAAATCAGTGTGTACATACAGTGTATGAATATATAGCTAAATATACAGGAAAATTGTATACAATATCTTTTGTGCATAGTTTAAAATGAGTTAAATCAAGCCTGTCTGTTTTCAGTAGTTTCTAAATATATTTACTTTATCACATAATTGATTATAAGAATCCTGATCACACATACAGAAAATAGTATCTAAATTGCTTGCTTTTTGAGAGAATTAAATTACTTTCATATCGTAACATAAATTATTGTTTGGCAGCTGAGGAAGATACTTAACAAGTCAACATGAGGAAATGAGTGGAAAGCTACTGTAAAAGTATCAATATTTCATGGAAATTGGAATTTCTAAAGGAAACCACAACAGACAAGTTTAGCCAATGCCTCTTAGAGCTGATAGGTTAGGTTTATATCCTTTTACAAGAATGTGTTACTCACTTTGACAATTCAAAGTGAAGAAAAACTGGCTAAAATAACCAGGTGTTTTAGCTAGACTTGTTGCTCATCATTAGCACTACATGCAGGCACTTTACACTGACACACTGTTGGAGAAGCTGGGATACAGAGTGCTCTGCTGGTGCATGAGCTTGACATGTGGCACTAGAATGCAGCACTGGATTGACCTGTAGAATGGGCATGAAAATGTTAACTGGAATGCTCAAGAAATTCACTGGTTGATCTTTGCATGAGGAAGCGCTTTAAGATCTGTAGTTGAAGAGCGTTCTGTAAATGCAAAGGATTAAGACTTGCCAGCAAAGTGTAGCTCCTGGACATCTGCACATACAAATACTACAGTAGATCAAGGGGTGTGAGATAGCGTTCTTACTGAAGTAAAACAGTTTTCCATGAGATTCAACAAAAAGAAAAGCAAATTGACTCTGTTAGTATTTATCAATTTGCCTTTGTGAAAAATACTGCTTTCTGAGGAGGCTTTCCTCTAATCCTGCCCTCTGAGATTGCTTAGCTGTTAACAGTACCAGTGATCTAGAAGTAGTCTCTCTGTAATTTGTATACTCTGATGGAAGTTAACTGCTCTTGGTTGAGGTTTTCATCCATCTAAATTTGTTTAGCTAGAATAGAAACTGACCACATCATTTTTTTCATGTAATACAGCAGTACTATGATTGCATTTACAGCTCATCCAGCTCTCCACGTATGTGTTGAGGAGAGCAAGACAAGCTATTAGTTCCTGCCACACGTATCTCTAATGTGCTGGGGAATGTTACTCAACAGTTTAATACATGATTTTTTTTTTCATTATATGCTTGCTGTAGGAAGTATTCCTATGCCATAACTGTATAAAGAGCAATGGTATTTAAAAGGTCTAGCTCATAAAGCTTCTACATATATTTTGCATTAACCTTTAAAGATTTCCCCCTCCCCGCCTCAGTTATTCATCCTTGCTGTATTTGCCATGCAGCCCAGCTGTTTGTCAGATCTAGTCAGACGAAAGCATTGCACAATCTAATAGACTCTAAGAAACATAAAGCAATTCAAAAAGGAAAGAAAAAAAAAATTTTTTTATGATTGCCTAACAAAACTATCCAGCATCAGGATAGTGCTGGTCTGAGCTAGAAGTTTCACAGCAATTGTTTTGTAACAAATAGCACTGGAAATTTGCCATACCGTGATATTTCAAGGTACCAGAACCATCTACTCCCTACTTGCCAGCTTTACAACCATAAGGCATGGGGGGAAAGAATCATTTATTTATTTATTTTTAAGCAGGTAAATAGCGCATTTTTCTTTTTATTCTTGAGAAGGGGAAAGAAAAATTTCCACAGGGTTTATTATTATTATTATTGTTGTTGTTGTTGTTATTATTATTATTTCCTTCTTTTGCTACTTCACAAGGCTACTTTTTAGGTTTTACGTTTCTTAACTTAAGCATTTCCCTCTCATACATTCGACTGTCTTCATTTAGAGAAGATCAGATTTTCAGAGCTTCTTCAAAGCTCTTTATAGTTGGCCTTCTCTGTAGTGCCCCTTTCTAACCTGACCAGTAACAAGGCTTGACTACCAGTTCTGTAGTTCTCTGCTGATGAATTACCACGTTATTTGTCTGTGCCACATCAGATCTCTAGTCACTCACTTGAGCCTGTTTGGCTATCTCCCCAGGCTTTCCACCTGGATATCCCAACATTATCTCAAACAGACCATAGTAAAATGAAATTCCTTTCCTTGCTTCACCAAAACCCAGCCTGCCCTTTCCTCCTACTTCAAATATGTATATGATCTTGCTACTCATCCTGCTTCATAGTTTTATGCTTGATATTTCTTTCATGCTTGGTTTCAAACCTCACTTCTTCTTCTACCCAATATCTCAAAAATCTCTTTTCTCTCTCTTTGCCTGGATGTAGAGTTGAAGTCATTGTCCAAAACTTGTGTTAATCAACATAAGAAATTATTAATCTCTTTTTTCTTTGGCATGTACTCTACATTCTGCATAAGAAAGGTTTTTCTTACATTTCTTCAGGTAAGGAAAGACTTTTTAAGGTATCCTTACCACAGGAGAGCTTCTCCCACTTCCCTTTTCTGCATGTTTGGGCCCTGCAATGGCCTGTCTATCTCATCAACCTTTCTCCTTTGCATTTGTCCAGAGAAACCCACTCCATCACTCCACATTAACTTCTTGTCTTTTCATTTTCGACACATCCTGATAATATCCATTCCTGCACAGGTTTAGTCTCACTTCTCTCTTTTCATACCTATTTTAAAAGTGTTCCAAAGTAGGGACACATGCAATCTTATCTCAGCTCTTAGGAGGGGCCTGATTTGCACTTTCCAGTTTATATTGAATGTTTTTGGAAAGAGTTGAGATACTGTATGTCTTTTAAAACATTTAAGACATTGCTATATCTTGACAAGCAATTTGTTATTTTTCATCTTTCATTTTGGAAGCATATAAATAGCATAATATAGTTTAAACTGATGATATAGTATCACATATGTAGTAGTAATATTTTAAAATTAGAAGATAAATTAGAGACTTTGTTTTTTAGATAAGCCACAAAGCAGTAAAGTAATAACGCTATGACATAGCTGTTTTTTAGGGGGAAAAAAAGGTTAATTCTTAGTCGTTATCAGCACCGTCTTTCACTTAAACAACGCCCTTCAAAATCTGTAAAACTACCTTCATTTCTAAGGAGAGTTTTCTTTTTATTCCTGGATATAGTTGCATTTTGAAGATGATTTTTCTTGCATCTGCTAGTCAACTTTCTTTTGATCATTGCAAAAGTGTGACCTTGATCAAAATCTGGAGATTGGGCAATTGTTCCAGGAATGCGTATTTTGAACAGTTAATAATATATTCATCTCTGTAAAAAATCCCAAATCTTTCACACAAGTGAGGTTGCATAAGCCAAGAAATACATATCCCACTACTTTCACTTTTATGATTTTGGAAACCATTAAATAGCAAAAAAAAAAAAAAGGGGGGAAAAAAGAACATTTGAAATGCAGCCAAGTAGTCAAGAAAAGAGGACTCTGTGTCTTTAAGCTGGGGAGAAAAATAAAACCCAATCATTCCAAATGTATTGCTTTAGTCATCTGGTTTCATTCTATTAATGACCTTTAACATCTGCAAAAATATTGTGAGAAGCTAATTTTGTTTGTACTGAGGTGGTGCAGAACAGTTTCTGGCTGTCAGTCTAGGATGTGCTATAAAATAAAATTGTCTTTCTGGGAGTCTGACAAAAACCTACTGTACAGATTCAGTTTATTTACAACAGCATGAAATGAAAAGAAAACAGAATTTTACAACACGCCGACATTCAAAAAATGAATAGTACTTACACATTTATATATATTTTAGTAATAAGTTTTCAAGATAGCTACTGAGATTAAGGGATCTATTTTGTATTATGTGGTATTCCACAAAAATTTTAACCAGGGCAAAATATTCCTCTGCAAATTTTCTTCTGTGTAATTGTAATAACCCATTACCCTGATTTTAAACAGAGCCCTCTTTAAAAAACAGAGTTAGCTCAGGCACAATAGGCCTTTAATTAAACAGAAAGCCTTGCAGAGAAGAAATGTCTGTCTCCTGTCTTTGTATCATGGTCATAAAAATAGTGCAGCCTTGTAGAAGGGGAATGGTGCGAAGCTGTTCCAGCAGACGGAGAGCATTTACCACTCCTACCTCCTTACAGTCCAGGTAAGACTCAGGGAGGAGGCAGAGGAGGGGATGGAGATAAATCAAAAGTATCTTAATACCTGTACTGTATGCAAAGAGAGCAAATTGTGACAGGGACCACTGCAGATGGAAGGCTGTAGCTTTGCTGGTGCCTGGTCCCCCGTAAGCCAGCTGCAGTACCCAGTCCATGGTACTGCCTTGTCCCCCCCTCCACCCGCCATGCGGTGAGGACTGGGGGTTCCCAGGCAGGCTGGGCTCCTGGGCCATGGGGCCTGCTGAAAGAGAAGTGTGAACACTCTGTTGAGTGCAGAAAACTACACTTTAGCTGGCCTGGAAGTGAAACAAATTCACCCTAGAGTGAAACTCCTTCTATCTGTCCTAAAAAAGTTAAAACTTGGGCCGGTGTCTTCAAGGTGAAAAGCATTGCATCCCATTAATAGTCTCTAGGTCTACCCCACAACAAGCATTTTATCTGAGCTAATATGCTAAAACTATTTCTCTTTGTTAGGGGAAGGAAGTTCATTAAGAAAGACACTTGGATGACTATAGAAATCTTTTTTCTTACTGTTTAAAGTTGACCATGAGGTGACATCTTGATCCATTACTTACTGCAGGGTTGACTGCGGTCTCAGGACATTTATGAACAACATATACCTGCTTTGTCTCTAGACTGACCCAGTTCTATTCATATATCCTAGAGTTATCCAGAAGTAACAAATTTTCTTCTGGATTCAGAGACTGACCAGAATATTAAATACTAATAAAGACAAACAGGCATAGTAAATTGCATTGCTTGGTAAATTACAATGACTTGGAGTGTGGTACAGCCAGAAACAGCACTATGCAAGGTCTCTGTTTATCAGCTGAATTATATTCATCATTTGAATTCCATGCAAAATGTGAAGTTAAGAACAAGTTACTGTATTTCTCAGTGCATAATCTGGGGATGCATGCCTAGGACTGTGGAGATGCTTCCTCTACACGTGTTTTGGTAAAACTTATACCGGAATAGGCCTGTGTTGTCCATAAGTTTTAAAGAATACTGAAAAACTTGGTGAGGAAGCAGAAAATAACTATAAAAATAATTTGAAGCCTAGAGAAATTGTCTTCTAGTCAATTTTTTAAAAAGTCTGATTAAAAAAAACAGTAATGATGTTGCAGTGGCCTTATTATGGTATGTTACATGTTTTCTGGAGAAGAAAGCAATAAGCATGAACTTCTTAATACAGAGATAAAGGATTAACAAGAACTAACCATTAAAATTTCCTGACAAAGAAATTCATATTGCAATTTTTTTTAAAAATTGTTGTGTATAGATGCCCGCAACAAGAGAAATGGTAACTTCACCATTTTTTATGTCATCTACTCATTATCACAGCACTCTGAGAATGCTATTTTTTAACTATTCTTGTAAATAACTTCACCAAAAGCATTTGCATGTGGATTATCTCTTTATGACTATATTCTGCAGATTCATATGGCCTGTATATGATATAAATCTTTGGGGCGAAGTAAATATGGTGTCTTATACTTTGTAAAGTAAAAAGGCCAGATTCTATGGAATACTAGTTGAGGCATCTTATTTTTGACCTTCATAGATCAAAATGTCACTACTCTTTGGTGTAGCAAAATACTTTGACACATTAACACTTTGAATAAAAATGGAAGATAAGCCCCTTGTCTACTAATTAGTGAAGCAGATGCTTTCAATATCCTTGTGTTAGCCTGGCATCATTTTTCTAGGATATTGAAAATAGCAGCATCTCTAATTAGTACACAGAGCTGATTATGTAAATTGCATGCATCCCATCTTGTTCAGAACAAGTTGTATGGACACATATAATCAACAGCTTCAGGGAAAATCATGCTGATCCAAAAGGATAAATGGCTAGCATGTAGAATCTAACATACACTTTTACTATCCAAAGCAACAAAAGCACAAAAACCTGTTACATAAAAGTGTTTACAAAAATCATCAGAAGTTAAAGACAGAAACATGGAGTTAAACAAAGCAAACAGGAATGTTCCTGGTGCAGTCTAAGGACTGCACTGAAATTATATATGGTAAACAAAAGAGCCTAATATGGGGAAGTTATGGACCAAAATTGTTGTGGTGGTTTAACCCCGGCTGGCACCCAAGCCCCACGCAGCCGCTCACTCACTTCCCCTCACCCAGAGGGATGGGGAGGAGAATCAAAAGGGAATCTAAAACTTGAGGGTTGAGATAAGAACGATTTAATAGATAAAGCAAAAGCTGCACATGCAATCAAAGCAAAACAAGGAATTCATCACCCATGGGCAGGCAGGTGTTCAGCCATCCCCCAGGTAAGCCGGGCTCCATCATGCTTAACCATTACCCCGGAAGACAAACGCCATAATGCCAGATGTCCCCCCCTTCCTCCTTCTTCCCCCAGCTTATATACTCAGCATGACACTCTATGGTATGGAATACCTCTTTGGCCAGTTTGGGTCACCTGTCCTGGCTGTGTCCCCTCCCAGTTTCCCGTGCCCCTCCAGCCCTCTGGCTGGCAGGGCCCAAGGAACCTAAAAGTCCTTGATTTAGTATAAACATCACCCAGCAACAACTGAAAACATCCGTGTGTTACCAACAATGTTCTCACACCAAATCCAGAACACAGCACTGTAACAGCCACTCAGAGGAAAATTAACCCTATCCCAGCTGAAACCAGGGCAATAGTTATTCAGAAATTAAGCATAATTAGTGGACAAAATAAGAGAGAGAGAGTGTAGCATATTATATTAATTGCCTTTTTGCAGAGTCCTTGGTTTGTCAGTAATATCTAGGGAATGGGTGAAGTAACAAGTGAAGTCTAGCATCCTTCTTATAGATGTTAAACTCCATTATGACTTTCTCAGGCCTCCATCATACTGTTTTAACATAATTAAGTCTGTCCATACTGAGCTACAGAGAACAATTCAGACAACATCAGCTTCAGTATCTTCAGTCTTGAAAGGCCTCTACAACTTGGAACTGGGTTCTTAGTATTTTTTTTTTCTTTTGGCTATGGTTTTGTGTAAATCTGACTTAGCCAGCTAGTACATGTTGGCAGTATACGTAAATCTATGAATAAAAAGACACAGTAATAATGAATTCTTTAAATAGCCCCATGTCGGTACGGATTGTGCCAGGTATAAGAGCAGTTATCAAAAATCTATGCTATTCCAATTATATTTTCAGGAAGTCAGACTGAAAAGTTAAACTGTGAACCAGAAACAAATGTTTTAGCTACATTATAAGTTATTCTTGTCTACCCATTTTGCATTTGTTGTTCTCACTCTGCCTTCAGGACTCTAACATCAATAAAGTAGAAAACTGTGGATTACATTTCTTTTTTCCATAAACCATCTGAAATGCTGTCAATTAAAGGATTTTCCTTCAAAAATTCTCTGCTGTTGAAGTGAATGAGAATAAGTAATGCTATAAAAAAAAAAAATTCTAGATTACCTAACTATATTACAAATGCTTTGTCTCTTGTTCCTTCTTTCGTATATTTAACTTTGCCTAAGATACTTATAATGGTAATTGTATACCATGGAACTAAACAGGTGAAGTCCTCTATAATTAACATTTTAACCTTATTTGATTATTTAGTGTTGGTCCTGTTAACATCTTTGAAGCCTATTTAATCCATCAAAATCAGTACAACAAAACACTGTAAGTACAATACAGAAATCTCATCTGCTTCCTATACATTTCAAAGCTTGGTCTTTTCTCTTTCCATCTTGCCTTAGCATGGTAGATGTTCCTCCCTTTGTGAAACTTTCATGGCTGCCAACTCTTTTTTTCCCCAGAAATTATTTTCCAGTTCAAAAGCATGCTTTTTATTTTATAGCATTCTAGTCCAGTATTGTTTCTTGAATTGTGTATTTTATATGCAACCTTAGCAATTAGTAAGAAACTGTTCTACAGTTTCTGCCAGTCTGCCAAATACGTCCTTGCTTTGCACATTTTCTCAGTGGTTATCTCCAGTAATTTCCTTTTTGAAGATTCCTTCACACACTTCTTGACAGAGCTCCCAGGACTTCAAAAAGCATGTTAATGAGTCAGCGTGTAGGCTGAGGAAGCCTGCACGACTATCCATTCTTCATGTAACCTTGCTGGTGGTTTAGGCAGCTGAGATCCATCCAGTTTCAGACAGTCATACTGAAACACTATATGATGGGAGAGAACTGGCTACAAAAGAGACAAAGGTCAGTGAGTTTGTCTTTTAGTCATTTCCTTTGCATTAGAAGTGACATACCTATGGTAGCCTGTTTAATGCACAGATGCTGTTTGCACGCTTATCAAAAAGCAAAGCTGCTGATTGCATTGAACTTTCTCACTTCTCTAAGTGCTAAATGAAGATCATTCTTTACATAAATTATGCATCACCTGCTTCAGTAATATTAGATATTAGGATAAAGATAAACATATTAAAAAAAGATGAAGGAAGGCATTCTAAATAAAAACAAAAAACAAATGGGATCAAATATTACATCATCTGAATGCTCAAGGAAAAAATATCTTTTGAAAATATAGATCTTCTGTCCTCAAAATAGTGATCTAAACCCATGCTCATAGCCATTAATGTAACTTCATTGGCTTAGCCAATTATTTATTGCATCTCTAGTATTTTGTATACTAGTGTTGAATGTGATCACATTTTTAATAAAGACATAAGCTGAAATCACTACTATTCCTATAGGACCTCTCATCTCATCTTTCTAGTCATATCTCCAGAGAGGCAGCATAAATGTACAAACATCTATTATCAATCAAAAATGCTTCCTATATGAACCATAACGTTCCTGTTCTTAACACTGCCACTTAGTATCAAGCCAAGATATGTGGCTGTTCAACCAGGCTGCTCTGTAGCTCTGTAGGCAGAGATGTTGTAACCCTTGTACCTGACATCTCCACCCACTGCCTCTGGGAAGACCTCACAGCCGCAGCAGTCACGGAGCTGTTGGCTGCCAGCCTGGCTCAGGCTGCGATCCCTGCACAGGCTTGCCTCCCTTTGGGTCTTGGTTGTGGAGAACATGCCCATCCCTCTCATTCTGTCTGAGGAGCCACTGTCACCATGAACCACCCCAAATGCCCTCATCCATTGTGTGGTAGACACATACAATATAAAGAGCAAATCCCCCAGAATATCCACAGGATCTTCTACGCCAGCTTTCATTTCACTTGCACGGGGGGAAAGGAGAGAAATTAGTCCTTGCTCTCAGCAAAAACAGGGGATAGTTCCTGGGACTAACCAGGAAAAGTAGACCAATTTTTAATAAATAAATAAATAAATGGATGGATGGATGAATAAATAAATAAATAGATAAGAAAGCTTAACTACCTGCTGCTTGCAAAAGGAGAAGCATAAGGTTTTGCAGAGGATTGAGAAATGTAAAATAGAAACATGCGTTAGGGTTCAATAAACTCACTTGTGATCTCTGCTGGCACTTTAGCTCTTTTGTTTGGAGACACCTTTTCATTAAAGCTGCAGTCTGTAGCATGGGTAAAGCCATAGCCCCTGATGTATATGGTGGAGGGAAAATGGAAGATGGTATGTCCTTACTCATCTTTAATGGGGATTCAAAGGAGGCTTAGTCATCATTTGTGCATATACTTTTTATTAGGCCAGGAATTACATTTTTATGCATGGCCCTGGGAAAAAAAAACCCCACTTTTTTTTCTCCATTTGTTGTATAATCTGCTCCATTACATGGCTTTATACCCTCCTCAGAGTCACTGGGAGTAAGTCCCTGACAGAGACAGAGTACACAATGGATAGTACCTGTAAACCAATCTAGCCAGATCTGGCAAATGCTGACTGGAGCAACTCTCCCACCCACCTATGGCTAAACCAGTTGCCAGCTTTAACAAGAGGAGGTGATTTTCCCAGATTCAGATGGAATTGACCATGGGCTTATCTTTGCTTTCATCTGTAGGGGGTGCTCCTAGTATCCTTGGGGAAATTTAGTAAAGACACGTGTCTTTGTGCAGACATGTAGCCTTTCTTCTGCTTTCTTCCTGAGGTACAGTAATAATTCCAGCTTTAGGTTTTACATTTCAGTCTTAAACTTGTTATAGTGTGGTTGCAAAATGGTTTGTAACCATTCCTATGTATCCTTTTTGACTATGTATTTACTGCTCAGTCACATGATACAGAATCTGCATCCAGCATCTCTGACAGTTTCTCTAAAGCTAACAGATCAAACAATCCTGACTTCTTTAGAAAGCACAAAAGTGAGATCAGTGTGGTATGACCTTTTGGGGAGGAAAAAACTAGCACTGATGTACAGCTATGCAGTCCACATCAGCAGTAACATTTTAGATATATTAATGATTCTATAAGGGAAGCCTTTGCTTTCAGTCTGGTACAGAAACTAACATTTTCAGGCAGATCCAGTAAGAGGTAGAGTATTTATTTTTTTTCTTTCTGGGCAGTCACGCAGTTACACAGGCCAAAAGAAAAGAACTTGCTACATTTACAGGTAAACCTTGCTGGGGAGTCTGATGTTTAGATGTCAGTTGCAAAGGGTTTTCCACCTTCCTCTAGAGCAGCTTATATGGAATGGAGACATTCAAGATAAGTGGAAAAATTAAATGGACCAACTCTACAATGCCAATGAATTTTATACTAAAAACTAGGTTAAGTGAAAAAACCCACTGTTTAAACCTGACACAAAATTTTATGCCTTTAACAACTGCTGAAGGGGAGAGGTGGGAAAGAGATGAAAACTTTCAACAGTCTGAGAACAGATGAGCCTGACCACAAGACCCCTGTAGACCTTCATAATCTTTCACAGATGAGATCTTTCTTCCAGTCCCACCTCCACTCTGTAAAGAATATCACTATAAATCCACTTAGCTCGGTACAAGCCTCATACACTTTCAGCTACAACTCCTTTAAAACTCCAGAGAAGCACATGAAGAGGTTTCATTTGTAGCTATGTGATCTCATGTGACTTGCTGTGGTCTGACATATGGATAGGATGCTAGGGGTGGTGGACCATGATTCAGGATAATAATTCTAAGTTAAGAAATTGTGGCCATTATTACAATGTCCAAATAACCCACTGTCACGATTTATTTACTATTGGAAAAGAACTAGAAACTTACAAGAGCAAATTTATAACAAATGTTGAGATTTATCAATTAAACTTTGATCCCCTTCACTGTTAAATTATCTGAAAAGGGGGGGGGGGGGGGGGAAGCTGGGGCCTGTAAATAGTCAAAGCATCTGTCATTGCAGCTGGAGTAGTACACAAAATGAATGAGTGAAAGCATTTTCCTGTTAAATGGTATTGGGAAAGGCAAAACTAATGGGTTTTAACTAAAGGGACATGTGACGAACAAGACAGGATGGGCAAAGGGATTGTTCATGTCCTGTTGATAATGTATGTGATAGGAAGGTTTTGTATGTATCATTTAAATTTGTATGTATACATTTAAATCTGTATCTACTTTGCCTATCTATATGGTTCGCCAATGTCCAATCCAAAATGTTTATAAATCAATGGAATAACTGCTGCAGACTTCATAGATAAGAGGTCCACCTCCGAGGCTCATAAAGCAACCCATAGCAACATTCATGTGATAAAAAAGAAGAGACACTTGGGTACACAGATAATTGCTGGTACATAGCTGAAAAAGAAAAGTAGAGGCTGAGCTGAGCAATGTTTTGATCAGTGATCCTAAGGATCAAACTCTTGTGAGGTTAGTCACTCCTGTGTCACAGGAGCTGAGTGCTCTTCTGTTTGAATAGAGGGTTAAGTTTATGATAATCTTTTCACAAAACCTCTTCCCAGTCTTTCTCCCCATATTTTTAAAGAAAATTTCTTCTATTTTTCCCACACCAAAAGAAAAACAAAAATGTTGTTTATTTTAATTTTCAGTTTATCACATCTACATTGTTTCCAACAGGCAACTGAGTGTTCAACATTGTAACATTGATAGTTTCTGACTTTTTAATTGTACATTATATTAAGTTTAGTTATAATGCTCTGATGATGAATATCGTGCTGCTTCATTGAGGAGAGGGAAGAAAGAGCCATCTTATAAAAATCCAGTCGTTAACACATTTTCTTTGAAACTTTATTCAATTCCCAGTAGAAAATCAGTGAAAGGAGGGATCTGAAAGAAATATATTGGACATTTCCTTTTGCTGTGTGTTCTTCAAAGGTAAAGACACCTTTCCTGTCATCAGCATGATGAGCATAGCTCTGAGTGACAGAAACGTAGTGGATTTTATAGCCAGGAATATTGGTGCCTATGGACTTGAGGCAGCTCCTCAAGGCTTCCGAGGATCTAAGTTTAGACTTACTGGTAGTTAGGCGTCTAAGCACCTTGATGGATCTAGCCCTTAATCATGGAGATAATGTTTGCCTGGCACAATGCAGTGTCGTACAAGGATATCCAAATGAACTCCAAGACAGATTAGGAACTAGAGGCAGAACAGCACCCTATACATGGTCCTCCTGTATCTCCTCCAGGTATGAGTCTACAGATAGTAGTGTTAGTCTAGTAACCCTAGTCAGCTGTCTGAAATCCTAAATCTACCACAGATTCAACCCTGAAGCTGTGAAATTTGGGACATATGGAAGAGGTACAACTGGTTCAGAATCAATTCTCTGTGAACCTGGATCAATTCTGTGCCACTGTAGGCAGGTGCACCCCTGAGGGAAGGATGTGGGAAATGTCCTTTTTTAGTATGAAGAAACATTTTTGTGTCCATGTAGTTTTATTGTTTTAAATGGTAGCTGTTTCTCTGGTGGGTTGCAATATTAGAAAAAAGCTGGGCACGTAAGTCGCTAGGTAAAGAGCAAGCAAGGTACTAAAATAATCATAAGGGTGTTTAAATGTCTTCAAAATCCAGCTCCACACTAACTATGGAATATAGTACATGTAAATACATGGCCCTCATTTATTAAAATCTTACACCTGTAAAGTGGAAGCTGCTTCCACGTCCAGTAGAGTTCCTGGGACTGTACCCTGGGTGGCCTCTAGCAGGACACATGCTCAGACTCCGAGACAAATAGTAGTCCTTCCCAGTACCACTTTTCTTGCACCATCTTGCTTTTCTTAAAGGCTGTTACATTTCGGTTTGGTTGATGTTCTTCTACAGTGTATGTCAGAGTAAGGCCAATGATGTTTTTGCAAATGTTGAAATTTGGATTTTTCCCTTTATTTCAGGAATATATGTTTCCCCAGCTCTAGTTCCATTGTCCAGTATGCAATTCATATGATCTTTTCAACCACGGAATTTTTCCAGGTAAATACTAGTTGAAGGCAGACATCCTGTAAATTTTTGTTACAATACAGTTCTTTCCTATGTTGTCTAATTTTTCATATTCTGAAAATAGTCTGATAGTCTAATGCTAAACAAATTAATCACTTGCATTTCTATTGTGCTGCCTCTGAGGCTATCTCAGAATCAATATCAAATCAACACATACAATTTAATATTAAAAACAAAATACTGCTTTTCTATGCATTTGGAAACTCAACAGTGAAAAAAAGGGTAGGCAAGTTTGCTCCTAATTTAGGTGTTACAAATATGCAAAATGTATAGATTAACTAGTTAATCTAGTTTATACACCTCAAAACCCAGGGTGAAACCATTACACAGAAAAGAATCAAGTAACTTGCTGTTGAAGACCTACATCAGGACATGGAATAAATCCCAGCCAACCCAACTGCTAGTTCTATGGTTTAAATTAGGAGACATTTCCTTCGGATGTGCAGTGAGCACAAATGGACTTAGGGTTTTTGATATTCAGTGCTATAGTTGAACCTGGATTTGGGTTTCCAGTACACATAACAGGCCAAGAGATTTCCCATCTGGGACTACATTTGACCTGTCTTTGATGGCAGCCAAAAGTGATGGTTGTAAAAGGACCTGCATGATGGTTGTAAAAGGACCTGCATGATAGAAGTTCACAGTGCTATACAAATTTCCCATGGTCAAATATCTTTTTCACAGTTATGACAGGTGGTGCTGGTAGTCTTGACAGATGCATCAAAGATTTAATGATATGGAAGCTATACCATTGTGGTGTTCTGATGCATTGGCTAATGAGAAATCTCTGTTGGAGCTTGAAACTAAGTGAGTCTTTAACAGGCAAAGCAACAAACAGAGAGTTTGAAAGGCAGAGTGAAGGAAACATGTCAGCTCTCTTTTTCTTGCTAATAAAAGCTCTGACTCACTAGCAAAACTGTTCTAATAAAGCACTGTACAGGAATGTCACATCTATGCAGAAAGCCCTGAAAACCGGATCTCCTTACAGTTAATCTCTTCTCTAGAGTGATGGCATAATAAATTTTGGGTAGTCCTTGGATATTTTGTCCTGTGAATAAGTTCACTCCCGACATTTTCTAATGCCAGTTTGGATCATCCTAATGGAACTGCTTTGTTAGAAATTGCCTAATGATGTAGCCATGAAAATGAAAACTTCTCTACATGCATGAAAATGGAAAACCAAAATTTTAGGATTCCCACAATATTTGTTCTTTTAAAAATCCTTTATATTTAGTTTTATGAACAATTTAGAAGAAAATATTTAACAGTATTTTTAAAGATTCTTAATGCATTACATTTTTCTTGAAAAATTAACTGCAGCATAGTATTAAACAATCAAATTTTATCAGTTAATGATAAAGCAGGTAACAACTGGAGTGTACTGTCTTCTTTTTTGTTTGTGTGTTTGGTTTGTAAGTATTCTGTTCTGGAATAAAACCAGAAAAAGTGGTTCTCAGAAGAGAAGCTGAAGTACTTTATCCCATAAACACAGAAAGATGAACTAATGACTTAAAATCTTTGGTCTCTGTTCATTTCATGAATGAACTCTTAAACTTAACAGATGCAAAGTTATGTCTCACCACTTTTCACTGAAGAGAGCACATCCAAGAAAAGCCCAAAGGCTGACGAGCCAAAATATAAAATTACAGATCTCTGAGATGACTACAGCAGAGCTGGACTTGCCAATATTAAACTAATGCGTCACAGGTCTATAAGCACTTTTCTGCTTTCCAAAGGGTGCTTTACCACCTAGCTCAATAACGGAGTGGATGGCTGGAAAATGGGCTGTGCTCAGTTATATATATATAAGCTCATTGTCTACAAGGAACTTGGTCATAAACTCAAATGGCTTTATAGCTCCAATGGTTATGCCTCCTGCCCTACCTTGCCTTTAGCATCAACAAGACCAAGTCATATATTCAGGTCACCTTATGCTATCTGCCTTAAAAAAAATAAAAAATGTCAAAGACGGATCCAAAAACAAAGGCTGATCCTGAACTAAAAAGCAACAAGCAAAAGCAAAAAAGAAAACCAGAGGAAAAAGCTAACAGACCTTTGAAGAAGTGTTAGTTAATAATGTTAGTCTATTTTAAAAATAAACATTTGAAAATAAATTGAAAGCATTTAAATTTAGAGGAAATAAAATACAAAATCTAGTCATTGGCCAGAGCAGAAACTGCAAAGAACATTTTACCTCTCCTTGTTAAAACTGGCCACAATTCAAGGCTAGGGTTAGTGTAAAAAACAAATAGGCTAAGGTTTAGAAATAATTGGCACAGAGGTTGACTGACAAATCAGGTCCACATGGCAGACATCTCTGTATTAAAGCTGCTTCATACTAAGAATTAGGTGACAAAAGAAGGGTTCTGCACTGAAGATGTACTTGCCTAGCATCGAACTCCATTATCTTCAGGTGTACTGGGATTTCTTTACAACTTTGTATCTGAGGCTTGGGTCAGAGTTATCCCTAGCAGGTTAATGTAAAATTAACTTGTTTTCTGTATTATGATTACTTTTCTGATAATTTTACCTGAACTTGGCTTTGTCATTGATTTCAATAATAATTAAGATGCAAGATTTCCCCTCTCTCCCACAGACATTGTCTTCTAGTCTTTTCCCACAGACCCACCTGTGTCCTGACCCTGAGTTCCACCTTTGTCCAGGAAATATTGCAGACCCTTATGCTGGCTAGAAGTAGCAGAATGTTTTCAACACGATGACTCAACAGAAACTGCCTTATGCATATTTTATGCTCTGGATAGGAGGATAACACAACAAAGCAGCTCAGCTTCTATAAAAAGAGTTTGAGGACCCAATTTTCCTGTTTGTTAATTCAGTTTTATGCCAATAGAATTTCAGTAGCATGCAATGTGAATAACACCGCAGTGAATCAGTCTCTGAGATTATACCCACTGTGTGCAGATACATTAACTAGGAGCTCTTCTATTTTTAAATCTTTTTATAATCAGGTTGCCTAAGACTGTAAGACACAAGATTTGTAGTATTTCAAATAGCCTACACACAGAGAAATAGAGGGAAAAAAAGCTACAAAGCACTCACAACACTGATGCACTGCTTTAACCTTTTGAATATGTGGTTTAGCTTCGTGGTTATGTTTTCCAGAGTCTTAAACTATGCAAAAGAACTAAGCATCCAGTAAAATCAGAGAACTAGCTCTTCAATTAATGGAAATTATATGTAAGAGGCAAAGCAGATAGTTCCCCTCCTTTTTCAGCTGAAGAATAGCTTAAGTATTTAGGGAAAATATTAATAGACTATCTTTCATCCCAATCCTGATGGTAATGGGGCAGAAGAAGGTAGATAACATGCTTAGCTTTGTAAGCAGAAGTAACAGGCCCTTTTCTTTCAAGATATTAATTCCACTCTTACAAATATTTCCTAGTAAAAGTACTTATAATTACATAAACATTAAGAGCATTAAATGTATACTATGATAACAAATTAATCAGTAAGGAAGGCATTTCTGCCTGCAGGCAGGCACTGATAGGAATCAGTGGCTGGCTCCTACATCTGCCTTTCAGCTGACACCCGATACAGTAAGAGCTAGCCTAAATGTTAAATGTTTGTCTCTTGTTTCTGTTTTCCTCCATTCAACTTGCCTGTTTTCTTTATTGCATGGAAGGCAATGTGTACAATATGTACAAATGTAGTATTTTTGTTTGTTTGTTTTAATTTGCAATATTTTCATTCTGAATGCCTGTCAGGCACAAGTGACTTACAGGGCAAGAAGTGAGCAATAGTGAACTAGAGAAGACTAAGCAGCTAAAGGGAATGAGTCCTAGTTCTTTTTTGAAATGCATGAGTGCTGAAATTCTGATATCTCATTCTTGTGATAGAGTACAATAGTCACCAGGAATGGTACATGTATGGTAGAGCAATCAAGTGAAGTCAAAAAGTGACAACCTTCTTCCCCGGAGTGAATCAGGGATAACAATTAGAAATTATAAAGAGTTTCTGATGCCAGCTGTGGAATTTCCAGATATCACCTGGAAAGAAAACCCAGCACAGAGAAGCAGGCAGGAGGACAGAAGGAAGGCAAGCATAGCTTAAGTTCTTGTTAAACTGAATTGGCTTGTAGAGACTTGTAGTCTATCCATCAGCCAAACACTCAGTCGTGCATATGAATGAGGCAAAATTCTGTAGCCAAACATTTTACTGAAATGCCAAAACCAGCACTTAGCTGAAATGTATATGCAGAGCTTTTTGTTTTTCTAGTTGCATTCCAGAGTTGCAGTCCAGCTGTTCTTAAGTATACTGGGTGTATTGCCACAGAGAAGTGGTTATAAGGTAATATTTTTGAGGCAATCGGAAGAATGGTACCTCTATGAAATTTCAAATGTGAAATTTAAGATACAGCAATTTTTAGCTGGCCTGAAAATGACAAGAAATTGAAATACTTTCATCATTCAGGCTTAAATGCATGTAAAAATTATTTATGATATGCTTACCAACAGATAAATTATCCTGTGGTGAAACAGCAGATTTTGTTTAATAGGTAAACCTTGCTTTATCATCAGAGTGGAAATATATTTTAGACTGCATCTGGTCCTTGAATTGATTCAATCATGGTAAAAAAAATAACTGGTTTTGGAAAAGCAATCAATTACCTGTTCTGTGACAGAAAAGAAAATACTGCCACAATGTTTAACATGAGCTTGCATTAAGAAGCCTTTAATTGTAACACGGCGCAATAATTGCCATTAAACACAGGAGTTTATGTCACTAAGTAATTCTGCCATAAATTGTAAAAACACATGCATTTGGGAAACATAGGGTCAAAAAACCCTGTCTGCTTGAATTCTCATTACAGCCCATTGCTCCCCCTTACCGCTATTAGCCTTTCATAATGTAAAACACTTCTTCATTTCCAACAGATAATACTTTCAGTCGAAAGGTAATTTTTGAAGTCTATTACTTGCATTCTTAGTGAAGAGTACAATGTAGCATTTTGTTCTAATATGCCATTGAAATTGTTTGAGTAGACACACCATGGAATCAAATACAAAATGTCAAAATGGTTTCCATTAACTATGCACATTTGCACTGCTTCAGTTAATGGGCATGTTTTTGTTCTTCATCTTTGCATCTATAAGATGAAATGATTCAGCTAATGTAACTGAAAAGTATATTGAAAAGGTAGAGCAAATTACAAAAGCATCAAACCACAATTCCACCCACGTACTTTATTTTATAATGAAGTTTAATAATGACTAAAATTGTTTTCAGATTTAAACATCAGTCATTTCTGCAATTGTGGTTAATGTGAAAAATCTCACCCACAGTAATGTTTTAGGAAAACATGCTAGATATTGTACATTATATTTTATACTAAGATGTCATAATGAAATCTTAACTAGATATCATTGAAATATATAGTATGTTAAAAGTAATTTGCCACTACTTCAGGCAGGACTGAAATGAGGACTGTGTCCCCATCAGCACAATAACAAGGTAGGGAAAGTTCTTTTTATATTTTAAAACCTCTATTGTGCTTCACCACCATTAGGGTGAGAGAGTCTTTGATACTTGGTATCATCTAAAATACTGTTATAATATCTAAATTACTTGGTTTGTACTGATAGTGTCATAAAATAGAGAGTGTTTCATGAGAGTGATGATCAATGAGAATATTATTTTCTCAGAAGGACACAAAATGGATTCATCTTCATTTTGAACACAGAGGTCTCTTATAGCAATAAGATATTTTTGAATGGTTGCCTCTCCTACTCTTGCCTTGTGAGGCTGTGATGTGCTACCAGATCCTTAGCCACTCAGTGGGCCACGTTCAGGAGCAGGATCCCTCGGAAGGTCACTGGGCTGCTTCCTGCACCCAGGCAAGTGTTTCAGCAGCACCAGCTGGCTTCGGGATTATATAGGTTTCTGCTGCAAGGACCAAAACAGGGGAGGAGAAATGTTCTCACACAGCTCTGTGCCTGGTTCAGAAAGGGCTAAACATTGTCCTTCTCTGGCTGAATGAATTTTTAGATGTTGAAATTTAATTTGGGTCAAAGTTGGATTAACTGCCATGGAAACTGTATTTAAGCCACTCTTAAAAGGAAAAAAAAAAAAAAAAAGAAAAAAAAGAAAAAAAGGGAAAAAAAGAAACCCTATGTTCTGCGTATTCAGGTTCTCAGTGCCTGAATGAATGAGCTCTCGATAATTAAATTTAAAGCCAGCCCTGAAGAGCACTTCTCTCTAAGGACCTGTGCAGCAAGGAGAGGCAGCCCAGGCACAGGGCTGGGAAGGAGAGAGGGCTGCCAACAGTGCCCTTGCCCTGGCAGCTGCCTGCCCCTGCTTTCTCACCCCCTCCTCACCCACTGACAAGTTAAATCCTGTATTTAGTACGGTTTTGTTTTTTCTCCTCGGGATTAAATTTTCTGGCAGTGGTCACCAGATGGCAGCATTATATCATCAACCCCTTTCCCCCACGGACCCCCTTAAATCGCAGAGCGAAAAAAAATGGGTTCAAACGGCCTATGGCTGGTGCCACTGAGCCACGGTTCAGGCTGACCCCAAAGCACAGTGCGTGTGGCTCGCGAGGACCAGGCTTGGAAACAGCACCCTGTGTCCTTCTGTCTGTGGCTTAGCTTTCAATTCCTAAATTCAGAATTTTCCACTGAAGATGCTTCTTACATACAGTGTAGGCTATTTCTTTGGGGAAGAAAAAAAAAAAAAGTTATGTGTTTGTGGTGTTATATATATAAATTCAGATACAGCTAGCCTCGCAGCTGAGCTACGGAAGTCAGGTTTTTTTCCAGATTGAGCAATTGCCTCTTCCACTAAATTTGATGGGCAATATGTTGCTAAATATCAGAAAGAGGCTAAATAATTTATTCTAGCTTGATTTATTTACAGTATATGTTACTTCTGCAGAACATAACTTTCTATAGGCCCCTGTACACCTGAATTGTGGATGACCTAAGGAACCAAACACTTGATTATCTTGCCAGCTGTCTGCTCAGACTCAGTCCCAATGCTCTTCAAGTCTAAGTCTCTTGTAATGGACTTTTTTTTTTCTTTCCAGTAGGCTGTATGGTTAACTTCCTCAATAAATTAAAACGTGCATAGCTTAGGTGTCCATAAACACTGGCTGAGTCACACACAGTGTCTGGGATGATGTTGCGGTATCCTCTGGGGCCACGTTGCAACACAAAATATGTGCTCTCCACTGTTAGACACCTGGCCACAACCTGCAGGTAGCTTGTAAACTTTCCCTTTCTGCTTCTGCTTCAGTGCAGTTGCAAAAACATGTAAGCAGAAATAACACCAAGCTTCTTCCTATATTTGACAAATACTCATCAGATTTAGAATCCTCTCTTCTTTACTCCTATGTCAGTTTTAATAGAAATGATTAGGACTGAAAAAGCAATGTAAAAGGCAAGCGGTCAGGTAGCCTGCAACCCTCATAATCTGATTCCTGCAACACCGTCACTATGCAGATAAAGAAGATCATCTGCTTCCAGCAATACCGGACCGTAGCACGGTATCATCAATACTGACATTGATGCTTCTTTTTTGCAGGTCTGTGTCTTCTTCAGACAATCATCAAAAAATGTCAAGCCATCATTTCCAACACGTCATGCATCATATACTTCCTAAAGCTGGTGGACATACTGCTGCAAAGATGGCTGGGCATTACCTAAATTTTCTGCAATACTTTGGCATGTGAATCCTCTTCTCACAGGTAGTCCCTTAAAATACCATTTTTCCCTCTGCACAGAGGAGTGTGACATGGCAGAAAGTACCGTGCTCTCTAATTATCTGGATTAATTCTCCAAGCTAGGGACTAGTTCTGTTAAGTCACACCCACAAGGTTTTATGTGTGCCCGCAGGCACAGCAAATAAGACACTTCTAGTTACTTAGTTTTCACTGCATCCTGGAAAAATTCCTTGCCACTGCAATCTATGGGTCACAGCTATTGCTCTCAGGTCATTGATTTTGTATACTGCTATAATAACTAAAGATACCCTATTCAGGGCTCAGCACCACATGATGAAAACTGGCCTGGGTTGCTATCAGGTCTCCCTTCTGCCCCCAGGGAGCTTGTGTCAGTTAGAAAGGTGTTACTCCATAAAATAAAGGGAAGCAATTTGTTTTTCTAAGAAGTTCAAAGGTCAGAAGGGAAAATTCAAATGCAAACCCTCTTATCAGTCTCCTCACTAGATGTAAACTACTGTTAGGTACAGGTGAGAAGAAATAATAATGAATGAAAGTAACCCTCTGCGGGGGGAATCAGCACATCAGGTGCCAGATACTGAACTACTCGGCAGAACAAGATTCAGATATGCCATACCCTCTACACAAAGAAATTAGGTCTCCTTTTTCACAGATATGTCTTGAGCAAAGTCTAATCTGTCAGATATTACTAACGAGAGACTCTAGCATTTGCCCATATCTGACTCAGTATCACAACATAGCTGATATCATCGTATTAAAAGTAAGGTAGCATTGATTGCCATTAATGCCCCTGGGTCAAACCATTTATTATTTACTTATTGAGCAGATCTATACAGAACAAGAAACTTGGTTTTGCCCCAAGGAGCCTAGTATATCTTCCACTGGAAAAGCAAGTAGTAGATCTAGATATTATTAAAACCTATTCCCTCCTACAAAATGAAAAAATTAAATGCTGGATTCAAACTGTAGTTACTGCTGGCTTTTTCTTTTAATGCAGTGATGCACAGGAACCTTTGTGGGAGTTTTTTCAGGTATACTTATTGGAGCTTTACCTTCTCGTCTTCAAAGTAGAACAAGGAAGACATGGAAAAAGACAGACAAGCGTAGTGGTATTTCTCTGTGATGCTGACCAACAGTTGAAGCTGAGAGGCAGCTGTGCCAGTGCACCTTTCCACTGGAACTGTCTGAATTGTTATAATGGGTGAATGACAGCTCTGCTAGATAGTGCAGGAGATGGGTGTTTTAAGAGTGCATGAGCATAGGAAAGGTAATATTCTCATGCATAAGGCTGAGAAGGAACCCCGTTATTACTGATCATCATGAAAACAAATGCACAACAGGAAAAAGAATAAAAATGTGTGCAGATGGAGACTGGGAGAAGCAGAGAAACTGGTGGCACAGGGACACAGCACTGCAGTAGTGGAAGAGATCTAGTTTCTGCAATGAATAGGAGCCAGTGGGAAGACCTGAAGAGGAGAGTGGCTTTACGATAGAGGATGGGTAAATCAGAAGAGAATTTCACTTCTTGCCTTTTGTTAAATCTGTTTGGCTAAGTAAGGTTTTTGTGCCTTCAGTTGTGCTATCAGTCTGTGGAACCTCTGTCCCCCCACATGCTCACAGAAGATTCACAGAGCCTTCTTACGTTTTTGGAAGCTACTTGCCAACATAAATTTTTGCAGTGGTTTGTAAATGCAGGTTATTATATGGAGCAAGGATCCTTCTGTATCTAAATGTAGTCCGTTGCAAAGGTGAGAAGGAAGTTCTCATCTAACACAGCACACATGCAAGCACAGTCCTCCTTTTGGAGCCCAGACAGAATTTACAGTCATGGGTGCTCCTTAGACTTCAAAGATTGGGCATGGAAACCAGTTACACTGCAGAAAGGGATCTATTTTAAATGTATGTCAATCAATCCCACTTGCTGTTTGGAGTCTGTATGTGGATTTTCATGTTATTTCCTGGCTGTTAAAGTTGGTGCCAGCGTGAAGGCATTTGTTTTTCTAACACAATGTTCCACATGCATGAAAGAGGACTTCAAAAGTGGAACAAAGTTCCTGTTGTCAGAATAAAATCATAACTTTGCTGAGGACATGGCTAAGGATGACAGACATCAGTTGCTGAAATGTACCTTTGTAACTCCCCTATATCAAATTAAAATCAAATTTGGAGAGTTGAAAACTTTTAAACCACCCCATTAAGCTATTTTTAAATGGAAATTACATGATAACCACAAAGGTGTTTTTTTCCTGGGTTTTTCCCTTACCCTTTCAGCAAAAATGAAGCACACACACGCACACAAAAAAATCCACCCAAAAATCCACGGTGTGGAAAGTGACTCTTCATTTCTGCTTAGATGGTTATGTGACATACCCAATACCTGGTGACATCCAACACGCTAAGCAAACATTTTTCTTCCAGGTTGTGGTGCTGATGATTGTCAAAATGATATTTGAATAGTGACAAATGTGACAGGATGTGTAACGTGCCAAATGAATGTTAAAGAAAGATTAATAAACCAGGAAATAGTACTCCAGTCTTTTTTAATGCAATCTAATTAAATTGCTATAATATCCCATGTGACATCTAGAAGAACTGTAAATCTAGAGGATGCTGATACTTTGTTTGTATTTCTCCTTTTTTGCTTTTCCTAAACTCTTTAAAACATATATATTGTCCTCTACAACTAGCCTTTGCTTCTCATGTCTCTGGAACAATCTTCCTATCAGACTGGTTTTCCTCACAATTGGCCAGAAAAGTTTTTTTCTCATGTTACTTTAAAGTGCCACTAATGATATATTAGAGAAATGTTTTTCCCAAGTAAGAAATATGACTGGAGATCGTAAGACATGTCATTGTCAAATGGCTACAGCTGCATTCTTATCCATTCCTGGGCAGACTTGGTAGGTATTTAATGAAGTATATCTGATAAGAGGACTCCTACATCAACTTCTAAGGATCATGGGGAAAAAAATATACAGAGCAGTACAGCTGTCTAAGAGTTTGCAAGCCTGGTTGGCTGAAGAGAGGAATATTTTTTTTTTTTTTTGTCTATAAATGACTACTGGAATAGTTCTGTTCCTTGCTGTACTACTGTTAGCCATCCAATGCATGAATCCAGCTGCACATGAAGTAGAGAGAAAGCCTTGAAGCAATGGGTGAGGGTGGAGGGACAAAAAGCAAACTACACCAGTGCAGTGTAGTCGGAAATAAACTCAAATGGGCACCCTTCTTACAATACAGTTTTGTGAAATGGTGGAAATACTCTTATCATTTATGATTTCCTGAAAAATGGACAACTATTTATAAATGAATGGCTCTGTAATAACTCTGTGACACCTTCATAAATCTCACCAATGTAGAGCAGTGTGTGACACATCTGATGAGAAATGTGTTTACTCCTTTTGGATTAAAAATAGAAAAACACAATAGAACAAGTTCATTGGCAGGTTCAGGTGGCCACTTAGTATATAATGGAATCAGGAAATGAAAGTGCCCTGTGGCACAGAGAGAAGCACCACTAGCACCCCTGTTTTAGAGGACATGAGCAAGCGTGTCACTGTAGCTTGGGGGTTCTTGTATTTTCAGCATTTAAATACCAGCAACTGTACCTCTTTACAACCAACTAAATATTTATTCACTTCTTCTGCTTGTTATTTCTTCATTAACAAGGTTTTCCCTGCTGCGCAGCGGAATGTGTGAGCAACTTTGCAAATGTCAGAAGCACTCAATTTGGATCAACTGGAGGAAGTGATAACAAGACTCATAATCAAGTGGAAGTACAATAGCGGCACATTTCAAGCTGCAAAATAATAGATCAATTCAGAAGACTTTCTCATGGGATAATACCTCCATTTGCTCTTATTTTGAGATTTGTGTTTATTCACTATCTCAGTGGAATGGTGTATTTTTCTTTTAGCACCCTCTTGGAGGCAGTAATTTAAATTATATTGGACCACTAATTGTTGTGTTATAAAAGAAATGTTGTATTTTTAATGAAGATAAACACAAGCTAATACAAGGACAATGTAAAAAGCTTTGGATTAAGTTCTAAGGGTCTCACACTTCTTACGTGTCTGTGTTCTAGTGGCAGGGAGTTGTAACAGTGTAGTGAAAAGTATTAAGTGTCCTGTTTGACAAGAGCACTGCTGAAATTTATTCTGGCAGCAAGGAAGGATTGCACAACCAAGTTAAAGAGGGCTTTTATGAAAATTGAGCTTTTAAATTTGAAAAGACACAATTTTTACCTCATACTATAATCTATAAAATGTTGCAACTGCATCATTTAGTTAGTAAATCTAGAATATTTTCCTTTCGTCTGCTGAATCTCTGGATTTCTAGTCTGTGGCAACAGTAAAATGTCATTCGATTAATTTCATTGATACTGCTTACTGTTCTTTTTAGATGCTTTTTCAGTGCAATGACAGGTTAATATTAAAGTCTGGTTCCATTATTTTTCAAAGAGATTAACTGTAGAATATTGTCTCAAAATTACAACACAGAGACCTTTCTCCATTTCCTGTTTGCTAATCAGTCTGTGGCTTCTGAGTCATTCCTTCATTTCAGAACTGAAATGAATTAGATGCGTTCTATTGTTCTTTCTCAATGGGAAAAAAAATGTATATCAAATTTATTAAACATGATGGTCTTTATCCAGCAGGCCATTTTGCAGGACTCTGTAGGTTTCAGCATGATTATTCATGTGATTAGAGGCTACGAGGTTGGGTCTCTCTTTGGCTGATGTATGTTTTTAGCTTCTTTGACCAAGGAGATCCTCTACATAATTGTCAGCTAAAAACCTTTCCTATGGGATAAATCAACCCTCTCAGCTTTAGGTACCTACTGTATACCGCACAGTTGACTGGATTCCCTGAGATCTGATGAAGGGACGGGAACAGGCTCCTTTAGGCAGCTGTTTGGCACAGCAAAGTCTGGTTCCACATTCGGAGTCACCCTTTAAGAGAAAGACTCTTTTCTCCCCCTTTGGTAGCTGCTTTAGGCACCTGAGGGATGGGGGGAAAACTCCCTTCATTTCAATATATCACTAGATATTGATTCCTTAGCTAATGTAAATTGACTTTGTTTTCTTGAAGACATTGGTGCCATGCTGATTTAAACCAGTGAAGAGCTGGCCTTCCAGAGTTTGTTTCACTGTGCACCTACACCTCCCTGTGGCTGAGCTTTCCAGCCTCCACTTCCCTTTTAGAGAAAAGGATGTTCATGGATGTCCTGTCATATAGGGTTGTTGAGCTAAAGGAAAATTGGTTTTTGAGCTGAAGGAAAATTGGTTTACTTGTCTGGAATTGGGCCATTCAGGGCAAAATATCTGTCCATAGAGATCTCAACAGATAGATCTTAGACAACTAGCTATACCTAAATCTCTTCCCTTGTACCACCCTGGAACACGACCATTCCCAAATCAGACAGGGAGAGGAGCTGGACCTTTTAACACACTCCTGTCTCAGTTGCCTGGTCCCTGAGATCATTCTTTCACAGTCAGGGATCCACATCCTAATCCACACTGAGCTTCCCTTGGCTCTTCCCATGCCAGCAAAATCACTGAAACCAGTGATTTAGTAGGATTTGAGAAGGATCATGCATTTATACTGGCAGTAAGTGTGCTTTAAATTCAGTTAAACAGGATTTGGTATAAGTTAGAAAGGGATATAAACCTTACTGCTTCTGAGACCAGCAAATCTGTAGCTGCTGGAGCTAGAAAAAGTTGTTTTCCTCTGGACAGGGACACTGTGCTGCTGCCATGTGGGATGCTCTGTGCCTCCCTGCTGGTGCTGGTATCTGCTGGTGCTGATATCTGCTGAAGACAATGCCAGCAGCTCAGTGAAGGGACTTGGTTCAGATTTTGTCTCAAGGAAAGACAGCTATATAGCCCAAGAGCACATCGTATCAGATTTGGGTAGTGATCAGTGTGACTCAGAAGAGCCAAGAATCATGGGACCAAATCTCAGTGCCCATCATGTACAGGTGAAGTGCTTAACCATACAAAAATTTCAAGGAAAATTGCACATATTAGTTCCTGACCTGAAAGTAGTTCCTTCTGATGGCTTCCCTGAGTCTACCTACAGATTATTTTGTTAACATTAACCTGGATGTATGATCTGCAGCATGGATAGGGGATGAAGGTAATATTTCACGCACTGAACATTTATCTTCCGGATGCTTGTGATACAAAATAGCTAGCAACTATATAAAAGGTGGCTAAAAAAGAGAGGATAAATTGCAGTTATTAATTTAAGTAAAAAAACCCTATACACAATACATAAAAATTCATGTTCACTGCCCCTCCATCAAGTTCATTAACAATCTCCTACAGGGATAAGCCAATTTTCTCCAGGGCTGACATCTGAAGGACAGAAGAATATGGATTATTTTTTTTTTTTTCCTGTGCTGCCTGAGAGACTTTACAAGTGTTAGGAACTCATGTTCCTTCAGATCAACATGACGTGAAAGCAGCAAAAGCAGGGGATGACCGCTCTTCTTATTGCATCTTAGAGCTGTAATTTTTTTTAATCTTTCTATTCTAATCACTTCTTGAAAGTTTGGGCCAGAGTCTTCTAGGATGTCAGAGAAGGAAGCCAATTTCTTGTGTAGAATGGTGAATTATAAGCAGATTTTGTGGTTTCTGCTCTGGAATATTGTGATTGTTTTGCCAGCTATTATTTTTTTCTTAAAATTACAAATAATATTATTCAGAATCTACCTGTTGAAACACAGTATGTGCTCGTGCTGCCCAAGAGACTGGAAATGGAAGTATAGTCTAGAAATATTAAAAATCCCTAGACAACATTATTCCCACCACTTTGGTATAATAAAAAGTAAATTATTTTTAAGGTAAGTAGCCTGGATGTAGACCCTTGCTTTTATCATTTTTTTCTGTATGGTGTGATGGCATGATCATACTCACTAAATATAGACATTATATGAAGGGGAAAACCAATCTCTCTTTTCACTGATCTGCAATAACCCATCCACCATCAAACTTTCTATTTCCTTTGAATGTAATGACATTATTATGCAGAAATCTAGCACTACTCTGGACTGGCTAAACCATAAAATGTGAATGTTTCTAAAATTGCCTTAGAATGCGTTTATTTTCAATTTGTACAAAAATGTTACAGTGAAAGTGTGGGATGGATATATATGCAATTCCTAACAATCAATGCTAATATAAACCTCATGGTTTGTATTACACACACACAAATCATACATTCAAAAAGCAGGCTTTCAAAGCAAGCCCTAAGTACTTAGGAAATGTTAGAATTAAGGTTGCCATTGTAAGGTTGTGTCCAGGTTTTCCTATTATTGTCTTTAATTATACAATTACAAAATAATTCTGCAAACACTAGCTACCACATTTAGCATGCAAAACAGTCTAAAGAATAATCTAATCAATATGCTATTTTTTTCCTATTCAGTATGCAACCTCAGGTCATATGTTTCTAAAATGTAGATTTAAAGTTGGAAAAAAGTTTTTCTTTTCAGTGGCACTCATCACTTCCACAACTGAGTGACATATAAATATTAATTCATATTAATTGATTTATTTTCACAACATTTGAGCTGAAGAGTGGTGTGAATATTATTTTGTAGCCAGAGTGCCTGAACACATATGTGAAAACAAGTAATTCCACTGTTTATCAGGCAGAATTTGAGACACAAGAAGATCAGATGCCTCAGAGCATTTAATGTCCTATAGCAGCTCTACATAATCCTATTGACTTCAGATGAAGTTGTGAGTTCCTAGTACTTTTCTAAATCAGATTTTTACTGCAGCAAAAATTAGTGATGAGCTGTGAAGACTCTAATTTGATGTGATTTCCTGCCATTTAATGGCTATATGTCCTCTTGGTCGGGAGCTTAAATTTGTCTAAATGGTCTGGATTTAAGTCCCTCTTTAAGAAAGACGTTTGACCCCACAAACAGGGAGCAGGCAGGGTTCAGAAACTGTGCTGCCATCGAACAGTCAATGGTTGGCTGCAATTACACAGCTGGTGCTACACAGCCCAAAGGCAGGAGGAGGTTTGTAGATACCGGCCTGCCTGGAGCATGAACACACAAGCTAAGAAACTATAGGAAAGTGTTCTCCAGGCTGTATTCAAGGGACTTTGGCCTTACTTGATTCAGTATTGTCTTCCAGTTCCCTGTGTTGGTCACAGGACAACTGCAACTGGTGAAAATCAGTTCTGCCAGAGCTGCCTTTGTACACAGCGCTGCTCTGTTCCCAAACTGTTTCTGGACTTGTACTGGGAATGGGAGGGCACTGCAGGAGGTGAAAAGGGCAAAACAGCATGTAATAGATGTCACAATACTTATTCAAAACAGAATTTTTAATTAAAGTTTCACAGAGAACCTTGATTTCCCAGTTTCCTCCTTTCTGAACACTGAATGCTAATGTTGTCAGAAGAGGTGACAACAAAGGTGAGCCTGGCTCCATATCTCCATCAGGCAGCGTGCGCAGAGAGTGAACCAACCTCCAGCAATAGCTGACTGACTCCGTATTCTAGAGGTTACAGTTCATCAAGTGTATTAACCAACAGTGGATCTAGCCTGCATGATTTTCTCTGATCCTCTTCTAAACTCATTTAGAAAAGTATACCCTTTGTGCTTGAAAAGTATGTATTTTGTACTGTGAGAAGAGTTGTTTGCTATCGATTTTCTCCATTCTACAAATCTCTCTGGTGCTGACACCTTTTTTTCCAGATTCAGATACTTTTTTTTAATTTGCTCTGTAGCTGTGTGAAAGACAATCCACATTTCTCTATATTTTTGTGGGTTTTGTCTGGATCCTTGGCAATTCTATTAAACCTTTTTCTTTTGTTATGGCATGCCCAGGACCACATGCTTCATTTTTTAAACTTAGAATAATGAAATCTTGAATTATTAATAGATGATTAATATACACTGGGACATGATTATGCATTCAGTTAGGCTCCTAATTATTTTCCTAATTATTCATCAAAATCTAGTTACATTTGTAGACACCATTGAACTCTAAGCTGTTGTTCTGAAGAACAGTTTGCAGTTGCTTCAAGATCTCTGTCCTGAATGGTGGTAACTAAACTGATGACCATCATTTATTAATAATTGTAGGTTATTTCTTTTCCTTTATATTACACTTACTAACATTTCTTTTCATCTACCTTTTTATCATCCATTTATAAGTTTGTTTCTTGACAACTTCTCACAATCAGCTTTAGATTGTTCCAAATAAGTCTGTATCTTTTTCATAATTTGTCTCCTTATCATTCAAGTGCTATCCATTTATGAATATGTTGAATGGCACATTTTTCATATGTAGAATATGTCAGAGCTCCCTTCTTTCTGAAAACCAACTACCCACCCCTACCATCTGTTTCTTATACTTTAACCAATTGTTAATCCACCACAGGACATTCTCTTTCATCCCATGACAGCTTAGTGTTTCACAGAGATTTTGCAATGAGACCTTCTCAAAAAATTTTTAAAACACGTTTGTTACATCACCTAAACCATATGTTCAGTGGCCCCTCTAAAGATGTCTGACTGATACACAAGTCATGACTTCTCTATGCAAAGGCTACATTGGCTTTTCCCTAATATATCATATTTTTGTATTTTATTACTCAGTCTGTTCTTACAGAATGGAATCTTCCTACAGATTTCCTCTTACACAAATATAATTTATTGGTTTGTAATTGTCTGAGTTAATCTAGGAAATCTTATAAAATATTAGTGTCGTGTTTGCCACTTTCCATTCTTCAGGTAACACAACCTGTTTAAATGACAGATTATTATTTACAGTTAATAGTTGAGCAGTTCCTTATTTCAGTTGCTTAAGAATTCCTGAGGGAAAGAATCCTGTAGGTTTATCCCCTGGAAAAGAATAGCTCTGCAGTAAGGAT
Source organism: Falco biarmicus (assembly GCF_023638135.1). Taxonomy (NCBI): domain Eukaryota; kingdom Metazoa; phylum Chordata; class Aves; order Falconiformes; family Falconidae; genus Falco; species Falco biarmicus. Next base: position 45,833,703 of record NC_079290.1, on the reverse strand, counting down.
CTCTCTGGCCTCTTCTACAATAAACGTCAGCATAGATTTAATTTTTAGATTCTTATTTTCTCCAATAACATCACCTTAGTAAATGCTCCTTTTACAGCTTGATCAACTATTGGACATGTATTTTCTTGAAAGCTTTTTGTTCCCATTTTAGGGGGGAAAATGGTTTAATTTTGTTATCTTATTAGCTTTCCTCCTGTGTGTTCTCATGTGTGACCTCTTGGGCTTTTTTAAAAGAAGAAACTGGAGGGAATTCTGTCCTGTGGCAACATGGTTGATGGCAGAGCTGGAGAAGAAATTTGGAGATTTTAGCAGATAGAAAACAGCAGCAATGCAGTTCTTCCAGGTCACCTATGGAACTCTGAGACAACAGTTTGCCATTGCACTGTCAGTTTTATCAGCACCAGAACAATAGAGAGACTCGCACCCTTGTGTTCACCCAACAGTGTGCACATTGGGTAAAGACTTTTTTTCCCACTCCTTCCTTCTTTGACCCCTTCTTTGACCTTGACCTTTGATCCTTATGTCAGCTCATTTGAACTCTTTTGTCAGTTTTTTCTAACTGCAACCTGACATCAACATTCAATACGGAAAATATCAGCCCAGACAAGTTGGCAAATTTAGAAGTCACTGAAAACAGACCTTGGAAAGTGTGAAACTGGCATCATAAGAGACAATACTACCAGTTCTGCCTAAAATTACTACTGTTAAAGAAATTCCCTTCTAGCTATGTGCTTTCAGGAGCATTAATAAGGGGGAACCGCAGGATGTCAATGATGTTACGGGCTTACAGCTTCCAAATTGTAACCGAATCTAAATATAAATTATTTCATCCAGGCAAAAACATGTCATCATTGAACATCTTTGTATCATCACTCCACAAGTATTTTCTTCAAAAGTTGTTCCGTTACAAAAGGCTCATATAACTTCCTTTCTACCACTCTCTTCTTCTCCCTTGAGCCTTACAGGGGTTTCACACTGGAAATCACTCCCCCACTACTTAGTCACACAAATGCTATGCTGCATGCTACAAATCCTTGCCAGGGATCTCTGGGAAAGGATTGGTGCTTTCAGAGTCCTAACTTTCAGGGAGGTCCTCTGCAAAACTGTGAAACTAATCTGAACCTTACACTTAGTTCAGGTTTCGTTCTCTGACCTTGCACTGCAGATCCTATGAATAGAACATTGTCCTTTCTGTGCAGTCTCAATAACTGGACATTTTCTGGGTCTGTGGATATGTACAATGAGATATCTACTCCAATCTGTGTACATAATGCTCCAATGCCTGCCAGGAATGGCTGCAATATTGACGCCTTTCAATGTAGATCACATCATTCACAGAGCAGAGTTCAATAAAATGATACTGTAGTTAACAAGTTTTATAACACAAAGTTACTTTAAAACATGGAACTAATCAGGAGGAAGCCCATTTATGCATGTCACAGTTACATTGAATTGTCAATAAATAAACAAAAATTTGCTTCACCTATTGTCATGTATATCAAGTAAGTCATTAATCTAAACTAATGAAGCCTAAGATATATGACAGGCCGTTTTTATGGAGCTCTTTCTTAATGATATGTTTGCTTCTCATTATAATGCCAAGAGAGCCCATTATCTAGAAAACAGCATATCATAGCCAAAAAGCCTTGAATCCACTGCTTCTCTCTTTGTTCCTCGCTCACAATAAGTAGCACTTAAACTTACATTTTCATAGAGCTTTCCTGAAAGAATAGCATTACTCAGAAATTAATTAAAAAATCCAAAGAATTGCAACAAGAAAATAACGTGTCCATTGCTTGATCTTCAGTCAGTTATTTTGTTAGATAGCTAGTTAGTTAAGGATTTTTGATCTGGCCTGGAAAACAAAAATGAAGGGTAGATTCAAAGTTTCATATGCGTGTCCATTTTAAATTTATGAGAGTATCGATTCTACACAGCTTAAAGTGATTGCTTGCTATTGACATTAGAACAGTTATAAGGCAGAACAAAATAAACCCATTAAAAATGATTCAGAGAAAGCAAACAAACTCATATGCTTTCCTGCAAATTTCCAAGAAAAAGATTACTTGCTCCTCTCCATGGATTTGCCAGTTTGATATTACAGAACAGAAAAATGAAGTGGCAATGTGGTTTTCATTTTCTTCTGAAAATTGTTGGAATTAATACAGGAAGACCAACTATTAACAGATCAGATTCATTTCCTATTGTACAAGGTGCTCAAACACAAGCATCTAGTGCCAGTTCAGATGCCCCAGAGTAGAGACACACACCCAGGACAAGAAGCTGTGAAGAGAAACCTGTACTCGCACAGCACATGGAGACTAGATCGCATCTTCTAGAGCATCTCAGATGGCATTAGGCACTCCTGGTTTGGCTCCTGAATCAGGCACAGGATGATTGCCACATTCCTATGTTTGAGTGAGGGTGTTTCCAGAGGTAGATACTAAATCTTGATTGGAAAGGAGCCAAATCTTCCTTCAAAATCTTCATATTCTTCATGGTAATCTCTACCAGAAAGTAATGATCTCATTGTTAAAAATGATTGCTCTGTTTCTAATTTCACTTGTTTTAACTCCTAGTCATTATATTCTGCAGTGTCTTGCCAGAGTAAGGACCCAGAATGTCTTTCGGTTCTCCTGAAAGTACTGAAATGCTTGAGTATTTAGTACTCACATCACTTTGGGACCACTGAATGTCATTTCATACAAAAGAAAATCTTGTAAAGTGTTGGAGAAAATGTTCTTCTCAAATAAAACATAAGTTTGCATTGATGTTACAAATTCCATTGATCCAAGTTGCACAAAGGTGGTGTGACCATTTGGGGAATACATATGCATCAGTATATATATCCCATTTTTATGTTGTGAGTCTCTTTCTAGTTGTAGCCTTTCACTCGGCTTTGAGTCTTCATTTTATGGCAAGAATTTGACAACCTTCTGGAGTCACTGTTCCTGGTGAGCTCTGAAATAACTATGCCCAGCTGATGGTTGCCGACTTTGAAGAGGACTGTTCTCAGATGATAACAGAAAACTGAAGTATGAAATTCCTCGGTGGAATTTCATGAAAGCATAAAAAAAAAAAAATACAATGCAAACCTCTCACATGGAAACTTTCCAAGTCAGTGGAAACTGCCACATGCAAGCTGATGAGGCTAAAAAGAGTGAGAGCTGAAGTCACCAATCTAACTCAGATCAAAACCAAGACTTTTGTAGGTAACAAAATTCTGCATTAATGACTGTGTTTGGGAGTTTGATGTCTTTCTATGTGTGTAACTTTCCTGTTCTTGTTCACCTGCGTACTTTGTGTGTGTGCACATCCATATAAGAAGTTATTTAGCTGAGCTTAGCTCCTTGCTTTGCTGACGCAATCAGAGTTACCAGAAAAATTGATTCCCACAGCCAAGTGAATGGGGGAGGTAAAGGCAGGACAGAAGCTAAGCACCTGGTCTAATAGCTAGGGTAATTCTTTCAACATCTACGCAGCTGGACTATGGAATTCCAAAATGCCTCCAAATAGTATCAGGCATGGTATTAACATCTGAGATACAGAATTTAAAATAATCATCACATAGACCAAAGAGACTTAGATGATCACAAACTCTGTTTTGAATTCATCATAGGAGACTCTCATCACCATGGAGGCCAGGAGGAAACAAAAAGCAAGAAAAATTAAGTTAAAAAATTGAAATAAGTTGTTTGACTCCTAGCTTTCAAAAGAATACTCAATGATTTTGTGTGGTTTTGGAACTTTCAGGACAGCACAACAAACAAGGAATTGGTTGTCCAGAACCTGCTCATTTTATATCTATACAATATATATGAACAGTTGCTAATAGTACCAACCTATTCCCTTGACATCAATGTCATTCTGATTTAAGATATCAATACTTTCCTGGAAGAAAGTATCTTGCATATCACCTGAAGTAAAGTTTTATACAGACCTCCACAATTTTTTTCCATCAGAAAAATTTTCTGATGGAATATGCAGGTTTTGTAAATTAATGTATTTAATGGTGATATTTGAATTAGATTGTGTCTTCTCCACAGAGGATTGTTTCTTATTGCTTTACCAGGTCAAAATATTTCATTCAACTGAGAAACCTAAAACATTTCATTTGAAAAACTTCTTAAAATTGGCTTGATTTCTCTGGAACATTGAAAGCCTATTGTTCCTAAGGACTGGCTTCCGCAGAACTATTTTTTCCATAAGACAGTATGGCAAAGCTTACAAAAATGGGCAATATCTCAGTGACATAATGCTGAGTGCATCATGCAAAATCTAGTATCTCTAAAAACCTTGAGATTTTCTGGCCAACTTGAATTTTTGACAATTGATGACTTTTATGGACTTAGGACACTGTCTGACAAAGAGTGAAGTATGCAGTTAACGTCAAGTGTGGATGCATCCCATTATATTCATTTGCATATGTGTTACACAGATGCAGCAGAATGGATACGTATGTTGGGACGTTAAGGCTTTAGTACCTTGAGTAATAGAACTCTTCCAGCAACCTCTTTCAGTCTAATGTGAATATGATGGCAATCAAACAATAAGAATGTCATCAAATTTCAGGCCTGAAGCAAGAATTCAAAAGAAGCTGTCCTATACACTGAAAATAAGTTATTATAGTAATTAGATGATATCCAAGGATCATTGTTCAGTACTTATTTTTCAAGAAATATCACTTTCCAGATGCTAAGCCTGCACAGGCACTTACCATTGTTATGAAACCTTCCATTATGAAATTGCCTTGCCCTTCAAACTATCCTCTAAAATACCTCATATTTTCTTTTCCTGTTTCAGACCATAAAGATTTTCACTGGATCCTTAGCTCCTACAAAAAGAAATAAAATGTTATTTATCAGGTCTCTTTCACTAAGTAGAGAATCTAGTCTTCAGAACTGCTGTAGGACTAATTCAAAGTAACTGATATTCTCATTTAGTATAAGCCATCTGAACACACCATCCTAGCACAAAATGGTTCTGTGAATCACTATAGCCAATCTGTTTGAGGTTTGTTCTCATTCGTAAATACTTTGCCACTGATGTATGCCGTTGTCAAATTCTCTTATGTATAAAGTTTAAATATTGGTAGTTGTTCAGTAAAAGGTACCAAAGAAAGCAAGCTCTGGAGAGAAAGCAGTTTTTTTCAAAGCTCTGCTATAACTTTGGAATAATAAGCATTTTTTACTTTTTTTCTTTATTTTCTGGGATTGAAAAAGAATCTATTCTGTTTACTACATAGCCATTTACATTCTGGCTTTGGATTTTCAAGAAGCCGAAAAGTCTGTTTCCATTAGCACTAAAACCAAAAAGAGGCTTTCACCCCAGAAATGTCAGGCACCATTACTTTCTGTAGAGTCTGAAAGCTCTGCATCTGTCGATGTCAGAAATGGGCAATATGTCTATCCATAGAAGAGCAACGAGGCCTGTGAAAAGAATTTGTAAAGAGGCAGGCAAAATTGTTTTCATAGATGGCAATTATCAGCACTGGTAAGAAACGGCAAATTTCCCTTCCTTAAGGAAGAAATACGTGACTAAGAGAAGCCACTTGAGCTGAGTTACTTACTTTGGAGGAAGGAAAAGTAAATGCTTTGTATGGTTGAGGCGATGTGATTTCCAAAGTTTGTGACACACTTCAGATGCAATAGATGAATAGAATATTGGCATGTGATAGTCCACCTCAAGCAGCACTTCAAATAACTAGTGTTGTTTAACTTGAGCTAATTTTTTTTTGTTTTCTACTCCAAAATGCATTTTTTCAGAAAGGTATTATGCCTAAGAGACAAATGTTAAATTTAAACATTTATGAGGAAGTACCAAATGAATACCAAAATTGTTAGCATGTGAACTTAACCATAAACAATTTTTACAATTTAAACAATTCTCATTCACATAACAGACTCACCTTAGCTTGGATACAAGTATTAATGTATCTAAAGCTTTGCAAAAGTGTTCTACATGCGTTTTCAACCTGAATTCAATCAAAAAAAAAAAATCTATGCATGCATCCTTGTGTTCTCTTTCATCTGGCCTGGACTCTCAGGAATAACTGTTATGTATTTCACTTCTTCATTGATACCATATTCTTCTCAATAGTCAGATGCCTTATATGCATGAGTTCTTACAGATTCCGTGTCTGAAAATAGGCCAGTGTGGACTAATCCGGTCAAAAATTATGTGGTCCAGAAACATATACCCTTAGATCTGCCCTGCTATTTAAACACATTTTAAAACATAGTCTATATCAGCATAATAGCATTTTCATGTATTTGGTTTAAAAACATTAAAACCCCACAAATGTACATGGGAAGGGAGGTACTTTTCACATATATTAATTATTATAAATTTATTTTGTACAGCAAACTAAATTGACAGTGGTTTTAGGTATATACCCATATCTGTTGCAAGTACATGTGATGACTGTTATTGCCGCCATTGTCACAGCACTCTCTAAACTAGCCGGCTGCAACATGGTCTTTCACCATCTCATACCAACACACTCTTCACATTAGTCTCTCTCTGCTGCCTTCTCCTAGTCTCTCCTCATCCAGGGCACACATTCTCCCTTCCCTTCTCTCTGCTTCTTCCTCCTCTCTCTGCTTCTTCCTCCTCTCTCTGCTTCTTCCTCCTCTCTCTGCTTCTTCCTCCTCTCTCTTCCTCAGCTGCACTCTTTTCCTCGGCTGCCCAACCTCTTAACAGAACCAGCCACAGCTGCACCTCATCTATGTCAGCCAACCCACCGCCCCTGAAGCCAGCCCACAGTTGTATATTATCAATGTTAGTTAATTAACCCAGCTTCATTTCTCTACAATTCCCCCTTCTTTTTTTTTTTTTTTTAACATTTCATACCTTATGTTTTTAACAATCATTACAACCTCTTTACAAATAAACTTTTCACACAGTCCTCTATAATTCCTCTACAGGCCATAAGTCATGGCAAAAAGGGATTTTTTTTTTCAAAGCTGTGAAATTCATTCTCTTCAACTGAATTAAAGATACTTCATTTTAAATATAAGCTTTACTCGGAAAATTCTTGTAACACAGCTCTGACCACCCACTCAATAGTTTTTATTAGTTTTGAGCTTAAAATAAACACAGTGAAATGAAATTCAGAAATTAGTAAAATGAAAATGTAATGCTCAAAGACAAGATGCCCCCAAGAGTTCAAGTAAAAACGTTACCTAATCTTTTTTTTTTTTTTTGCAGTCATTAAATATAATATGATATGGGACACGAGACCACAGCCCTGGTGATCAGATTCTTGAGACAAAGAACTAAAATACCATTATCAACTGTGTAAAGGACTGTGGATGGTGCCAGGAAAAATCCTTGAATGTCCCATAAGCTCTTAGCATCTCTCTTTGTAGTCTATTGGAGAGACAAAATAAGAATATGGAATCATAGAATCATTTAGGGTGGAAAAGACTTTTAAGATCATTGAGTCCAACCACTAACCTAGCAGTGCCAAGTCCACCAATAAACCATGTCACTAAGCTCCGCATCTTTTAAATATCCCCAGGGATGGTGACTCCACCACTTTCCTGGGCATCCTGTTCCAATGCTTAACAACCCTTTTGGTAAAGAAATTTTTCCTAATTTCCAATCTAAACCTCCCCTGGTGCAACTTGGAGGCCATTTCCTCTTGCCCTGTTGCTTGCTACTTGGGAGAAGAGACCAACGCCCACCTCACTATAACCTCCTTCCAGGTAGTTGTGAATAGTGGTAAGGTCTCCTCTGAGCCCCCTTTTCTCCAGGCTAAACACCCTCAGTTCCTTCAGCCGCTCCTCATAACACTTGTGCTCCAGACCCTTCACCAGCTTCGCTGCCCGTCTCTGGACACGCTCCAGCCCCTCAAAGTCCCTCCTGCAGTGAGGGGCCCAAACCTGAACACGGCATTCGAGGGGCAGCCTCACCAGTGCTGAGTACAGGGAGATGATCGCTGCCCTTGTGGCACTCAGAATGACCTGCTCCGTAACCTTCCCTGGCACTGAGGTCAGACTAACAGGCCTGTAGTTCCCTGCATCTTCCTTCCAGCCCTTCCTGTAGATGAGCGTTACACTGGCTAGCTTCCAGTCACCCGGGACCTCCTTGGTTAGCCAGGACTGCTGATAAATGATGCAAAGTTACTCAGTAAGCACTTCTGCCGGCTGCCTCAGATCTGTCCCTTGGATACCCAGGCCCCATAGGTGCGGGTGTGTCTGAGTGGTGTAGCTGGTCACTGGCCATTTCCCCTTGGATTGTGGGGGCTTCATTCTGGTCCCCATCCCCATCTCCCAGCTCAGGGGTCTGGGTACCCAGAGAACAATGGGGCTTACTATTAAAGACTGAGGAAAGAAGGCAATTAAGCACCTGAGCCTTTTCCTCATCCCTTGTCACTGTGTTTCCCCCTGCATCCAATAATGGATGGAGATTCTCCTTAGCCATCCTTTTGTTGCTAATGTATTTATAGAAACATTATTGTCTTTTATGGCAGTAGGGATGTGAAGTCCTAGCTGGGCTTCGGCCCTTTTGATTCTTTCCCAGCATAACCTCACAACACCCTTGCACTCCTCCCGAGCTGCCTGCCCCTTCCTCCAAAGGTCATAACCTCTCCTTTTTTCCTGAGTTCCAGCCAAAGCTCTCTGTTCAGCCAGGCCAGTCTTCTTCCCCGCTGGCTCGTCTTTTGGCACGTGGGGATGGTCTGCTCCTGTGCCTGTAAGGTGTCTTTCTTGAAGAATGCCCAGCCTTCCTGGACTCCTCAGCCCTCCAGAACTGCTTCCCATGGGACCCTGTCAGCCAGGCTCCTGACCAGGCCAAAGTCTGCCCTCCAGAAGCCTGAGGTGGCAGTGCTGCTGACCCCCCTCCTTATTTCTCTGAGAATCAAAAACTCATTATTTCATGATCGCTATGCCCAAGACAGCCTCCAGCCATTACATCCCCCGTAAGTCCTCCTCCGCTCACAAACAACAGGTCCAGCATGGTGCCGTCCCCAGCTGGCTCCCGCACCAGCGGTGTCAGGAAGTTATCTTCTGCATGCTCCGGGAACCTCCTGGACTGTTTGCTCTCTGCTGTACTGTGTTTCCAGCAGATGTCTCATAATTTGAATGTGTAGATATTGGATTCGCTACATATATATTAAAAATTACATTTAATTCACAAGGCCTGGACTTCACTCACAATGTCTAAAAACACTAGTAAAAGTTATTCAGGACCTTGGGTAAACATTGCTTAAAATTACGGCACCTTTCAGTAGGAACATTTAAAAAAAACATGTCACAAATTCACAACATTCTGTGAAATTGAACTGTCATCATAGTGTTGTCAGCGTGCATGGGTGTCTAATTGAAAATATATTTTGTTGCAGTTTTAGCCATAAACAGCATGTGAAAAGCCTTTCTTGGAGGACTGGGAAATGGGTTCTGCAGCTTTTGGTACTTTTTTGGGTTTGGTGTGAGCTGTAACCAGGAATACCAGAATGAAAAACCAGAAGAATTAAATGAATACAATTAGTCATGTATTTATGAATTTCAAGAAACTGGATTTAGTTGAACCTTAAATTGATTTTCCTGTCACTAATACTAGCATTGATTCGAGCAGGAAAAATTTATTAACAGTCTTCCATTGTAGATCATTTTAAAAGAGTTATGTACTTTAGGCCTGAATACCACATGCAATAATTCATAGCAGAGCAATCCATATGCTACACATCTCTGTTAATCTGTCAAGTGAAAATGCTAAACCAGGAGCAGATCAGAAGAACAGATCCAACATATTTTGGATTTCTTCTTTGTTTTTCTCACCTAAAAACTTCTACATGCTGGATATTGTTCTTAGGTAAATACTTATCCATAACTTCATGCTCTTTCCTGGTGAAAATTTCTCTGCTCTCACCAAGACTCTCAGCAGACACTGCCCAAATCACCATTCAATATTCATTACAGGTCATCCTATAAGTAATGCAATAGTTATTGCTAGCTCTAAAGAAACAGAAATTAATTGAGTAGATAAATATAAACATAAATCTGCAGGGGAATAGATCAGAAAGTATTGTGGGTATTGCTTTAAACTCTGGTTGTTTCTTGTTATGTCAGAAAGCTGACATACTACCATACGAAATTTTTGTCACTCAGACAGCCAGAATTACTTAACTTTTAAATCTGAATAGAATCATAAGTATTGATGGATTTATATCAGTGGTTGTAGCTGGAAGCAGTCAGAAGGGCACACACATAGGTGAGTCACAACCTTCTAGCTGGGTTGTTGACAGTCTTTGTGCCCTTGTCTCCATCTTTGCTGACTTAGCTGAATTTAAGACAGTCCAGGTTCACACATTTGTCCAAGAGCCTGCAAGCAAACCATGGGAATGTCAAACCCTCAGTCATGATCACAAAGATATAGCCAGGGTAGTTAAAATTCCTGTTTTATGAAGCCCATTTATGGTTGTACTATGAAAAAAAAAAGAAAAAAAAAACCAACACAACCAACCCACACTATTATTTTATCATCAAGCAGCTTCCAGCTTCATGCAAAGTTAACCTTGTTGTAGCTGATGTGAAACAAAAAGGGGGTGTGACCCTCCTTGCAGCGGTTAGCCAAGAAGTCTTCTCTTGCCTATTCAAAACCTGCTGAACCCTGCACTTTTTTCTGTCATGTTACCAATGTTCAGCTTATTCATGTCTGTTAAAAAAACAGTTTTTCTTATTTTCAGCTTAGTGTCTCATTAAGGAGATAGCAACATCCAAACTGGAAAGATAGACAGGATCTTCAGTACCGGTCTTTCTCAATTGCATGTAGCTGAGCAATGAAATGCACAAGGCATGTTGACCATTTTGATTCATCACTCAGTATTTCACTAAGCCACTCTCTTATCGTGTACTGATATGCCTGATTAAGACTGATTGCAGTTGCTGTGATGACTTTTAGACATACCTTTACTCTTCCATCCATCCAGAGAGTGAAACTATACTTCTGCAATCACCACTTACTTCTTTATCATACAGTCATGACTGTGGGCTTTATCGATGCAAAATAATTCTCTCATCCTCTTGTCCCCTGACATCACTTTCCCCTCAGGTTTAATGGTGGAAAGCAATGAAGGAGTGGTACACATACAGCATGTGTCAGATAATCATGGTAGCTACCAGGCAGCCAGATCATCAGACCTTTCACAGAAGGAAATAGAATTACTGATATGAGAAGGCCAATATCAGATGAAGATGCTTTGGCTGGGAGAATCAAAATGAGCTTTTACAGGTTAAGAAAAAAGACAGCTGATGAAAATATACACTACAGAACATCCATAATCCTGCTGAGGAATATAAATAAAAAATAAACAAATAATGAAACCAAATGTCAAGATTTATACATAAATTGCTAGCAGCTCTATGAAGCCTACATATGTGATGATACTGGAATACTGCTGTATTTCCATCCTGCCATCTATTTCCTTGATATTTTTTTCAGATAGATAAAACCCTTTTTCTAACTCTTAGCACCAAAGGTATAGTTAAATATTGGTTGTTATTAGAGATATTTCTGGATAAAAATAAGACAACAGAATACTAAATTCCATATTTAAGCACTCAGAAATTAGAAAATTCTGAAATGAAGACTACTACTTAGCTAGTGATCCTAAATCCTTTTATTACAATTAACAATTTAAGTACATAATATTTGATTTTAAAACACTGTTTTTAATGTGCATGATGTACACATACATTATAAGCAAAATATTTTTTCAGTTATCCAATCAAATTTTAAGATTCCAAATGAGTTTGATATAGAAAACAACCCTATTTTTATAAATATTACAACTTGGATATTTTTATGGATATTTCAGAATCAAGGTCCTTTAGTAAGTATGTTATATCCTGAACTACTTTATTCAACCTCCATTTTTATGATGTGCAGCTTTAAGTACTATTATGATACAAAGTACATGGTGCAGAATGGTGCAAAATTATTTTAGTGTGGCTAAGATTTTTACTTAGCATAAAAATGTAATAGGGTCTACCAGACAGGTTTTTCTCCATAAGTTCTTTGGAGGCGTATTACTGAATAGACTCACCAATAATCTAATAGTTGCTAAAGTTTCTTAAGAAAAGGTTGGTACCTGTGCAGAAAAGAATATAACCAACAACTACAGAGTTAATACAGATAAACTGCATGCACACTTAAGTTTTGCTTGTGGTAAAGTGTAGAAGAATGAAGCTGGGTTAATTAACATTGATAACATACAGCTCTGGGCTGGCTTCAGTGGTGGTGGGTTGGCCGATGTAGATAAGGTGCAGCTGTGGCTGGTTCTGTTAAGAGGTTGAGAGCCAATGAAGAGGGAGCAGCTGAGGAAGAAGGGAGAGAACACATGCCCTGGAGGAGGCGAGATGAGGAGAAGGCAGCAGAGGGACTGGTGTGAAGAGTATACTGGTATGAGATTGTGAAAGACCTTGTTGCAGCTTGGTAGTCTGCAGAGTGCTGTGAGTAACACTGTATTTCAGTAAGTCAGAGCTATCCTTTTATATAGCAATTGTCATGAAAATGTAATGGAGTAGTTCTGGGTAAGGGATTCATGGAGGGACTGCTGCTCTGGTACCTCATCTATGGTGTACATACTCTAACAGGTGTGTAAAGCTGTAGCAGAACATCACTGAGTAGCTCAGGATGATATAGTGAGTATTTCTGGAAGAGCCTATAGCTATACAAAGACAGTACCACTGACTGCTGATTACTGACTATGCAGAAAGTTAAACCAATGCCTGTGTTAAACTGCACAGAGGATGACAGATTTCAGGCTAATTCAATGCAGAAGGAATGCTGAAAACATGAAAGTGAGTGAAACAAAAAATTAAAGAGGCAATGAAAATAACAATGCTAATTGATATTTAACTTCTTAATTGTGCAGCAGCTGGAAACAAGGTGACAACTTTCCATCTTGTACTGAAAGTACTAGGTATTGCATGTGGCAAGGTTTTGGTAGCAGGGGGTCTGCAGGGTCGGCTTCCAGGGGAAGATGCCAGGAGCTACCCCCATGTCAGAGTCAGTTCCCATCAGGTCCAAGACTGACCCATCACTGCTCAAAGCTGAGCCTGTCAAGAGATGCTCATGGCACCTCTGTGATATTTAACAAATGGTAAAAATACTGTACCACAGATGTGAGAGAGTGAGAAAACATCAGGGGAAAAAACTATGCAGACACAAAGATTGGTGAAGAAGGAGAGGGAGGAAGTACTCCAGGTACTGGAGCAGAGATTCCCCTGCAGCCCTTGATGAAGACTGTGGTGAGGCAGGTTGTCTTCTGTAGCTCATGGAGGATCAAACATCCACCTCTTCAGCCTGTGGTGAAGACCATGGTGACATCCATGGAGAACCCCACAATGGAGCAGGTGGATGTGCCCTAAAGGAAGCTGCATACCATGCTAGAGCAGGCTCCTGGCAGAAGTTGCAGCCTGTGAAGAGATGCCCACACAGGAGAAGGTTTTTCTGACTCCATGGGGGACCCATGCTGTAGCAGTCCATTCCTGAAAGACTGTACCCTGTGGAAAGAACTCCTGCTAGAGCAGTTCTTGAAGGACATCAGACCATGGGATGGACCCACATTGGAACAGCTGGTGAAGGACTGTATCCCATGAGAGGGACCTACACTGGAGCATAGGAAGAGCCAAGGAGGAAGGAGCAGCAGAGAAGAATAATTATGAACCGACTGCAACTCACGTTCCCCATCCTCCTGTTACACTCAAAGGGGGAGGAAGAGGTAGAAGAGTTGGGAGTGAAGTTGAGTCTGAGAAGATGGTGGGGGAAGGAGGGGGACATGGGTGGAAGGTGACTTTAATTATGTTTGTATTTCTCACTATCCTGCTCTGTTATTAATTGGCAATAAATCAAATTATTTCCCCAAGTCAAGTATGTTTTGCCCAAGAAAGTAAATGTGGAGTCATCTCCCCATCTTTACCTCTACCCGTGGGCTTTTTCATTGTAGTTTCTCCCCCTGTCCTGCTGAGGAGACAGAAGTGATTGAGCAGCTTGGTTGGCACCTGATGGCCAGCCAAGGTCAGCCCACAGGTATATACAAAATATTAATTAGCTCTCACTCTGTAGAAACCCTTTTTATTACACTCTAAGAGAAATACGGATATGAATTGAGAGTAAGAAGATTCTAAAAAAAACTAGCTCAGCTTTTATGCATGAGTAAAATGACAGGAGTATTCAGAGGAAAATGTGCGGTGGTATTAGCAAAGTATCCATGCCACTAAATGTTACTATGAAATAAAACTTGATAAACTGCTTGTGTTTGCTCAGTAAATCAAACTAGGAGACTACTATTTAAGTGAAAAGGGAACACATAAGAAAAATGTATAAACTTGCAGATCTGATGAATAAACAAATTATCAGTTATGACGCCAGTTAGGTATTGTTAATGTAATTGAGACAAAATTGGAAATATATTTTGGAATACCTTCACTTGAAGGGAATTATTAACTAGTTTGCTTAGGAATGCTTTGCTTTAATTTGCTGGGAAGAAATTTTAACCAAACTTTTCTATTTACTTTTTGCAAGAAACTATTTGTCCAACAAAAAATCAAGAAAACCCACAGGTGTCTATTTTCTTTTACACAGTAGCTGTCACATATGTAAGAAGATAATAAACAGGTAAGGAACTGGTCAGGTTATACACCTGAGCACAAACAGACAACTCAGAAAGAATGACACATTGTCTAGAAATTATCTTGGTGGAAGCAAAAAAATCTGAAATCTTCTGTAAGATTGTACAAATGACGCAAATAAGATTCAGTAAATAAACTACCTCCTACATTCAGATTGGATCTGTTCTTGCTTCTGAGGAGGTCAGGAAATATCCATGCTTTTAGAGCCCAAGGGAAGCTATTTTCTCAAATGAAGAAGCAGAACTCTTGGATCACACCTGTGTACAAGCAGGCATCCACATGTTTCAGTAAATCAAAGATGTGAGAAGTCTTAGTTATTCGTGCTCTCACAGAAGACCCTCTGTCTCCTGCCACCCAAGCTCCACAGATACTGAATGCAGACAATGATACCCATCCTCACACCTCACTACTAGGAGGGCAGATGCATAAGCAGTAACTAAAAGCTTTGTAGCTGCAATGAATCAGGCCAAAAATACCAGGCTGTTATTCCCAGTTCCTAATTTTCAGCTTTATTTCTCACTTGACAGGTAGCAAAATATCTAACCCCAGACTCTGCAGCGATGCTAAGGTGCGTTGGGTGCCAGGGCTCATCTCCAGCAAGGAACACCTGCAGGTGCTCTACCTGCTGAGGTGATAAGCAGCACTGCACAAATGCCATCAGCTCCACATGCTCTTTCAAAGTACACAAACATGTGCCAGCTCCTCGGAGAGCCACAATCCCAGGGGTCAGTAGATTGCTGCCCAAAATGAAACAGCAACAGGCTGCCACTAAAAGCAAAACAGGTTGATAGATCTAACTGACCGTGATAATCCTCCTTCTAATTTGGTGAGTTTCACTAACAGATGTCCTTTACCTTTTTTCCTGATGATATCACACATAATAAAAACTTTTGTGCACTTGAATTAATGAGATCACCTAAAGAGATCACCTCTAGTGCCCACTTGGAGGGATCAGCTGAAGAGATCTGTGTTGGTTCGCAGCATCTCAGGCTGCATTAGACAAATGACAGCAGGCTGGATAAACTTCTCTTAGGAAAGGCTCAGGTACGTCTGCTACTAGTGGGGAGTTGGGCAGGTGATCTCTGGTTGATATTTTCAGCCATGTATTCTAAGATTTTGGGAAATCTACTGATAACATCCTTTTCTCTGTAACAAAGGATATGTGGGCTCCAGAAGGGCAGTGAACAGTCTAAAAGTGAAAATATTATCACTGGTGAATGATCTGCCTACTGAAAAGCCTAGATGTAGACAGCCTGTAACTCTCTTAACTCTTCTTAGTGAAAATTTTTATTTAATTTTAGCTACCTTTTCTTTTTAAAGCTCAATTCACTCACAGTTAAGTGGCTCACATTCCAGATTCGTAAATAGCTCGTCTGGTAAATACGGGAGAGATGCTGGCAGCAAGCACCCACCTTCAATGTTTTGATTAGTTCTGCTTGGCTTGTATTGTCAGTTGACTGAATGTACGATTGTGCACATTAGATAGACTAATGTCTTTATGGTGACTGGGCAATTATTTAACCACTACATTGTACCCCAAACTCCATCTTTCCCAGATAAATAAAATGAATCTGTTATTATCCATCCAAAGTAAGGCAGAATTATTATCACATACATATAACTCATAGGAAGACATAATAACACACTTTTAATATGCTTCAAGTTGAACTTGCAAATGCACACCCTGCTGTGGAAAGAACTCCACACAGACATTTTACACTGGGTTTCAGGAGGTGTCGTTCAAAAGTACTCAGAGTCTGTTGGATCTGTAGATACTCTTGAGTCTCTAAATCAGGCCCTGCTTACTTGAGATATCAGTAAAGGAAAGAAGAGGAGGAATTCTGTAAGTCTCCCAGCAAAGGGTGCAGAGCTGTTCAATTATTTGTAAAATGTTGGGGGTTTTTTCAAGTGGTGGATAGACTAGTTCCTCAAGATTGTGGGGCCGAGGGAGACAGACCACAACCTGCGGTATGTCACAGCAATCAGAATGCAATTTTAGTGTTCCTCTGTGCTGAAATAATGTACAAAAAAGAAAACATGGGTAAAATCCATCATAACCACTGTGAGGATTAAAAGTAACTTGAGCGAATGGCCCCAACTCCTTGTAATTATCTTTTGAAAGCATTTGAAGACAAAAGAAAAAAAAAAAACCAAAAAAACCCCAAACTAGCTCCAGAACATCAGTGCTTGTTTTTTATGACATGTACCAATCCACAGCGTGGGGTGGGGGAGGTGGGGCGTAGACCAGGTGATCTTTAAAGGTCCTTTCCAACCCAAACTGTCCTGTGATTCTATGATTTCTGAAGTATCTTCACCATTTTTCTGAACTCCTCTGCAGATAAAACCTCAGCTTGAGCCTTGTAGGTGTGATGGTTCTAGGAAACCAGGCACAACAGGGATAGCGATGCTGTGTCACTGAGGCACCTGATCTGTACCTGAGCTGCACCGCTCGTCTCTGAGCACTAAATGAAGAGAGAGAGGGAGTCTCTCCAAAAGCAGGAGGTTAATTTGGTGTCTGAGACTGACATCTTAAATTTGATGAATAAGTAAGGTAGTGTGTGTGGTCTCATCTCTCTCTTGCTTTCCTTCGTGTTTGCTTGCATTCTCAGGCCATGATTAAAGCATTGGTTGAAATAACTTGGGGTTTCATAAAGTGCTGGTTTAAATGCAGAAACTATTTTCTATGAGCTATGCTGACTGTTCATTCAAAAGAATGGAATGCTGAAAAGATTCATTCTTTACATCAAGTTAAACTTATCTGGTCCATCTTTCATCTGCCTACTGAGTTTATCAGGATTTCATAATAACAGAAAAAAAAATTGTTAAATTAATTTGATTAGAATTGGTAACAAAAGTGTTCAAAACTTTCTTACCCCTCCTTTTGAACCATGCTGTCAAAATAAAAAAGATCAGTACTACAAAAATGTATCCTTATTTTTTTAATAATCTGTTAAAAGATTATGTTAAAAAAAATATATCTTTGAAGTAGCTATAGCAGCTACTGCTACTGAGTTACTTTATGTAGGTGGGCTCCCAGGATGTGCACAAGCTTGTTGAAGACAAACAGACGGTACCTGTGCTTTGCAATTCTCCTTGCGTGTATTTGCCTGCAGGATTGGCACTGTGTCTCATGTCTCTGAGAAATGCAACTGTTCCAGGAAAAAAAAAGAAAAAGGTGTATTTCCCATTTATCACTGTTGCTTTAAAACTTCAGAATCTGGCAGCAGTATGAAAAAAATATTTCACTTTTTGTCAGTGTTCGTTTTACTGCTTTTTTGGAGATGTGGCAGCAATTTGCAATCAGACAGCTCAGTGCAGTTGGAAATATTTAATTTCCAGAAAGTGCAAGTTCTGGGCTCCTGTGGAGTCCTAAAGCCTGAAGCTAATATATAGGGCCCAACTTTACTTTCATTTAAGTTATTGGCAAAATTCCCGTTGACTTCAAGTGAAGCATGATTGGACCAGTTTCAAAAAAGGAGTATTATTAGGTTTAACATTTTAAACCCACAAACATAAGGACCAGACTTAACATTATTGTGATTGAGCATTTTATTTTCAAATGCATTTGACAGTATACTCAAACAAAGAAATGTGGCTTATCATTTAAACTTTCACATTGCTAGGTTGAGCAAAATGGGAGCTGCTTTCAATTAAATAATGCAATGAAAAGTATCAGGACCGAATTGCATTTGGCAGAAGAAAATACTGTATTTATCTCATTGTAATCCATTCATTGGTTTATGGCTCCAGAGTCCTCAAGCAAATATCATAAATCCACATGACATCCTTGCATGTTCTAGCAGATATTGCATTTGGGTCTCGGAGTTAGCTGAAAGATGTGTTAAAACTCATGTAACCTGGCAGCTTCTTGTCAGCCACCCATCTGAGAAGCCTCAGAAGTGCTACTGATTACAGTGAGGTTTTGGATGAAGCTACGTACCAGAAATTGGCTCCAGATATGTCCATTACAGAGGAGTACACACGAAGTACAACTGAAATCCACAAGCTAACTGAAAACACTTTGGAGGTTTCTGGCATCACCATTGTGAGAGAAATGCTGTTTTAGGGACATGTATGTAAAGTCCAGAGCTAAAAGCATTTCCAGAACTAAAGACTGCTCTAACCAGCTCTGTCTGGCACCATTTACCTGACTGATGGAGTTTCTTAGGCGTTATCCTACCCTATCGTATCCTGGGAGCAGGGTGTGCCTACGCTTCAGTTGCACAAGTGACAATGCCTAGTGGCAGACACTGTGCCAATAATGAAAGGGTGAAAGAGATGTGCACCAGGTGCTCCTGAGGACAATTAATTGGATCCTGGTTTGACTATAGGTACAGTTCAGCAGGGAAGAGGAGGGAGCTGCAGGCTTTCCAAGCCCTGTGTAAAGGCTTCTCTGGAGGATGCTCTGCTTTAAGGCCCAGGCTCAGGAGGTGTGGGACTGCACGGCTGGGTCCATGATGGCAGCAAACAGCAATTACTTCATTGCAAGGAATGGCTGGACTAGTCCAGTTGTGCCTGGCTTTCCAGTCTCTTCATAAACAAGGACCTCAGAAGCAATCTCTTCATCAAGCTGCCATGTGGATCCTCTGGTGTCTGCTTACCTAGTGTTTCTGGCTGTAATCACAGAATCACAGAACAGCCAGGGTTGGAAAGGACCTCTGGAGATCATCTAGTCCAGCCCGCTGCTACAGCAGGTTCACTGTGTCCAGGTGTGTCCAGGTGTGTTTTGAATGTCTCCAGAGAAGGAGATTCCACAGCCTCTCTGGGCAGCCTGTTCCAGTGCTCTGTAAAATACTTGCTTGGTGTACAGCTGGGCACAGAGGGTCCTGTATCCAGAGGATACCTCCCCCTACCACACCAGTGTACTGGGATCTGTGCATGAATGGGCTTCTGAAAGGACAGATACTGTCAGGCTCTAATCACAAAAAAATACTAATATTTGACCTGTGCTCTTCCACTATGCCTTAGATGTTGACTGGGGTTTGCTTGCGTAGTTGTGTATAGATATGTATAAGACTTCTATGATGTGTTTTATCTCCTTTTATATTACTCAGATAAGGGAAACAGAAGATTCAAAGGCAGTCTAAGTAGGGATGTTATATCCTAACTTCTTAGAGTTAAGGGATTTCCAACAAAGTACCATGAGAAGTTTCTGATGCCAGCTTGTAAACAGCATGGGCCAAAGGATTTGTGCTGCCAAGGGCTCCAAATTCCCTCTCTATCTGCTTTCACAGATACAGAGGGTGAAGAATGACTTCACATTTTCAAAGGAAGTGATCAAGGCACCTGATGTGTTACAGGTCTGCCAGGGGCTCCCACAGTCATGGGCAGATACTTAACACTGGCCCTGAGAAGACAAGTATGAAAAAGTGCTCAGGATTTGCTTATTTGCCATTAGGAAGAAGTAAGAAAATACTTGTTTTATAATTGGCTACTCAATAAACAAATTTACTGCAACATTCAAGCTTCCTACTGCTTGCATGGTGATTTCAAATTGACAGGATTAAGTGGCTAGTGATAGTACCAGTAACTGAAAAATTGTATGAGTAAAAAATGAACCCTAGCACACTTCCAGCTGAAAGAACCTGATTGTGCTTTGGAAGATGAATCTGTTCATCCACTGCTTTCTACTACAGCAATTGCAGATGTTGTAAGCACTGTAACTGAAGGAAAATTATTCTGCTAATTTTTATACTGACAAGCCCATTCAAATAAACAATAACTGCAATTTACTATATATCCAGAGTAACTCTTCTCTGCAGACTTCAGCATAGACCAGTGAGTCTTTCCTTAATCCATTTGATTTCATGTTTGTTTATCATAATATGGAGAGGTCATGTACTGGGTGAAAAGGTTGGTTTAGAAAGTTAATAACTCCCACATCATTAGATGAGACTTTGTGCCTAAACAAACAGAGTCATAAATGAGTTAACAAGTCAAAGTCCATTCTAGGAAGGGATAACAACCACATAGCTCAGTTTATCCATGTAAGATGAAACTCATTTTCATTTCAGGGTGCGATGGCAAATAATTAATTTTAAAATATATTTTTAAAGGCTTGATCCCATCCCACTGAATGGGGTAGTTTGCCACTGAACCAGACACTGAATCATCAGAGCCAGACCATTAATAAGTCTGAAAATAATGAATGCAGAATGCTTATTCCTGAATGTTTCGCTACATTATACGCTTTCAGAATGTACATATTGAAGTACACCTGTGGCTTCCTAGAAATATTCAGTGCCTGTATAAGGGGCAAAAATGCTGGAGGGAGATTGATTAGTTTTTTCAGTTAAAAGTGTACACTTTTTCTTGATACAGGATGTAAATGCTAAGTAACCTTTGACATTTCTCTTTGAAAAGATTATAGCTCTTTCTCTAAAACACCAGTTTTAAATGCTGTCTTGTTATCTATAGTTGATGCTTTTACCATTCCTTTTTATAGCAACCATTTTTCAAATGGCTTTTGAGTCAGTGCCTCAGTCTAGTAGCCATTGTCTCTTTGAACAATCTTTATTCTGCCCAGTGCCTAAATCGCTGACTAGCCCAGATCTAGAAGATGAATTACTGCAATGAAACATATTCAACCATCAAAATGGCTGCTGCCTGTGCAAGAAACTGCATTAAAGACTGGAAGTGGCCTAGCCTAGATATTCCCGGTATTATGATGTATTCAAGAAATCAGAAACGCATTTACCATTTAATATGTTAATGATTCAAGAGCTGGTGGGATAAATGCATCAGAAAATACAGTGTGCAACTTCTTTGCCTGTCCCCCTATATTCTCTTTTTCATGAACTGTAGTTTACACTGAAATTTTCTGTATCTATACAGAAGTTATGCTACCTCTGCCGGTAAATCCCGCTATTCTAATCTGTTTATGTGTTGATCCAGCAAAAATGTGCTTGGTACATCCTCTGGTGGCAACACTTGGAAACATCAGTTGGGTGTGCAAAGAACCAACTCTATATTCTGTCTTCGTGTATTAGAGCTGCCTTTTCCCTACTTAGGCAGAGGAGACCTGGTGGGCAAGAGGGTCCAGAAGGAGCCATTAGGGAGCAAAAGACCACCTCCATTCCAAACGGGGCTGCCCTAGCACAGGCTGCCAGCCACAGGGCTGTCTACCACACAAGTTCAGAGAGCCACGGCACGACCACACCACAGCTCTCTGTTTGCAGCTCTGTGCCATCCTGCTGCCTCAAACTATTACACTTTCAGGGAACAGAAGCAAAGTTGTGTGAGTCTTGGTTGTGGTTCATTTTCCCTGAAGTGCCCCTCATGCCCAAGGAAACCGCAGTGCCAGTTTTTGCCTGGTGCTCAGGCCAGGCACAGGTGGCAAAACCCCATGCCAGGGAGACAGGTAATACAGAATCATAATATCATAGAATGGTTTGGGTTGGAAGGGACCTTAAATATTATTTAGTTCCAACTCCTCTGTCATGGGCAGGGACATGATATATATAGATGAGAACACATTCCCAGCTCTCTGTATTTAATGCAAACAGGACAAAGCAAGGATTATTGAAGCAGTTTTCCACTAGGATGGACAAGCTTGACTGAGCAGAAGGTGACAGCCTGGCTGTTGAGAACCACCACGTGAGGTCACCTCACCTCTCCCTGCTTCTTCTTTCCAGGCAATGCTCCTCCTCACTGCTGAAAGCCAGTAAGCAGGACAGTGTCACAGATTAGTAATGTGCACAAGGAATGAAGAAAGAGCTATGAAATAGGTGTGAAGTGATACTAATTTCAAATTGGCTAGCCCATGATTGCCTGAAGAGCATGTGTAAATAGCTCCTTTTCTGGTCAGGAGGTTTTCTGCTTTACTCAAAACATAATTATTTGCTTTTCCTCTCTCTTACTCTTTTTAACTTCAGGAGATGGGTGACATACAAAATGTTTTATTGTACTAGTTTTCACTCTAGCAGTGAAGGGGGGTGTTACTGCTTAATCAGCTGCTTTTCTCCCCAAGACACATTGATGAGGCCCATGAAATCAAGCTGTGCACGTATTTCAGTCCTGGAGAGTAGATTGTTCTGAGGGCTTCTTCTGTCCCCTGGGCTGAGCCCCGCGAGGGAAGCAGAGAGGACGGGAAAGAGGGGCATCGGGAACCACCAGGAGGTGGTGCCACATGGGACTGGTAGCACCTGGTCATCACTTGCACCGCAGTTCTCAGGTGGGATGGTGGCTTCTCTGTACCACAGAGATTACAGATTAAACCAAAGTGCCTGGTGCAGAAAATAGCAGAAGTGGGCACAGATTTTCTTCAGAGGACAGGGCTGTTGGCAGACGAGCTCACAGCCTTGAGGTGGGTCACAGGCTGTTAGGCACAGGAGAAATTTCTGTGTCCCTGCCTGAGGGTGCTGTCAGGCCTGCCCCTGTCCCCAGGGAGGGGCCTGATGCTGGGACAGGGGCTGTCCCAGCACCCCTGGCTGTTCCTGTCTGAGGTGGTGGCACATGACAGGCTGCCAGGCTCTGCCCTGCCACCCCAGGGAGCCCCCAGTCCTCATGGTGCCCTGCTGCACTACCATGTGCCTACCCTGAAGGACCCAAGAAGGATGGGGAAAGGTAGGGGAACATGGTCACTGAAGCTGAGCATGGCTAGCCCAGAGGAAAAACCTTCTAAGGAGACAGGGAAGGCTCACATGGGAAGCTCCCTAAATCAAGTTATACAAATACCCATCAGCCACACTTTCCTCAGTGCTCATAGGACTAGTCAGTGCAGCTCAACATCCTTGCAGTTTTACAGCAGCAGCAGTCTTCGTGTACAGCAAGGGGAGAGCTCTTCTGGGAACAAATGTTCTTGTCAAGCCTGCTTGAAGGCACCCCATCAGACATCACCCAAGTAAGGCCCATAGAAGAGAGGATGAATCATTATTTTGACTACCCCACATTTCAGTGACCCAGGAAGGATCAAGCACTTCCAGCTCAAGAACTGGGCACCTGGATCCAGCAGTGAAACTTCAGACCTCCATAAGGTCCATCAGGGACACTGGGGCGGCTCTGCCTTTCTCTCCCAAAGCACAAGCAATCCGGCTGCAGGTAACAGTGAGTTCATCCATTTCCAGCCATGCCAGCAATCCCTTTTTCAAGAGACTGACTACATGGATAGGCAGAACCAATGCTGTTTTGTTGTAACATACTGTGAACAATCAGTAGGTAGTGCCTGAAACTCTAATATTTAATTATTTATTTGAGCATTTAACTATTTGGACAAATATTCATTCAAACTGCATTATTAGAAGGACAAACTATTAGATACTCTGGGTACCAGAAAGTCTTACTGCAGCTCTGGCAAACCTGTGCAAGTATATAACAAGCATGACAAGCAGACAATAAATAGCTTCCAGGCCATATCCTACTGCTCAGAGATGACTTGCCTGAGGTACTATGTAAGAGACAGATCCTGAACAGAGCTTTGAAAAAGTTAAACATTTGAACTACCCCTACTGATTCTGTAGTACCTGGAAAACAGGAAACAAAGAGAGATTTCCTGTTTAAAAACAAGAGATTTGTGAGTCAGAAGAAGAGAACAGACCCATTTGTCCTGCAGCTCCAGCTGCAGGACTAACAGGAGTGAGAAAGAGTGGAAACTTATATCCAGCAGGTGATCCCTGAATATGCACAGAGGTAGTAGACATTTTTGCTACATTACAAAGGTGACTTGTCATTTTCAGAGAAAAGTATTACACTTTGGCTAAATCCAATCCTTATACCATCAGATCAAGAGGTTTTATGCACTGAAGTGGGTAGAAAGAGATAAATATTTTTCCCAAGAAGTGCATAAACACTTTTATGTGTCATTAATCACCCATTTTATCAAAAGCTTCTAAAAGTAAAAAGATCTTTGTCACTCTTGGTGCATCCACAGAGATTCCTGTGTCCCTGTTGGAATTGGTCAGCGCCCCTTTTTGGGTCTTTGCTTAAGACCCATCACCTGGTTGCAGTGACAGGAAAGATACTGGATTTGTTTTGACTGATTTATGTCCTATTTTCCTTCTTATCTTCTCACTCAGCTGCCCCCTTAATAGTATACCTAATCTGCAGGCATACAAATGGGCAAGGACAACTTTTATCTCATAAAGTTCAAGCTTCAGCGTCAGTTGTGGCTTTCCCATGGTAGGGCTGGAGGAGCTTTTCTTTAGGTTACTCTTTTTTGCAGTCTCCGGTGCTGGTGGTAGTCTCTTAGACTGCATGTCCATCTTGTACCTGGCTGAGGCACAAGCCCTGGATGTGCCAAGCCTGCTAACCCCTTGCAAGAGTGGACTGCCTCCCATGGCCAGATGCAGATTTCAGCTGGCAAGCATCAGGCAATGGAATTACCCTGTGTGGCGACCATCTCTCTTATCCACGGCTGGTGCCTTACCCTAAGCTACAGACATCAGCCAGATGTGGGAGGCAGCACTGGCAGCCCCCACCTCCCAGCCAGGCTGACGCTGGCAGCCACACCACTCAGCCTGTAGCACAGCAATGGCAGAGGAGCACTCTCGCAGATGGGTTGTACACAGGCAGCTGTGGATGCCTGCCTCTCCCTGATAAGACCGGTGCTTGCCTAAGCTCCTCTTTCTGTTCTGCTGGTGGCTATCTGACTGCCAGCATTGGGGGAGCAGAGGGCTGCTGAGCCAAGCCGAGCAGCACACTCGCTTTCTGCCCCATCTCTGCTGGCAGAAGGGAACAGGCAGTACTGTCTCCTGGTGAGGTCCAGATGAGTGACTTCTCCTCCTCAGTCCATAGGAGAGTGCCCATACCCCCGCCTCCTACAAAGCGGTTTTCCAGAAGGGAAAGAGCAGCAGAGCCCTCTCATAGAATGCTCCAGGGGTGAGTTGCAAATATCAAATGAAATGCAGCTGGGAGCGGTGTCCTGGGGCAAGTGTCTCACCAGCCTCTCCCTACAGCACAGTATAGATCAGCGTGCTGAGCTAAATATCCTCGGAAAGAAGGGTCTCAGGGAGTGCCAAGACTCAGGTTGAGGATGGCTGTTTCTAATCTAAAAGGTCTGCCAAGGTTCAGAGTGAAAGGGTGACTCAAGGTACAAACCCTAGACATGCTACCTAAACGATGTGTTGACTGTATTGGCCACACAACATTGTATTGCTGGATGCTTCACGTATTTTCTATGACGGGGCCTTAATATTAAAGAACAATGGGAGGTTATTGAACATAATGTGGATTAATGAAGGAATTTCTACCGTCTGGGTTGTTCAGGGATTGGGGGAAATTACCTGAAGGATTCTTTCTGGTCTTAATATCAGAAAGTTTATTACATTCTTGACACTGGCGTTACTGAGGCTGTAGTTAGACAAGATGGTAAACCTGTTTTAAGATGCTTATTACAAGATCAAAAACCCTGTGGCCATATGACACAAAACACTAAAACAACTTCAGTCTGTCAGTTCAAATTTGTTCCAAATATTCTGAATTCTTAGTACTACTTCAATCTGTCTTGACAGATCAGTTTTTAGCTCATCCTGCCCACTCTAATTTTATGCTGAATACACATCATCTGTTTACCCATAGCTGGGATAAAGCCTGGCATATATCCATACCCTATACCCTGGCTAATTCATCAGAAATATGCCTGTGCCTCATTCAGATCAGATTTGTACCATGGGGTGATCCAGGAGCACACAGATCTTATGCTGTGGAAACACAGCCTGTGTGTGCCCTGTTGACAGAAATGGTATGTGACAGAAAGAATCTAGGAAGAAAGTGAAAAGTATAAAAGCTGGAGGAAAGCTGATGAGCAAAAATTAATGAGATCTGACTTAAAAAATGAAAAAAAAATTTAAAAAGCACATGACACAGAAGATGCGAAACAAAACAGTTACACCTAGTACCAGAGGTAAAGCATTGAGAATATGGATTAAAGGAAACGCAGGACTAGGCAGAAGGTCAATGCAAGGTTCTCAACTTGATGAAGGAATTAACTGGGTGAAAATCTGCAGTCTATTGTATGAAGACCAGGCCAAATGGAGTGAATCTTTCCGCTTTAATGTTGTTGATCGTAAGTAATTACAAGTCACCGGTGAAGCAGTCTGGATTGCGCATATGGACTTGAATATATTTTTACTACAGCTCTGAATGTAAGTCTGTACAGCTGGAAACAAACAGGAAGAATGCTCCGATAAAATGGGAGGACTCTATCTGGAGGAGATGAAGAAAATCTCATTAAAATATAACGAACGACAATTTAAGAGACTAAGCAGATAAAAAATACCACATGATCTCATTAAATTAGTAATTGAAAAACTCTTGAGAGCAGTTTTAGACTTGACAGATTTCTAACTCCTTTCTTTCCTCTAGCCAAAAGTCCTCCTCTTGACAGGTGCCACTGCTTTGTTTTGGGTGAAAACAGCTCTACCCCTGCATGTGGACATCCATCACAGCTAAAATGTCAGCTGGAATTCATTGATGGGAAGAAGACAATGTTTTGATGGGTTTTTTTCTCTCCTTCTGGCTGCTAGGGACATGCATAAGGAAAGTGAGGGGAACAGGGGTATCTCATCACCTGGTCTCTTGCTGCCTAATGAGCCTGCCAAAATTGAAGATATTTGGGTTCTTCCTTAGAAATTGGTGGGAAAGCAGCATAATTAAGAAAACTGTAAAAGCAATCTCATCTATCTGTAGCTAGATGTCTTCCTATATGAAAAGATTACCAAAGTAATACCAGATTGCTCTTTTTTTAAGTGGCTAATTAGCAAGAGGAGGTGTGTATTCAAGATCACAAAGTCTCTCCTATTTAGAGACAGTAATGTCACATTATCACCCTCTTCATTTACGGAACAACTGTCAGATACTTTCTCAAAGAGCATCAATATCTTGCCTCTCTGTCTTTGAAAAATAATAAAAAAAAAAATCAACTAAACAAGGGCAGAATGCACATTGGTCTAGAAAGGAGCTGGATACTAAACAAAAAGAGAAATTTAGCTGACAAAGGTGCTATAGAACATGAATAAAACTGGTTGAAATTTTAAATCTTGGTAATTTAGGGTATTCTGACATAATTCAAAATTCATTCTGGTTCAGAAAAATACTAGAAATGTCAAAAAGGACATTTTTTTTCCTTGCAGGTCAAACAAAGACCAATCATTCAAGCGCTTCACTGATTCCTTACTTTTGAGACCCCAAGATTATGCACACTGTAGGCTCTTCTCTCAACACCAATCATCTGCTCAAAATAATTTCAGGGGGGTTTTGAATTAAAAAGAGTAGGTGTTACTGTAGAGGAATGCAGTGAACACCACAGTTTATCATTCACAATTCAAAAAAAAGTGGCAATGGCAACCTATCATTTGCACCTCCACTTCTTGAAAACAGAAAAATCTCCTTGTCACTCTGTCCCTCAGCTTCATGAATTTGACACTCACTGTTATGGACAGTGAAAGAAAGTTTCTGCAGCTCATAATGACAAGACACCAATCAGATCTTCCTTCTCTGCATTTACCAAATGAAAAGGGTGTGAAATGAGCTTGTTAGCCTTTTAGTGATTAAAAACAAAGTTAATTGTGATGGAACACTAACCACAATTATGGTAATCAACTCCAAAATGAGAATGAATCCTTAATATTAGATTCAATTTTGTTAATGAGAAACTGGATTTAAGAACTGTTACTTGATTAACTAACCAAGAGATGTAAAGAAGCAGGGAAAGCCTGAACATAATACACCACACAAATCCTTTTGGGAAAGGGTAAATACTATAATACCAAGTAGCACGCAAAAAGCAGCTGTGCTCTTCAGCCATCCACTACTAAATGCGTTTTGGAAAGAACGCACACCAGCAACGGAAAGTGTCCCATCAGGAGAAGCAAGAGGAGGTTGTATCTTGGAGCAAGCAAACAAAAGCAACATGATACAGGTGTCAAGAGGCTTTGGCAGGAGGAGGCAGAGTTCAAATTTAAGGGCTATAGGGCATGGTTAATCTGCCTCTATATTGGTGCTTATTTGAGGCACTGCAGGTACTGCCTTGCATAAACCAGTAATTTTCACAAAATTTCTTCACAAACTCCATTTGTTCTTAACCTATGAACACACACAACAGGGACCTCTCAAGCTGGGTGTCTAAACTCAAGCAATACTTGTTTTCCAGGCACTAGCAAAGGCCCTGAAAGCATAAGATACTTTTTCTCCCCATCCCATTCTTGGCATTTCAGCCCAGCTAGCACCTAGGAAGGGCTGCCGATCACTGAGCCTTGGGGAAATCCTGTGAGAGGACCATTTATGCCAGACAGATATGTAAACATCTGCCCATGCAGCCCACACTTAGGCTGGGCTTTCCTATTGTTAGGAAAGATGTGTGTGTTGCTTTAGCGTATTAAATTATTACCTTGTCTTTATTACTACAAAGGAAGTCCTTGGGGACCTGGGCTCACAGCTCTCAGTTTTGCATTTCCTAACAGCACCAACTGCATTAAAATCTAACAGATGAGCTCCATTTTGCGAGTAAGAAGCAGCAAAAACCAGTGGGACTCCCTGAAGAGTTGGAAGCAAACCAGCACCGGGACTCACAGTGCTCCTCAAAGCCACTGACGGCTCTGCTGCCGCTGGCCCCAACACCACAGACATTTCTGATGCAACCATGGCGATGCTGGAAGGGCAGTGTCCGGAGCCACAGTGCTGAGCTGGGGCCTGCTGGGGCTGCAGCACTGACTTGTAACCACCCTTGCTCCTGGGGACAGTGCCACCACAGCTTGACTTGCCACTGTCTTTGTGGCAGGTTACTGCTGTTTCGTGGTGCCACTTGACCATGCTTAATTGGAATTTGATGACTTAGGTAGCAGCAATTTGGATTTGATTTCTGACGTTTATTAGTGAATTTTATCTGAGTAGATGTGATCTCAACAAATGGCTTAATCTACAGTTTTCTTTCCGGTTGTAGTAGAAAACAGCCTCAATTTTCACGTATGTAATTTTTCTTGCAGATTATGTCTTTGCTCAAAGGCCTCTCCTTGAACAAGGGGCATAGGTCACAAAAAACAGATACCAAATTATAATAGAGAGACATCTGCAGATACAAATATTCTTTGTTTGCTCTTTATGCTGGGGATCAAACCCTGCCTGAAGCTCTATAGTATGCAGACATCTAGTGGTTGGATAATATAGTGCAATTAAACATCTTTACAGGACACCTGTAATAATTTTGCGCAGTCACATCATCATCTGAAGGCCAGATACCTTGGGTCCTGTTGAAAACAGGCTCTTTGGCTCTGGAAGTCCTATATTCATTCATTACAGCCCTAGTCACAGATATTTTGAGATGCTCTGGCCTCGTGTGTTTCTAGGATTTCATTTTAAATTGTGTGGAACTGGGGTGGTCACAACATAAAATGCCAGGAAATCAGTAAGGTTCAAGATGCTGCAACACATCTGCTAAATCGCAGCCTATATTTCACACTGAGACTCATGCACTTGGTAATCATTACTGGCTTCCCTGCCAAGAGCACACAGCTCTCAGGGTTTTTTGTGTTTGTTTTTTATTTGTCTCTTGAGTAAACATCTCCTTATCTATGTGAATTACTACATGTTTCTAGGCCATGAATAAATCTTTCCCCTACCTTTGGTTTGCTTTTTTTTTTTCTTTTTGCTTAGCCACACATATGATTACCCCACTGAAGAGACCAAGCCTTTTTCTAATTATGATTCAAGACAATGAAATTCACTTCCAACTGACCTATAGTGCATCCAAAAAAAAAAAAATCTGGTATCTTCACAACATGAGGTTAAACACATGTTTTCCAGAACTGCTTTACACCTGCTATTTAAAACACAGCTGACATATTGTATCATATGCAGTTGTATGTGTTTCACTGACATCACAGCTTTCATCTGTTTCACGCTCACCCCTGTCAGATGTTTACATGGGAGGCACTTCAGAAAGCACTGTTTGTAGTGCGTTTTTATATTAAAGCCTAAGGGAGGCAAAGAGTTTACGTCTATGTCAGATCAAGATGTTTTTATCTCCATGTCACAAACATCGCCTTACATTTTAAGCACAAGAGTTGCTTATGTGCTTGAAGGTCCAGTCTTCTCAAGTGCTGAAGAGTCAGTGTTTGAGATAAGGATTAGTGCCCGAGGATGAGCAGCCAATTCCCTGGCACTGGTGGGAGAGGGGCAGGAAAGCAGCAGTCTCGAGGAACAAGGCTTGCTAGATGTGATCTCTAATCATCGATTTGGGAGCCAGCAGTAAATCAGTCAAGCTGGGTTTACCCAACCCAGAACAGAGGGCTTCCAACACAAGTGAGTTGAGATACAAGCACAGCAGGAGTATTTCCAGCCACACCCCTGCTAGAGAAAATGACACTTCAGGAGGTTTCTTTATGCTGTTTTTGCAGTATGCTATCTTTACGCTTTCTTTTTCCTTAAACAGCTCATTGTGTACTTTATAGGGCAAGTTCTTTTCAAGTTTATCTAACATTTCCCCTTCTCATACCCCATGTTCAGCTGTTTGCCTGATATCTGGGGAGGAGAAGGGCCTCTCTGGATCAAGATGGGGTCAGGCTCTGAGGAAGGGCAAGCAGAAATAAAGAGCTGCACTGCCACTGTACACAGCATGGTAAGAACACTGGTGAGAAGGACTTGAAGATACTTAACAGAAGGGAGACAAAAAATGACCCAGCACTGAAAAACAAACCTTGAAGTAGCAGTCATCATCTCAGCAAACTGATCAGGGAGAAGACTGAACAGGTGACCTGACTGCTGAGTCAATGCTGGGTTTTTAACTTTGCAGGTAAGGTCATAGCAAGTTCTCCTGGACGACGTGTTGCAGATCAATACAAAGAGTATCTCTCTAACACGGCTGACTGCTGGGTCTTTTTCTTATGCCTGGCATCATATGGATAGACAGTCTGTGATCAGAGAGCAGTCCTCACAGGATACAGGGCAGAAGGCATTCGCAACGTGAGTGTAAAGGTAAGTTCATTAATACCTCCGAAGCATTCAAACAATCTCCTTCCCCACAAGAAAACAAATTATTATGTCTTCAGAGCAAGTTCTAACAACATTCAGTGTAAAGGATCTGGGACTGAATAATGAATAATGGGGGAAAAGAGAAGGGAACAGGACTTATCTGTTCATTAAGCAAAGGGGAAATATCCAATTATACAAACACCAACAATATACGTACAGTACTGGTGAACTGATGTTAGGAACACAGTCTTCATACTAGAATTTACAAACTTCAATTAGAAGTCCTAAAGCTCATTTTAAATCGGCCTTGTTTAAAAAATAAGTTTTTCTATGTATAGCATGCTACAAGTATGTGCTTACAATGACAGGTTTCATAAATAGATGTCCACATAAACACTGGCAAACACATCCTGTATGGTTCAGACTCAGGAGATGCAGTAGATGGTTTTCCAAATGCCTGATATTTCAGCAGGCAGCACTCATGTACAAAGGAAGAACACACCTCAAAGCCAACTCCATGCTGGTGTTAAATCCAGCCAAGGAGGAAAAGGCAAGACAAAATTTGTCCTCTTTCCACAATCCTCAACCCAGAGAGGGTTTTCCCCTTTTCCTCTGCAGCCATCATTCACCATGGGGTTCCTCCATTTCTACAAGGAAAGAAACTTCTCTTCATTCTCACTGGAGTTGATGTGACAGCCATGAAAGGAGGAATTTGCACAAGACCATTACTGCGCCATTGGTGTGCCCACCAGTCAAACTCAATGAAGGCAAGTCTGAGCTTATGGCAGCTGCACGCTGGCAGGTTCTGGAGAACGCCAATGTGTATGACTTCTTGTGGAGCTGCCTGTGCATGGATCTCCCCATCCTCGTTGCTTCTGCAGTCTCAGCAAAAGTCAGCTGAAAATTCTCAGTAAAATTATTTTTTCTTTACATTGCCCTGTTATTAAGCACTTTTAACTCTTCAGCAACAGTAGCCTCCAGTTACCCTCAGGGGTGAATGAATCAACCTTTTGAAGACAGACAAGGAGAATGGCCAGGGACACTGGCCAAGGACCACTCTTATTTCCTTTTAGACTCAGTATCCTAGTTCACGCGTGTTCCTATACACAGCTACCATACCATGTTTGCCACTGTAATGTTTGGGATCAAGCCTGTCCCTTAACCCACACCAATTTGTGCCTGGTGACCTCCCAGGTGTATTTTTGGAACAAGCCTAGTGTTCATTATTGCTCCACCTATGCCTTGATTTTTGCATAAGGGAAGGGAAATGTGGGAGCCAGGGCAGAAAGCAAACGTAAGGAGGCACAGTGCTCTCTAAGAGGCTCCTCTAACCCGAACAAGGAGGAGCCCAGGATCACATCCCAGGGTGCAAAGTCCATCTGTAGCCAAGCTAAGAGCTTGAAGCCTCTAAGTTTTCCCAGGAGCTCCAGAAAACTAGAGGAACCCAAAGAACACATCACCTGGAGAGGGAAGACCATTAACAGCAGATGTCCTGCCCCACCTCACCTGCCTTCTCCCAAGAGCTGGATTTCTTCCTATCCCCAATACCCACCTTCCTAAAATTCACCAGCAGGCTGCAGAGCCAGCTTTTGCCTCATGAGGTACACAGCTGCTTTAAAGTATTATGCCATTAATTTTTGATCAACAAGTGTGTAACTGCTCCACACCTCTTGAAAACTTATAATTCACATTTTTCATCAATCTTTAAAATTACGTCAAGCATTACACACATTAACATTATCTTTAAAAATAATTCCAGTGCAGATAGCAATCTGATTCTAAAGAATTTTAGTGGCTGTAGGCTTGAAGAGGAAATTACCAATTTAGGGCCTTACACTATCCTCAGAATACTTTTATCAGTTTTTATGATTTCTTAAAAATGTTAATAGAAAGGCAGGCACATGGAATTCTAACTGGAGAGTAGCAAAGGCTCGCCACACTCAATAAAACCTCTCATGGGTACAGTACAACTGAAGCAATACACAGAGAGCCCTTCCTGCAAACTCTTCCCTGCAGATTCCTACCAAAACGAAAAAAGACTAATTTAACTTTTCCCAACACACCACGAATGTGGGCTGACCAATCTGTAACTAGAATGGGTGTGTTTTGTGAATTAATTTGTTGTTATAATTAGATGCAGGTCTACAGAAAAAACAGTTACAAGTATTTTTACCAGTGGAGCCTTTTTTTCTCTTTCAAAGCCAAGCCTAGAAAAAGAAAGTCTGACAAATGTTGACACAAATTTACTAACCTCAATTCCTCTGTAGCAGCATTTACACAACTAGAAGTTCACTTTACAAGGTAATGCAGGAAAGAACAGCAAACACAGGAAAGGAGCACAGGAAAAGGAAATAATGGACTTTTTGGTGGAGACATTACATCATTTGCTTTGCAATGTATCTGTATTTCACAGCCAGAATAATATCAACCAGCTCCAAGATAAGGAACATGTTTATTTAGAGAATAAATCTATTTCAGATTTCATCATAATGTCAATATTTGCCATATTAATACTACAGTTCCTTTCAGTTAATACTCAGTAGTTAATAATGTGTTGTGTGCAAAGGGAGATCTTCTAAATGAGCTATTGCAGAGGCAACCTGGGAATTGCCTGGTTCAGAATGGGGTTCACTCCACTTTTGGGTGGCTCTGTCGCTGCTGGGTGCAAGGAGATAGGAATACATCTTGAACTGGCAGAAAGCAGTTGACTTCCACCTCGTAAGGCTTTGTTTCGAGGGGGTTTTTTTCAAGATTTTAGTACCAAGCCTGACAACTAGGACAAACTATCAGGCTCCTGTCAAAAACCAGGGACAGTCTGGCCCAGCCACTGCAGGCCATTGCAGCAGACTTTATGCAGAGACTCCTCCCTGCCCCATGGCAAGATGTGGACCAGCAGGAGGCCAGGCTCTGGTGACCAGTGTGTTGGGGTTGGGCTCCAGGTTCTAGCTGCAGCTGCGTGGGGAATCATTGCTGAAGGAAGAGGGGCAGGAGCCGGTGAAGCTGCTACATGGACATTACAGAAGGGCTAGGGACCTTGTAGATGCAAGACGTGGTTTTGGCCAGCACTGAAACCTTGAACCCCTGGACTAGATAATGGGGTTATACTTCATTAAATTTGGGTGGAAGGTGGAGAGGGACTCCCTTAAACGTAACCCTAAGAAATACAAGTTTATATAGGCCCACGGAGCAATGTGCCAATTGCTACACTGCTAAGCCCAAAAAAAACCAGATGACTTCATGGTGTTGCTGTACATCCTTTAGCATTTATTGCAATGCATGCTGTCAAGGGCAGCTGCATGTCTCTCCATAGGAAGCACGGTTTCTGCAGTACGCACAGTTATGAACAAGGGAAATAGTCAGCCCTACCCACTCCCCCTCACGCAGCTCACGTGGTGTGTGGGGTTGTCCTATTGTTTCTGCTGTCCCTAATATACACATAAATAACTCAGAGAATTCGTAACTCATTATTCAGCAGCAGCTCTCCCCATAACCCTTGACAAGGTAATTAAGCATGCCTTCTGACACTGCATTTACCATTGCCTGGTGATGACTCTGTGATTGATGACTCACCAATCTGCTCCAAGGGAGTAACGTCCCCTTTGTGAACCCTTGGTTTGCATCTCCATTGTGCCCTGGCCTGGAGCTTGCCATCTGTGCCTCCAGCGTTCTTCCACTCCTGTAGGTCTCTGCCTAAACCTGCCCTTCTCATGTTGGTAAAGTGGACCTCACTGACAGCTATGGTGATCAAAGCTATTGCCCACACATTGTTGACTCTGTTCTGCAGATCTTGGTATTTTGCAGGAATCAGAAGCTATGAGCTTCACTAGCTGCCTTGGACTGCCATTCCCTTATCTGTTCTGTCAGATGTGTGGCCCAAACATGGCAATCCCCATGCTGTGCAGTGAGCTCAGGGCATGCAGAGCAGGTCCCCAGACCACCCTCCACAGCAATGTACAGAACAAACAGAACAATCATAATTCACAGGAGAACAAAGGCTGATCATTTTCTGCCTGAACTGAACATTTCTTTGCAAAGTCCAACAACTCGTCAAGTAGAAAATAATCCAGATGATTTTGTTTATTGTTATACCAGTTAATTTTCCTTGCTTCAAAATTGTCCTTTATTTCAGTAAGGTTCCTAGTAATGCAAATGTCATCCAGCTTTATTCAGATAAATCGTGTTAAGGGCATAGGTTTGGCAGAAAAGTGCTCCTTTCTGCCCAAAAATTAATTTTGAATTTGTATAATACTCACTGTGAACAAACAATGTTTTTATTAGTTTTACAGAACGCACCTCCCCTCTACAGAAAAGATGGTTACTGACAGCACAAGAGATGATATGGAATAAAATTAAATCTAACATTCAAAATAATAATGAGTATTTCTACATATTAACATTCATACCAAGCTTAAAATTAATACTACTTGGATCACAAACCACTATTGAATGCTATGGCAAAGTAACTATATATAAGCAATGATAATTACCATTTTAAAATAGTTAACTGTGAATTGGAAGATTTAATGTGATTTCTTCTCTTAATGTACAGCCCCATTCCCAGAATTTCACTGGGCTGTGTGGACAGACCAACTGTCACAGCTGTCTATCAAGGCTGAATTAGATGATGACAAACAATACAGGCTTTGTGGTTCAACTGAAGCAGCAGCCTCAAAAGTTTCCATTTCTCATCTGAGGGCACTGTGGGAGCATTGTCTTCCCACTTTCTGAAAAGAGAATGGAACAATTATGTTACTGAAATTCCTCCACAGTGGGTCTGAAAGACTGTTTATGTCCAGCCAGGGAGACAGGGAAAACTAAAAGCTGGGATTTCATGACAGCAGGTGGGGGCAGTTTCAGAGTGTATACTTCAGTGGCATAATGGTCCCGATTCTTCTCTTTTAGGGTAAAGCCAGAACTGGAAGATTTACTAGCAATGGAGGAAATGGCAATAAAAATTCAAAGTTAAACACAGTGATAAAATTATAAACTTGAAACAAAACTTTACAATTGGCTTTCTGAATTAGTCAGGTAACTGATTCTAATGTGGAGACCATGGTGGTAAATTAGGAAGGAAAATTTACTAGTCACAGAGGATTTTTTACTGTTTACTACTTTAGGGGCCCTACCAAGTAAAGTGCTGAGTACACAGCTCTCATGGGACTCAGGTGGGCTCAGGAGACAGAAAGCAATCACCCAATTTGTCCTTCCTAACACCAGTAATATTCTTATTAATTAACAGCAGAGAAAACTCAATTCTTTGTTTCATGCAAACACATATT
Organism: Falco biarmicus; assembly: GCF_023638135.1. NCBI lineage: Eukaryota > Metazoa > Chordata > Aves > Falconiformes > Falconidae > Falco > Falco biarmicus. The sequence goes on along the minus strand of NC_079290.1, from coordinate 45,796,883 downwards.
CTTGTGCTTCAGCATAACCTTAGGAAATCAGCTGCTCAGGTTACTCCAGTGCTCTCGGTTCAGAAGTGGTAGGTATAACTGTGCCAAACCATTTCATTCTGTTGTACTAATAATCTCATTTTTTCCCGAGGTTATTTTAGTGCTAACTATAGCTCAGCACATACACACAAAAAATCAAAAAATGCATGGATGCAAATGGTCACCTGGGGCCACGATTGCTTGCAGGAAGAGTCAATGCATCTCTAGAGAGTTCCCACACTTTTCTTAAAGAGGAAGGGAATGTAGAGGCTGTCAGTCACCAGCAGTGCTGTTAAGAAATCAGTGTCTACCCACAAGACAATCGGTGCCAGGATTTCTATGTGCTTCCTGGTTACTATCCAATATCCCCAAAAGTCATGATGTCTGTCAGCAGGACTATTTGATGGTCAACTTGAAGAACTTTCTACCAGTTGCCTTCTAAGCGGAGGCTGTAAGCCCTTCACGGAGCAGCTACTTTTAGCCACAGTTACACTCCACGTAATAGCACAGAGCATTCCCAGTTCTTCCTGGGGTTTGGTATAAAGGTGTAACATCAAAAAAAACATGTAATAATAAGATTGCCATCTCTGGGAAAACTCTTGGCATGTTTTTCAGTGGGCTACTAACACAAGGATGCAAGAACCAACCCCCTCCCTGAAGTGAACAAAACAGTTCCTCTTGCTTGGACTGATGATACTGGATCAGGGAATTAAGGCTGAAAAAGCTGAGTGAGGAAGCTCAAAAGAAGCCACAAACTTTGTGTTCTTAAGGTTCCACGTAGGCAAACTAATGCTGTGACACAGTGACACGTTCTCAATCTCAATTAGTGCTAAACTAATTACGAAAACTGTTTTATACACTGCAGTAAGTAGTATCTCTCTTCTTTCTTGGATAATCCCTAGTGTGATGTAAGGGTGATTGAGTATCTAATTACTCCTTAATTGAATGCACATTTTGTACATTTTTCACTACTTCAAGCTTAATGCTTTTGGTCCAAAAATCAAAGTCAGTGAAATTAAGTTGAACTGGGACTTGCGCAGCTATTGTATTAATGGATTACTTTTGGAAAGGAGCCTAATTATATGAGCCAGTCTGAAGTTTTCAGTTGGGTTTGTTACAGAAATACTTAACATATTGTCTGGTAAGACTGATTGTATATACTGTTAGTGTTGTTATTCATGTTTACCCTTTGTTCTTGTTTAAGAGTAATTTTTCTACCACGGTAAATTAATAGCACTGTTCCCTAATATATGTGGTCAAGTAACACTATCAAGTTAAAGGTTTAAGTAGATATGAAGATACCTGCTTCTCTTACTCTTCTGAAAAGTTTTTGGAAATGCAATATTTGAGCTACAATTGTACAAATGGGCATGTGTATTATAATCAGAAAATTGTCTAGATGTCTTGCTTGTTGTTTATAGATTATATTTCTGCCTCTGAAATTTCCTTTGCTTGGGTTGAGTCCTACATATATTAGAGTCCCATTGCTTCTGGTGGAGTCCTCTACAGATCAGACAACCGTCACCAAAGAAAAGCTTTCAGGATCAGTGCCATGAAGTGTAAATACCTGGGAAATCTGAGAGCTATTATCACAATACCCAAGGTTTAAAAAAAAGAAATATTAACAAGATCAATCACATTTCATAAATCATCCTCAGAATGTAAAAAAAATCATTATGTTTCCAAAAATACCTATTTCTAATTCTTTCATATGGTAGTTTTATGTACTTAGATTCCTCACAGAGAATAAATTTTCTTGGACAAAACTGGAATAAATGCAGGACTGTAACTTTATCCCAGAAACATGAAGCAGCCGCAGGAGCAAAGACAGGGCGCAGCTGACATATTTTTAAGAACCAAAAGTCCCAATGTTCCCATAGTAATAGACAGAGCACACTTCAAAAAGAAGATATAAGAAAATGTCAGTGAAAAAGATTATTTTTTAAAGTCCTCCAAACATGTTGAGAAAATGCAAATAAATGGACTATAGAGAAATTAAATAGGACGGCCATGATAATGTGCCTTTCCATTTGATAAGGAGAAAATAAGATTCCTCATTGTAGCAGCCTTAGGTCAAGATCACTACACAAGATCAAAAACTTTCTTCTGCTACTTAAAAGTAGTCAATCTGCCTTCTGGAAAGCTTTTCCACCTCTCTTGTCTTACCATATTCCTTACCATTATCATCTCACATAATGTCTCTGTATTTTTCCTTACAGAAGCATCTTGCCTTCTCCTCTCTAACACTAGGATAAACCACAAAGTTTAACAGTTAAAAAAAAAAAAAATCAAAGAACATGGGTGGCAAAACTAGTTTAACACTGACTACACATTACCATTATCCTACACCTTCCTAAAAACAGCACCTGAAAGTATGGTCAGGCATAGATTCCAAATGTCTCAGAAAAGAGAACTGACTATCTTCTGAATCCTTATCTTCCCTGAAACACTTTCCATTCCTTCCATGAAAAGGCCACCATTTATTGAGTCTACATCTAGTTCTGTGGGCATTTAACAACATCTAGCTAACTAAAGTGTACCTTTGTTTCTCTTGAGCTCTAGGGATGCATAAAAATCTTTGAGAAAATTACAGTAAGTTTTGATTTGTAACACTGCTTTGTCATAAACTGTAGTGTTAGTCATAAAATGTTGTTAACAAATGTCACTACTGGTATTCTCTATCTTGAGTGACAATTACCAGTTGCAAAAACATTTTCAGTAACCCAAAACAGTTCTGTTTTTTATTTTCAAAACATTGCTATCTGCTTAGCAAGAGTCTGTTTGCATAGTTTCATTGCATTGTTTTCATCCATATGAAATAACTAGAATCACAAATTCCAGTAAGAATTCCAATTAGCTACTCACTAATTTGAACCCTCAGCAGTGGGAAAACAAGTTAGGCTGACATGACAGCATTCACTTACAATCTCAGTGCATGCCTCATTCCATGCTATTACAATGAAACAGTGGGAGGCAACCTGAAAAGGTACCATCTTTCAGCCACTCCTGATGCTCTTGGTCTCCTGAATGCTCCAGAAGTTTTGGTATGTTTTCAGTAGGTCTCCAATTATGGTGTGTGGCTCACAAGCCAAAGGTGTTTGGCTGTCTGTCCTACGGTCACACATTCAAATACAAGCACATTCTCAAGTATTCTGAAGTGGCAGCAGAGTGTTGGGCACTTTACATAAGCTCTTAAAAAACAGGAGAACAATACTCAGTTTTGTTGATAATGTGAAGTTGAGTTTCTTTCAAAGATTAAAACTTAACAGTTAAACCAACCACCTTATAAGCACAAACCCAGAACACATGGAGACAAACAATGACTGATGAAAAATCACTTCCTAAGAAGTAATATAAATACTCATATTTCATCAAATCTAGGAAATCAGTGTTTGCATTTCTAAAGAACTAGTGTTGATAAACTTTGTGTTGGCTTTTTTTAAAAACAGGAAAAAGAGAATGGTCATAGTAGCCTAATGATGCATGGCTGCTGAAAGCTCACTCCAGCTCCGGAATCTACACAACAGGAATGGATAAAATTCCCAAGTGCTGGAACTTCTGCAGAGCAACTTCTTTGTGAACTTTAGGAACTACAAAGGCTACCAGTAAACTGAGAATAGGGAGACATATTGATCGTACCGTAAACCTCCATTCAAATGCCAAGTTCACTGAGATCTGCTTAGGCAAAGAAATACAGACCATAGCATGTGCCTCTCCTATCTCTGTTTCTCAAAGACAAGGCCGAGTTCCACAGCTCACACTGTATTTGAATGTCCCTTCATATTCTATAATCTAGTTACCATACAGTGTGCAATGCCACAAAGAGGGGAGTCCACCACTACCTGTTTAGCACTAGCTCATTCCCACAGGCAACACTCATCCCCCGTTCAATGTCCTGTGGAAAAGGCAGCATAGTTTTGCTGCCACAAGAGCAGCTCAGCAGCTTCAAACGCAAGTTACGTGTGTGCTATCCACTCACTAAACACACCAGATGCAGTCAATACACTGCCCTCTCTCCTTACTGTGAAACTAACGCTGTGCTCAGACCTTTCAATGTCATGCAGACAGTCTCTGCAGTATCAGGCATACAGCCTCTGTTCCTCCCACCGTATATTACTCCTTCCTGTCCTTCAGGCCTAGCACAACCTTGATATTTTGTCTTCTTTTTTTTTTCCCCTCTAATCTTGAAACTACAAGTAGAAAAATGGTAATTACATCAAGAATGGGTTTTAATCCCAATTAATTTTTGCTATCATAATTTACAGGACATTGGATAAACTTGCAGCTGCTTACAATCTAAGGTCTACCAAATGTGTATGTGAATGTGTACATGCATTTATGTATATAAAAATCAATGCTTTTTCAGGAGTTTCTGAACGAGTCACACAAAAAATGTTCAAGAGAACTGGAGTAATGTATATAGGTACATGGAGTAGGTATAAGCCATCATCACACTTGGAGGACAATTCTTTATTTATGGATACAAAATAAATTGTGTCTGGGATATGCACTTCGGAGACAACACACTGGCAATCAAATTCTTTAGTTTATTAATTATGCCCAAGTGTAAAGTAAATTAAAGTTTATCACTTTCAAAAGAAAATACTCTTTCATTATTATTTTAGCAAGTTATTTTTTAGAACTACCTCTTACTGCCTTCTATTAAAAGAATCTTATTGATTTCAATAATTTTTCTACCAGGCATTTATTTGACCTCCTCTTATTAAATGGGAGCAATGCTGTTTAACTATCCTATGCATGGAATCATGCTTATACACCCTGATTTATAAAGAGATGAAGATGTGTCGACATGCCATACTGAACTCAGTATCATCAGTTCAAGGTGATACTCAAGTGTTTGAAATCAGACATCCTGCCCATTCACAGATTAGGCTGTTCCACTGATGTAATAGAGGAGAAAGGCATGTCTATCAATTCAGTTACATGTAAAGCAACAAGGATTAAAAAGAGGGTAATAAATCCATTGGAAACCACAAATTATGCTGTCTTCAGTGAAGAATACATGACTGAAAAAAAGTACTTATCCATTAGGTAAGGTGGCAAGCCCCAGAATAAAATAACCTGCTGGAATACTCCCAATTCACATGTTTAAAAACAGTCAGGGCTCAAATTTCCAAAAATCTAGCTTTTCATAAAGTGGAAGATTTAAGATTTTTATTATTTGATTTCTGAGTGGTAGCATTTATTGTCCCCCCTTGTGAAGCTTTGCTTCATATAACAATATGACTTAAAAATCTTTTCCCAAGATCACTTGAGATTGTCAAGAAATAGCCTGATGCCCATAGTAAGGGCTCTCAGTCAAGTATGAAGTATCAAAAAAAAAAAATAGTGGTAACACTGAGGAAGTTACAATGTTATCCTTTCTCTGTTTTCTTTCAGAAAAGGATCTGGAGTCCTGGTAAACAAAAAGTTGAACATGAGTCGGTAATGACCCCACTTATACAAGGGTGGCCAACAGCCTCCTGGGCTGCACTAGGACAGGAGTTCCAGCAGCCTTGGCAGAGGGCCATTGTGTCAGAAAAGTCCACCTGTGTGTTTGTAATTGTAATATTCAAGACATACCAGAACTTTAAAAGAAAAGGTAATCTCTTTGAAAGGAAAAAACGCTCCCTCTTGGATCACTATGTAGATGCCACCCTGCGAACTATTACCTTCCCATCTGCTACTGAGCCTTCACAGTCACAGCTTAAGGACCATTACCCATTCCTATGAATGAGGGAAGGTGTCGTTTCTGAGGATGTCTGAGATCTGTATGAGGAGCTACTGTTCCTAAACACCTTCCTCCTGGAAAGAATTGTGTGAGGAAATCAGTACAAAGTAGGTAAGACTGTTTCCCTCCCATTCTGCCTCTTTGCATAGAAGAAAGGTGGTCAAAGCCACACAATTTCTTTTTACACTTCATTTTTCCAGCTCCCCAAAGACAAACTCAACAACAAGAATATATTGTGAACCTTTGATTGTTTCAGTGCTATTTGGACTGATGCATCCAAAACTTAAAAGAAGACCTGGCCAAATGACTTTCTGATAAATAATTCAATCTGGTGTAGAGCCAAGTGCCATTTCTTCTTGGGCTACACAATGCCAGGAGTCACAGTTCCCTTCTCAGTGCTTGAGAGTCCATAATTAGCATAGCCCTACAGTGAGGACCATCATTTTACATTAAAAATGCCATCATTTGGGAATTAAAACTGCAGATTATTTTGTGAAGCATGCCCAAGATAAATCTTATTATTTAAAACAAATCTTTATAAGTATTGACAAAAGTAATAAAATTTCAAACATGAAAGCAAAAGGGAAATTTTTACATTTCAATTCCAGCATTGTAAAGGAAACTCTTTCATGCTTAAAATTCAAACTCAGTGTGTCAAGTAATTTCACTGTTACAGACTCGAATTACCTGCACTGGCCTGAGGGCAATATTCACTCTCTGAGAAAAATCGTACTTTAATATTGCTATGATTTTCCCAAGTAATTTTTATGCAGAAGCCAGGATGAATTTGAAACATCCATTTCAAGATTAAAGTGACGACATTTGGTGACTGCAGAGAACCATGTAATTGAGAACTGGGCTCAGGGATGTGCCCAAAATTAAATAAGGGGTAAGAAAACAATTTTAATAAAAGGAATAATGTTTTGCTTTCTTTTCTTAATTTCTGGGATGCAGATATTAAATAGGGTTATAAAATACAAATAAATCCTTAACTTCAAAAAAAAACCTGAATGCTTATGCTATATGGAAAGACCATTAAATTGTTGGCCACTGTCTCAGCCCATTTAATAATTTGTGTCATGTGCAGGAGGAAAGATAATCTTCCCACTCAGTTTTAATGGATCCATTTTTGGAAGCACTGAATTATCAATCTCTTTTATGGGTTATCTGCTGCCTGATCATTTGTTAACTTGATATGAAGTTGGGGGATGGACTCACAGCATGCTCTGAAGAGGTTTAACCACAACAGAGCCTGATATGAACTAAGGAGTTCCATCATTGGCCTAGACAGGGCAAGAATTTTACATACAAATAAATGTCCTTTCCCAAAAATGTTTAGCAAAAACTTTCAGCAGCATGCTTCCAGGTGAAACTCTGGATGAACTGGTTCTCCTGTGAACATATGGGTTTGAAGAAATGTGCAGAGAGAAAACCTGAAGCTTTTATATAATGGATTCTACCAGTAAAATAGGGTAATGGGAGTACCCAAGGTTGTTATTATTTAAATAAAGTTTATTGTAAGACAGTAGATGAAAAATGCTACGATATTAAAAAGTAGTAGGACTTACTAAACAAGGCAAGTGAACAGATTCATTCTTTTCTTGAAGATTTCCCAGATTAGCTGTCTTACTATTTCTGACAAGGTGGAGCCACCTCATCACAAAATCAGCCATAAATGTAGATGTCTTGACTCACTATTTTCAAGGTAACTAGTTGTCTTAAAATCATAGAATCATTTAGGTTGGATTAAGACCTTTAAGTTCAGCTCCCACTGTTAGCCTAGCACTGCCAATTCTTCCACTAAACCATCTCCCTAAGTATCACATCTACATGTCTTTTAAATACCTCTGGGGAAGGTGATTCAACCACCTTCCTGGGCTTTAACTCTCATTACCAGGTTTTTTCATTCCAGTAAAACATTGATTCACTAAGTATAATGAGATTTAAAAGTAACTGTTGAGTATTGAGGGAATTTATCTTGTAACTGATAGGGGCTAGGGGAACATGACATAGCAGGTTTTAATAACTGAAGCTGGGATAATGCAGGTTCACATGTGTATTAGCTCTTAAGCACTGAATCCAATGACATCCTTAAATTCTTGCTCTGTGAGCCAATGAAGGCTGAAAACATCACTGAGGACAAGAAGCAGCAACTATTTCAATGAATGAAATATGAAAAATTAGCCATGACAGAAGTTAATTAGTTTCCTCTTGTATCTGCACTGGTTTTTCCCGAGATTCAGTCTTGCTGGGAACGAACAGCATTGTAAAGCAGGGAGAAAGGATCCAAAAAAAAAAAGATCAACAGGCCTGCTTTGAGAATTATAGGCCTCCTTCCAGAACTACTACCCTTTTTTTTAACAGATAACACTATAAAGATTCAGCAATGACTGGTGTTCTAAAAACATGGAAAGAAATCAACCAGTGAAGAAAATCTACCATGTAGCCTAGACATACTGTGCTGTTTCTCACTGCATTAGCTGAAATTTAAAGCTGTAAGTAATTGTGCAAGATCCACTGCCTACTGACACCAATACGAATATTTCAATTCAGTAAATCGTATATTAGATTCCAGCCAGTAAAGAACCTAATAGTAACCAAACTATTCCAGCCACTAAAGAACCAATAGTAACCAAACTATTTTACTACAGGATAAAATAAAACAGTAATGTCAAAATTCACAATTGTTGATACTATACAATAACATTAGCTGAAATGAACTCAATGAGTTTTCTCCTTTAACAAAAACTCCCCTATGAAAATTATTTCAATATTTTGAATTTTCTGCTAAGCTTTTACTTACTTGAATAAAGGATTATTTTTGCTGTTCTTCCTCTTCTGCTACTGAAATGCAGCCCTGATGATTCTATCGCTAAGTGGCTGAGTTGGTCTGAAGTTATCTCCTAGGATTCCATCACAGCCCTCTAAAAGTTCAGCACCTTTAACATGTGTCCTCAGTCTACGAAACTCCTCTATCTGAAAGGCAGAAAAACAGACATGAAGAAGCTGAGACACATACTTCTCTATGGAGTTATGGTCAAAATCAGCCTTGTCCAGCCACTTCTGCAGCTTTGAAACTTGAGACTGTCAGGTATCATATACTAAGGTCAATATATATCATTAATAATGTTTCTAAATAGCTGTCAGCACTGTCAAAGCATTTAACATATAGAAAAATGTAAGAACTTTTATGCACATGGTTTGGCAAACAACCTTTGCTTTTTCGTAACTTCTTTTTGGATCTGTAACCTTCTTAGCCATTGCAGATTAAACCCTATGAATCACCTTTACAGTTGTGACATGAGAGTAATCACTCTGGTCTTCAAAGAAGTGCATTTCAGGAATAACTTGGTCGACAATAAATTATTTTGACTTTCATCCAGTGATTTATTTATTGCCTGAAATTTTTGCTTCATTTAAATAGAAATTATTTTCTAAACCAGGAGAATTCTGAACAGACTCAGCTTTAGAGGAAGTCTGTCGACATTTTATATGGAAAAATATGTTTTTTTCCAATCAAAACAAAATACCGCTTCAGAAGTTCTGTAGATGTAGGTGCTAAGTATACTTAGAAAACCGAATACAGTCAAAAATTAACACAAAACATTTAAATTAGTCCAAAACAAATGTATTTCTGGTTTATAGACTCTTTTTCAATTTTTTCTAAATCTAATCTGGTCTAGGGAAGAATGTGAGCAGCTTCCATCTCCATTGCTGGTATCAGCATCAAGCTCTGAGCGACAAAAAAACTAAGAAAATCAATGCATATCTCTGCAATATTACATCTTATCACTCAACAATGCCATTTTTAAGAGTCTGGTATATAAAATAAGTAGTTACAACTACTGAAAAAATTGTGTTTGCTTTTGCTTTGGCATATTGACAAGCTACCTTAGCTGAATACAGCAAACCTACTAGAAGGCTGATCCCCTAGCCTGAGCCTTTGTACTTGTGCTGACCCTCTGATGCCTCACTACCCAGTTCAGCTGTAACATGAAACTGAAGCTACACAGAAAGCAAAACGGACCCTTAAGTATTTAATCATTTTATCATCCAAGAGATTATAGAGTTAATTTCTTCATGAAAAACACCCTATGAAGGATTATAGAGAGAATGCAAGTGTGATTGCAGAATTAAAAGAAGTGAGGTACTAAACAGCACGTAATGGCATTTTTATTCTTATACTGCCTGCAGAGAATACTTTCTTACTGCAACCTGGAAGACTACTGCCTTCACTGTTGTTTTCCACTCTACAGCAGAATTGATACAGACTTATTTATTTGATTTAGAGGCTAGCTCTGCTTTGCTTTCTTTTCCTCAAAAAAACTGTGCTTAGAAATCAACACTCAGCTTCTTGCAGCTAAGATATAAGGCAACAGCTTAAGACTCCAAAAATGAAAAGCAGAATGAACTGTAAAGATCCTTGAAGGTGCTTTTAGAAGAAGAATCCTGTTTTGGAAGATTTTGTTTGTTTAAAGCAAACTGAAAACAAACCCACTACAGGCTTGGAACTGAAAAAGTCTTCAGGAGTCAAGTGCTGGTAAATCACCGAATGGGTTTTGTAAAGGTAGCTTCTTTCACCATCTGCATCAACCCTGTAAAGTCTGAAATAATTGTAGTTTAGGAAGGAGCATTTTACAAGAACATGGGTTTTGTTTGATCTTTTGAGAGTAAGAGACTTCAAACAAACATAGATGAAGGAAAGGGAGAGCAGACTCTCTGCAAAGCTGACATTTGTGAGCTGTCTCCTGCTATAACTACAAATGCTCTGCCCCAATCCCACAGTGAAATCTTTCTCCAGGAGGTACTCCTCTCAAAGCAGCTTCCAGTTTCTTCAGTCAGAAAAGCAGGACTGACCTGATCCCCATGTCTGCTCTTTGCTCTTCAGGGAAGTCAAGAATTGTAGCCCTGCTCCAAGGGGGAATCTCTTCTGAGATCACCAGGCTCCTTTTTTAGTCCTTCATACCATGGTTCAGACCACCATGACAAAGACCCTTTATACACATTGTGGTCTGCTTCACTCTTGAGAAATGCTTCTGTCAGAACAGCACACTAGCTGTGCTGACACTACTTCCCCTATTATATTTCTATGTGATAAGGCAATACTCATCATCTTTCATCTCATACGGAACCACTTACTATCTCTTCCCAACACCTCACAAGTGTGAAGTCTACCATGTGGGACTGCTGAGGAAACAGATATTTCAGTGGCACACAGCTAAGCACCCTTTGAATACTCACATGCTTTCAATGGGGATAGCCACTTATAAAAGTTCTTCTCACGCCCAGAAGACACTAAGAATGACCTAGGCCGGCACACACCGAAATTCCAGATCAAATTCTAACCAGTGAAGGGGTAAATCTGCAATGTTATCGGCCACATTTCCACTGAATGAAAGAACCGAGTTTATATTTTGTAGAATTTCGCAAGAATGCTTTTACCACTTCCTTGTACTCAGATCCTAAACACTGCTTTCTTCTGTTTCACTTAAATATTTGCTGAATAGAACACACAAAACAAAGACTTTTGTGTTTTCTACAAACACTTCTTCTATATGAGGCATAGAAGCATTATCCTCCTGCTTGAAAATTTCACAAGCTTCCATGACACCTTCCAAGAACACAGACCTGCTTCCCAGAGAACAGAATACCGTGAACCTCTCAGAGTGCTTTATTTCACAGATGACATAATTTTTGCACAATTCCCACTCCAGCTCCATACGCTAGTTACTATTTCTGTCCTTTAGGAGGTCTTGATTTTGAATGAGGTAGACAAAAGGACTAGAGACCTTGCCATTCAATACAAAACTAGTTAACTATGACAATGAGTATAGCAGAACAACAGCTCCTTGCTGCATCATTGTTTAAAATCCCTGCTCTGAGTGGCCTAGACAATGTACTTGTTGTGGGCTTCAGTGAACCACAAAACACATTATTCACAGATCTCAGTTTTTTTCAAAAGAAAGTAGAGGGAAGCACGAGGAAGTCTTTTTCAATTATTTTCTGCTCTTTGCTGGCCTAATAGGAGGGAGTTTCCTGTTTTCTCCCATTGCATTTCAGCAGTGTATGTGCATGAGTGAGATGTCTCACAAAGCAGTCAACATAGTTCTTTCTGGGCTGTATATTTCAACATAAGACAAGTGTGGATGGTAAAAAAAAAAAAAAAAGTGGGGGGGGGCAGGAATATGCAAAAAGAGCACTGCAGGGTGCATCTTTCCAGACAAGCTCCTTTCCACAGAGGTCAGTAATAAAACTCCAAGAACCAGATTTGCAAAGCCTTTATTCTCCAGGGGAGAAGAGTCACCTGCACGCTTTATCCAGACTGCACAGAAAGACTCGTGAAGGAACTAGCTCTCTGATGGAATTGAAGCCTCACGTCAAAGAAAATTACTTCCATTGAGGAAAGAGCACTGGACTCCAGGAAAGCACATCCTGGTGCTGCAGTCCTGGCGTGTTCTTTTGCTACTCGTATAACCAACACACTCAGATCCCAGCTGCTTAAGTGAGATGCATATGGAGACGAAATCTCCTCTCACTTAACACTGACTTAGATCAGTAGCAAATCAACTCATCAGTTGAACTTTACTGGCTATAAATGACTTCAGGAGAAACAGAAAAAGGTGTTCTACTTAGAAATGGCCAGCCTGTTATGCCTACGACAAATTAGTTGCTTCTCCATTGTTTCAAAATAAGCAAATCTAAAAATATATAGATGTAACCACAAACTAGAATTGCAATTTTATTCATTTTTCCCCTTATGATTCACAGTTTGTTAATCAATATTGCTATGTTAATTACAGAAAATGAGAACGTGAATAAGCATCTTGTCTCAAATATATTAACTAGCTTCATCAGAGGAAGGCAATAAAACCTATTGTATATCAGACTTGTTGTAACTTATTGTTACTTGTTGACTACTTACTGACACTCAGAAGTTGATTATTTTATGGCCTGAAAAATGAAAATAGAAAGCCTTGAATTTGTCTCTTACAGGCTATAACCACAGATGCTACTAGTTTATCACTTGAAGTTCCATATGCTGTGTTCATTAGTATCCCACAGAAGAAAATTCTGTGAGTTAATGACACATGTTAAAATAATGTATTTAAATCCATCAGAAATGAATTTGCACTGAAATCTACGCTTTAACACTACAAGCAGGCTTAATAAAATTAAATGCCTTTACCAGCCTTCCATGGATGATTCAGAATGGCCTATGCTATACCACATCCTCTTATTTTCCAAAGACAAATCATTTCTCTCCACATTTCTCTCCTTAAACAGAATCTCATAGGCACTCATGCCCACATGCACAAAGAGGCCAGATACTTAATTGCAGCCAAAATGCCAATTACACGTTAAAATCTTGGATGTCTAGGCTATAGCAAAATATTCTGGCACCTCCAAAATCTTATCTGGGGCATTCTGGAAAACTCCCTGTCCTTTTGAGTTCAGAATCTCAGATTCACCATCTCTCATTTACCTCTCCCCGTATTTATTCCCAACTGACACCTGAAAGCAGTATGTGATGCAAGTAAAATAGTTATCCCACCTTGGCAAAAGTCCTTCATGTTCTTCGTAAGTCTTTTATGCACAACCTTGCCTTTAATGCTGCTGCATTCGTAACTACCAGTGAGGACTTTTTTTCTAATTGATGCTGATCTACAACAAGTACCAAGTATCATACCTGGCCTAAGTCCATTCCAGTCTCTCACTCTGCTGCAGTGCCGCATCTCACCTGCATACTGTGTCAAAGGCAGGGAAAAAGCCCCTCCATGTCCTGTGCATGTCCTTCATCACTGCAATGTTCTTGTTGGATTTGGTTTATACCAATCAAAGTAACGCAGCAACTCAAACCAGCTACCCTTCACCTATAGAAGGCCATGGTGATGAATCACACTCTTATCCCTAGGCACTATGGGTCACATTTTTCCCCAGGCACACTATTCTCTTCCGGAGACTTATCCCTGTCACATCACATTCCAACATCTTGTTTGCTTATGGTAAATGAGTTTTAATGTTAACTAAAGTTGCATTTCTCTGCTTTTTCTTCTTCTTTCATTCACCCTCTCACTGTCTCCCACCGCATACGGATGGCTTTGTACATTGACTGGATTAAAAGGGAATAGACACTATGAAATCTGCAACTAGCACAAAATAACATATCCTACAATGTCTCAGTGTAATAGCTATGGTCTTTATACTGCTGATTAAGTCCTCTTACCTATCTATATCACATCTGGACAATTAGCTGCCAAGTTACAAAATGCACTCTGTCTTTAAAAGTTATTCTGAAACTAATAATGCCAGCAGAGATCTGTTTCCATTTACTCAGCAGTAAGCAGCCATGAGATCTGTCATTTCGTAAGTAAATACCAGATTCATGATGGGATACATTTAAGTTGCAGCTACCATAGAAATAACTTTATTGGGAGTTATTGCTTTTAAAATATGATTAGAACTAGAATTCAGTTTTCATATGAAAAGAAATACTGCCAACTTCAAATTGTTAAAACTGTTCAAATACTGTGCTGGGATTACTAGAAAAATGTTAGATTATTAAAGCTGAAATAATTTAAACCTGAATTTATCACCTTTTATACTTTTTTCCCTTCTGTCTGCACGTGCTTCAGAGCAGGCAATGAAAATTAACACATTCACCTTCAAGGATTCTAGATAGTTTCACTTAAATTAAACCCGTATTCCTCCAGCTGGGTTTTACAGACTGTGGGAGGATACTCATCAGGAGTTTTCATTGTTTTCACAGATTTGCAATGTTTTCCATGGAAACGCTCACATGACTGTTAGATATAATTAAAAAAAAAAAAAATCACCTTACAATAGATAGCTGTGAAATCAAATTTAAATAGGTAGTTTCTATTTGACATTATAAAATACTTAAAAAAGAGCAAGGTAAGTTAAATATAGTTCAATGCAATCTAGGTAGTCTGTATTATGTTAACATTTTTCATTCTCCAGGACATAGTGTCTCCCTGTGCTTTTTTGTTCCTTTAACATCAAAAAGCAGTGATATTTGAAAGCTTACAATTACAAAGAAATGAATTTCTTTTGCCCATTGACTTCTTTCTTTCTTTTTCTTTCACTTAAATAAAGAATTATTTTAAATGCAGATGATAAATGATAACAAGGTTTTTCATCTCTGACCTTTGCATTGCTTTCAGTGACTCAAAAGGCTTAACCTTTACTTGAAAAGCCATGTACTGATCTAATGGGATCTTCAAGGAGAACAGATATAATGTCCTGATATATGTATTTGCACGCTATAACCTTTAGCTCATAACCATATTCCAAGGTCACTTTAAGCACAGCTGTTACCTGCACTTGGGACACAGTCAAAGGATAACGGAATAATATCCAGGTGACACCTTCACTGCAGGGTGGAATGGTTAGAGAGCCCTCATACACCCAGTAGTCACGCAACAGAGGATCTGAAATGAAAAGGAATGTGGAATTTTAATGGCATTAAGGAAAATAATTGTGGTCTTCAATTAAGACAGCTTATGATAGCCACGGGCTTGCTGATATGATGAAGTTAGTATGCAGTAAGCTAAGGTGTGAATTTATAACCTGCCAAGCACTGGTCACGACTTTCTTATGGGAACATACACGAGCTTCTGGTCATTATATTACAGTAACTTCCCCCTGTAGATGAGTCTTTTAAAGTCGAAAATACCACTTTATAGCTGTGAAAAATAACATATGCACAACTCCTTAAACTAACACAGAAAATAAGTAATATGGTGGGAGAGAACTCCTGTTAGTATCAGAAGCTACAAGAGACATCCCATATTGAAGGCAGAGGAGCTGCTGTAATCAAATTTTAACCAACTTTTAGATTTAGGGTACGTCTCAAGGATTAATTTATTTTCATTTTTTAGAAAAATTCATTGAAAACAGCTCAAGCCAAACTCTTCAGTTCTCAATTCTGGTGACGTGTTTTTTGAGATGCACTGGTGCCTCCTAGCTTTGGAAAAGTGGGTTGAATTTCACAGGAGAAAAAAAATCAAAGTTTATTTAAAAGTAAACTTCTTCGTAAGTTTATAAACTAATAGGTTTATGAATAACTGTTAGAATAAACAGTTGTCTCTCAAGAAAATGTACAATGGTTTGTCCAAGCAGAGTTTTTTTAACTCTACATACAACACACTTTATTTTAATTATTTTAATTCCTCAAAGATTCCAGTCACACCACACTTCATAAAGTGAGACTACACAGGGCTTTCATTTACTGCTGTAGGCCATACTCACAAACGACTTCCTGACACAGCTTGAGAAGTACAGAGAGGAAACTGCCTGACTATAAAAGAGGGAACAAGAAACAAACCTAGAGAGGAACTGGAGACAATGAGTGGTTAATCATGGCAGGGAGAACTAGGGGGAAAGTTGTGACTAGCATGACAAGGACAGAATGGGAGACTGGAAACAAGTAAACTTGCTTGGCTGACCTAACCTGTTACTTCTATTTCACTACTAGCTCAGAGGAATATCAGTAGAATTAAATCTTGCTAATAAAGCCTGTGATTGTCAGTGAATGGATTTTGTCTTGTTGGTGTAACTTTCTTTCTCAGTTAGGGAATTACGTAGCAAATCCATTGAAAGCAAGTTGCATTATCAAACACTCAAAAGTTAAGAACTGCAAGAATTAATTCAGCCTGTCCTGTGCATGCATGCATTGTGATCCTGTCTTGTTACATGATTATGTATGTCTTTTCTAGAGAACTTCTCATCATTTACTTGCAAAGTAATGATTTCATTTTGAAAAGCATCCAATAACATTTGGATTTCTCAGCACAATGTGTGGCCCTTGGTCTTCTTTTTCCCATGCTATTCAAATCCTTCTTGTTAGGAAGGACCACTTTTTCTCATTTTTTCCTGTTTCTAATGCACTCATTCCTTCAGTGTCAGAGTGCTTCACAGACATGAATTAAGTTCTCCTTCCAGCAACCCAGTGTGGTGAGGAAGGATACATTAACCCCACATTTTAAAGCTGGGGAGCTGAGGCACAGAGAAGTTAAGGTCAAATGCATCTATTCATTTGAGGTGTTTGATACGAGATGCTTAGAACCTGATTTCTCAGAGTGGTTAACTTTCTATAGCACTTAATGCAGTCAGAGCACTGCTCCCATTGACTTCAGTTGGAGGTGTAAGCACTCAGCACTTCTGCAAATCAGACCCCATGATCTCAAGTCGGGCACCTAGAAAATGAGGAACACACAGTTAGAGATGACTTATGAAAATTTTGGGTTTTGTGACTTGATCAGCATCAAACAGGAACTGTGAGGCAGGGGTCCTGTAAAAAATAACTTATGGTCACAAAGTTAAAAGATGTTTAATAATGCATATGCATGAAGGGGCACAGGCGGCCTTAATTCCTGCAATTCCTAATTGTTGAGCACTTGACTTTGCAACCTAAACAATATTCTTTTGATGTAACTAATATAGTTTAATGTAGACCTGGATTACTTTGGAAAATTAGAGCTCTTGCCACTATGAAATGGAATTTAGCTCAGCAGGATTCCTTGCAGAAACATCTGTCTTGCAGAAATGCATTTTTTTAAGTCACATTTTTTTTCAAGACAAGGTAGAGGAAGTGGTTGTTCTTTTAGCTATATGAATTTGAATCTGCCTCCCTTTGTCACTACTCCTATGTATGCTATACATATAACTGTCATTGCATTATGGTATTGTCTTTTGATGCTGCCAAAATGCTACCGTGGTATGTGGGTAACCTTATGCTTCGTATTTTATGCCAAAGTAGAGAAAGGAGTACACACAGCTCCCTCTCTAAGTAGGATGATAAATAATCAAGAAAACTAGCCACAGCGCTGCCAGCAGTGCATGGACCACAGTATCACATCCCACTCACAGGACGAAGGTAAGTTCCAAAGAGACTTCTTCATCCCTACCCCTGTTAGCACCACTAGGTGCAAAAATGCATTAACACCTTACAGGACTCGCTCTCCGGCTTGCAATTAGGCTATGCTTTAGATCAAGATTGTCTCAGCCTCTGCAATTAGCTAGTAATCCACACACACAAAAGAAAGCAAAGGCACCTACCTGGTAATAAAGAGTTGGGATTAAAACAGGGTATTGTTTTGGACTTTCCCTGAAAAAATGAATACAAATCAATCTCATCTCTAGTTTCTTATTAAAATGCTGATGAATGGAGAGGTAAAATACACTGTGTGTTCTTGTAACACTAAGCCTTGAATTTCTGCACAAATCAACCTCATTAATAGCCCCCATTTAATGATCATTGCATTTGTTCTTGCAGCTACACAAACATGTTTTTTTATTGTATTTTATATTTTACTTCTCAGGTTATCTCAGCAATTTGTCAACTTTCTGCCTTTAGTACCTGGGCTCCTTCCAGGTCCCAGCCTTGAAATTCTCTACATGAAATTCACAGGTTCCATACAAAAGGAGTTTGAAAAACAAGGGCCAAAGTGAGCTTTTCCTTGGCTGACATGGATAACAGTTAATAAATAAAGCCAGTTCCACACATTTAATGCAATAAAATTTCATGAATGCCAAAAGTATGTTCGATGCTGACCCTGTGAAAGTCATTGGCATAACATACATACTGACAAGGCCTTTCATGACCTTCCTCTACTTGGCTGTCCTTTCAGTAATGAAACTGTATACAGAGTTCCATACGCTATTTTTTCTCTGACACCTTCATAAACAATGAGTATTGGTAATATTAAAACATCATGACTGAAGTTTACCATATATTATTTGACTAAAAGGATATTTTCAGTTCCCTTCTAATAACAGCTTCTAATTTTTCTATACTTCAGCATCCACTGAAGTGAATGGCTAATCTCTCCAGACCAAGACAGAACATCCCATTAATACATCTCAAAATCCTTTAAAATCAAAAGTAAGTATGATTATTTCTATGTTACAGACGGAGACCATGAAGCAGAGAGATGGAAGTAACTTGCCCAAGGTCACTTAAGATAGTATCAACATTCTGGAGAGCACTCCTATCTCCTCAGTCCTACTAGGTTATTATCCACCCTTCAGGATCCCCACACATAATCCACCCGACAAGACAGCATTATGGATTTGCCAGTTTCTCACTGCAAGTTACTATGGGAACTCAGTTCACCTCTTTTTTTCCTCTACAAATTAAAACCAGATAAGTCTGGAGATACTGCGGCCAGTGTTCACTAAGCATACTGCAGTACTTGCATTCACACTGACTTAATGATAATCACTGAAAACGTAGTATTTGCAATCAGCTATCGGTACAGGAGATCAGATTTTGCGGCCACCAGAAAAGGAAGTAACTACAGCAACTGTATATTATCTGAATACTGTAAAATGTTGAGGTTCTGGTGCAAGGCCACCAAATGATGGTTTTCACATATGGTTTACTACAGACATATCCAAAACCCTTCTCTTGGCTTCATACAGACCCATCTCTCACTTCCTCTCTCTGGTCAGTGAAAGAAGCATTTCTTCAGGCAATGCCTTACCTTGTACTGGATGTCCTGGAGAATTTCAGTTACAGCCTTTAGGCCTACATGCTCTTTTCCTATCTGAAATACAGCAAGCAAAGGCGAGTTTCAGTATTTTTCTATTTCAGAAACTGTGAGGCAAGATAGAGGGCAACCAGAACAGTAAGTTCCGTAGCCGTTTTTAATTAATCTACACAACCTTATGTTAACCAAATACAAACATGGCAATTCTAAACAATTAAATCACTAGAAAGCCATCAGTCAAAAGTAAAAAAGGTGCAAATAACTTTAAAACAGAGATAGACACTCACAGAACAAGAGTCACAGTTAAGTCTGGTAAGTTTTTACTAACCCCGTTTTGCAGCATATACTGCATATGGAGTCCAAATCATGCAGCACAATGACATAAAAAAGCCAAGGATACAGTTTGTCCTTACCAGTTGTTGTCAGAAAATTACACAGAAAGGAACAGAGTAAACAAGCACAACAGACACTTTTTGAATTTGTTCCCACAATGCTACAAATCTGGCTCAAGGTATCTCTGAAGCTCAGAAGAGTTTTTCCCTGCCTGCAGAAAGCAGAATGGCAGTTCCCCTCCCTCACGGTGTCTCTGGAAGCAAAAGTCAGGCTTCCAGCAGCCTGCTGCAACACTGCCCTTACTGAACACTTTTGAGGCACAGAAGATGGGGCTTCCAAAAGAAATTCACTGTTTACATAACAGATTCATATTTTCTATGAACATTGTTCACTCTGCACGCTGATTTCAGCTGCTCCTGATCTGAATCACCCATTCTAGGACCCTACCTTTTACCTTCAGAACACCACTGTCAAAACAGGAAGACTCAGAACAGCCTTCCACTTGATTTCTTTGCCAACGTGCACACGTACAATGTGAGGAACGAAGTGGACATGAGTGAGAATGGGAGAGCTAGACCATGAAAAATTTGTTTACTTTTTGTTTCTCTTGGAATGGAATGGCACAGTTGTCACTGGAAGGAAACAACCAAATGTCAGCAAAAGGTACTTTGTTATTTCTAGAAATTTAAGATGATTTCCTTTTGTTTCAAAATGGGATTTCAATTTAAAACTTTCAAAGCGCATAAAAGATAGAGAAATAACTTCAAATATGCTGTCTCTAAATTAATAATCACCAAGGGTTTTCGCTTAAACCAGTGAAAATATTTTCACTGATCTTAAAAATGTGTTTGAGAACTGTGGTGCAAAACTTTTTTATTTCCATGCCTTTAATGGGGCGGGGGGAGCAAATTCCTCTCCCTCTTCCTTTAATAAACAGCATAAATACTACTTTTCCTTGGTCAGTTGTAACTATATGATGCCTTTCTCAGCTAATGAAAAAGCCCTTTGGTATGCTTAAGAGCTCTGATGAAGGTGAGAGACCAGAAATGGAAAACTTATAAGAACTTATATATAACTTTCTAACTAACTCGAAGGTTACCTCTGCTGGAATTAGAAGGTGACTTACATAAGCAATTATCACACAGCCCTCTAGGATACAAAACTGAAGACTTTCTAACTTCCATTTTTAGCAGTTCTATCTGAGTGCTGGAGCTGTAACCAATGTACCTTTAAATTCAAACAGAGGTAAAGCTCAAAGGCACTCATAAACTCGTTATGAAATATGACAAATTAATAATACCACTGTGAAAGAAAAACCATTTGATCTAAGCATGAACTCTAAACCTCTTCCTCCAAACCCATTTAAATAAAACAGCTTGCCATTTCTCATGAGGAGGATGAGAATTTCGTGTTTGAGGACTAAAACTGAAAATCTTTTTTATAGAGTGTAGCCCTTGGAAAACCTTCAACAGCAATTAGATTATGGGGCTAACTTCCCAGCTTGCATTACACCTTGCCAGGAAGCTTTAAGCCTCTTCATTGCAGGCTTTTCTGAGGGTCTATGGCAAGACTTGTAACACTCAGTCTGGCATCTCTGAAAAAGCTAATATGACCCCACCTCACATTTGTCCTGTATGAAGAAACACACTTATCCCTGTGTTCAGAAAAGTACAATTCTACTACCAGTTTTTGGCTGTGCCAATGGGATAGTAGGCTTTTATTTTTCCTCTTTCCTCCTCTCCTCTGTATATTTCCTCAACCCCTGAAGAGCAGGCCTGGCCAGGAATGGAGAAAAACACCGTACAGAGATAGTGAAGTGCTTGGACCTCCTGACAGCCCTCATGAGAAATGGAGATTGGATGTCTGCTTATAGCCAGAGTCACAGAGAGATGGCCAACTATCCCCTTCTTTAACTAACATACCTCAAATATCCTGTTTGAACAAAAATTACTTAACACATACACAGAAAAGATGACTGAGAAGTATGTTTTGAATAGAATACCAGCAGTCATACGTTGTTTTATTTAATGAAATCATCAAAAAATAAAGAAAATGGAAAGGAACTCATTTCCTCAGACAAATGATAGAGCATGGTAATAAGTGCAACACAGGAAACTTACCTGCACAAACAAAGCAATAATAGCTATGCCGTGCTTCTTCCCTACTGCCTCATCAATGCTGCTGTACAGTGTGGAGTTCCAGTGCATTAGATGAAGCTAAAACAAAGCAGTGCAAACAGACCAATAGAGAAATACGTTTTGTAATAAAAAACCACCAGCAGTTAATGTCAATTAATAAAGCCTCAGCGCGTGTGTGTGTGTGAGCGCGCGCGCGCGCATAAGAGAATATATGTATGTGCATGCCTATGGGTGTGCATGTAAGTGCATTCCTATTGTAAACATCAGGAAACTCAAGAGAAAAAAAAATCAGCTGTAGAGGAAGTGATGCATAGCCAGTTCCCAAGCATCTACAATCAAGGTGTGAATAACCGTGCTAGTAATGCTAAGGATGATTTACCAAATCCCTCACTTTGAAACTGCAATAATATCAGCTAATGAAACCCACCAACACTGCCTCTCAACCAGCCACCTCTCTTCCAAGGCAGGAGTATGATTATGGGCATAGGCTGTCCAAACACACGTCTGACTGGCTGACTGTACTATCTTAATGTCACTTGTCTCACATATCACCTCCCAAGATGAGTCACTCAAATGTCAGTAGTAAGAGTAGAAATTATTTCAGGAAAGGTTAAACATAGAGAAAGTCCAGCAGAGAAAAGTGGCTGGAGGATCACCTTAGGGACAGCAGCGAAAGGGATGCTAAAGAGTAAAATATGAGCCCCCAGTTGCCTTCTTCCAGAAGGTAGCAGGGCCCGTAGGAGTTAATGCGTGGATATACATCAGGCAGCAGACACTGGATAGTAAACACAAAGTCTGTTCTGGTGAGGTGTCATAGCATGATTTCAGCAGTGGCGTTTGAGAAAAGTACTGGAAGAAAGACCAGCAGGTTGCTGGAAAGGAAGGAAGGAAGGGAGGGGAGGGAGGGGAAGGAGGAGGGTGGGAAGGGAGATGGGGGCAAGAGGGGAAAGAGAAAAGTGTTGGAAAACAGACTGAGGGAAAGAGAGAGAGAAAGGGAGGGAGGGACAGCACTATCTCCTGAGAGGTAATATGCATTTCAAACATGCGTTTTTCCAGCACTAATGCTAAAATGTAATCTCTGTGGCTGGGTCTGATAACATTGCAGAGCTTCAACATCCTAAGCACAGCTGCTTTGAAGTTTATCTGCCAACAACTTTTTCACATTCCACATAGATAAACCAGCTAAAAAATACAAACTCTTAGATTTAATTCCTGTTGTAAAATAATGATCAACGTTTTGCTCCATCATGTGCCTAAGAAGTTAAAATGTCACCCTGTTATCTAATATTGTTTCCACCTTCAGCAAAATCAGTTTTTAAAACAGATAGTGTGTCTTCCTATTTTGTGTTTTATTTCTGCACAGTAACAGCCTCTGTGAAATGCTTACTGCCCCTTAGACAATAGGACTTCACTTGGGCATCTCAGCATTTCAGAATACCAGTTCCTCAAGCACTCACTCTCCCCTTATTTACTCTCCAATGGGAATTTTGGGCACCCTTCTTGATGACTGTCACTGCAAAATTCAATACAAAATTTTAAATGAACACATTTAAAATTTAATTAAATTCCAAACTATCATACAAATAATTCCATTCATAATGATCAAAGGCATCTGCTGATGAACACGAAACATTTTTCTTAAAAAATATAATAATTCATTTACACATGAGAACACTAATACAAACATATTTGCCCACGGCTACAAAACTTCTAGACATACAAATGCTCTCTGTTAGAACTAAGCTATTTATTGCCCATGGATTTACTTGGTGTCATGTATTTTTTTCATCTATACAAAGCTTCATTACACATTTCATTTGCCTTCGGCTTTTAAAGGAACAAACCCACAGGATCAAATAATGAGATTTCATTCTCCAACACTCACATTAGCAGACACAGAACTACCATCACCCAAGAAGATGAAGCCAAAGCACTGCATTTTCCGACAGGAGCCTGGCTTTTGCATCAGCTACCCACTAGAGGGGGCGCATGCAATCCCACGAGCCTCACCAAAATCCTAACGTTAAGAAGGAAACACGAAAGAAAAAGGGTGGGCTGAATGCAGTCGGGACGGCAACGTCCCTGGTGCAGCGAGAACAGTGCTGCATGCCACTGCAGCTTGGCTGAAGTGTCAAAGCAAGCTTGTCCTTTGGTGCTTGGACGAATAACGCTGAGGGCAATTGCCGAATGTAAAGAGACCATGCCTTTGACTGTGTCAACAGGCAGGTCTTGGCTAAAGCTGCCATGGCATTCAGTCTGTTACTTTCCCTTGGAGGTGAAGTCTAATCTGAGATTTGTCTGCATTCTGAAAACAGTGGGGTTTTTTCTGAAGATTTGAAAGGGAAATGCTGAGCCTCAGCAAGAGGAAAATGAGCAAGCGCTTCAGACTGTACCAGCAATGACCCCAGTTTATCCAGAAACAGACTGTTGTCCTGTCTTAGGCAGCAGGCTTATCAGGGCACAGACTTTCTTATGATAAGGCTATATGTACCAGTTAGAAAAATTACATCAAAACCTATGTGTAATACTATAAAACATTAAGAGGTCTAGAATTAGTCTGTGCAGCAGCATAAACAGCCTGACGGGAAAATGTGCTGCGAAATACACATAGTTGCTGCAGAAAAGTGGGGGACCACAGTGCAAGAAGCCCTGCAGCTGGAACTGCTTTCCAAGGAACATACCTACTGGCCAGCACCTCTTCCCACATCTCCAGAGGACATGGGAAGAGTAAGTTAAGTATTAGCTAAGCATTTTAAGAGTATCTTTAGGTTCCAGAACTTCTTCCTTTCCACCAGCTCAGCAGAGGTCAGGATAGTCTACTAAAAAAACAAACCATAACACAAAGACAAAAAAGGGATGTACTTAAAGCTAAGGTTGACACCGCTATGCTAGGTTCAGGTTTAGTAATCAACAGTACTGAAAAAAGGTACTGAAAGAGGCAGTCAGCACTTTCTGGTCCAAAGGTTTCTGTAACTTTGAGTTTCTGCTCAAGGATGCTTAAAATACATAGTAGGCTTCTTGAAACAAGAATCATCATTTTGTACTGGGCTGTTAAAGCCCAAGGTAGACCGAACTTCTGGTCTGTCTTTAAGATGCTACTGTGTTACTTTCTTAGAGGTGGTGATAATTACAGTGCATTAGTAATCTACTTTTTACACAGCAGGTTGTAAACCTGCCGTCATAAACACTGTCATGCCAAGTAATATCAGCAGGTTCATAAATGGATTGTACAAATTATGGAAAAGTCCAAAAACAAACACTAAAGAGAAAAGGTAGAGATGCTGCCTCTAGCACTCCTACTCCCATGACGGTAGATGACTGGGGAGCTCAACAAAAAGTGGTCAGGCTTATGCACTCTCCCTATAAAGCATCCTTTACTGACACTGCTAAAGACAGCATACGGGATGGCCGCTGGCTTGATCCAGCAACATATCTATTATGTTCCCATGTTCTGAATCAAGACGGTATTCAGAATAGCTATTCATAGAAAAGGCTCTGTCATTAGGTATTCACACACTGAAATTAGACATGCAGCTTAATGGAAAATAATGATTAATAATGTAGTATTTCCTAACAACAGGCCAGCAGGCCTCACATCTTTTGCCCTAACTCTTATAAGCCTGTGCATGCACAGTGAAACATATAAAGAGATGTCAACATGCACTTAAATAAATGGAAGTCAAATCAAATCAATTCTTCTAGAGCAGGAAAAATGTAGGTCACATGGGAGCTGGGTAAGTACATGAAAAAGTGATTCAGGAAGGGAAATACTAACAAGGAAGTAGTAAGGCCTGAGTACAGAAAATTGTTGCTTTCAAATTGTGTCTTATCCTGTGTATTTGTGTGGTTCTCTGGAGCTGTTCTGCCTTCTGTTGGCTCTTTTTCTGTTTGTAATGTGACATCAGATGAAAACATCAGATAACAGTTTTTTTAAAAAAAAAGATGGCAAAAGTCTACAAACATTATGGAATTTGAACTCTAGAGAGTACATTCCACAGCATGGCCTGTAGCTCTTGTCAATATTTATGGCAATGACATACGCACAGAGGAAAGACCCCAGTGCTTTTACAAATCTTGAAACTGTCAACATAATGTCATGCCCATGCACACTGACAACTTCATAGCCATGCGTCTGTACCTTACAAGCAGCAATAGCCAGACAGGCTTATTAGATTAATGCTCTGTATTTTGCTAACCTTCAGTTTTATGTTATTTTGAGACAGCAATATAAAAAGTGCATACTCACAAGGGGTGCCAGTTTCCAGTATGAACATAACCATGTGGGGTTCTTTAAATAATCAGCTGCAACCTATTGGCAGCTTACCATTGTGTGGTTTTCATCCAGAGTACACACAAGCTGCACCTGCCTGTATGGCAGGAGAGGCTCTGCTCAACTTGATAGCTAATGTTTTGGTACTCGGCAGTTATGACAGTTCTAATACAACCAAAATGAGTCAGCTATGTTGTTACCGATTATCAGTGCCTGGCTCAGCACTCCAGAGAGTCTGTTTTTACAAAATAATCAGAAAGCTATGAGAAACTCCTTAGCACTCAAAAAATACATTTTTCTCTTGTATAAAAAAATAATTTGGGGCCTTTTAACACTCCATCTGTAAAACAAAGAATTGTAGCAGTGAATTCCTTAAAATCAGATAAACTGAAAACTCATGAAGGCAAATGATAATAAAGGCTGATAAAGTTGATTCGTACTCTGAACAGCTGGAAAGACTCTCCTTCACAGGAAAGCTTAAGAAATTACTCCAGGTAGCAGAGCAAACCCCACAGATGGAACAAATTCTGAGAATCTTCTCAATTTTCATACAGTCCCCGCTCAACCAGGAGACTACCTATCCCCGTCCTAATTTCCTTGCTTATGAAAAGCTAATGCTGACACTTTCAAGGGGCCTGCCTCAAATCAAGACTTTCTCAAAACTGAGCAAGGACCTGAGATTCTGGCTTTAAAATCAATAAACAAATGAAAACCCTACACTTAAATCCATTCCTTTCTCTACCACAGATATATCTTTTATGTTAATGTGAAAAGAAAAGGCCTGGGACAACAGACTTTTACACAGAATCAGAGTGCCTGGGATGACAGATTCTGGCAGGAATCAAAGTTGCTGTATATGACCCAGCACATTTATCTGTTCTGGAAGCCAGCTTCTCTCAATGAAAAACAGAGTTACAAAAACACATACATTTTTCCCCTGTCTGGGGCACTGGCTACTCTATGTAAATCTGCAGGACCCTAAGCTCACAAGAACAAAAATGATCTTTTAAGCTCTGTTGCTGACCTTACTTCATTCCCCGCTCACACGTAAAAACATATAATGACAGGATAATTTATGTTGGAAGTGGCCTCTGAAGTTCAACCGTCTCCTTCCCCCATTCACAGCAATACCAACTTCAAAGTTAGCTACTAATTCGAAGTCAAATCAGGTTGCTCAGGCTCTTGTCTGACTAAGCTCTGCATATCTCCAGCGATGGAGATCCCACAACCTCCCCGGGTAACCTGTTCTGTGTTGGACCTCCCCCACAGTGGAGATTTTTTTGTCCTTGTATCAAATCAGAATCTCTCTTGTGTGACCAGCATCCCTCGCCTCCTGCCCATCCACACTCCCCAGGAGTCTCTGTTCTGAAGCCCACATACGAATTGCCTGTGTCTGCCACAGTGATGCCTTCTGATTGACTCCGGACCGATGACTCTTTCTCAGACCTTCTCAGCCATCCACCTATGTGAATGACCATGTTTCACCTAAGCTTACCGACTCTTGCAGTGTCAGGAAAGTTGCTACTAGCTCTGTCCCTTACTGCGACAATGTTGTTGTGCATCTGTCACCCAAGTGCCAGACCAAACATGGGACAGGCTCATTCCTTACAGGAAAATACACTCTGTAATAAATCACAGCTCATCTTTTGTTATGACGTATCTGATTAATGGGAAGGGGAGAAGGACTCCGCTCCAACATTTCTGTACACTTATATGATCTTAACGTTACAAATTTGCTATAAACCTGCACAATCTAGAATGACTTGCTGCCACAAGGAGTCCATATACTGTAACTGCTTTCTTCATGAATATTTACTGCAAAACTACTGAAACCCTAACTCGTTACAGGGGTCCCTATAAAACACTTTGCAATGTGCAGTGTTTCCACTGGCTAAGCCAGGCAGTCTGGAAGAAAGCACCAAGCCTACACCTCGCTGGAGTCAAGGAAAAATGAGCCAACAGTAAAACCCCTCCTGACCTCCCTGGCACCAGAACCAGGCCCTGAAAGGGACTTACGTCTGATAAAACCACCAGCAGCTGAGGCAGCAGAAGACAAAGTGAAACAGCTGCCCAGCCTGGGTGTTGGTCCTGCCTCAACCTAACTCGCAACCATAGCCCATATTGCAAGAGCTTGTGACACTGGGGATCCTTCTGTTCAACAGGCTCCTGCTTGTGCTCTACATACAGTAGAAGACCGTCATTCTTAAATAATTCCTTCAGATCTGCATGTTAAACTATTAGAACATCGGACTGTGACACTATGTCACTAGGCTTGCTTGAATCTATGCTGCTGTTGCAATCTCCCATTCTACTTTTTCCACTCTCTACACCCTTACTCTTTTACCAAGGAGCTCATTATTACAAAAGCTTCTTTCTACAACACATGCTGCACCATGTGTAAGTTAATCTTCTGGGAAGCTTTTTTCCTTCATCAGAACTAGGTTATACAGCTACTTATTGCTACCTGAGCAACTAGAAAATACAAGGTCCAGAAAAGGCTGCTTAGTCTAGTAACATTACAGGACAAGAAGGCATCTAAGGATGAGAGATAGGTTACTGCTCTTATATCTTCCCAACTCTTATTTCAATTCATACGGGCTGTACCTCAAAAGACTAACAGGTGAATACTACATCACCACATCTTAACCAGAGTTGCATCTAAAACATGTGAATCTAGAAATTTCTAGCATATTGCTTTTTGTCATATTTCTGTCACATCCAAGAGATTGGAGCTGAAACTCTGGTTTGATTCCACTTAAATATCATCCCATAGATTAAACTGCAACCCTAAAGTAAATTAAAGCAGATTTAGAGCTGCTCTGCTAAAGACTGTAGAACTAAGAACTGTTCTGGACTCACCCAAGTTTGTTAGAGTTCAGTGTAATCCAGTTTCATTCACAACATGCCTTAAAAGCTGAGAAGGGAACAGCACAGGTGGGAAACTGGTTACCTAACTAGGCCACCATAAAGTCTTTTTCCTGGTTTGACAGAGATGAAACGAAGCTGAGTATTTTAGCTAGTAATAATGGAAGGAAACACAGCCTAGTCATACAATAATGACATGTAATTTCAACAACACAAATACAGCACATCACAGGAGGACAAAATGTGGAAAAATTGTGTCTTGCTATTATTGATGTACACAAGAATTTATGAGTTGATACTTGACTTGGCACTGAATTGTTTCAGGAAGCAATTGAGTAAGCTGTTGGCAGTGACCACAATATACAGTAATTAAGATCCAAATCCTCACAAGGGGACAGAACCAAGGATATGACCAGGGCACACAGCTTCAAAAAAAGTGATTAAAAAAATAGAAAGTTAGTTATTAACAGCCTGAAGGAGAGGTTTAGGAAATTAAAGTTAATGGAATTGATACAGAGGCTGTTTGAAAATAACTTGGGAGAACCAGGAGTACGTATACATACTCCTGGCCACAGAAAAAAGAAACAAAACCCCATAAAGTAACAAACTCTGCACAGTTAAACATTACAGTTCAGTCAAGGTAAATATGCTTCCTTGGAAAATGCAACTGCAAATAAAAGCAAATGACTAGAGCATGAAATCTGGGCAAAATCTAGAGAAGGATGAGGAAGTAGCCAAGCGAGTTAGGTTATTAATCAGTGTACTTGGTTTATGCTTGTAGATTTGAATTTTTTAAGTCTTCTAATGTGGATAGGTGCCAAGATGCCACTGAATTTCAGTAGAAATTAACATTTCATACATAGATCACTGTCATTAAAAAAATGACATCAAAGGAACTCTATGCCTATCTTTGAAAGCAATGTTAATTTCAGCACTGAGACAAGCTGAAAGCAGCACCAAGAAACACAGATGACAACAGTGTTAGCATTAAAAATCTCCTGATTAATATAATGTCAGAGAAGGGGCAACACTGCTTCTGCTGAACTTCTGCTTGTTACAGTTTATTGAAAGTGTTATGGATCTAACAGGTCTAGTCTGTGAGTTAACCACCAGTCTCCAAGAACGTACAGAACAAGATGACATTCACTGAATAAAGACTGCAATCTAAAATCAAGAGGAATTAGGTCCGAACAAATCAAGTTGGAACAGAGTACAAGGTATTCTGGAGATACTGTTTAAACAACTTCACTGTCATAGTGTGAGCTATTGTATGTCTCAGGTCAAAAGCTAAATTCACGACTAAAACATGCAGAATAAATGCCTGACTGGGACATCAGAGTAGTACAGAACCTTTGTGGACTGGTGCTCTACTTTCCAAGAACATCTTTGAAAGAGTGTGGAACTATAACATGTCTGTAAATAAAATTATTCCAGTTGAATCATAAAAGGAACGGTTGAAAAGACACCTTCCAAAATGAATTCTCTTTCCAAAAAGCCAGCTAAGCGACAGCAAAAGTAGTCTAGGCAACTGTGCAGCATACCTTCAGGTGTGCCACTGAAAAGGTCAGGAATAGTGGGACTATTGAATTATTTGCAGCACCTCAGGAAACACTGTTGCAGTTGCTGTGGCAAATCGCTTGTGCTAAAGAATTATCCAAACTGGTAAGCCATACTTAAAAAGAACAATAAAAACATCGCAACATCTAATATTAAGCAGGAATCTGTGTTCCCTTTGAACAACCTAATCACAGGCAGTAGGCTCATTTCATGTAAGACAAAGAACTGCTGGTCTGTTGAAAAAATGAAATTAAGAGCAGGAAGTACTAACGTGTATGGAAAGACTCAAAAGACTACAGCTTATGCACGTAAAGGCAAAAGGTTAAAAAAAAAAAAAAAAAAGACAATTAATTTAAACTTCCCACAAAATGGGAAAACAGGTCAAATCTTGTGTCCTTCTAACCAGAGATGGACTAACTCTTCAGAAAGAGGCTTCATTTCTACCGTATAAAAGGTTGGGAAACAGGAAAGGGACACAAGGAGGATGGCACAAAGCCAAACACAGCAGTTCTCTCAGCACTCACAGGGAGGCAAGATATGGGCATAAACTATCTTCATGGTTAATGCAAACACGATGCCAATGTCTTCACCTATCTTGAGTTTCTGTCAAGGACACTAAAGGCAGAAAGCTTCACAAACCCCATCTAGACCCTTTTTGTTCAGGCCTTGAACAGAAAATCAAAATATCTCCTCATCTGCCCACAGAAGCTGCTGACATGTAACATTAGCTTGCCTGTTTCTTAGGAAAATCACTGGCAAAACATTGATGGGTATTGGGGAAACTGTGGATGCTGCAATTTGTAATTTGTGTGTATTTATTTTTTCTTCCCATTTGAAAGCACAAGCAGTGCTTATTTCTACCGGCACACATAGGAGATGAAAAGAGATCAGGAATTAATCAAAAAATAATATTTTTTGAACTCTAATAAAAGTATACAGGCTAAGAAAAATAATGAAAAAGTCAAAATACCCTTGTTTCAAGATGGCTGACTTTCAGTATCAACCTAATCAGTAAGAAAATGAAAAGCTACACAGTTATTACTGTCAGATTCATAGGTCAGGCTCTTCACTATGCCAAGTTTCTGCTCAGTGCGTGAAGCAAGGAGCACCATAGAGCAAGTCATTGTTCCCTGACACTACATCTGGCCCCAGCAAACACGTAGGCTGAGGTGCCCTGGACCTACCCTTACCTGCGCTAACAGTAACAAATACACATTCAAGCCCTTCTTTTTCCTTCCCTTGAACTATGAAGGCCAGGAAGGAAAAAGCAAGGATCCTAGTGTAGGACTCCCCAGCCTGCTTTTACTCTGGATTCTTGCCAGCCTGAGTGGGTGCATGTGTGTGTCTGCATGTGCTTTTATAGCTCCACAGTTAGAAAGTGCAAAGCTTGGAAAAAGGACTGGCTCTTGATGAATTGTTGATGATATTACAGACTAGCAATGCCATCAAGAAGACAGAAAACACAAAGTGTTATGGGTTAAGTGTTTAATTCTGGAAGTGTTATTTATATGACTAAGCCTTTAATACAAGCATGTCCAATTCCACAAAGTGTTGGATGCAATCTGTTGTCTTGGATTTAAAACTAGACTGTTTGTATGTAGAACACTAAATCACTGATTTAATTTTCAACAATGGATTCTCTAATGAAGGCAGAATAAAAAACACTCCTTCCCTCATAATTTACTACGTTTTATTAATAACTGATTTGTATCCCACAGTCCTCTGTGTTTCAAATTTCTCTGAAGAGATGAGAATCTGCAGCTGCATATTATCTTAAACCATAACCTTGACTGTTCTCCAGTCACTCCACTACTCTAGGAAACTCAGGTTTTTTTCTATAACGTTCGCTAAGCTTCTACTGAAATAATAAACTTCATCATGCACCTCCAACAGTCTTCTCCTGAATTGCAAGTCTGCAGATAGCATAACGGTGTTAAACTTCCCTCCTCTCCCATAGTTCCATAAACTCCTCAAATTCTGTTAAACTTTAAGTGTTTTCCAATCCAGTTCATTATGCGGCTTAATGCTGGCACAGCAAAATGGCAGTAATGACCAGTGAGGTTATCTCATTGGCATCAGTGTGGTCTACAGACTAGGCCCACCAGATAACCCTGTGGTTAAATCACTGAACTTGGATTTACAACCTAAGTTAGTTATTTCTCACTACAGCACCAGAAAGTCTTACTAGAATTTAAGTACCCAGGAATCATGAGTCATTTCTGAAAATGGCATCATGTGTGACCATGGCCAAACAATTTAATCCCTTTGAACTTGTTTTCTACCAGTTTGTTGGCAACAGCAGAACTTGTCTCCCTTGCACTGATGTTTTAAGGATTACATTATTTGTGCTCGTGAAGCACTCAGGCTTGACAACAAATACTTGTGGAACCTTTCAAAGGTTTTCTGCTCTTATGATGATCGACAAGTTTCATCCTTTAACTCTTAAGAGCCATGAGTGCACTATTAGCACAAATAATACAAAATTTGTGGGGTTTAGCATCAGAAAGCTATGCTCTTTCTCAGAGTATTCACTCTGCACTGGGGCCAACCTAGGAACCGGTCCTGACTCAAGCATGCAGCATGGAAAATAACAAAATAAGGAATCTCTTTCCCAGCTTCTTCCACAAGTGACAGATCTTGGATAGAGAACAGTTCTGCCTAGTGGTTAGGGCAAACTGCTAAGGAAAACAGAACAGAAAACTGAGGCACCAAGAAACTAAAGTAAGATGTGAGCAAAGTGCCAGCAATGATTATGGCAGAAAGTAGAAAATTATGTACAGCTGAAGCAAATCACGCCAAGGACACACAGCCAAGAAAAATGGCAAGAAAAAGACTTGAGCAGCCATCTTGTTGTGCTCAAACCTGGATCTAAATCCTCTACAGAAGTTCCATCCTCTAAGTGACTACACAAGCTCTTCTCCCACAGCAGAGAGAAAACATAAGTAGCCATCTTGTTAGATTTGGGAATGGGGTTTGCAATAAGGGATGTCACCATAGCAGCCTCTATACCCATGAGTACGAGCACTGTCACCACAACACTTGGGTGAGAAAGTAGAGTAAGGAGCAGGCAAACCTGTAATCCTGCTCAAGGAGTTGAGAAGATTCACATCTTTCTAAAAGGTATCAGAGGCTATATTGTTTCAACCGCAGACAGGGATTGCTAAGAGCTATTTCTTTCAAGGTTACTTGCCTGCCTCCACTAGGATGCAGTGCCACCAAACCTCCTGCTACAAGTTGCAACTGAACATTGCAACTTAGCCCAGCACAACTGCAAGAAAATTTGGTGCAAAATGTCTTCACCTGTAGGTGAAGTGCAAAGACTGCAATTTCTGGCAGAACAAAACCTATAAACTGAGATAAGATGGAAGACAGAGCAGAGGATTCCCCTCTTGAGTCACTCACCATTTTCTTCTCATTCTCCTTTCCTTCACCCAACTTCTCTCCACCTGCAGTATTTCTCCTTAGAAGAGTTTTTCCTAATCTGCTCAGTCATTTCTAGTTTGTACCACTTATCTCTCAAAAGAATACCAAAATTCTCCATCCTGGTAGAAGTTACAAATCACAGACTATGGCAACTGCTACCTCAGAAGTTTTAGGTACATATGAGCCACAAAGCCTTTCCACACACAACTTACTGTAAATAAGATAACTCTTAAAAGAGAAACAAAAGGATAAAGAAACTTCAGTATAGACTGCTGATGCCACTCTTCTTTGACCTGGTGTCTGGCAGCTTGTACATCCTCCACAACTGCAGAGTTTGCACAGAAAGGAAATCACATTTGCTACCTCTGAAGACGTGTACAGTTCTTTCACAGAGCTTAACTGAGCATTACTTAGGTGCTAGCCAAGCTAAAAGCATGTTTGTGCTAGCACATCAGCCCATTTTTGCACCTGCTTTCACAAATCCACGATACAAAGCACACAGATACATACCTTCAAAAACTCAAAACTATATGTGACTGAACAAAACAAGGGCCAACCTAAGCTCATACTGACAAATTACCTAGAAACAAAGTATACTTCAGAGACTGCATGTGCCTATTTAGGTCAAACTAACCCTCAATCACAATAAAAATATAATAATGAAAGAGCTTAGCAACTAACGATCTCAAAAGTCATAGGCCACTCATGTGTGCTTTCACAATGATGGTAATTTGGGGTTTATGTTGTTGCTGGTTTTCCGTTTCCCAGTATACTGAGAGGGGGTGGAGACCTCCCAGCTTTGTACCACTACAAGAAAACCAAACAGAAGTCATATCAATTAGGGGACCACAGAGTGTACAACAGATAGATAAATGCATAAAGATACTTAAACACCTGCATATATGAGGCTACGATCCCATGTCATCATTCACTGACAGCCTTGGAACCAGTGCTAGGACTAATTTTGCCCATGGAGTGCTGTGTAAAGCTAAGTCTTATTGTTAGATTCATAAACGGCATCTACATAATGTGTAAAAAATTGTTTTTGTATAAATCATTGTAGATTTGGAAAACAAAACTGAAAACATCTGCTTAGATATTGACCTGATTTTCCTGTGGTTTTCCACAATTCTCCAAAATCTCCAAAATTACACAATGTCCAATGGGCATATCTACTTTAAATGACTATTAAACTGTTATTGATAACCTGTCAATGATATAGCTATTACATGAATTTTGTAATTTTGTTATAAGACACACTGTTTTAATCACAGGTTGTAGTATTCATATGCAATGATTCCCAAATTTAGAAAATCATCCAAGTCTTTGAGTAACAAGTTAATTTTCCACCAGAAAACAGCTAATTTCTGAGCAGAGTTCCAGACCACAGCACAAAGCTATGTAAACCTTTCTGGAATCTGTTTTTTTTTGCCTCTTGTTAGATTCATGACTGCCTAAGCAAGATATTCTCCATTCATAGGTCCTATGCTGCCAAAGTAATGCATAATGATTTTTTTATTTTTTTTTTCCCCCGCAAGCAGGTAATCAATGCAATCAGCTAAGGCAACAGAATTTACTCCTTGGTTTAACACCTTTTCTTTTAGGGTTTATGACTAGGATCATAGTCCCATTAAAGCTACTGGCAAAAATCCACAAATATCAGAACTGAGCTCACATATTAGAAACTACTGTCATTACAGATTAAATCCTGCTTGCCATTCACACCTACCCAGTCCCACTGCAGTTTGCAAGTCTCTGCATAAAGCGGGAGAGACACACTTGCTTGCACACTATCTCACAGGCCTTCATTACAATTACAAATACTCTGTTTTATTTTTAACCCAAACAATTTGCTAACAAGCTAATAAGGAACTGATTAAAACAGACAGCAAGATTAAATAATGTTGGCAAAGAATATTAAAAATTGGCAAAGAATAGATTTGCATGTTTAAAGCATGACACGCCCTTCAAGAAATGCTGGAAAGGGGATGCACCATGTGCAGGTATCTGATTTCAGAGCCAGGCACAGAGAAAACCCCACATCAAAGAGTGTAAAGACTTGAGTAGATAAGCATAACCTTAACAGCCTAACCTGAAACCCTACAGCTGTAATACTGTTTGATGAGATCCTTAGGCAAGCACCATTTCACATCAACAAAGGAACACTTAATGGTTTTAATCGGACTGAGCGTAGGATATGTTTTTTGCATTACATTTAACTTCATTGCAGCATGTGTTTCTGTAACTCTGAAAGAGTCTACAGGATGAATTAGCGTGCTCCTCATTACACAACAGAAAGGAACACTTTTCTTTCCTGTACAGAACTGATTCTAGTCCTTCGGGCAACTGGATTTTCTTCAGTTCTACTCAAAAACTGTAGAACAGACAACCAATACAGTTTCTAATCTTCCTCCACATCTTGGAAGTATTTTTTAAATTATTTTCTGCCAACAGTCTTCCACTGAGCGCTTTCACATGGTTTACAGCTAATATAATCCTACGTTTTAAAGAGGATGGATTACAGCGAATTATCCTCCCGGTTATACTACAAATGGTGAAAGGAACCTTTTCATTTTCTCAGATACAGTTTTATTTCAGAGCGGCAGCCTGGAAACAACTGTTCCCTTATGGTCAGGCTGTGTTGGTCACACCACAACTTGAGTAACTAAGAGGAAGAGACACCTTTAAGGCAAAATTTTCCCTGCTTCCCTTCACTTCAGAAGCAATGAAAAAACATATTTTCTTTCCATAAAACAGCACTGATGCAATCATACAGTTCACTTTCTTCTGCTGCCTTTCCTGTCCTTTTTTGACTGTAAGCTGATTTGACCTGGCACGACAGCTTATACAGAGATGCTCTTATACAGAGATGGGGTACAATGGGACTCCATTTTTAGCTGCCCCTGTTTTACCTTTGTTAGCAACAAAAATAAACAGCAGTAATTTGCTATTCCTGTCCCTCTCCATCTCCCTGTTATACACCAAAGGTAAGGGAAACGGTCAGAGTTTCGTTAGATCTTCATTTGTTCTTCCTCCTTCTCCAATCCTTACTCTTGGCATGAAGCAGAGGAATAAAGATGTCAAGTAGTTCCTCTTTCTTACACCTAAATCAGGTTCAGGTAAGTCACATGTATAAGTGTGGATTTTACTGCTCTGTGGAGCTATGTACTGTAAAGCACAATCTAATCTTTGGTACCTTGTTCCATTTGCTGGCAAGAAACAGTCTCTCAAGGTTAAGACCATTACTAAGTATGGTCTTAACACAAGCAGTGGCCAGAGTAACTTTGGCCAAAAGGCATACACTGTTTACATGCAGTTGAAGTACTTAGCGAGAAAGATTTCCAGAGAAAGTTGCACAAACGTCCCTTTCCAATTTCTGGCCAAAAGCATCCTTCATGCTCTTGTTTTCATGGAACAGAGAGAGGAGTATTGTACTGATACTTAACAGCCCTCTGCTTTTCCTTTGTTTAAAAAGACATGTTACAGTATTTACCTTTGATAACTATTTATTCTTTTGTCCTGCTTTCCTGACGGATTGCAAACACAGATGTTTCAGTGAAAATGATAACACTGTTGTATTACTGTCAACATTTTGGATTCTTCAGTCAAGGAAGGTGGAAAACCCACCTTTGCTGAACTTCACAGAATAGTAAAAATAACAGTGAACTCAGCACCCAAGCCACATGAACAATGTTTTTTGACAGTGTGAATTGTTTCAAAAAACTGTTCCAGATGTTACATAAACTTAGTAGTCTAACTCATTTCACCATGAACCTATATATCCTAACCACATGCAAAGGCCCCAGCTAATAAGTCTAATAAGAAATAATAGATTTTTGCACTAAAAGACACAGAATATTACCCAGCTAATACAGGATACTGCCTAATAAAAACAGTTATGGTACCACAGGTGAAGAGACTAAGGAAGTAACCGAAGAGTGCTCTTCCAAACTTTGAAAAATAACACTCTTTAATTTTAAAGTCATCCTTTACAAAGATCATTACACTGACAATCTGAAGCTGTTCCACAACTATTTGGTCCAATGTAATAAAATAAAGCCTTACAGTCTTCAGTCCAAAAAAAGCAAGACTGCTGCTCCAGTCAATAAATAGTCTTAGATATCTCAGTTCTCTTCAAACTCAAAGTTGTTTTTTGTAGAACTGCTTGGGGTTTACAACTGTGTAATGGAGTATATAATCCCGGCTTAGTTTGTTGCATTGTTAATGTACCCACTTAAAACAAGCACTTGTTTTCAAACTACTGCTTATCCCCTTGACTTGTCTTCCTCCCACAAAGAGAGGAAAAATCCCTATCATTTGCTTTGTAATTCATTTCTAATTTCTCAGGAAAATGTCCTACCAGATTTACTCCACTGGCAGAAGACCCAAATTTATGCACTTGATGCTCAACATAAGCATGCCTCTGTGCACAAACAACTGCCAACTTATTTTGTGTTTAGTACAGGACAAAAGTATAAACTATACCAGACTGCTTGTATACAGCCAAAATAGGCACCCATCACTGTGAAAACCAAGCCCAGTATGTGCTCTGAATATGGTGACTCCCAACAACTGTATAAACCAATGCTAATGGTAAAAGTTAAGAAAATTGGATTTCCTGGTCCCTTCATCAAAATGATTGTTCTCCACAAAAAGAATTAAATGGGGCAACCCCTGGAATGGAAACGGAAAATCTTCCATTCTGGAGTCTCAGTTGCACTACTTCATAAACATTTATAGTGATCACAAGCACCTGTTTTATTATTACTCAAGTATAATTTTTTATTTGGACAGTTTGAGATGGATTTTGTACAGCAACTCTCTGTGCATATAGCAGAAGGAAATGCAGCTCAACTGATGAACAAACTGCCCTGCACTTTCTTGCAACATGGGGCAGATGATGATGAACTGGCTCAGCCAATACACCTGTGTGCAACTGGCCTTGGAGACAACAAGCTTTGCTGTCGTTTTCTGTGAGAATTAATCTGCATAAGGATCTGCTGGCAAAATTAAACATTCACACTGTATTTCAAGTGCATTATGAGTCAATTTTTTCTGCTACACAATTTTTGCATCAGTAATTATTTCTTGGAAATTAGAGTCTAGCTGAAAGCTGCTTAGACGCAAGAGACAGGGTAACACTGGCTTGCTCACCTCCAGGTGATGTTCTTCCACTGTGCCAGAATTCTGTTTGGGCAGCAGGTGTGCTGCTTTTAAAGTAGGTAAAGAATGATATCCCTTCATGACTGATTAAGTTTGTTGCTTTGCATCTCTGGGTCAAGTACATTTTTCTCTGGACTGATTCAGAGTAGAGAATTCTGGGGTTTCTGCAGATTATCAATAGACTGTTCCCACATACCACCAAGACTGTCTGCGAAGTGATCCTTAATAAACAAGGAGACAGAAGACTCTGATAGACTCCCAAGTTCAGTTCTCAACATAATTCACATCAATATTTCTTTATCGCCACATGCTGGATCAGCCTTGAGGAAAAGCACTAAGCAGAGCTGTTTCATAATGAACAAGCTGCTTCCTGCCTCAGGGGAACACTGCAGTATCTTGAAGGCCTTAACTGCCCATGTAAATCATGTTGTATATATTATGCCGGGTAACCAGGATGCAGAGATGATTCTTCTGCTTTCCCTTTGGTTAACGAGTCTTCCCCATTCAAGTAATTCTCCTGCGTTGCCAGAACCTGCCTGAAATCAACGCACAAAGAGGATCTACGTGTAGATGTGGCACTTAGGGACATGGTTTAGTGGTGGGCTTGGCAGTGTTAGGTTTACCGTCAGACTCAATGATCTTAAAGGACTTTTCCAACCTAAATCA
The DNA here is from genome assembly GCF_023638135.1 of Falco biarmicus. Lineage (NCBI taxonomy): Eukaryota > Metazoa > Chordata > Aves > Falconiformes > Falconidae > Falco > Falco biarmicus. The sequence goes on along the minus strand of NC_079290.1, from coordinate 45,757,208 downwards.
GTCTATGATCTGCCTCAACTCAGCCTGCAAAACCCCTACGAGTGACTTCATATATGTAGGGTTTTTTTCATGGACCAGTGCAAAACAGCAAACAGCACGGACCAAAATCTGACCTACAACTCTTAAAGAGAGGACCTGAACAACCCCAAGAATTAGATAGATGGTGTAAGTCCACAAGCTTTTTACATTTAGCTCTGCAGTATTTGCTCTAATACTTTTTATATCCTTTTCCGTAAGGCAGTTCTATTCCAGTAGTCTGGAACTCATGAATATAACGCTACAGTAACAAAATTCCCAGCACTGAACAACACACAGAAAACAGAAACAGAATTTCAGGCCAGTGAGGGATTATAATAGATAAATAAGGCAAAAATAACTCAAAGAAAGTCAAGATTTTTTTCAGAGGTCTTAAAAACCAATAGTGCACAACAAATGAAATAAAAGATGCAAAGCTGCAGTCACCAAACGTCAGGGTTGGTATCTGTTAAAACTAGTCTTGCAGCCCAGGGTCTAAGGGATACTCCAAGACACTCCTTGACAAGTGTAAGCAACGGGACAGTGGGAAGTGCAGTAACATGACGGACGGCTGCTGGAGAGCAGAAGAGTTAGGTCCCAGCATTTTGGGTTGCCTAGGAGCCCAAACTGACATCCCATGAACAGCTGAATTTTTTCCAGGCTGCATTATAATTTTGCTTATGTTTCAAAATTTGGTAATTCATTGAGACATTGTGGAACATACCCAAGAATATCACCGTAATCTTCAATTTTCAGGTACGTAAAGCTATTTCATTAAAATTCACTCTACACTTACTCCAAATTTACCTAAGTTGTTATTCACCATGGAAATACTCCCAGTAGCTAGTTCTCCCACCTATAGCTATTAGTCAAGGTGACAAAGGAAGTGTTGAAATGGCAGATCTTGTTAGAACACTAACATTATTAAGACACAAGTTAATAATTCTGCAGCTTAACTTTATGACCACTTAATCATACAATGTGATGAGTGCTGGAGGCATTTTATTCCAGAGGCATATCCTAATTTACCTGCACTAAAGCACACCTCAGCAAGATAGCTTTCTGGTTGAAATATAGAGCAATAAATGTTGAACTAAAACTCGCTTTTGAACTATCAGGAATTCAGGCTATGAAAGAAAATCTTTTGCATTTAGCAGGTGTTATGCAATGCAGTGTCACTCTTACCTCCATGGGAAAGGCCTTAAAATTAACTGTGTGTTCAGAACCACGCTGATTTTCTCTCCCCCAGTGAAACCGAACATCATGTAGTTCAAACTCATGTCCTCGAGGCAATGGCCCCCCTATTAACACTGGGAAAGAAGACAAATGGTAAGGAACTTGGCTTTCGAAGCAGACAGGCTACTGAATATATCCTCCAAATACAATGGGGAAATTGTTGCAAGCTTCTTTACTATCAGCGGTACTAGAGAGGAGACGAGTAAAGTTGACAGACTCGACACCTTGACTTTTGAAGTACCGTGCAGGTACAGAACACGAATCCAGGCAGTTACAAACAACAGTGAAATTGCTGTCATGCTGCGCTCTGTTTTATGAGGCAGAACAGCTGGTCAAAACACCTAACAGAAAAATTGTACCTTTATCAGTCAGAAGAATGAATACATTTATTGCTCTTATCAAGACAGTAGCTGAGTGCTCCAAACAGATGGTGGGGGTTCTGGACTGAACTGGTAACTACTTTCAACTTGTCCAAATGCTTAATCTCCATCACCTATATTTGCTATGAGTAACAGAAACGGATAGAAAACTTTTGATTGCCAATATTTTGCTAGGTAAAGGTGTTCAGTCATATACCACCTGTCAGGCTTCTGAGATACAGAATGCCTCCATATCCAAACATAATCAAACTTACACACAGCAACCACAACATACCTAGTTTACTTAAAAACAGCTTCTAGGCAGCCATGGCTTGGTTTTTTACTCCAGTTTTTTAAACATCCGGGACTTCTTAAAAGCATCTGTCCACAATTGCAACATACACAAACAAAAAACTTATACAGTAGCTCAATACGTTTTTAATGGAGACTTCCACCACAAGGAGTAAAAGCAAACAACTGTACCTTGTGAGGCCCAATCTACTTCGGAATTAATCAATGGAAGCATTTTGCCCAGGGATTTCTGAATCTGCTTCATATCCAATGTTACTCCACAAGCTGTAGGTAACTTCCCACTGAAATCACTGATTGTTAGCTTCTCGGCAGGGCTGGATTTTACTTAAGGGCATTCACCATCTTCCCCAGAATACATTAAATTCTAGCTTACTTTTCACAGACTTTGAATGAATCTTTTACAATCTCTGACCAGTGATAAGGATTATTTAATCACATCACCTACAGCTTTAGGGAATTAGTGTTCCATGATATGAAGTTATTTTGACACACAAAGTAAACAGCCTTAGTCTGAAACACTAGACATGGTGTAGTACTAAAAAATAATTCAGCAACTGAAGCATATTGCAACTGTACAAACACAAAAAAAATAAAGGTACAGAACTATAAAAAGTCTGAAAGATAAATGATCAGTCATGGTTTCCATCAGCAATTACATTAGAGAAAAAAAGCGAAATGTTCCAACTAATCCTCCTTTAATAATTCTTCATAACTAATCTAATAGCTACTAGGGTTTCTAAAATGAAATATCCTAAATGTAGCTACTGATTCAGATTTGCTCCTTGAGCTTGCTTTATCTGTATTCTATCTATACCTATATCCTATATAGAAAACCTAAAAATGCGGTGAACATTGGGGGAAACAACCAAATGAAGTCTTTAGGAAAATTTGGACAAATAAAAAGAAACACGATATTCAATTAGTGCTGTTTCTTAGGGAAATGGAGCATTTTCTCTGTTTTAAAATATTGCTCCTTGAGAAAGTGTAACTAGCACAAATGTTCGCTGTATGATGTAGTTCTCGATCTCCAGGAACTTCAAAGAGTTTATTTCTGAGGCTTAAGTTATAACATTGATCCCATGATACAAGCATTTCAATTCATGAAGCATGTTTATCTTTCCTCCACCTTTCACCAAATCTTGATCCTTGTCAATGCATGAAACATGTTTAATTTGCTTTGCCTTACAGCAATTTTTGATCCTCATTAGAAAATGATTCTGAAACCATCATCCACTGTGCAATCTACTGCTAGCTTAAGAGAAGCCTCTCTGTTAGAAGGATATCCTCTACAGCATTTTTTAATATACACTTCCATTACACAGTTGGTCATGCTTCTTCCACCTAATACATAACACATGTACAATGATCATACTGGAAGCAGCCTCTGAAAATGTTTGCAATTAAATAATGAGAGGGATCTGGGAATTCCAGATGGACTGTTTGTCCCGAATTAAAGGATAAAATCAATCCCAGTAATGACAAATAGATTTTTAATATGTATCTTAATCAGTTTACTTTTTTCCACAAAGAAGTTTTTCTTTGACTGTTAACTTTACAGTAGATGAGGATCTCTTGCACATTAATTGGACAGAGTTTCAAAAGCATTTACTGCTCAACAGTTCCCATTAAAATAATCTGGCTAAATGGATTTGTCATCAGACATCCCCTGTGAGCAAAAGAAGCTGCAGGAGTTTCCGCAATCCCTGAAAATTGGCCAGAATACTAGGTCAAACACAGCTTATCAACTCTTTTCTCCTCTTGGTAGGGATAATAAATGTTGCCTTCCCCCTCTTAAAAATGGAAACATTATCCCCAGTTTACAAATGGAGAATCAGAAATTAGGGAACATGAATATTAAGGAAATGCTGAAACTAAAACAAGATTTCCTAAATCATAATTCCATACCACAGTCACAAACTTTTATTCTAATTTCACATTTTCTTCTATTTCATGACTCATCAATCTGGCATCACCCTGCATTTGAGTTTAAAAAGAAGTCTTTCCTTCTCCTAACACTCCAACAGTTTTGCACATGAATTTAGGTGCGTTGGTCCCATCTTATTAATTATTGTAACTAAGTTACAAGCTGCCCTTGGGAAAGGTAGGGTTGAAGGAGTTGCATTTTGGCCTGCAAGCGGTGGTGTGGTTTGCACTCACCATCACTTCCTCCACAGGAGAATTCAAGAACTTCCCTGATTCTGCAGAGAGAACCTTACTCCTTGGGAAAAAGAGTTCTGCTTCTGACGAAGGCAGTAAAACTGACTGGAAGTACAAAATTTATATTCTATTGGAAATCTGCAAAATTCTGCAGAAATAAATGTTCTGTGTTGCAATAATACATGGAGTTTATCATGGAAAGGAAATTATAAAGGAAAGCATCCTTATTAAAGTAACAAACCCTTCTCAAAAATTCAGTGTAAAACTGAACTGACTCCTTCACTGTCAGAACAGCTCTAGCTCCCAGTACAACTGGGATTTCAGAAGGCAACAAAAGCTGGAATGTCTCATAGTTTCACAATGTTCAGCTGTTTAAATGCCCCCAAAAGGCTGTTACTAGCTAAGACTGGTTAGAGTAACTTGCATGCTTCTCCAAACACATGGGAAGAACCACCACTGCATTGGACAGCACAATGTACTTTTTTTTCCCCCTGCTTTCTGGCCAGTTGTCTCCTTCAGACAGAATAGTCCACCCAGATGCAAGGTCTGAATGAGATACTTCACTTTCATTTAAGGCATGCGATTTTCACTTAAGTTGGAACGGTTTCTTTTATTATTTGTTTCTAATTCTTATTTGATAAATGACACCAAAAAAAAAAAAGAAATAAGGACTGCTTTGCTACCTGCTCTTCTTCATTATACATGTAAGCACATGTAACAGAACTATCTCTCTCAAGCTGCCCCGTTCTGCTGTTAGCGTTCAGAACCCACTCAAATTAATGGACAAAGCTCTTTTAACTTACATGGTCTTTGGACCAAGGACAAATTTTGCCGGCTATACAACCTAGTTTGGCATCACACTTTCTTAGCGATTGTCTCGGGCTGCTTCTGAACGCGGTTAATGCCAGCGAATTAGACGACACCACCGCACGAGGCAATTCTGGAGGCGCTCTGAAGCAGCCCGACCGACCACCCAACCCAGGTGCTGCGCTGGAACCCGCAGCTCCCACGGCAAAGCTCGCTCCTTTCCCTACCGGAGCCAGCAGCCAGGCGCCGGCCGGGACCGCCCGTGTCCCCGCGCCGGGGGTGCCCGTGTCCCCGTCTCCCCGCGCCGGGGGTCCCCGCGCCGCGCCTAGGCGGGGAGGGCAGGGGCCGCACTCCAGCCTACCTGACTTAGACTTCAGGGCAATCTGAATGGAGTGCCCGTCGTTGATCACTTCGCAGTCACGACACACCACGTAGTTCGGCGACAAACGCACTTCCAGGAGCGAGGGGTCGTATTTAGCTTCTCTCGAGTTCAGGTTAATCGGTGACTGGTACTCCCCGTTAGCATCGGGAAAAATCAGCCCCCACTCCACGCCTGAGGCACAACGGAGAGCTGTTACGGCACCCGCGGGCGCGGCGGCTCCCGGGGCCAGCCGGCCCCCCGCCCCCCCGCGCTGCTGCCCACCGGCGCGGCCGGGGGTGCTGCCCCGCCGGCCCCAGCTCCGCGGCCGCCGCCGCCCCGCTGCCCTCCCGCCGGCAGTGGCGGAGCTGCCGCCCGCTGCGGGCCGCCGCGTCGCCGCCCCGGGCGCCCGGAGGGCGACGCTCCCACCGCCCCGCTGCGCCACCGAAACCCTCCCGCCGCCACCTCCTCCTCCTCCTCCCCCGGCCGCGGCGAAAGTTTCTCCCCGCCGCAGCCGCCGCCCGCTCTCACCCTCCTCGTAGCCCCACTCCGGAGCCTCCTCCCGGCGCGGGCAGGGCTCGGCGCCCTCGACGAGGCTCCTGTCAGCCATGGGCGGGCGCCCTGCGAGCGGCGCGGCGCGGCGGCCGGGCGGGGTGCCTGTGTGCGGGGGCGCGGCGGGATGGCGGCGCCGCGCCTCGGCCCTCCCCCGCCCTCCCGCCCCCCGCGGTGCCGGCCTGCGGCGGGGCAGGGGCGCGGGGCGGCCGCCGGGCGGGCCCGGGAGCCCATCGCTGTCCCAGCGGCGCGGCGGGGCGGGCGAGGTGGGTGCGGTGAAGGCGGTGGAGGGGCTGGAGCATCGCTCCGATGGGGAAAGGCTCGGAGAGCGGGCACTGTGCGGCCCGGAGGAGAGCAGGCGCGGGGATCTCACCCGTGGGTACCGATACCTGAAGGGAGGGCGCAGGCAGGAGGGAGCCAGGCTCTTCTCGGTGGTGCCCAGTGCCAATGCCAGAAGCAGCGGGCGCAAACTGGAACACGGTAGGTTTCCTCTGAAAGTCAGAGAACACTTTTACCGTAAGAGCTACTGAGCCCTGGTGCAGCTTGCCCGGGGAAGTTGTGGAGTCACCATCCGCAGAGATGCTCATCCAAGCGCGGTCCTGGGAAACTTGCTCTGGGTAGCCCTGCTTGAGCAGATTTGGGCAAGGTGACTTCCAGAAGTCCCTTCCCACCTCAGCCATTCCGTGATTCTGTGGTTCCTCCTCACCCCACAGCACTGTGGCACCCCTTATGGGGGGATGGAAGCCCTCAGTGAGGATAAGGGAGCCACCGAATATGCAAGGGAGCCCAGCTCTGTTCCTTCTGTTCTGAAAGAGGGTTGAGGCCTCTACACTATTTACAGCGACGCCTTCATTTAGGCCACATCCAGGAATGTGGCTCCAACTCCTCCTGCAGAATGTACAGGGTGTAGGTTTGGAGGAATGTCTCTCCCCAGTACAAGGATGCCTCAGTTCAGGGACATGAAAGGACTCTTCCTTCTCCTTTGCCAACAGCCATGTATGGACCATTCATTCTGTCAAGAGCAAAAGGACCAAAGGGACCTCTGCAAAGGGAATGGGAACCCAGCACTGGCAGTCTGCACTGCCTGACAGCAACCAGGAACGGTAACAGAAGCGCTCAAATAAGAGTTGCTATGATGGTAAATGAAAGTGCCCTTTGCTGACCAGCCTTGGCCACTTAAACACAGTGACCAGACCTCCTTGCACTCTGGTATCCCAAGAGTATAACATCCTGATCCTGTGCTGTTGGTCCACAAGGTTTGATCTTGGTATGGACCTCACCATGCTTCAGTGTTCCCCAGCTCAGCAGTAGCACCTGTGATTCCTGCAGGGCTGACACTGGAGCAGAAATTACCATCAGTGTGAAGGTGAGATGGAAGGAGAAGTACTGAGCTGGAACTTCATTAATGAAACAAGAGAGTACTGCTTCATGAGCTGCATGCAAGGTGAAAGTAAAGTGGGACAAAAAAATCAGAATGCACTGGGTTAGGGTTTTTCCAAGATCAGAACACAAACACAAGTTTCCTCCTGCAGGATCATTAATTACTATCTTCACTATTGATGGCTGAAAGGAATACATACTGCCCAAACAAGCTACAGATGTGGTGCAGCTTATTGAAGCAAAAAAGCAAATAGACATTTTTCCTCATACAGTGAGCATCTGGCATCAGTACAAACAGAAAACTCAGGGGGTTTAACATGAATTTTAGTCACATGGAATATCATGTTGTATATGCATACCCATCTCCCATACTAAACTGTCTTTATTGGTTGGTAAGTTTTATTCCCTAATCATTTCTTAAACACAGACTAGTCGTTTCTATTAACATTTGGATCATTGCTCAGCCACATGGGGAAAAAACAAACATTCCCCTAAATCATCACTGATCCTGGTCCATCTGACTGGAAATTCATTTTCCTCTTCAGAGAGTCTCACAGTTTGAGAAAAAAAAACCAGTCCTAGGAGGCTGGGTTCATTCCCTCACTCCTTGAAGCACAGTAACTTCATTCATGCCCTCCATTAAGTCCTTTCCTGCAGTAGCTTTCCTGTGGGATGCCTGTTCTAGAATTTCATACTTATGAGGGGCAACGTTATCAGACCTGCAAGTTCCTGTTTTGCAATAAATACTTTGCACGGCTTTCCATAGTTTTCATGGCTTCCATTCACAACTGAACTTAAGAACCTAAGCTACTTACATTTGTTGCCCTTCCTCTTAACCTTTCCAATCTTCTCATATCTCTCTGCAAAATTAGGTGTAGCAGGTAAAGCCTTACTGAATAGTTGGCATTTCTTTATTCCCATATGTCTGCTGAGGTTTTTCTGTGCAAATATCCTATTTCTTCCAAAGTGTCTGTCAAGCATAGCATGATCTACTCAGCAGATTAGATTCCACTGAAGATTCCTATGACTTCCTTAATGGTGAAGTGTGTAAGTAACAAAGGCGTTCAAGGGTATGTCCTCCACAATGAAATGGAGCATGGGACAGAGCCCTCACATTGAACTCCAACCATAAATGCAGATATTGAACTGATCAATCTCTGCACAAACCAACTCATTCATTTATGGACCAAGTTTCAACTAAAAGGCTGGAGACAATCAGATGGAGATAGAGCCTTGTTTAAGATCAGTGGAATTTGGTCTTCTTTAATGATGTAAGCACTCTTGAAAGTGTTGTGCTGTCAGTCCATTTTTTTTTCTATGTACAGTATAATAGTGGTGCTCTATGCACTCCCCTTTGCCACATATTGATGTACTGTGCAATCATCGAGAACTACTCACTGTTGTAGTGTTATGTTACCTCATACAGTTGTCCCAAGACATCCACTTCCACTTCACAATTCTTTCCTCTTTAATTAAAGTGCACTCTTTGTGGGGAATCACATGCTTTATGACAGCCGTCTGTGTTCCATCTCTCTCTTAAACTGACCTTATATCAATCTTCAGAAACTTTTTTGCTAGACATCTAAAGTTTAAGTTTGTATAGAAGCTCCCAATAGTTGACTTTACTATGAAAAGATGCTAAATATATGATATAACACACATAAATACACTATTCTGTAAAAATGCATTGCTTGTGGTGTTTGCTACATTGGCTTAGCATAGTGAAAAATCTGTGGGGAGGAATTGTTATGGCCTTCCAGCTAGTATCAAATTGATGGGTGAAAAGTAGAAGCCCAGCCAATGTGACCTTCATAAAATGACATGGCACCTTCACCAGCAGCAGGGCATGTCTCTCCTGAATCCCAGTTCAGCCTGTGATTCTGTGGAATATGCTAACTTCTTGTTTAACCAAGATTAATGATCACAGTCTTTGATGATACCAGGGAAAAAACCTTAGGCACAGATCCAGGGCTTAACAATTCCTCTGAACTCAGAGGACAGCAGTTCAGAAGCTGTAGAGTCTCTGATATTCTCTCTTGTCAAATGAGAAATGGACATTTTGAAACATTTGGTATAATATTTAATCCTGATGAGATTGCAAACGACTATTCTTGTATTTCCTATATCTAGATAAACTTATTATTTGTTATATAGTTACTGATTTTTTTTTCAAAAGACAATATACCTTCCCTAAACACCTTAAAATGTATATACCAGGAAAAAAACAGGCTCAAACCAAAATTCTGCATCCAAACTGAGATTTGCATGTGTAAATTAACATTAATGACTAGCAACATTTTTTTAAGAGGTTACATTTCAACAACTGTACTTATTGCTTTCATTGCTCTGAAAGGTAGAGTCCAATGCAGAAAGCTGTACAGGTTACTAAATAATCTGTAGGAAAAAGAAAAGCACAATTACGTAAAAGTTATCTTAAACTATACATTCCTACCTGCAGGATCCTCTGCAGGCCACAGAACTGACAGTTATGCCTCTGATCTGAGGGATGAGAAATTCAGGTGGTGAGATGATCATATTTCCTTTATTATTCACTTATTTCTATATTACCTTGCTGCCAGCATGGAGTAGGTGAGGGCATGCAGGACTTAAGATATGATAAGGAGATACACGTTCTATGGGATATTAGAGTGTTCCATTTGAGACAGAGTCAATTTATGCTTCTCTAAGCCAGATCTCGGTTCTTGCCATGGTGTCCTGGAAGAAAAGGCAATGTCCATACAGCAACATAGGCGACTGAAGGGATCAGGAGCCTCTAGCTTTTCCAGTGAATAGGGCTCTCTATTTTGGCTCCTGTGTTGGGCTATGAAGGTGGCCAGCAATCATCTCCCACATGGTCTTGTTTCTGTCTTTACTTCTTGCTAGGTAACTCTCTCAAATACGTTTGATTCTTTTCCAAATTTAGAAGTGTAAGCAGAAAGTTTCTGCATTTGACCATTAAAGCACAAGCTTATATATAACAAAACTGAAAATCTCTTTGCACATTTTAAAAGGAACTAGTTCATTAAAAGGAATAATATTCCAGTATTCCTGGAATAATATTATTCGCCTATCATTTTTTTCTGCAGCTGAAGTAATGTGTTACAAAAATGGAAAGGGATGGTTGGATAGTATAAACAGTCCAAGATGAAAAAGTAAAGAGAGACCATTTTCAATAAAGGGACCATTTATAGCAAAGAGAAACCATTTGCAGTGAAAGACACCGTATGTTTGCAACTCGGGTTTACATTGGCAAACGCTGTCCTACAAACATTGCAAAATAGTCAGCTGGATCCTCATTTCCCCTTACATCCACACCACAGGGTGGATTCAGTGGCCTTACGTGTTTTATGGTCTGTTAGTGTAAATTTGTGCTTATTGGCTTTGCCAGCTAATAGGATAGCAGACTGGTCCTGTGCACACTTCACACATTTCACTTTATAATATACATTGGGGGTGGGGGGGGTGGGGGGCGTGGATTAAAAGATCAACACTTTCTGAAAGTGTTTACACAAGTTTTTCTACAGTACCTGTGTAAAACTCTTATATGGAATATTGCTTCTGTAAGAGTGCACAAGAGAAAGGGAAAATGGGAACAGGATATTTCTAAACCAATGGGCATAATCGGCATGTATTCCCCAGGTGTTTAAATGTGTAAAACAGGACTGTGATGGCTGCCCATGAGAATTCACACATACAGCTAGAGGACACTAAAACTACGACAAGATTGTTTCAGGTTCTTTAAAGAAAACCCAAGGAATAGGAAGCTATTTCTGAGGACTAAAAATACCACAGTCAAAAGGGAAGCGAAGAAATAATATAAAATACAGTGCAATTAAGAACACACTACAAAAATTAGAGAATAATCTAGTGTAGTCTCCTGGAGCTTCTCTTTTCCCTAACATGGTCTAGCCCTCTAAAAAATCTTTAAAGAATTATAAAAAGTGGCAAATACAACAGGAATTGCTGATGAAGTAAAATAAGTACAAAAGTAAAATCCTGCAGACAATAGAAGAGTAGAAGGGAAGTGAGATATATATTTTTTTCCACTAGTAGGCTAAAAGGAAAAGACAGATAAAGAATGAAATAGGATGTCTCCAAAACACAGATTGCAAATAATACATAGTCAAGGGCCCTGTCATGGCAAAACTCCTATGTAAATAATTTTTTATTTCTTTAGGAAGGAAGCAGAACTAAAGATATACCGAGATCCAAATTCCAGGAAGAAGATGGGAAGCTTAGAGGAAAAATCTGCAATAAGGAGATGATAAATATTTATTTACCTAACTGTAATAATTTCAGATCTTTATCATTAAATGAGATTCCTGAAGGATTATCAGTTTCATCTAATACCTATTATAATGAAGAGGCTCTTTGTCAGTGGAGCTGATAGACATTAAATCCGCTACTTGCAAATTAAATGTTTAAGAAAGAAGCAACGAATCAGGGAAAGACATAATATCTTCTACTGTTTAAAGTAAAATAAAGAAAAATAATGAGACTGAGCAGGTTTTCGCTAGAAAAGCACAAGCAGGTGTTGGCTTAAAGGTATTGGCTTTTCACCTGGGAAGCCTGTGAGAAGGGGAAGCACTAATCAGAATCAACTGGTAAAGGAATAACAACATATTTGAGTCTGTAAAATGATGGCTGATGGCAAAAGGAGAGTCAGCTTTTTATTCATTCTACCAAGTTTTGCTTATCAGTGTGCAAACATCCATAGATGACAAAGTGCTCACATGCCCTGTTCTGGTAATGCTATGAAATCATACATTCAGAGTGCAGTCTGGCTTCCTATATCACAAGCTATTACATTTCATGCAGTTACTCATGTATTAAGTTAATTATTTGGCTATCAATAAGTAATAACTTGTGTTTTGCCACAGCACATTTTCCAGAAATGCATGACCTGAAGACATCAAGAAATGAAGAATCCATTACTTTGACAGTTTGTTCTAGTGGTTAATCCCTTTCAATGTTAACTAATAGGTACCCAATTCTAATTTGAAATTACTTGGTTCTAACATCTAGCCACTGGTTGACATTATGCTTGTTTGCCTTGACGGAAGAGCCTTTATTACTTTGTGTGTTTTCCCTAATGTACTCACCCACTTTAGTCTCATCACCTCTGTGTGGTCTAAACAAGAGGAGCTCATTAGCACTTACTAGAGAGTTAAGACCAGGATATCATGGTTTTAGCTATTTTCTGCATATTTTCCACATTAAAAATACAGACACCAGAATTCTCTGTAATTCTTGTTTTCACCTCTGTGTTCTCATTCATTTTTTTTTATCTGCACATTGAAGATTCACATTAGTGTTTTTTTCTTTTTAATTACCTCATTTCTCTCTTGTTTTCTTCAATATTTACAAAATGTTCAAATTCCTTAAGTCTTGTAAAATTTTCCTGGATTTGTTAAAATTTTGCATAAAAGACTGAAGATCTGCTTAGCCAATTCTTGTACAACTGTACAGTGTAAGTACATAGATTTAACCAAGATTTTTAAAAATCTAAGTTTTATGATATTATATAATATGACTTGGCTATTAATAAACTGCAAAATTCTTTATCCACATATGATGTAAGCAGATCAGACTCCTCTATCCCCAAAATATTTATGAATATTTTATTTCTTTATCAACATTAACAAATGCACAGTCTCAGCCAGTAACTGACTTTGGGTTTCTTTTCTTTCTTTTCTAACTAATGTAGTTAGAAAATTGTTACTTATTTGTGTGAAACCTGGTTATGGATTTTTCCCTGAAGCATTCATCAATATTTTTATAGTCTACAATTTCTACTTCATATCAGTATTTGTTTACTCTTTTTTCCACTTATTACGGGTTTTATTTCTAATTATTTTTTATGCACCACTGAATCAGCACCAGATTCTAAGTACAACAGCTCTTTTTTTTTTTTCAGTTGCAGATTTGTGACACTTTGTCACGTCTTACAGCAATTAAAGAGCTCCCTATTTTCATTCCATTTTTTCTACCTTTTTCCTCTCAAGTCATGTCACTTGTAATCTTAGCAATAGAAAACAAACCGTATGATTTCAAAGTATATACAGCAGGAAGCAAAAGATATGGCAAAGCAGTTTGCAGTTTCAAAGTCCAGTGGTCAACTGCAGATAATAATTATGAAGGAGCAAGTATTTAAAGTGAGACCAGGCAGTAAATTATAGATGACAGTGTGAGATAACACTGTAATGCTGCTAGAAAGACACAGCTCACATCCTCAGTTCTGCAATTCAAAACGGTTCAACTGCAACCTAGGGAACAGGAGATATTTCCATTCAGATTTAGATTTTACCATTCATTAATCATGTTTCAGTGTAGATAACTAGGAAGAAGAAACTGATTTTGTTCTGATTTAAAGGTTCAGGGCAGGAACACTGAACACTGATTTCTTGAATAAGTAATCTTCCAGGATGATAATATCATCAAAAATAATGTAGTAATGCCTGACTTAGATTGGATGTGTTCTAAAAAGGATCACCCCAGCCTCAAAGAACTGAGATCTTACACAGACACAGAAATGTTCATATTCAAATGCAAAGGGACTGCTAATTTTTCAAGCCACTGAACAACTTCAAACAGTTGCCATTAAAAATAAAAATCCTTTCACACACTACGTATGAAATCTTTGCCCAAAATGCCCCAGATTTCCACGCAGTAAGTTAACCGTGACTCTACTATTTTATCAATGTCCTGTAATACAGTCATATACAGAAGTTTGATATGAAAACGGGGGGGAGACGGGGGGGGGGGGCGGGACAGACGGACCGCATCAGAGAAGACTTCTTCACTAAGAAGAAATGTTCCGTATAAGCTTTTTTTATTTTTTCCTATAAGATTTTGAATTTCCCAGTCTCCACCCACTTGTTTAAGACTCTGGAAACAGTATTTTCTGGTTTACACTGAAACATGAGACTCTTAAATATCTCTTCAGCTGCTTCCTAATGTTTGTTCCACAGGAAGGGAGTTAGTTCGTAGCATAGTGTGCTTTGTTGTATCTGCATCAGCAAAGCAGATAAGCTCAGCGTCTCTTCATCTGGGAAAGGGACAGAGGAAACGCACCAGGAGACAGTGCAGTACTTAAGGATTATTGTGAAGGTTTCAGGGAACAAGACAACTGTCAGGTAAGCAGAAAAGGAGAAAAGGTCCTCTGCTCTTTATGTTCTTGTGCTGCTTCCCAAAGTGCTTAAATGTGTGCAAGCACCTTCTCTGAAATAGCTTATTTTTGCATCCCAGCTGTGGATCGGTTTTTCTTATAATGAACTGAAATTCTCCTAAATTCTATTAGTATTATTATTTCTGCTTAGCACTTAAAAATCTCATTTTGGCACTGAAAATCTCTGTCTTGGGTTCGTTAAGATACATTTGAGCACTGGGTATTCCCTTCACGCAGAAGATGGACCATCTCTGGCAGTTCTACCTGACATGCTTGAGCTGGGGTCATATTGAAGGAACCAGCGGGGCTTTTTTCTGCAAATCTGATGCTCCGTGAGATTGGCTACCTATGTACTTTGATTAAGCAACAGTTCGTTCCAGAGAAATGTTATTATATGAAAGGGCAGGCTCCTCATGAGTCCCCAGATGTTTTGGGCTTTGGCAGATCCCTCCTTGGAATTCAGAGAGGCAGAAGATACTTTGCAGGTTGAAAGGCGTCATTCATAGTCTCTTGGGACTTTTCCTGGACTGTCTACATTACTAACAAGTAGAAGGCCTGTAGCAGTAAGACTAATGGCACTAAATCAAAGCATCTACAAAGCTTCTAACAGTACAATTCTTCTGTGCACTTCCCATGAGCACTTTCTCTCCTACCCTCACATTTCTTTTAGTGTCTCTGTTTGGGGCTGAGCTTTTGGCACAGTCATTGACACACAGCTTTGTCAAGTTGCAAATTACAAACTGAAAGTGTGGAAATACAAAATTAAAAGCTTGTTTATCACAGAGCTGCTCTGCTAGCCTAGAGCACTGAAGCAAGTTGTTCTCTGACAGGAGGGCTAGTGCTTTTTCAGTGTCACAGGGAAAGTGAAATCCATGCCAGACAATGCAGTGCATCAAGCCCAGGAAGCTGTAGGAGTTTACAAGAAAAACTTCTCCTTTCATAGTTAAAATCCCAGAGACTCTACAAAATCCCTGCAGTGTGGTGTTTAAAATGAGGTACTGCAAGAGCGGCAAATAAAAGTGGGCATGCTCTGCTAATGAGGGTGCATTGTGCCAGCTTTTCACAAAGAATAGCACATTGCCACCCACATCAAACCAGGTCTGCTTGACAGATGTGGAAAGAGAGGGAAGAGAGGCTATTGCACTGTTTATTCCCTTCTGCCCACCTTGGTCTGGCATCTTGTAGAGACTATGGATCATACTGGGTCTGATCTTGCCCTCATTGAAAAAAGACAATGTTTTGTGTCAGAGTTGGATAACCTAGGGGAAAATGGCAGCATTCAGATTCTCACCCCACACCCAAACATAACATGCTCTCAGACCGCATTTCTGTTCACTTTAACAGCAATAATATGATTGGCAACAATAAGATTGCAGCCTTCATTAGGTTCAGGAGTTAAGATACTGTTTGTCATAAATGATAATATTTTACAACTACTACTTCAGGGTATTTATATGCAGATTCAGACAATTCCACAATGTATGGAGAGCATCCATTTGTGGGTTTCCAGTTTATAAAAAATTACTTCTAATAGCATTCCACTAAGGCAGACATTTTTTCTGGTATTAGGCATTTTTTCTTGAGTACTTTCTCTGGTAATTTAATAAATCATTCTTCATATCCTCATGTTTAAATTATATTCCCATACAAACTGCATCCATCAGAGCTGATGAGAGCACAGCAGTGCACACTGTAACTTCCAAAGAGCTGGCGTCTCACACACTCATTAGCAGAAATGTATCTAGAAGTTATAAATGCTTTTCCAAAGATACGTACAACACATGTCCCAGTGACTTACTCACTTCCTGCTTTCCTTCAAAAGCAGCTGAAAGAGGCAGTCTGCACCTGCTTTCTCCTTGTGCTGACATCTGTTTCTAAATGAGAAAGGAGGCAATGAATGTTAAGCTGAAGGGGCTTGTTTTATTTATGATTGCAAAGATTCTTGGCTTGAAAAAATCAGTTCAATTCCAGCGCCTTTCACCTTCCAGGCTAAGCAGGGAGACAAAGACAGCATTCATAGGCACAACACATGTGACATGGGGCAATCTAATGGCATTAAAACAGTTCAGTGAAACATTAATGAATTTACAGTTATGACAGCACAACAGTGCAAGGATCTAACCTGCTCTGTGGTAAGTGGTTTTCGTAAGAAACCTCAAATACAAATAACCAGTCAGGAATCTAACTAAAAAAAGTTTCTCTTCTGACAAAACAAAATCAACATGTTTTTTTCTTTTTTTTTAACCAGTACCCATTGTCTTGTTTGCTGCGTTGCTGGTGTTTCTCCAGTCCATGCCATATCTCAGACTGTTCTCATCAAGCTGAGACAAGACTTCCGCTATTCCAAGCATCTGATATTTCAAATACATTTTTGCCCATAATCTCCTGTGCTTCATGGCGCTAGCCTCAGCAGCTGCTTGGAACTGAGATCCAGGAAAAAGCCTTGCACAGAAAAATAGGCGGTATGATCTAGTACATAATGCCTTACCTTTAATCCAGCTTTATATTCACATCCTTTTCTTCACCTTCGTATCCCCTTCCTGTCACATATGTGTGCTCACTCGTGTATTTGGGTGAGGTTGGACGTGTAAGGTATTAAATCACATATCAGCAAGGTTCCTGAGACGAGGAAAGATGTGAGCACTGGCTGTTCACACAAGATATTATCTTGCCTCACTGACATCAGAAAGGTTACTGCCATTGACTTAAATCAGCATGGTGACAGAGACAGCAACCTCTGCTAGAATACACATTTCCAGAATCCTAGAGAAGAAGGTGTTGAGCTTGAGGAGATAAATATGTAGGGCATCTTCTCTTCACAGTCTACCAAGAATGGTGGTCACACATTAGTATCCACAATTTTTTTCACAAGATTAGTCATTTCATTGTAGACATTCCCTTGTAAGAAGAAGCAAAGCAAAGTAAAAGTACTTCCAGTTTTTCTTAAATGTCTGTGTTTTAAAATATATCCCATGACATTTCTATGAAGAAATAGGTGTTCTTCCAAATGCTATAAAGATACATATTCTAAATCACATTGTCCCTTCCCAGGAAAATGGATAATGAAACAGGCAAGGGACACAGAGGGGAAAAGTATTCATCTCTGAGTTTTCAGGGATCTGCCAAATGAAGCTGGGTTTTGATTACTTAGATGAAGGCAGGCTGGAATGGGAAGAGAAGACGGTAAGAAATGGAGATGCACTGCAGTCTGCAGTGTTCCCACAGAATGGGTAAATACAGTGAAGCTTACCTGATTTTAGTTTACTCCAGCGCTAATACCAGTGAAACCAAGCAGTATGGGGTGCAGTGCAGCCCAGCTAATTACATAAACACCCAAAGGTATAACACAGCAAAAGCCTTTGTTAACAGTATCCAAGTCCGCAAGACTAAAGGTAACTTTCATAGCAGCTAGAGTTTGTTAGCACACCAATAAGATCTATAACTGTGCTCCAGACGCACTGTAGCACTTTTCTTACTGAAAGAAAATGTTGCTGCAAAGACATTGTCATGAGAGAGGAACTACAGACACAAGGCAGAATAGAAGTGCAGCCACAGAATTTTATTTAATCCTCAGACTGCTTGTCAATTGTTTTCATCAGGACTTCTCATATCAGCAGGGACTGTTGGGAGGAGAAGAAAAATTTCCTTTTTCTATCAGAAATGCTTTGAGAATCAGATTTACAAAAAAATAGTATATAAGATTGATTGCCTTCATTAGCCTCATTTCAGTAATACTATTAGCTATAATCAAAAAACAGTTTCTTATGGAATTACATTCTTATTAATATCACAACATCCTCATCCCCCCACCAGTTATCATATTTGTTTATTGTATGCTGGAAACCCCAATAAAATTAGCTAACTGGAGACTAATAGGATGGCTGTTTCTTTCTCTCTTCCATACATCCTGTTCGCTTGGTTTTATCTTTCTTTCTAAAATGTTTTTTTGTTGTCAAATTGTATTGCAGAGGACAGAATGCTTTTCTGGTCCTTACCATGTCTCATACATTAAAAATGCATTAGGGAAGAGATCGACTACCTCAATCCACTTTAAAATGTTGTGTTTCCCTCATAGCCACCGAAAATAAGACTCATGAATACATCAGTCCTAAACAGAGTAAGTGGTGGTTCCTCATTTAATAAAAATGCAGGCCAAAACTTAATATTAAAAGGATGATGTAAAAAAAAAAAAAAAAGTATAGTTTGCTCCATATATTTGCTGTTCAAAATGATTCATCAATTATAATAATTGTAACAATAATAGGAATCTGAAGAAAAAATAAAATGACCTTGTCTAATTCAAACCTAGGAGGAAAATTAGTTTTCCTGAACAACCAAAAAAACTGCTTTCAGAAGTGGTTTTATCTCTGTGGAATTGGTGCAAAAGTCATGCTGTTACATATCCCTTCTGTTCAGTACCTAAAAGGCTGGGGGAGATATTTTTTCACACATATTCCCAGCCCTGCTCTATTCCCATCATGCTTTGTGGGATCAGCACAAAAGGTCTAGAAAGTAGGCTGGAAAAATCAGCTGCGGGTTCTCCTTGAGAGAAGGGCTCCCCAGCTGCTGCCGTGCCAGCACAGCCAACTGCTCCCCTCCAGCAGCTCACTCCTCTCCAGTATACTGGCGGACCAAGGTTGTGATGCTTACTGTGCTCCTTACGTGGGGATGGGACAGCCCACCTCTAAGTAATGCAGCTGGTGTGGAGTGACAAAGCATCCCACATATACCCCAGAACCAGGTCCCAGAAGGTCACTGCTGTCTCTCTGGATGTCAGGATCCTACACCCTGCAAGTCTATAGGTGATTTCTTTCTAATAGAATTTACTAACAGCAGAACTTGCATGATTGCACCCATGCCTATAAAATGGAGCTTCCTACAGGGACAGCACTTTTTGTTTTATTATATGAGCAATGATTTCACAGAATGGCTGAGCTTGGAAGGCACCTCTAGAGATCATCTAGTCAAAATCCCCTGCTCAAAGCAGTGGCAGCTAAAGCAGATTGCTTAAGTCCATGCCCCACTGGGGTTTTAATATCTCCAGGGACAGACACTCCATCTCTCATCCTCTGGGCAACCTGTGCCGGTGTTTGAGCACCCCCAGAGTAAATAACATTTTTTTCTTATGTTTAAGGAGAATTTCCTGTATTTCATTTTCCCTGTTGCCTCTTGTCCTGTCACTGGGAAGCACTGAAAAGAGCCTGGCTCCACCCTCTTTACTCACCTCCATCAGGTATTTATTCACATCGATGAGATACCCCGAGCCTTCTCTTCTCCTGGCTGAATAGTCCCAGCTCTCTCAGCCTTTCCTCGTAGCAGAGATGCTCAAGTCCCTTAACCGTCTTCATGGCCCTGTGCTGGACTCTCTCCAGTAGCTCTACATCTCTCTGGGACTGGACAGCCCAGAAGGGGACACAGCACTCCAGGTGTAGCCTCACCAGTACTGAGTACAGGGGCAGGATCACCTCCCTCAGCCTCCTGGCAACACTCCTCCTAGTCAGCCCAGGAGGCTTGTTGGCCTTCTATGTTGCATGGGGGCATTTATGGCTCACATTCAGCTTGGTGAACAACCCTCGGGCCCTTTTTATTGGAGGTGCTGTCCAGCTAGTTGACCCCACAGCTTCTTCTGGTACCTGTAGTTGTTTCTTTCCAGGGGGAGGGCTGAGCATTTCCCATGAAGTTCAATGAAAGGAAATGCTCAGCCCTGTCCCTGGAAAGAAACAACTACAGGTACCAGTAGAAGCTGTGGGGTCAACCAGCTGGAAAGCACCCTATTGAACTCCACGAGGCTCCTGTCAGCCTGTTTTTCAAGCCACAAACATTTGGCAGAGCAGCCACTCCTCCCAGACTTGTATCATCTGCAAACCTGCTGAGGGTGCATTTTGTCCCACTGTCCAGGTAACTTATGAAGTTTTTAAACCATGTTGGCCCCAGTATCGATCCCCAGTGTACACCTCTGGCAAGTGGCCTCCAGATGGACTTTGTGTTGCTGATCACAGCCCTTTCAGCCCAGCAGTTCAGCCACTTTTCAGTCCAGCTCACTGTCCTCTTACCCAGTCTGTACTTCATCAGTTTGCCAGTGAGGATATTTTGGCAGACAGTGTCAAAAACCTTGCTAAACTCATGACAAACACCATCCACTGCTCTCCCTCATGCACCAGACTAGTCACTTTGCCACAGAAGGCTACCAGGTTGGTCAAGAATGATTTTGCCTTCCTAGACCTGTGCTGACTACTCCCAGTCACCTTCTGTATGTTACGTGTTTGCAGATAGCATCCAGGATTATTTATTCCATCCCTTCTGCAGGGAATGAGGTGAGGCTGACTGACCTGTAGTTCCTTCTTGAAGAAAGGAGTGTCATTCGCTTTCTTCAGTCCTCAGGAACCTCCCCTGATTGCCATGACCTTTCAAAGATCATCAAGAGTGGCCTCTCAGTGATACTGGCTGGCTCCCTCAGCAGTTGTTGCATCCCATCAGGTCCCACAGACTTGTGCGCATCCAAGTTGTTGAAATGTTCCCTAATTTAGTCCTCCTCCAACAATGGTACTTCTTCCTTATTTCAGATGTTTCCATGTGTTTCAAAGACCTGGCATTCCAGAAGGTTGGTCTTACCAGTAAAGACCAACAAGAAAAGAGCACTGAGTACATTGACCTTTTCTGCATCCTCTGCCACCATTCAGCAGTGGGCCCACATTTTTCCTAGCCTTCCTTTTGCTGCTGATGCACCGGTAGAAAACTGTCTTGCTGCTCTTAACATCCCTCACCAGATTCAGCTCCAGGAGGTCTTTGACTTTCCTAACCTGGTCCCTACATGCTTCAGCAGTGTGTCTATATTCCTCCCATATCACCTAGCCCTACTTCAGCCTCTTGAATGTTCCTTTTTTATCTTTGAGTTTTGTCCAGAGCCTCTTGTTCATCCATGCAGGCCTCCTCCCACTTTTTGTGTCACTTCCTGCATGTGAGGACAGACCACTCTTGAGTCTGGAAGAGATGACCCTTGAAAATCAGCCAGCTCTCCTGAACTCTTCTCCAAGATGGTCTCCCATGGGATTCTTCCAAACAGGTCCCTGAACAGGCCAACGTTTGCTGTCCTGGTGTCCAGGGTTGTTTAACCTGCTATTTGTCTTCTCTCAGGATCCTGAGCTCCACCACTGCACGGTCATGGTGGCCAGGGCTGCTCCTGATCTTCACATTCCCAACCCATTCTTCTTTGTAAAAATCAGGTCCTGCAAAGCATTTCCACTCTTCATCTTCTCAGTCATCTGTATCAGGAAGTTGTCATCAATGCACTCCAGAAACCTCCTGGAAACCTTTGCCCTGCTGTGTTGCTTCTCCAGCAGAGATCAGGGATGTTAATGACTTCTGTGAGGACCTAGGCTAGTGAACAGATTTCTTCCAGTTATTTGAAGGAGGACTGATCTGCTGCTTCTACCTGATCAGGGAGTTTGTAGCAGACACCCACATCAATGTCACCCACATGGGTCTGCCAGCCAGCCCAGACCCATAAGCTCTCAGCTGGCTCATGGCAGAGCTCCATGCATTCCTACTTCTTTCTCAGAGAAAGAAGTTGCCCTTCTTACCATTCTGTCCTGCCCTTCCCAAAGAGCCTGTATCCAGCCATTGCAGCACTCCAGCTGTGTGAATGTGATTTGCCCATTAATCAGAGATTTCAAAAAATGCAGGCTCCATCTACTGCAGAATTCAAAGAAGGTGAGCATTTTCCTTTTTTTATTTCTTTTCCAAACAATTGGCAACAAACTCCATTTCTCAGTACCATTGCAAAGTGTATGTCTTATGGTCAAATACGTCCTATGCTACTGTTAGTTTTGTAACAAAGAAATGTTTCTATGAAATGGTGCTTATCACTGAAATTAAACAGAAATGATAAATGGCTTGCTAATATTTTTCTGTGAGCCAGTTTTTAAATGGGTCACATTGTTCTTCTCTTTGCTAGCAACCTAAAATAGAAGTTATTATATCAACAGTGGTTTGCACATAATAGAACGTTATCTGAAATTGAGTTTGATAATGTTTTTCCTTGAAAATTAAGGCTATAGCAGTATAGTTATTGAAAATTATGATCATTTACTCTTTATTTTTCTATTTTAAAACAATATTCTTGATAGTAAAAGTTGCATTTGGAGTTCTGACCAGAGAAAATGATCTCTTGGTACAAGCAATAAGGAAAATTAATGTTCACATTGAGAGCATGGCTTTATCAAGGCTTCTTTGCCTTTTGTGGGCCAAATTCTCTACTGGCATATTTGATGCAATTGCACAGACTTCAGTGGGACCACACTAATCCATGTTACAGTGAATGCAAGACTTTTTTTGTTGTTGTTAAAATTGAACTAAGCTGTAAAAATAAGGATAGAATTTAAGTAAAAGCATTGACAGCATTTTCTTTCACAAATCTTGGATTTGAGAGGTTATTTACGAAAACCAAACTGTGGTCCATTTCTCCCTGGAGTATCTTGCAGATGTGCAGCTGGCAACTCTTCAACAGCAAGGAAAATATGAGCTACCCACAGACACCAGCAAAAATCCAGGCACATGATGTAGCCCGCCCAAGGCATGTGGGGCCATTCTGGAGTCACCAGCACCCCCACGGGAAGGGGTTTTTTACACTTCCTGTGAAGCACTGTTGGAAAATAGAAATTCAGATGTGCACAGGGTGCAAGTTTTTGGCCCAGCTCAGATTTGTGCATTACATCAGTGCTGGTGAGGACTGTGTTCAGGCAATGCCACATGCAGCTACAGAGAATTCCTTCTCAGAGAATGGATTTTCCTGCTGTCATGTAAGCAGCTTCTGCTCCCACTCAGCTCTCAGTTCAGGATTAAAGGGTATCTCAGGGCTCCACTTTGGTGGCTTAAGTTAAAGAAGCGCCAGACTGGTCAAAATCATTTGCAACACTTAAAAGCATAATAAAGGAAAATCAAGAGGTCGTTCCACCACCTGCTGAGGAGAACGGAGGTGCAGGAGAGAACAAACTCAAGTACAAGGTCCTGACTACACCTGGCACCATGTGTTAGACTCTTCGGGGATTCTTCAGAGAGGTGAACTTCACTTGCACTGAGATCAATGAAAACCTGCGCATTCAATCTGTTTCTCATGAAAAAAATAACTCTGAGTCTCTCCAGTGTGCAAGTCAGAACAGTCTGAAAGTCACAGGGAAATGAAGGGCTGAAAGGCTAAGAATTTCATGCTTCTTTTTCTTTTTATATATTCTTTATTCCCGCACACCCTATGGGAAACATAGGACTTCAGCACAGGGACAGCGAGAAAGATTCAGGGCTGTTAAATTAGTAGCTTGTTTAAATCCCAAGGTAAAGCAATTGTGCTAAATTAATCTATGAACCCTCACATCAGATCTAGAGCCTCTGAGCAGTACAGATATTTTGAGATGATCTAATTGTGGTTGGAGAGAAGGGTAAGTATGGGTGCAAGTAACACTATACTGTGTGCTGCAATGGGGTTAGCCCACAGCACAGTGCAAAAAGTTGACACGACCAACACAGCCAGAACACCAGGGATCAAAGATGCCTAGGCATTTCTAAAAATTAGTTGCTGGAATAATCACAAGATACTAGATTTGAAATGCTTGCTAGGAAACTGAGCAAGATATGTAAAGAAAAAATGCAAATTTCTGGAAGGGGTGGAGGGATTGGGAAAAGCAGGGAAGGCTACTGCTGCCAATTAATAGGTTACTAGACAGGAGCTGTCTCTCATGGGAGTTTTTCCAGCTCTTAAGCAGGAATCAGAGGCAACCCAGTGAGCTTTGCTTTCTAAACTCAGTCAGAACCAGTTAACAGTAGTGCCTCTCACCCAGGTGAATTAGAGGATACAGGTACTGCCGTCTTTAATATCATATTGGGAAGCAGGGGACAGGTCTTGACAAATCACAGGTGAAGGCTGCACTGTGGAGCTGAGTGAGAGCAGCATTTGGGGTAATCTAGGCTCCTTCTGGACAATGCTCTTCTGTGAGTCCAGTATTGGCAGATGCTGTGGGATGGAAGCATTACATCCATCCCCACTCCGCACCTAGCCTAACATCAGCACTATGAAAGCACACGCAAATCATCATGGCATTGTCAATTTAATCTCTACAACCAAGCAAGAAGGGAATGGAGAAGGCTTCTAATGTGCAGCTGGTAAATGTGGAATTTGTAGTTTATTGGTATATCCACCTTCACTGGGTAGATGACATTTATACACTGAAATGGACTTTTTAAATAAAATTCTTCAGGTTACACGTTTGGTTTTACCTCTCTGCATGAATGGTGGAAAACATTTTTAAATACTATGCTGCAGAATGAAAATAAAATGAATAAGCATTTTGCAGTTTGCGACTCTTTAAAGATGTGATTGATGATTGTCCCATTGCTGCAGGTCAACCCCTGCCATACAAAACTCCAGATAATCTTCAGCTGCATTTCCTAAACCTTTAATAGGATGAACAAAGCTAAAACAACAATGCATGATTTATTTCCCAAAAGCAGCTGACAGAAGGAAATGGATACCAAGTGAATTAACACATTAGAACAATTGGAAATACAGCCCATTTGGAAATCCAAAACAGACTGCCTGGAATGATTTCACTCTAGCACGAGATTAATGCCAGTCCCTTGCTTAGGTGTGTCATCTAGGTGTAATCTAGTGCTCCAGTTTTAGAAAGGTTGATGGGTGCACACCCTGGGGCTTGAGTGTTAGGGTGAGCCTTGACTTAATTGATTACATGACCAGAGTAGCACCTATCATGGCCACACACATGTTGAGGATTACATGCAAGGGCTACATTCACATGCATGGACAGACACACACAACACAACACTTTCTAATATAAACAAATATTTCTATTATTTGGTTGTTGAGAGGCATTATAAAAAATAGCAGGTATATTATAGGCTGTAAATAACATTCTGTCTTTAAGAAGCTGCATCTGTATCCAGAGCAAAATCTTGGCGGTCATCTCAAGGGAGTAAGGTTTCTCTCACACCTGATTTATAACCAAGAATTTCTCAGAAATTGGGGGTTACCATTTGTCAGCCACAACTTGTCAGCAAAGCCTGTTTTCTTCAGGTAAACTTCCACCTGTGTCTGTTTCAAAGTTACAGGAGTGTATTTTTAGAAAACTGTGGACCTTTAGTCAGCATACCAGACTCAATCACAGCACTGTTAAAGTAATATGTACATTTACAGCTGTCATTAACAAGGTATATTTAAGAGCTTTAGTTCTTTTTTATCCTTCATGGGGTAATAAGCCATAATTAAAGGAATGAGGGGCTGTATTACAGAAACATTTCCCACCACATGTGTAGCACAAGGATTACTTTGCAGAGAGACAACTGGCAGCTGAAGCAGTTCAGGGTATTTCTTCATATATTCATGGCAAAAGCATGATAGCACTTTCCACTAAAAAAAAAAAAAAAAAAATCGACACCCAAACTCTAACACAAGACCTTGTTAAATCACTGTACCTGAAAATGGGTCAAACTTCATTAGTGTGTGCAGGTAATGGAGACTAGGCAACATCATAAAAATGGTCCTGTTGGTGGATATCTGAGTCCACATACATGATCTGTGACCAGCAGCTGTAAAAAGCTCTTTGCATTCCTTTTGGTGCAAGAATCACTTGGAACAAAGGTCACCCCAAAACAAAATCAGTTCAAGCAGCCTATCTGAGAGGAAGATGAGGAAGGAAGGAGGAAGGCTTATTTCATCTTCTGCACTGTCAATCATTTTTACACCACTCCAGATTATGCAATATGCCAGAGCAGGGACTGTGAAGCATGAGTTCCTCAGGAAAAGGCAGTGTTCATTAGCACTATCTGCTGCACAATGTGTGCTCTCAGATGTCTAAGGTGGAAAGGTCGCAGCCACAGACTTCACAGCATCTTTATCCAGCCTCAGCCTACACCCACTCTTGAGTACCCACAGTTATGAGGAAGAAAAGTTAAATGCTTTCATGTGAAGTCTTGTGTTTATCCTGGTGGCATATAAAGAAGAATCCAGTTAAAATCAAATTAACTAGCTCCTGTCTTAAGAATGCCATTGTTACCAAGCAGTACAGATTAAAATAAAATTCCATTAATTAGTGATCTGATTTAATTTTGCAATGCTGTTTTACAATGTGTAGTGTCCAACAATACATAGCAATAATCCTAAAAAGAGCACCTGAGGATTTACAATGTATAATGATGTGTAATGTCTTTGGTACTCAAACTCTTGTTCCTTTGTTTGCATGTAAACCATGGTGATACAAACTGGCTTCGCATAAGGCACAAGACTTTTTATCATCTCAAACAAAAATCAGCTGTAATGGAATGAGGTAAAATTACAAACATAAGGGCAGAATTACTTCTGTTCAAGGGACTGTGTCATATGGTCACAAACCTTCTTTTCCTTGAGTATCTGGGTTTATTGTGATATTTCAATAATCTTCAGAGAAGTGTTGAAAATCCCTTTTTTAAATTGTATTGGTCTCTCTCCTTTAGCTGAATTCCCCACCTACACACGTACACAGGCACACACTCTTAACCTTTTTAATTATGCACCGAAAGGCTTTAATGGAGCCTCAAGCCACAGTACTTCTGAAATCAAACATGTTGGTGTTTTGTGGAAGCTATCTTGCAAATTTTTGGCAGAACAGATTCAAGGCAAGCTCCATGCAACCTCCCAGCTCTGCATACAAATTGAGAGCCCGAATCAGAAACAATCCTCTTCCTTTATTTTGTTCTGGCTTAAAACAGCTCTCTGAGATCAACCTCATCCATGCAAATGTCCCAAAGAGAAATGCTAGATTTAGCTGACAAATGCATAAAATCTCATGTTGTCACAGAATTCCCCAGTCTCTACTCAGCACCAGATGTTAAAGAATGCAAATCTACAGCTGGGTCTGGTGTTCATGTGTACTCCAAATTCCCTCCTTCACAGCTGTTGTTTTCCACTTCCATGTACATAGAGCCAAATTTTCAGAAGCAGGAGGTAGACCAAGGCTCCCTATGTTGATGTGAATATACGTGTTTCTTTATTTGCCTGGAAAACACCTGTTTGAGTTGAATAATCGTTTAATTGTGAGGGCTTATTTGAGTATGCTCACCTGCTCACTCACCAGGATTGAAAACAACCTTTCTCATCTTTCAAATACAATTTTCTCTGGAAATAGATTTGTCTTTCCAAATATCTGTTTGGAGGTACAGAATAGGATTTTCATCCTTGCTTAGGCCTCCTGGGCTCCGTGGAAATAATAATTATAACCACAGTAATACAAAACAAAAGATGTGATTATGAGGAACTGCAGAGTACTGTTTCTTCAGATATCTCGGGGGGGAGGGAGGGCTTTTCTGGCCATCCTCTGTGCCACTCAGGAAAGGAAGATCTAGCCTGGCACTATAATGACTGTTTTAAACTTCTGTTCTCCCTTGTGTAGATACAACCAGTCTGTGCAGCTTTTGAAATATAGTCAGTGAGTGCCATGAAAATAATAAGTCGGCAAGAGCTGAACTGGTGTGATTGTTTTTCCTTTTTCTTCCTATCTAAATAGGTGGAAAATTTCAAACAACAAGTAAGGGTGACTACAACAGCCCACATTTGCTTTCCTGAGCTTCCTGTAAATTAATTCAGATTTGCAAGGCTCACCTCCAGTGGCCTCAAGTGTAGTTTAGGTTTTGTTTTCTTAAATGAAGATAAAATGCATATGGGGACCTTTTCTTTACCCTTACTTATGTAACAATCTTCAATTCACTGTGTTCTCAGTTATACAGGCAGTAATCATAATCTAACCAAACATTTGTCTTCTTACACCTCTGATTTTCAGCCAAAGTTGAGAGATTGGTTTCACCTAGGGCTGAGATATATTACTGTGTTTAAAAGGGTTGAGTCTTACATGATGGGAGAGGAATGTAGTCAAGACACAGGTTCAAATTTAAATAAAGAGTCCGAATTGGACGATCACATGTAAATACCTGATTTTTAAGGAAAGCATAGCATGCACTGTACCATTGCAACACACCTTATATCAGACTCCATTAGTTTACCAGAATGTTTGTCTTTTCCCAAGTTGTTTTTATTCCTTTGGGCTAGATGGGGATATTTTTATCCTGGTTTTATGCCTCTGAATGTTTTAATGCCTGTGTCAAATGCAATTCACCCAACAGCACTGTCTCCCCGATGTCACTGAGACCTAAGGTGGTAAACCCACGCTATGAATAGCAGTGTTGTCCAGCTTGGTCATCCAGTACCTGTAATTGGTACAGAGAATTACCTCAGCCTTCAAGCCCTGAGCTGGCTTGCAGGAGCTACCCCAGTTCTCTCTACAGCACTGCTATCCACCACCTCTGGCTCTGGCCCTAGGGCCAACCGAGCCAGGCTGGGTACTTGCCTCTGCCATACCAGTGCTCTTACAAACCTGCACGTTGCCGATAGATTGAATCAGGTAAACAAATCTGGCTACAAATACTGAAAAATTGACTCCTAAAGTTGCATAAGCTAATGCCAGAGTCCTCTTATTGTCGTGAAATGTTTTAACATAACTTGAATGATAGCTATGAAACGTAGAAGTGGAGCAGAGATGTAGTGAGAGTCCCCAGCTATTTCTGCATTTACTGACTGTGGCCATAAGGCAGAGCAATAGTAATGAAAATATTCAGTGTTAAAGACACTTCTGGGCAGTCTAGCAGGTTTTATTACTACTATTATTGTACACATATCCATAATATCCTTTTTTTAAAGTAAACAATAGTGTCACTTTAGGAAAGCTGTGATTTAAGATAAAAGGAAAAGTAGTGTTTGCTGGTTTTACAGTAAGCAATAACAGAGTTATCCACTTATCTGATAAGAAGAATGGAGGGAGAAAAGTTTAAAATACTTTGTTTGAAGTTATATGACCCGGCACAAATAGCCTCAGTGACATTTTAAGATCAAATAGTCCCAGCATCAAGTACCTGTACTCATGTACTTCAGATCATAAGGGGAAGTTGTGACAAGTTGTGCCTGACCTGCCCAAGCAAGGGAGCTAGTGCCTGGGGTGACATTTAATTTATGTTATTAATATATGTGTTATATATATGTATATTATGTATACATTATATGTTATGTACATTATGTTATTTATTAATAATCAGACTTTAATTCTGAGTTCCTGGAGTTTATCCTGCATATTTTTGCAAGTGTCACCAGGTTGTATTTACTTATTTATTTGACTCTGAATACTCCCTAGTAACAATATCCCAATTAAGTGTTTTATACAGTAATTAAAATTGCATTTACCGAGTTACATTTTTAGGTTAGTGACTGTTTTCCTGGAAGAATGGAAGGGAATTACTACCAAGGCAAAACTAAATATTTCTGAAATTGGTAAAGAAATACATGTTTAGACCTTTAAAAAAAACCAAAACAACCTAGGCAGAGCTGACATTTAAATATGATAAATTGTAAAAGGATTGTTAAAAATGTTGAAGAAATACTAAGAAAGAGGAAGCACTGAGAAAGGTGGGGACGCCAGGGAGATTTCAAACAGCCTGCACCATCAAAAAGGCATTAAATCTGAGACTACAAGATGTTGAGACCTAAGCTGTGAGAAGTCACGAGGAAAACAAAGTGCTGATTGTGCCCAGAGTAAAGCATAAGGGGTGCATGGGGAGGGAGTTTAAAAACCTGGCTGCAGTTGCGTTTGGAAGGTTTGGGGGGAGCATCATTCTGAGGCAAACAGGCAGGTGGGAAGCTGTTACATAAAAAATAAAAATACATACATACATAAAAAATAACTGTGGGGAAAAGCAAAGTCACCTACAAAAATCATTGGAAAAGAGGGTTCTTTTCTTCCATAGCAAAGGTTTTCATTCATAGGAAGCAAATAAAGGAGATTTCTACAGGAAAAAGCAGTCTGCCAAAGCGTGCCCCCTACCCCGCACGCAGCAAACATCACTGCTGTTAGGAAGGCGGCGTTTTCAGCCAGCACCGCTCTCAGGGAGACTGCAAAGCGCAGTGAGCCCAGTGCCAGAAGCAGGGCTCGGGCAGGACAGCCGGGCTGTGGGGAGCCAGGCCACAGGGAACAGCCACCGCTGCTCCTTCAGTGCGCTAGGTATAAAAGCAGGTTACCTTCAGATTAATTATATTGTATGCCTACTTTATGATCATTGTCACAGAAATTTATCTCAGAAGAGATGCCTTCTGCCTGGAAAATAAATGTTTCTGCTCTGCTTCATTGCCACATAGCTGGAGGAGTCCATTGTCTTGGGAAAACATTTTTTCCATTTACACTGACTCTTAAATATTTTATTATTCATTTTCCTTTTTAGCTTTCACAGTAAATAAAGCAAATACTTGACAGACACTAGATGTTAAATAGTCACCAATGTATATAATTTAGTGTATACATTGACTCCTCACCTATTTTCATCCTGACTTTCTATAAATTGTACTGTACGCTATGCTGTTTCCTTTGATTATTTTCATTTACTTTAGACTGCCAGTGCTTAGTTTGACTACTATTCAGTCTCTATAAGTACTTCATAATGGGCTTCAGGAAGTACAGCTTTTAAATGATGTAGCTCTGGGGCTTGAATCCGAGTGTTTGAAAGGCATTTAATTATTACTTCTTTTCTATGAGGATTGCTGCAGTACCTCTGCCACTAACTCACCTTCAGTTAGTTTAGAATCAAATGTTATTTTTATCAGTCTGAAAAAGATGTTAGAAGACTTTTTTTTAACAATCAAATTTAATACATCCTGTAGTTCTGCACACAGAGCCAGAACAGCTACATGGGTTGAAAGCAGAGGGGAGGGGGAGACTCAAAGTCAGCTTAGGGATGCATTGATTGAACATGTCCCTGAAAACTTATTTCTATAGCACTGGGGGGGGAGGGGGGGGCTCCTTTCTGTTTTCAGGAATCCTGATGAAAGAACAGCAGTAAGAATACCTGCTTTCGCTTACATGTATCAGCCACGTGGAAATGCCCAGGTATGTCCAGGGAAACTGAGCCAAGACCTCCCCAACACGGGAGCAGATTCTGCTTTCTATACTGAACCACTCCAAATTGGGTTATATATAGGTAATAGGCAGTGCCCTTGGTGTATATGTAAAGCACCATGTGCATGCTTGATGCCGTACATGTAAAGGGATGATCATTATAATGTTGTGCACATGATTAAATCAAACCAAAAATTTGTAACGTTGTAGGAAAAAAGCACCTAGGATTATTCTGTTCTTTAAAATCTTGTAAAATCTGGCTCTGTTTTGTGAGTCTCAAGTTGAAACACTTTGAAAAAACATGCTTCTTACTTTCTGAAATAGAAGAAAAAAAAAAAAGTAGGCCCATTTCATACATTATATTTTGACTACCAAAACCAAAAAATAATTAGTGTCTCTGGAAAGCATCATCCTTTTCCATAAAGTCTCTCTCTTCATTTTGCGGGTGCAGAAACCACACTGATAATGTTCATGAAATGTTTCAGGAACTCCTCCAACCTTTATGGAACAGTTACATTTGCTATGTGCAGGATATATATGACATCAATTTTCAAAGGTCAGGATATGAAATATTACATTATTGCAACATATTAACTGTACCCATTGACTATCACCATCTGTACACCACTGACTAGACATCACAGCATTAACATTTTTTCTTTGAAAAAAAAAGAAAAATACAGGTCTTGAGAATACAGTCACCTACCAAACTACCTTTTCTGAATCTTGCAAGACCAAAAGAAATTTGGTCTGTTTCCAAGGAGTAGTTACAAAGGAGGTGAGATTTAAGGCTGGCTTTAGAGCTGGGCAAATAAGTTTTTGTGTAAAGTAAATGAACTATGGGGGGACTGGAACCAGGGAACTTTGGATAAAATCAGCTAATAAATTCAGCCAGAAACAGGACTGACTGGGGAGAATAAAAAGTCACAATATTTTTGTTTCATATTTTCCTTTTTAATGAAATTCCTTATTTTGAAAGCACTGAATACTTTGTTATGAAGGCTTTTAAACATTTGACGTCATATTTTTAAACACCACTTTAATTACTAATTTCTTATTTTAATAACGTAATCAAAAAGTCTTAGCCCTAAATCTTAAACCAGCATTTTGATCTTAAAAAAAAAAAAAAAGATCCAAAATGGGCTTTCCAAATCATTAGAATATAATTTTTTTTCCTGTTTGTTTAGTTTCTCCTTTGAATAAAAATGTTCTTCAGATTACTTTCTCCTAGTGAAACATAGGGTGTATAATCTGCTGAGCTGTAGATTGCACTACAACTGATTTTACTTTTTAGAACGTTTTCTGAAACATGCTTTATAGATGCATTCATTTGACCTAAATTTTACCTAAATCCCTGGGCCTATCGTCTCCTATCGTCCAACCTTAGACCTTCAGAGATGACTTGTTAATAGAAAGCACCACTGCACAAAAATTTAACTGGAGTTTAAGCTGTCTGAGAGTGGTATTAGGTTTATTGCAATTCCTTACATTGAACTTTCAAAAGTATATATATAATATCTAATACAATACTTGACATATGTTTTTCTTGGCCATTTATATGGTTCATTTATGTCTTCACTAATGAATAGGAATATTTACAGGAATGTTTTCTGACTATTAAACCATCATACTGGGGAACTGCACATCGTGAGCACACTTACTTCCTAAACCATAGCGAGAGGCATGACAGTGATGCTGTTATGAAGAGGAACAGAACATATCCAAAATATTGTTTTTCGCAAGCCTCAACAGACAACTCTATAATATTAAAACTTAATTCTCTTTCTATCAAAGAATGGCAGCTTGCTTTATGTCGTACCACCTTGGCATAAGACACAGTAAATAGTAAACTGAAGCCCTTGAGTGCCAGTTGCACCACTTCTCTTTCACACCACCCAGAGATAACATGACTCTCATTGCCACAGGCTGCCACGACTCATGTTTTAGTTGCTGTAAATTCTTTAGGTAATGTGTTTAAAAGGTTCACACAATATAATGAAGAAGTTCTATTTTGCTAAAGCAGAGAAAGGTGTATAGTTTCTGTGTAATGTCGAAAAGATCTTGAAAAGGTGTATAGTTTCTGTGTAATGTTGAAAAGATCTTGGAAAAGAGATTCTTTTGGCTGTTGAGTTTCTATACTGAAAATATTTCCACACGGCAATTCAGGGTGAGGCAGTAGCATTTGCCATAACTCCACTGAAACTCTAGTCAAGGAAATGCCCTCAAAAAAGTGTGATTTCCTTTCAAATATTTTTTTCAGTGTATATCTTTCGGGTTTATTTATAGAAATTAATATGAACAATTAATATGAACCCAGTCTACGACTTTAGGTACCCAAATCGATGTATTCCTTAACGTTCCCTTCACCCCATGCCCAGTAATCACACAACGAGCAAGCCATACTTCATTCCTGCTTTCCATCCCTTTCCTCAACTCCTGAAAAGGAGTGAAGTAGAAAAGGGGCCTTACAGCATGCCCTGAGGGAGAAAATAATCCAGGATTAAGGTCAGGAGCAATTTCTAAAGTTGAGGGCACATGAAAAATCATTTTCCTCCAGTCCCAGAATTCTCATAGGTATAGCTGCAGCTTCAGTTCTTCCACATATGGACACTGAGGTACAGTGCTCTGGGTGCTGAGTAAGCAAAAAATACTGCTTTCTCCAGGCCAAATGTTTCTTTAGGAATGGTGTTTGTTTAGGTTGTCCAGGTTATCTGAATAATTGGGGTTCTGTGATATTTCTATTCCTCACCAGACCAAGATATATGCAAACTGTAAAGAAAGAGAGATTATAACCTCAATAATACTTATTTGTGCTATTTATTTGTACCCTTTTGCTCTTTGTTGTTTTTATAGCTTCAGCTTAATGCAAAAAGTACTTTTCAGATAGTATCCATTCAAGGAAAATCCCTCTGGCTCATCCAGATTTTGCTTGAATAAAAGTAAAGGAACAAGTCTTTGTCTTCTTAACTTGAACTGCTCCATCTTTACTACATACCCTCAGAATCTGTATGACAGACAGTGCTATTATAAACAGAAAAAACTACCTACTGATAGTAAAAAGGATGCAAGCTTAGAGTATTGGATTTGTCATGCTGGGACTTAGCCCCAGTGTATTTCATCTACCCAATCTGACCCAAGCCCCATCAAATGTGCCTCTGCAGAAAGCAGCAGCATCTCAGTGCCTACAAAACTTCTCCAAAGCACATCTGATCTGTCTTTACTCTCACACAGTGCTTGTGATGGAGACCCATGAATGACTAAGCAGAAGCGCATGAACAAGAACATCATCAGCCCATTCTCCTTTCTCTTTATGTTGTTTTGTTTTCCCAAATCTCATGGATGGAATCTGCCTAGTTAGACAGATACAGTTGCTAGGGACTTACAGAAAATCCCTAAACACTGTATGGCATCACTTAATCTATATAAATTCTCTTGACATTTTTCAGAAAGGGTAGAAGCTTAGCTGTACCTCAGTACTAAAGATGGTCTTCAGCTTTTGCAAGCCCTATTTGCAAGCCCTATTTGAGCATCTGTGTCATATGTGAGTCCCCAGAGAGCACTTTCTCTTCTTCCATCCTCTGATTTCCAGCTGGTATTCACTGCAGTTTAGCTTCTAGGACTCCCATATGTAAAAGTGAAATGACTACACTGAGAGTTTTAACTTGTTTTTCTACCTACATAACCCACAGAACGGCTGACAAACCTCTGTGTTTTATGAGAACACAAATGTGTGAAGCAAAGCATGTGTATTCAACATTGACTTTGTTTATTTTCTGTGACTATGTTTCACTGTAAACTTAGGATCTAAACACTCAGTTTGAATCTAGGCATAGAGGCATGCACTTATACATTTTTTATTACTACAAAAATAAATTTCCTACACCTTGATCCACTTACTGATCTTACAAACACTTTCTATGTAAAAGATATTTATTTTTAAGCAATCTGCTTAACATATAATGACTTATCACAAATATTTATGATCAATCTTACATAGCTTAAAAGAACTGGCAAACAAAATTATACTAGCCTCCCCCTCAGAAACATAAAAATAAATCAGCAGTGTATGTTGGCCTGCATTAATATACAAGCACTTCAATAATTCCTCACTGCCTAGTGCCTTTTCCTCAACAGTGTCTTTTCCCTACCTCTGCTGCCTTCCAGTGGCTCTGTTGCCTTTCAACTGTGACCTACTCTTAACTGCATCCGTTCTTTCTTCAAGGATCTTTGGTATCCCTTTACCTGTAAGTCTTGCTTTACCCTCTTTTGCCTTATTTGCTGTATAATGAACATTGAGTTTGGAGGTTACACAAGCTTCTTCCAGCTTCCCTTTTTGACTTGAACTGTTTCTTTATAAAGAAACTTAAAAGGTGCTCAGTTTCTGGAATAATTCCAAATGGTCAAATATCCCAAAAATCCAGATATCTCAAATTCCTGATCTATCTTGTAAACCTCACTGCTACTTCTTTGCCATTCTTCTCTTAAAAAGAAGAAAGAAAGAAAAAAAAAAAAGAAAAAGAAAAATCTACTTCTGGCTACAAAAAGCCTCTTCTTTGAGTATCTTCAAGCATGGCATCATTCCTTATCTGATCCCATGGAAACATCGCAGTGCCTTTTATCAAACTGTGTAGCATGACTGGGAACACCTTTCAATACCATTAGTGATCCCACAATTTTGTTCCACACTTCTATTTTCTGTATCCACTTGGTAACAACCACCTCAACAAGATAACCCAGCTCTAGATTTGTCTCTTCCCAATACTTGTGTGAATGACTGTCTTCCAGACTGCAGATATGACAAATTTCCTGGAAAACAAGCAAGAAATTTTTCACTAACAGAAGTGCATGAACTGCGTAACTCTCCTGCTGAAGCTCAGATAGGGTTCATTATACAGACAATACAAGCTATTAATGCAGAAAAACAAAATTTGCTCTTATATCATTCAACTGTGCCTGTGCCAAAACAAGAAGTAAATCATTGAAGCTGTGTATTATGCATGAGGTAGACAACATCATTGAAAATTGGGGTTTTTTTAATTATAAAAGGGAATTTGCACAGGAACAAAATGTGATTTAAAATTCTTAGCCTAATATCATTGCTAATTTTAATTGCTATTAGAAGAACCTAGTTTTCCTCTAAGGCATTATGTAAAGAATCATTCTAGCCCAAATATGCATGGGAAATGTTTAAGGGCCATTACAGAACAAACAATGAATATGAAAGCAACAGCAGTAAACTAGCAAATATCCCTAGCTATGATGCCAGGACTTGGCTGTTTAGCTATCAAACAGACGTTAACAGATGACAGATAAGTAATTATTCAACAAAATTGGATGAAAAATGCTTACATGTATCCAAAAAATAATGCAAAATACAATCTAAAATTTGATGAATGGGAAAAATTACACATAACATAATGACATAATTTCTGTGTAATATTCTTAATTATGAAATATTAACATTTCATCATGCAAGGGTTTAGCAGCAGTTTGGAATCCCATTTATGAACCGAGTCCCACCCATCTGCATATAATTGGATCCATGCAAAAGATTCCAGTCTGTGCTGAGAACAGACTCTGGTGTGCAGCGCCTCGGAGGGGGGGAAGCAGCCCAAAGGGCATTGCAATCCTATATGTTGCATAGACACTTTTCTGCTTAGAATCAAAGCTGTCCTGTATAACAATAGCAACAGCCAGAAGCTCTTACCACCTTACAGGAGGTGACCTTCACAGGAAGGCAGAAATGGTCTTTAAAGGCACACCTTTTTCCTCTCCTGACCTCAGGAAAGCCCTGCTCATTGCTGAAGGGAGAGAAATTTCATTGGTGAAGGACCAGGCATGGGATCCCAAAAGTAGCATCTGGAAGAGATACCAGCACATAGATAAAATGGAGTGCTTGGCAATGGGGTTTTTAACACATCTAACCAAACTGTATGAAAATACAGAGAAAAAGAAAACGCCGTATGTAAGTAGCATGTGAGTAAGTGCAATTCAGTGATGGAAAAGGTATTACACAGCAAAACCAGAGGGATGAACATTCAACTAAAAACAGTGGAGGAATGCAACCAGAAGGATATTTATTAGTGTTGTGGAAGATGTAAGCAGATGCTGTGTTCACTGAAAATATAAAAAAAAAAAACCAAGAAACACAGAGAAAAATTTTTCTAATCAAATTTTCTAAGCAAGTAGCTTTTTCATAAGGGTGGGAATTGGACTAAACCAGTGCATGAAATCAAATCCAGCATCAAAATCTTGGTCATTGTGACACCACAGACTCAAATACCTTCTTCATAAGTATCTCCTGTAAAGTTTATTACTAAATATGGGAATAAGGAAGCAGGAGAAAAAGAATACAACAGAGTCAACTCAATAGCCGAGGCATTCTCTGATAAAGGTTCACATTTGTGCTATTCTGCAATATAAACTCAGAGAACTATCCAAAGTAGACAGACTTTAGGGTAATTTATAAATCAATTACTTACTTGTTAACACTGTTATGAAGAACACTTTGGACATTACATAAACATTTGCCCAAAACAACAAATTTGGGTTTAATAGCACAGAAGTGCCTGTAGCCAAACAAACGTGCAGGCCATATGTAGAACAATTTCACAAAACTAATAACTAAATGGAGTTAATTTATAATCAGTTAATCTGAAGTAAAACTATAGTTTAAAATACCCCATGAGACATGTAGGTGCTAGAATTTTTGCTATGTGTTCTGTGTTCTAATTGGCAGGAACTATTTGGTCACAACAATTACATTTTAATTAGTAACAAAAAAAAAGGTAATGTAAAAGACATAATGACAAGTAAGAACAACAGATACCGGCACTATAGTATGAAGAAGTACAAGTAGAAGAAATGAAGTATTAGTCATAGTAGTCACAATATTTAATTTCAAAATATTTGAAGGAGTGAGAACAAAGCAGTATTGGCACAAAAAAATTTCTGATCAAACAACACAAAACTTTTTGCAGATAAAAGGATGGAAAAATGTTTCGACTGAGTTGGATTAAATACAATATTCTTAGGTTATAATAACATCTGATTTATGGGTTTTGTCGTAAGAAGTTTTTTATGTGTAAATATAGGCTGATTGGTAATGGCTGGAAAAGAAGTCTGTATGCTTACTCATTAATTGCTTATTAAGTATTAACTTGGAATTGTAGTTAACCATTTCAGAATTATTATAATGAAAGGTTACTTATACTGTTTGACATGGGCATGCATATTTTCTGCCATCCTTCATTGCTCACTGCTTTGCATGTTTCACAGAAATATAAGATTGGAAGCCCCCCCTCCTTCAGTCACTAAATACATTCCCTGCTGACAAAGACAACCATGTGAATAGTTTGCTATCATTCAGTTATTATTAGATACATTAGACAGCTTCCTTTTTCTTTTTTTAATAATATTGTCCACGGAAGCTCTGTAAGTCTCATTATGTTAGGTTCATTGCCAATGCTCATGAACAAAGGGGAAAGACATACAATAAAAACAAAACCAGTTATCTTTTAACCACATGTGAATTCCTGGCATGACTGAAGTCAGTGGGTGTTTTGCCATTTGTTGGGGATTTCACCCTGCAATTACAGAAAGTGCGTGTTCTCACTCTGCAGGCTTTTCTCATTTAGCAGTCAGAAGCACAAGAGCAAGAACGGGAATATAAACCTAGATTCATAAAAAGGTTAGGGTCCAGGATTTACACACTGAATCTAAAAGTCACCTACCTGAAGTCTTCACTCAGCAGCCCCTTGCTCCAGAAAGGCCTAAAATTTCCAGGTATCTAAATTTTGCCAATAACATTACTAGGGCACACCCAGAATTGCTTCTGTCCTCAGAGGGAATTCCCAAATGACAGGAATACCATTGCCTTTCTCCCTGGTAAGGCCATATGCAACTGGTGTTCTTAGACACAAAAAAAAAAAGCTGTTTCTTCTACAGAATTAAGAAAAAAGAACTGTGTCTTTTATCCTGATGTTTTAATGTCCTTATCAGTAATTAAATATTCAGAGGTTAAACCACTTATCCAGGATATATGACACTCAAGGTTAAATCTCAGGATGACTTGAACTATACCACCCACTTCCCAAGGGACTATATTTTCACCATGTCCCAAGTAAGCTAGAGTGAAATTCTCTCAATTAGTCCTCTTAAAGCAAAAGTTTCATCAGAAGAAATTATGGAACCCACACCCAGCTCTCCCTGCACTGCCGCCTCCACGGATGGAAGAACAAATCTAAGTATGGCAGTGAGTGTTTCACCACACTAAATAAATTGTATTGGATCTGTCTCTCTTCTGCTTTAGGGATTTCTGAGAAAGGGCATGTAATTTCAGGAGAGAGAAGGAGAGCCTTAGCTTTCTAAGGAATAAGGCTTCTGCTCACTTGGGATTTCCTGTTACCATTGCATGCCGACAAGTGGCTCCATATACCCCACTCCTGCACACCTAACTCTCCGTACGTATAGTCTGACTGCTTAACTGTTGATTTCTCCACATTGAAAAGCCGATCCCTGAAAATTCTTTAGCTGATGGAGTGTACAGGCACAGAGAATAAGAGAAAATAGAATTTATTCTTGTCACTTTTTAGGTCTAAATTACTAATATTACTGATCATATGGGATATAACAACACCAGTGTGAAGCTGGACTGTTAAAATACTTTCCTGGGGAAGTAATGCTTCTGGGACTTATATAAATGTTTTTGTATTCGTGAAAACATGGAGTTGATGAAGCACTTCTGGACTGAAGATCAATATTTCCATTACAAAGAATAAGTCACGCAGGCTCTCTTAACCAACTGCAAAATAAGCAAAAACCATCAGCTTGTAAACATGTTTGAATTGATAGGTTAAGAAAAAGATGCTTGCATCTGCTGTCTTCTGAACAGAAAATAAGGCTTTCACTGTCCAAAAGACACTGGTTTTTCTTATGTATTTCATTGTGTGGTGCATCAGTGTTGCTGAGGTCACTTTTACACAACTGTTTTGTGGCAAGGGGAAGGAGTTTACGACCTTCCTCCTTGTGGGTTTTCACTTGTTCTACAGATATCACACTTTAAAACAAAGATCTCCATCATTACACCTGAACTTTGTGTCCCACGATTTTATCTCTGACTATGGACATCTTGGCTCTTGATCTCTTGTTTCTGCCTTAATTATATGGAAAACAATTGCTCAGAGTAGCCAGCTATCTGGAATGCTTCCATACAGAGACAGGAAAACAGGAGTGTTTTCTCAGTCTGGCTCTCACTTCTGCTCCTTTGAAGCACAACTGAGATAAATTATTTTCTGTTCTCTGTCCATCACATAATATTTGAGAGCATGTCAGCCTCCTGTAGCATTACCTGTACTGGCACATAACAGGCTATTAGAATCGTTACAAGAGCTGGCAGAGCAAAACTTATGGAGAACAGTCAGGAACACTCTTACACGTGGAACATCGTGCTAAAAAATGCACCAAACAAGTCTCAAGATAGCAAAGACGCTAATAAACCCTCCCTACCCATGTTGAAATTAGAGAATTGTTTGCCTTCCTGATCAGTTAATCCTTTTCACGGCTGTGCCATCAAAAAAAAAAGCAATTGTTAGCCACCTTTTCATCAAATGGTAACTCTTGACAGCCTATTCTTTCAAAAAGCAGATAAGGAGATGGAGGTGATTTATAAGATATAAATACAATAGCACTCCTTATGCCTACCATCTTAATTTGGTACACTGACATGTGCCTCATTTAAACGCTTCTGAACAGTTTTAAGCATGCATGGAAACAAACGGGATATGTTTTCTCAGAAAACAAAAAGGGAAGGCTGAAAGGCTGTATCTCATTAACACCAAACCAGAAGGTGCAAAACTGGTACAATGCAGAAGTCAGAAGAGTTGCTGTGATCTAGGTTTCTGAGAAGCAATCTGCCTTCACCATATCTTGGGATGGGTTGAGCCAGATCTTTTTCCTGTAGAGATGAACACCACCCAAAAAGACCAAAAACACTTTTAAATTCAAAGAAGTCAGTTTTCCTCAGAAAACTGAATCCTTTGGTTTTATACCCAGGAAGCTCAAAGTGAATTAACTAGGCAAAAAAAAAAAATTGTTAAAAGTTTATAAAAAACTCTCCATTTGCCTTCCATACTTTGCAGAGGAGCCAGCTCAGTGTTCAGGCTTTGTACCAGTTCAGTGACCTTCTGGACCAAAGGAAACTGCAAAGTCTTCTGTGGATCCCAGCAAATCATAAAATCATTTAGGTTGGGAAAGACCTCCAAGATCATCAAGTATAACTGTTAACCTAGCATTGCCAAGCCCACCGCTAAACCATGTCCCTAAGCTCCACATCTACACATCTTATAAACACCTCCAGGGATGGTGACTCCACCAAGCCCCTGAGCAGCCTGTTCCAATGCTTAATAACCCTTTCAGTGAAGAAAATTTTCCTAATATACAGTCTAAACCTCCCCTGGTGCAACTTGAGGCCATTTCCCCTTGTCCTGTCACTCATTACTTGGTAGAAGACACTGGCACCCACCTCGCTACAACCTCCTTCCAGGTAGCTGTAGAGAACAGTAAGGTCCCCCCTGAGCCTCTTTTTCTCCAGGCTAAACCACCCCAGTTCCCTCGGCCGCTCCTCATACGCCTTGTGCTCCAGCCCCTCCACCAGCTTCGCTGCCCGTCTCTGGACACGCTCCAGCCCCTCAATGTCCCTCCTGCAGTGAGGGGCCCAAACCTGAACACGGCATTCGAGGGGCGGCCTCACCAGTGCCCAGTGCAGGGGGACGGTCACTGCCCTGGTCCTGCTGGCCACACGGTTTCTGACACAAGCCAGGGGGCTGTTGGCCTTCCTGGCCACCTGGGCACACTGCTGGCTCACGTTCAGCCGGCTGCCGACCAGCACCCCCAGGTCCTTTTCCTCTGGGCAGCTTCCCAGCCGCTCTGCCCCAGCCTGTAGCGCTGCGTGGGGTTGGTGTGACCCAGGTGCAGGACCCGGCACTGAGCCTTGTTGAACCTCACACACTCGGCCTCGGCCCATCAGTCCAGCCTGTCCAGATCCTCTGCAGAGCCTCCTGCCCTCAAGCAGATCAACAATCTCCCCCAGCTTGGCGTCATCTGCAAACTGACTGAGGGTGCACTCAGTCCCCTCGTCCAGATTGTTGATAAAGACATTAAACCGAACTGGCTTCAACAGCCTCGGGGAACACCACTTATGACCAGCTGCCAGCTGGATGTAACTCCATTCACCACCGCTCCTTGGGCTTAGACACCCAGCCACTTTTTTACCCAGTGAAGAGTACACCCATCCAAGCCATGAGCAGCCAGTGTCTCCAGGAGAATGCTATGGGAATGGTATATTTTCTCTTTTCTTAGCTATGGATGCTCCCTGCACCTCTTGGAAGCCTCCTGGTCTGAGCAGCAGCACCCAGCTCATGCTGTGACTCTCTCTCTGCTCTTCTCCTACAGGCTCCAGTCAATGGAAGTTTTGTCTCCAGACATGCCTAGATGTTCCCATGGGAAGAAGCCATCTTCTTCCTCCTTCAGGTAGTTTCTCTAACTCAGTCACCTTTTTACCTTTTTCCCAATGTACAGTCTAAGAACAAACAAACCAGACAGACAGTCTGTCCATAACAGTCCATTGCCCTCTGTCAATAGTCAACTTGTGCAAGATAAAAGAGAGGAAAGGATTACTGGAAATAAGACAAATCACTAAAGGTTGTTACAAGCTAAAAAGAGTATTAAATGGCTGGACATACCCATTTATATATGTGGCAAAGGACAGAGATGTCCACCCTTTCCATTTTTTGCAGTATCTTTTATACCGTGAGCATCGCAGGTCAAGTAAAGAACAGGCTGTCACACCATTGTACAGCATGTGCATTAAGGTCCATCTTTGCACCAGTCCCATTGATCTACACAGGTTTGATGGTTTCTTGTAACAACAGTGAAGCCTTTGCTGTGTCTGCACCACTATTGTGGTTCCACCACTGGGAGAACTTTGACCACCATCACAATCAGAGCAGACCAATATTTTGTCCACCTTTCCTTATGTCTATTACCCTTTAGCTGTTTGGCCTGCATCTCCTTCCAACCAGATGTGCTGTCACTCAACCCATGAACATAATTCCTGTATTTGGAGGTTTTTTCAGTTTAAAGTGTACTTCTCACCAGCCACCAGTGTAATACCAGAGCTATGCAGTGTGATCTACAGAAAAATGCAATGGGATTCTGGGACATGAGCAGGTGTTGGACACATGTCATGAAATCATAGAATCATAGAATCACAGAACCACAGAACTACAGAACAGTTTGGGCTGGAAGGAACCTTTAAAGGCCATCTAGTCCAACACCCCTGCAGTGTTGGGGCATCCTCAACTAGATCAGGTTGCTCTGAGCCCCATCACACCTGAGTTGGAATGTTTCCAGGGATGCGTTCCCTGGCAGACAAAGTCAGATTCACTGCAGCCCTCTGCCAAAT
This sequence comes from Falco biarmicus, assembly GCF_023638135.1. NCBI lineage: Eukaryota > Metazoa > Chordata > Aves > Falconiformes > Falconidae > Falco > Falco biarmicus. Next base: position 45,713,431 of record NC_079290.1, on the reverse strand, counting down.
GGTCTGGGAGATAACCTGAAGTGAATTATCAACTGGTCTGGATTTACGTTTGGGTGAAATAATTTTCATCTTCCAAAGGGACACGGGCATGATGGCTCATCAAGGAAAATGAGGCTCAGAAATGGAAACAAGGAATGAGTGAGACAGACAGTGTGAGAACGCCTTCATGTTCCCCAATGCTAATGCAAGCCTTCATCGTACCCAGGAGGCAAGTTCATATACTACAAGAAAACCTAAATCTTTACTACTGCTGTCACGTCTTCTGTCTCATATCAGTTCTTGCAGCACTCATACAGGATGACAAAGTCCCAGGGCACTCCTGGGAAGGCAGGGCAGACCTGGCAGCCCATCCTGTCCCACTACACCAGCCAGGAGCAGCCAGGGGCTCTCTAACCCTCACCATGACTGTGACTTTGATTCCTGGCAGGGCTTCCCTTTCATCAGTGGAAGGAAAATAATGTGTTGCCCCCTAATAATAATAATCAACTCTCCCTTTGTACCCCAGACGGCCCTACAAAATGCCATAATAAACTCGTCTGTTCAAATACTGGGTTTCCAAATGATAACTTCAGCCCTAATTCAATCTTAACTATGTTTAATTAGATATGGCCTCTAATTTCTAATATCTTTAAGAAATTGCCCTTTCTAAACATGGGTAGACCTTACGTAAAAGAAGAATGTACTGTAGTTTTGAAGTTTTTGATTTCCAAGCTTTAAATTTACTTCCAACCCTGAACCTAAACTTATTAGCAGGAGTCTCTTCTAGTGTTCTCCCTTATTTAATAATTTTGGAAAGCTATGATTTTCTAGTAATTATTACTATAAATAATATTAGTAAATACTAGTTCTTTCTGTCTTTGTAAATCATACAAAGTGCAAATCCTAATGCAAAATTTCATTATATGAATGAATAGAAGGAACACCAGAAGTAAATGAGAATATAAAGCATTGGCCCAGCTAAGTGTTTCCTCTCTTTGTTGTTATCTACACCCTCTAGAATGCAAAAGAAAGAAGTTCCTTTAAGCATTAAGCCCAAAACTTTATTTTTAGCTCCAATCCCAATATTAACATCAGCACCAGCAGTGATCACAATGAAAATGAAGGAAAAGCATCGTCCCTTAGAAAAGCACATCATCTTTGTGTTTCCCTAGTCTGTGGAGAATCCACCCATAAAATGGGAACAGTGAACTTTAGATTCCAGATTCCTAACACTAACCCTAGGCAGTACAGCTGTATAAATCTAGCCTCTACAAGACAAAACAGAATATTGGTCCTTTCCAAAACCTACCTACTTCCAACTCTTTAGTAATAATAGGATGCAGCAAAGATCTGGGCTCTTAGGAAGGAGATAGTGCCTCTGAACCTGAAAGCTAGCCTCAGTCCTAAATTTAAAGCAAGTTAAAGCCTTAACTTAATACATAGCCCACCACTAGCCCTGATCTTACTTATAACCTGGTATGTATCCAAACAATAAAATGCACAGCATTTGCCTTTACTAGCACCTGTTATCTTGTCTTCTGAACTCTGCAAGCCACAGAGAAACTAGAGTCTTGAAAATCCAGTTCCAAATCCTATGTCTGAGGGTTTCTCCTCAGACAGATTGTCTCCTAATTATTCACAGGGTTAAGTGCATAATAAAAGAGTACATTCAACCTTCTACCCTGTCATCACCTGCCCTCTTACTAACTCTGTGAGACCACCAGAATAAAGACATGAACAAATATCTTGACTTGAATTCCCAAATCCCAGTTATAGTACTTGCATTAATTAAACATTAAACATATGTAAATAGTAAAGAAAGATATAGAACATTTACCCCTTTCTCTGTTTTCCTGATTCTTTACTCCCCCAAGAAAACAAAAAGCTCCAATTCTCTCTTATACTCCCAAAACCCAAATCAAAATGTACCTTGAAGCTTAATGTTAGCTAGTGCACTCAAACAAGCGATGGCCCCTTCTGGATTGTCCCCTTCTGAACATATGGGTCCTAGAAACTTTAGACTCTGACTCTTACATAAATGATATACCACTTTCTAATTATTACCAGCAGACAAATGTGCAGATTTCAAATTCCCAGAGATTTGTCCCCACAGATTAGCGTCAGCAGATTAAGAAAAGCTGGCCCCTTTAGTCTTTATTCTCCTCCCTCCTATATGGGACCTACAGAATACTGCAATGCTACAGAAATCTGAACCTGCAGAAGCTCCAAAGATAACCCCAGTCCTAATTTTACTTAATAGTTGGCACCTATATCCAGCACAAAATTACACCTGGAAATGTTCCCTTTTTTCATCATTTGTCCTCTTCATAGTTGTGAGAAATATTGGCCATGTTGACAGAACCAGGGAAAAAAATCAAACATAACATATCCTTAGTTTATGATTAACTGGGATCCAGTTAAATAGGGTTTAAAAAAAATTAATATCTCTTTTTGGCAAAGATTTTTCACTGTTTCTACCCCCAGACAGTCTGCACTGTCAGCACCTCATTAGAATGAGCTGGATAGTGAAGAAAAATGTTTTAAATGAGTACATACCACAGAAAAGTTGTCAACTACTGAAATTAACTTCTTCAGTTAACATATCACGAAATGTATGTTAAACCTTATATTATTTTTTTTAACATAAATCAATATAGTGTTCGACAACCTCACAGAATTTCTTTGCTACAAATCTAAAATTGCTCCTCACTAGAAATTATAAAAGGAAGGTATGAAACACAAACTATTCAGTTATTAGGAGTTTCATTTTTGCAGCAGTGGCTAGGATTTCAGTCAGGCGCACCTTCTTAGCTGCATATTTGATGCAAGTTCGCCACCTAGTGGAGCAATTTTTAATGCTCCAAAGGATCACAATTCCTTGCACGTCATAATTTTTATTTCTGATTTATTTAAGGAGTAACAGCAACAGTTTCCTGACATAATATTTTACAAATATTTAACCTATACAGTAATTTTTTTAAAATTACATTTTATTTCACACAGTGACTGAAATAGTTATAATAGTTTCAGAAAACATAAGGGCCAAGAGAGCTATGAAAGAAAACCCAAGTCACAGCAAACTGTATCCACCAAACTATTTGAACAAAACAACTCCAAATATTTTTTTCACCTAGGTTTTGGTAGTTGAGCAAGAATCTCTATTTTTAGAAAATCCTACACTCTTCACAAATATTGACAACAATCATATTTTAAAGAAAATTTTAGCGCAGGCAACATACCTGCTCATATAGAATCAGCAAAACAAACCCATCCAGGTGCCAGAGTAAAGAGCAGCAATTTGAACAGCTTAGCATGGGACACAGTAAATTCCAAATCACCTGAAGTTCTTACTTTGAGGCTGGGTGGGAATGTAAAATATGCATTCTGGTCTGACCACGTATGTATGTATGCATGTACATCATCCATTCCAGGCAACAGAAGGAACATTGCCATGCAGAAAGTCAAACCAGATTAACATAATCATCCACCCTGCCTTAAAGGTATGAATCACAGTAATATTCCTCCCTGTGCTTACAAAGAACAGCCTTTTGGAAAAAAATATACAAAACCAAGAAGTGTTCATACAAAATACGCCGTTCACATCTCAAACCGATTAAAACATAAGCTGGCCCCCAGCTCCAGTACCTGTAATCAAAGCTGCAGCACACAGCATAGAGTAATAGATGTCCTTTCAGGTAGGTTGGTCCTGAGCCACTTCGGGAGACAAAGGTCAAGGCAGAGGATATGAATTTCACCTCTGTTCTTGCTGGCGACAAGTCTGCTCCCAAAGCAATTGGTGTAATGCACTGTGCTCCTTGCGTGACACATCACTTAGTAATTGCATGGCTGCATTTCAAGTCACCTTCGGTTCACAGTAGTTTTTAGTTGTGACTTGACAGCAAGAGTAGATTACAGTTATCCTGCACTTGAGATAATGAAGGTATAGATTATAGTTGAGAGCCCACATCAGACAAAAGAGGTCACACGTCCTGACTTGATACAGATCAACATTATAAACTTGTTCTCATGTAACATGAACATCAGAAAGGTACCTTGACTCATTCAGTGCACTTACCAGAACTCAATTTGCCAGTATTGGAGATCATATTCCCTTGAGCTGATGAAGTTCCAGTTTAATCTTTCTTACTGTACCGGCTGACTCTGCCACAGCACCAAGTCTTGCAGATGCAGGTAGGCTTACTTGGGTAACCTAGCTCTCAGCCAGCGCACCATCTCACGTGCACACTACGCTGCTCACACAGCAGCAGCAGGCAGATGTCCCTGCTGCACAGAAGGGGAAACTGAGACAGCAGGAGGCTAAGACTTCTCTCAACAGATTGCAAACAAGCAACAGTGGAGGAGAATCTTAACTGAAATCTTTTCCTGTATGCTAATAACACACAGCCTTCAAAAACGGTGCATTATCCTTCCAAGCAGGGAGACAGTACTTAATCCAGCACAAAAGATTTCTTAATGCTATATTAGGCAACATATACACAGTATCCTGCAGGGTATGACACGAGGCAAGAAAAGGCAGGACACTTTCCAGGTCATCATGGGATATACACATGTAATACCATCTTTTGCAGAGTCTGAGTTTCAACTGTGGTACAAACCTTAGCACATGAATTTTGTTGTATTTACTCTTATTTAGAGAAAAACTAAAATACAGAGATATGTAGCTTGTGGAGTTGTGCAGCTATTTTTTTTTAAAGTTACTGATCTCCCACCAAATTTTCATCACTCAGAAGCAAGGAACACTCCCAGCAACTTCAGGACACATTTTACTGTGATTCTAGCTCATGATCCATCACCAAGAGAAAAATCACTTATTTCTGGAGATCAGAGTGCAGGCTTTAAAAGCCCAGCAGCTCTTGACTGGAAAGAAACAGGTTAAATTGCAGAATCCCACCACCACCACCTCTCCAACTGGAGCCTGTAAGGAATACAGGTATATAGCAAATATACAGGGGAGCTAAGAGACCCCAAATGACTGTACTAAGAAAGGTCCTTCACCTCCTCAGCAACCTTCACTGTAAGCCTTTCGCTTGGTTTTTAATGCACAAGGGGTAAATTTTGTGACCTCTCTTATTGCAGAGGGCAGCTGGGGGAGCTGGGGCTGCCTGACTGGACGCTTAGCCAGCACGTGTACCCCAAGCCTGCCTTCTGGCCCTTGGCCTGTTCCAGGAGTCATCTGCAGGGTTGAAATCAGAGAGGACTGCTGAACAAGGACTGTCAAATTCTAGGGTGCACAATGACGAGGGAAGATCAGACTTAGCCACTAAGTCAGACCATATCAGCAATCTGGTTGAAGCAGGAGGGCAGCGTTCACAACTCACCTTCACTGTTTTCCTGCCTGGGAACACGGCTCCTGCTCTTCACTTGTAGCCACGCTGGCTTTTTGCCAACATACTGCTTTTCAGTACATACTGTTCTTCTTCAGTTGTCAGTCATCTACTGATTTCATCTGTTACTCCTGCTTAGAAGTTCCCTTTATTTCTTCCTAAGCATCAATAATTACTGTCCTTCAGAGGCAAGGAGCTAGACTGGGTACCGATGTTCCCTGCTTGCCAGGTTCCTTCCATGAAGATTGCCACAAGGTTTCTGGTAATGAGCTAGAAAACATCTGCAATATTCTTCCATCCTGCTGTCCACAAAGGAGGGCGTTCACATGCTACATGTTTATATTCAATTAACTTCTAAAATCTTGTAGTCTGACTGAAATTAGTTTGTTATCTGAATGAAAACTGACCTTATGTTCCTTGATAAAACATAAATAACCTGAAGGAGAAAAAGATATCCTCAGACATTTGAAGAAATACCCTTAATTGAGGAGTATGCCTTGATTTTCATATTTGTATACACAAGGGTTGCCGAGAAATCTCTTGATACTGACAGGATAGTAATTTCTAGGGATGTAGCTACAAGGCACTGCTTGAAAAGTAAGAACTAACGTAAGTGCACAGCTCTGGAGTGTTTTTTTCAAATTCCCTTATGGAATTGCATGATAATTTCAGGACACCGGCAATGCAGACTGAAGGAATCAAAATGAAGTTTGGGAGCACAATTCAGAGCTCCTGTCCTGCCAAATTTCATCTTGCTGACCACCTACTGCTTTGGTTCTATGATTGTAAAAAAAATTAAAATAAATTCTTATGGGAAGAAATATTTTTTATTTGTCATGACAAAAAAAAAAAGAGAGAGAAAAGGCTGAATTCTTCTATGAAATTTGTGGGGGGGAAAAAAAAAAACCAACCAAACCAAAAAACAAACCAAACTCTGGATCTGAAATCTTAACCGAGGAAAACTGAAGTTTCTAGAAGTGATTAATACATGCAGACATTTCTAGCAAAGGAAATATTTAAGCGTTGTTAGGCAGACTTGCAACTATGACACCAAAGCGTGCAAGTTTGCTATGTACTGTAGTTTGGAATAAGGTCACAACTATCCTTAATTCACAGTTTCATCAATGCTGATGCCCTTTTGGGTTTGGCTTTTTTCATCAGTTAAATTAAGATGGCATTTGTTTTGACTATGGGGTACTTGGTGCTTTCTTAATAGCACGGCAAATTCTCCTTTCTTAATTGCAGTTCATGAGAGAATCCTTAAATAAATGTGCGCTATTACAAGAACACAGCTCACTGTTAGAAAACATATATTTATATATCTACAGCTGAAGGCAACTTTCTGCAGATTGCCACTATGCAGCTACAGGAAGAGAGGGAACATTTCTTCATTATATTATCACTATAATTAGGGTCATACTGGACACAGAATAAGTATCTCTTGGGATTGGACAGTGATTCCAAATATATTTTTTTTCCACTAAAGATGATAAATGCAAAACATTTTAAGTAGCTTTTGTTCCTTTTTTATCTAGGCTACATGGATGAAATCTGTCACATTGTTCTTTTATGAACTGACCATTTACTGAGTACTTCAGAAATTCTGAAATACCTTTCACAGATGGATGTTGTTTGTTGGCAAGGATTATATTCATTTATGATTGTAGATATCATGGGAGACATGTAGTCTATTTATGTGCATAAGACTTGTGTTTTTTCCTCTCATATGTACCACAATCCATAACTGAAGATGTCTGAGAAGTTTTAGAAAATTGAAACTTTCAGCTTTTATTGGATAGTACCACAGATTCATCACTTGCTTATTACCTGCTAAAACAAAGCCCAGAACACAAAGACATTGATTTCATACTGCCCAAAGTAAAAATAATGGTTCCGTATATAGTTCATGGAGCAAGACAGGTCAAACTGCTATCTGAAGGAGCTCTGTGATTTGCTTTCTGAAGATGTCTGTCTTTCTCCATTGACTAGAGAGGGAAGTTAGTAGGGTTGATGGCCAAACCTAGACAAGAAAAGAAGTTAGATGTTTTGGGGATGATTTCGATATAAATTAGGATAGCCTCAAGGAAGTAACTATGTTAAACTCTGCATTTGTTGTTGGGGCAACAACAGCTAAACATTTTTATTTGCAAGGCTGAGATCATCTTTCTTACAAAAACAGCAATGGAAGGCTTAGTTGGGCAAGAGGGTTGTTGCTATTGTCATGACGTTAAGATTGTGATATGCAGATTTTTCAAATGTTCTTTCCATTCACAGTTGCAGTCTTACAGTTAAGCAAAATGGATTGCCATCCTGCCCTTTGAATTGGCCCTTCAAATCCTTGTGTGTTCCTGCCTCCCTAAGATAGGAAGGGATTAAGGGTGACTGACAGCAGAAAAAAATTATGCAGCCACATATATGTTAATCTTGCCATCTTTTCTGCAGGATTTGGAAGGAGAGGGATATTTATAACTGTTCCTTTGTCTTGCTTTTGGACTAGCCACTGATTTCCCAGCACCCTAGAAAACATTTCTAAAGGTCTGGGAAAGAAAAATAATTCTTTCGAGACAACTAATCTCTCCATTCATGTCATCCATATGAAAGTAATTCTACACCCTTAATATTGGCCAGAATATTTGGTCTAGAGTCTCAGGCCAGGAAAAGACTGGGAGGCTCTGATAAACATTTCCTTTATCACAGTCTTAACTAACTCAGTTTATTGTAACATTTGAAATTAAATCAGTATACTTTTGCATGTTGGCAAAGTTGGGACAGCAGCCTGCTTCTGGCCACAGGCTGCAAAGGCTTTTTTCAACCTCAAACACAACCAAAGTCTTATCTGAAGGCCTTGTTAACTGAGAAGGGCTTAGAATGTTGACTTGTATAATCTGGCTGCATAACTGTTATCAATTCAAAGATGTTAACCTGGTTTATAGATGTGGAGATCCAAACCATTTTAAATAATAAGTTAAAGCCTATTCATTTCTTCAAAAAAAAATACTCCATATCTCCTCTAACATTTGTTCTACTTCATTTATTTTCAGCACTGTTAGGTCCCCCTTTTCCAGAGTTTAGCCTCAGAATACTGTTACCACTGCATCTGAAACAGACCCTTGTCTTTGCCTATTCAACCCTACATTAGGTACCAAACTGGAAAAGTAATCTGCTACTTAACTCTAACCACCATCATTTGTTATTACTACTTTTTTGACATGACCATATTGAATACCATGACAACATATTCTGGACAAGAATGACAGGACTTACAGGGAACATAAATGAATGCACTTTGTTCACTAAGTATGATCACTTCAATTTTTCACTTTATTAATATTTTACATACATAAAGATCCTTTTGTCCTAATGGATTCCAAAGCAAACCATTAAAAAAGGAATAGGAGTGATTTAGATATTACTCTCCATAATTGGATTATATGTTCCTTGCTTCTGTGTTAAATTACTGTAATAGTTCAGCCTACAGATGACCAAAGTCTCTGATTTCTCAGTTGAGAAACAGTCTTTTCTTTGAGCAACAGACTTGTAATTGTAGCGCAGAATTTTTCAAAAGATCCATTCTATCCTCTGCTGAATTAAACTCATAAAAGATGCAAGAACACATTTGTGCTGCTGATAGTGACAGCCCTAGCTCTGCAGATGTCACTGTTGCTGTCACTTTGCCCCACATAACCCAGGCAGTCTTGGGTATCTTTCCAGAAACTAGCACAAAGCCTGATTCAGTCCTTCCCTTTTAAAAGTGGCCTTTATAGTACACAGAATTATAGCAAGCAGGAAAAGGAGGATCCCATTTGGAGAGAAATTTGTAATTAATTTATATTTTCTATGTCTGAAGTACAGTTTCAGCAAGCTACTGCTCATTAATTTGGCCCTTTGGGGACGAGTGCCTCTAGATCCCTGGCTTTGGAACATGTTTCTAAGCCAGCAGGCTGTCTGAAGTGCTGACTGGTGCAGAACAAGGTCTTTTTTGAAAGACCAATATTCAATTACATTTTAGAAGTTTTATATTGTAAGAGGTTAGTGGGATAGCCACAGGTCCTCACAGCATCTTTCCGAACAAGCTGTCCAACTGTGGGATATGTGTGTTCACGGTGCACTGGCCAAAGAGCTGGCTGAAGGGCAGCGCTCAGAGGGTTGCAGTGAATGGGGCTACATCTGGCTGATGACCAGTCACCGGCAGCATTCCTTAGGGATCAATTCCAGGGCCACTCCTGTTCAAGGTATTTACCAATGATCCGGAGGCAGGAGGTGAACGCACCATCAGAAGGTTTGCTGATGATACCAAACTGGGAGGTGCTACTGACTCGCGTGAGGGACAAAAGGCCTTGCAGAGGGATCTAGATAGAGTGGAGCATTGGGCAGTGACTAATGGGATGAAATTTAACAAGTCCAAATGCCAGAGTCTGTACATAGGACAGAGTAACAATAGGCACAAGTATAATTTGGGAGAGGAGCAGCGGGAGAGCAGCCCTACAGGGAGGGCTCTGGGGGTGCTGATCAGCAGCAGGCTCAATACAAGTCAGCAGTGTGCCCTGGCAGCCAAGAGGGCAAGCCACATCCTGGGGTGCATCACACACAGCGTAACCAGCCCATCACAAGAGGTGACCATCCCACCGTTCAGCGTCGGTGCGGCCTCATCTTGAGCACTGTGTGCAGTTCTGAGCCCCACAATTTAAGAAGGATGTGAAGGTCCTTGAATGTGCTCAGAAGAGAACAACAAAGCTGAAGAAAGGGCTGGAAGGCATGTCCTGGTGAGGAGCGGCTACGGGCTTTGGGCTTGTCTAGTTTGGAGAGAAGGAGGCTGAGGGGCGACCTCATTGCTCTCCACAGCTTCCTGAGGAGGGGGAGTGGGGAGGGAGGTGCTGGTCTCTTCTGCCTGGGATCCAGTGATAGGACACATGGGAATGGTTCAGAACTGCACCAGGGGAGGGTTAGACTGGACATTAGGAAGCATTTCTTTACCGAGAGTGTGGTTGAACACTGGAACAGTCTCCCTAGAGAGGTGGTCAATGCCCCAGGCTTGTCAGTGTTTAACAGACATTTGGACAGTGCCCTTAACAACATGCTTTAACTTTCTGTCAGCCCTGGATTGGTCAGGCAGTTGGACTAGATGATCGTTGTAGGTCCCTTCCAATGGGAATAGTCTGCTCTATTCCATTCTGCTTCTAAGGGGAAGCCAAATTATACTTACGGACATTCTATTCCAATCAGGATTGGAACTCAAAAGAGAGAGATAAAAATGAGTAATCACAGGATTGTAGCAGTCATGTTTTGTTTGGTTTTTTGAAACTCAACAGGCAAGACAGGTACCCATGCAAGCTATGGTATGAGGGTTTTTACATGCCTCAAGTTAATATATCACTGGTTTTAAAGTCACCTTTTGTAACATGTAACTGGCCTGGCAGGAGAAGCTCAACTGTTAAAAGTCTCATTTACCTGATGTTGAATGCTCTAGGAGAACTTACTGTGGAAGACTTAGTTACTCAGATGTATAATCTAATGAATAGTTGAAAGATTTTTGCATTGGGATAGGAGGACTCTTACATTATCTAAAGAAAGACTATTTCAGAGAAGTCTTTTGAGTATTATTCAACGGGAAATGACACAGAATTACAGCAAAAATCCATTCTCACAGAATCAAATATTGAATTACTTAAAGAAGAGCTATAAAAATGGAAATTAACTACAACAGGAGGAAAAAGAGAAGGGAGAATTCAGAAAAAGTGTAAAGAAAACCTAAAAATGACACACTGTTCCAAGAAAGCATGAAGGAGAATATGTGCCAGTGGAAAATCTGTTAACTGTCAGCAACTAAACCCAGAACAAAAAAAATAAAACAGTTTAAAATCACAGCTCCCTGTAAATGAACAGATAAGTCAGCTGTAACTGGTTTGGTTTATCATAATGAAAGTGGGATTCAACTAGGGTATTCTGGATAATTGAAAAAAAAAATGTTAATACTGCAAAAGTTGGTATTTGGGACTGGTGGCTGAGATACAGGATTACATAGTAGTATCATTCAAAATGCCATGCAGAAGAATAACAAGTGAACAGGCACAAAGCATAAAACACTAGCACGAAATATACTGTGAATTAATTAAAATTACTAGTTTAGTCAGAAAGATAAAAGATGAGGGTTTGTGGCAAATTGGAGCCCGTGAGCAGATAATTTTCTATGGATATAGAAATAGTGTGATGACTGACATAAATATATTAGAAAGTACAGAAGGAAATCTTACTTTGATTAAACGCAAAGGCTACTGAGTTAGTCATTAATTGTCCCCAGCTGGACTGTGCTTTTGATCAATAGCTACAGTATGCCTGATATTATAAATATAGCTCAGTAAAGTACAGTAAGTAGTATGGCTGCAGTTCCCTAGTGTGGTATTGAGATTGACCTTGCTAAGAGTGTAGAATATGTTCTTCATCAGGCTGGCACTTGTGGACATCATTACATTCCTATAATTTAGGCAGACTGAAAAGGAAAGAGAACTGTCTCCCCAGAGAAAGTCCCTAATGTGGCATATTGGACTTGTGGACCTGGTTGTTGAAAATTTAACAGCAATATTTTGGAGGAGTACTACTGCTCAGTGACTCAAGAAGAGAAAATAAAACATACTAACCTAAGTATTTTAAAGATTACACTGGTGTTATTTTAAAAAGACAAGACTGCTCATAAGTTTATAGATATGAAAGTGCAGTGGACACTCAGCATGTATAGGTGCAATCTGTCTGGAAAAATAAAGAATTTGAGTCTTGGATTAGCCAACAGAGAGAATAGCTGCTTTGAATCAGCAGTAAGCTACTTAGCGGAGACGTACAGGAAAATAGCTTTCAAAATACTCAGCGTATTTGAACATCTTAGAAGGTTTAGACGGGATCCCTAGTCTGCATGCAAGAAATGTGATCAGTAACCTGTAGAGGAGACTTACTAATGTCTTAGCTAATATATCAAATGACCAAGGGGAAAAAAAGAATTATAAAGTATACCAAAATCAGGCTCTGAGAAACTGGAGAAAAACATACTGGTATACAACTTTCAGCAGGTAAATCTGACTACTCACTCTTAGAGCCAGAAAAAGCCTACCATTAAGGGTTAAGAGTTGAGCAAAGCACAACCTTCTGCAGGCACAAAAATCCTATTTGGTTAAGCAATTTGCACAAAGATTCTAACAGTGGATAAAAATATCATGTATAACTTCAAGGTGAGATATGTATATTCCAAACATGGAATAGCCTTATTATTGTCATATCATTACTGCAGACTATGTTGTGAGTATAAGAAAAATGTTGCAGCCATCATAAGAACATCAAATACATATGGAAGTTGGCAAGCCTTCAAAGAAATATCTTAATTAAAACTGGGCTGAAATTCATCCTCCTGTAAGGGATATGAGGTTCATCAGCATACTATGGATGCAAGCTGTTAAACTTCCTCATCTGCATTCAACAGTATATTTGACACTTTTTTCAAGTACCAATACATACAAAAACACTAAAGAAAGAAATAAGGGAGGGAAAGGATACATACTACCAAAACAGTTACCTGTGCTGGGAAACTTCATAGAATTTTAAACCAACAGTTTAAAAAACAGTTAAAAAAAAAAACAACAACAAGTTGCAGCTAATCCATCCCTAGGTGCTGGCTTGTACCAAATTTTAGAAGGTAAACCAAATAATTGGTAATGGACCACTGCCTACAGCTCAAAGAAATAATTGCTCTATTTCATGAAAGCTGGACTTTGTGACTTTGAATTAGGCTTCAACCAGCAAACGTTGTAACCTTCTGCAATGTAATTCCTTCAGGAGTTACAGTGATGGCAGCTCCTTATCCTGTGCCTTCAGTTCTACAAGGCTGAAACTCGATACAGAGTCAGTCAGCTTAGAGGCTAAAAGTGGAAAGGATATTTGTCTGCTGAAGAGACAAATGCTTTCTCCAGATTGTTTCTGATTATGAGAAAATGACCAGAAAATAAACAAACTGCAAAAAGCAATGGCTCTGTTTTTCAGTAAGGAGATAGGCAAAAAGATGGGAAAGCATCTCAGCTAGATATTACTAATCTTGACAGAAAAAAAAAAAAACCACAAAACATTTGCCAGATTTAAAGTCTTCTGCATGAGGAAACATTTCAGTACCCCAAAGAAAGATCTATATTTCACCAACTTTTTCCGTTACAAGATATTTGGTCACAAAAACACTTATTAAAACATAGTAGAACAAACAGTTGAATTACTAGTTGAGTTGATTATGGCTAAGTAGCCTTTTACAGAATTTAGATTATATATAAATTTAATCAAGTGGAAGGTTTTCTGAAGTATCTAAAATTACTTTAGTAAATCTTGGCTCTGTTATAATACATATAGCAATAAAAATATATGACTCCAAATAGTTTGCTTTGGAAGCAAGCAATTCTTGATTTTTTTTTCTTTTCCTGATGAAGGTTGCTAATCTTAGCCAGTAATGTAGAAGAAATGCTCAGTTATGGAAAAGGAAGAACAACCACTAGCCCTAAATAAATTCCTTTTAAAACTGCACTCTGCAATTGGTCAGCTTAAGAATTACTTTACACAGTTGTTATTTCTAGATAAAAGGTTGGGATACACTAAATTTCTTGGTGAAAATATGTTTAGTAACTCCAAATAGTTAGTAATTACTTCTAAGTTGTTAGGAATTCATTACCTATTACAAGAGTGATAAAATTTTAGAGAGGATAAACTTAATCACCGTTTTAAATGAAAGACTGAATTCAGTTCCGTTAGAGTTTCTGGTTACATTTCATAGGAAATTCAGAAAGAATTGCTAATACAGCTGTATCTCACATAGAGAGAATATTTATACAGACAATCCAGAACTCTGAGAATGATTATATAAATAAGTAACAGAAGATCCATTTATCTCTGGGATAACATTCTACAACAGCACAGTAAAATGTCTTACTGAAGATCTAAAAGATCTTGAGTAATCTAACCATGGTCAAAGCATCATTGCTAACCTAGCCCAAATATAAACAGACACTTGGTTAATCCAGCTAAGGAATCCCAGTGAATGATCATTATGAAAGTACACACTTTCTACTGAGTTATCCAGTGTCAGTTGACTACACATCTAACACGCTTGCATTGCTCCCATTATTGCAATATCTGAGCTCTTCAGTCTTCATTGATCTTGACAATACTTGAGTAATGCAAGAAAGTGCTAATCATAATTTTTATCAAAACAACAGCAAATCTGTGGTAGAGCAGTAAATTCAAGTCACAAGCTGATGTCCCAGTTCTTAAGCCAACTTTCCTTGATATGTCCTACGTAAATGTGAACTCTCCATCCTAAAAATATCCTAATTCCACTTTTAAGTGAAGTTGTGAAAAGAGAGAAGCTGGCAGTAATAAGCTTCTTTTCTGTATCTACATTATTTAACCGGGAATATGTGACTGGGAGAACGGTAAAAGCGACCTTGAAAGTTCTTTGTGTATAATAAAAGTACATTTTGTAATGTGGGCCTCTCAATTAACATAGAATACTGCAAAAGAAACAGTGACTTCAATAACCTATGCTAGCCTAAACTGTTTATTTTGACAGTCACTCAAGAAAGTGATGTTTCAACCATGACTGCTGACCTTCCTCAAGGTTTCTTCCAAATGATTCAAAGCAAACTCTCCAACCACCTAGAAGAAACACAATGTCAAAACAGTGTACTTCAGAATAACTGTCAACGTGTATGACTAAATTAAATTAACCTAAACCAAAGATTAAACATCGTAGTTCTGATATGCATATCAGTCTTTGCATTTATTGAAGGAACAACACCAAGATAACCTTGATAATTTCTGTGGGTTTGGGGAAGAGGACACAAACATATGGCTTCTTAAAATCAGCGGTCAGCAGTCAGTGTTGGCCCATGGAAACAATAAAAAGCCAATATTGTGCTAAATGAAACATTAATAGTTTCAGGTTTAAGATTTAATATCTGAGGTATTGACAACATTAACTGTAAATCATGGTTTGGGGGAAGAAGCTCTATGTTCTCAAGTATCAAATCACCATAGTTATTTAACTGTAGTAGTGTTCTGGAGGGGTTTAATGGTTATTTCAGAATTTTTTTCTGCAATTAAAGCATCCAAAGACTGAAACAGTAGCCTGTAGGAAACAACTGCAGTACATTTAGATTTGGAAAGCCAATCATCTTATTCAGATTACTTTCATTGGAAATAAAATAATTACAGTAAAACAGGAATAAGCTCCACTGAAGACTAAACTACAGGGGTTACTATATTTGCTATTTACAGAAGCAAAGCCTGGAAAGATTTTATGTAGCTAATATTCATGCATACAATCATCTCAAACATTTAGGCTTCCTCAAGGCAGTTGGAGTTGCACTGCTTAGCCCTCAGTTAGTTATATAAATCTAAACTGTCTATTTCTTATCTCTTTTAATTCAGATTCCTGGCAATTTAACTGTGAGAGTGCATGTGTGCTTCTATACACACAATTTTTTAAACTATTTAACTGAAAATAGAAGACATTGCAAATTGGGGAAAAAAAAATACCTGGAACAGGCTGTTAGTTGGGAGACAGACATGAGTGTTTAGTATATGCAAAGCCAAGGCTGGTTTTTTTCCCTTGATGTTCACAGATACATTTCTTGTTATTTAAACTCTCAGCAATTCCTCTTTTAAAGCTCCATTATCACTTAACGTGCCAGGAAAAGTACATGAGCCAAAATGCATCTTTGGGGAGGCATTATGCTGCTCTGGAGGGCTGACTGTTCCAACATTCAGAATCTATGGTTCTGTCATTACAGATAATATTTAAACCTTCAGGATCTGTAAGGATTTGAAGCTAAATTCAGTCCAGTTAAGAAAGAAGCTATTAGTAAGTTTTAAGTGGTTTATTTTCGTTATTTCTCAATGGAGGCTGCTATCGTGTAAACTACTCCACAGCCTATAACTGCAGCTCTAGGAAATGTTTACATGCCACCGCAATGCACGCAGTTAAAGGAGCTAAATTATTCAGTGAACTATCTTTTTCATACTTCACATCTTGGCAAAGCCTGCTACTTCCAGGAAGATTCTACTAGAACAGACCATCACACTGATTCCAGTAGCTCCTCTTTCCTCCAGTTACTAGTAACTTTCTAGAAAAAGTTTTTTTCTTAGGTTTGCAGTTTCATATTAACTGAAACGATTATAAAGGTTACCTTCCTTTACACAAAGTCACAGAACAGTCAGGGCTGGAATGTGCCTCTGGAGATCATCTACTCCAGCCCCTGGTAAAGCAGGTTCACCTACAGCAGGTTGCACAGAGTCACATCCAGGTGGGTTTTGAATGCCTCCAGAGAAGGAGACTCCACAGCCTCTCTGGGCAGCCTGTGCCAGCACTCTGTCACCCTCAAAGTGAAGATTTTTTCCCTTATCTTCAGAAGGAACTCCCTGTGCTGCAGTTTGTGCCTGTTGCTCCTTGTCTTGTCACTGGACACCACTGAAAAGAGCCTGGCACCATCCTCTTGACACCTGCCCTCAAGATATTTGTAGGTGTTGATGAGATCCCCTCTCAGTCTTCTCCAGGCTAAACAGGCCCAGCTCTCTCAGTCTTTCCTCATCAGGGAGATGTTCCAGTCTCCTCACCACCTTTGTAGCCCTCCACTGGAACCTCTCCTCTTTCTTATTCTGCACTTCTCAATTGCAACAAAAGTATTGTAACAAGCTTCCATTCCCCTTCCACAATTCTGTCTTGAGGAAAAAGGACTGAGAAACTCTTGCTGACCTTGTTACACCATTGGAAGAAGGCTCTGGAGCACTCATCTACCCTTCCCTCCAGTGCTTCCACAAGGTAGCTTTCTCTGATGAGGGATTATGTTTGCCCTTGTACTGCCTTCCTTTCAGCAATGGTTCCCTAGTCATAGTCAGCTGCAAAGACCATTATTGTTTGACAAAGAATTTAAACTATTCAACTTAAGTCTAAAATCTGGTCTTGTTTCAGTAGTTGGGGAGATTTGACAGAAGCTTACCTGATTTACTTTAGTAGATTCAGATTTTTAGTCAGTAGTCTAAGTTCAAGACATGCTAAATACACCGAGCCAAGCTCATCAGCTGTAACTGAAATCTGAAGTCCTTGGGCTGATGCTCCTTGGTACTTTTTAAGGATTTAATTCACAATGTGCTTCTTGTTTTCTGCAATGTATTCTCCATGATGTTAAGTTTATCTTTATTGCATCACCTACTGTTTCCTCCATGAAGAGGCAACAGTTTGCAAGAAGTACTAGTGTAATACTGAAAATGCTTGTTCTTAAATAGTATTGAAAATTAGAGACAGGATACAAAGAAATATCAGATACAGCTAACCCGGTATTTTTAAAAGAGCAGGATATGGAATGTATTATTTTTTTCTGACAGAAGAGATTTTCTCACAACAATAATATACATGACAAAATTGTGTTAGGGAACCATTACTGCAGACAGCTGTACTTACTTCCCGGAAAGCATGATTGCTGTTAAAACAGTAACATCTAGTCCTTCATGCGTATAATTTAAAGTAGGTTTGGGGAACAATGACTATCTCTGTCTTTGTGTCAATTTTAGAGACTAAACTTGTGAAATAATATTATTATTCCCACCTATTCCTAATATATATCATGTACATTTCCAAACTGTTTTAATGCCACAGAGATATGTCTTCTATGCCCTCCAGTCTGTGGCAGTACTTCAGTCAAAAGTGCTTTAAATCCTCTCTAGCACGTCATTTTGTTTCACATTTACCCTAAATATAAACCAACACATACACTGAGTCACAGGTTTCTTTGGATTTATATAATTTCTGTTTCTCAAATATGATACTAATCATAGTAATTTGCTACAAATAAACATACAATAGGTAATGTATTTTTCCCCTCACAGAACTGCATTCATGAGAGTTAAATTTGTAATTTCATTTTTTCCCGTTCAATAGACAGAATTAACAGAATTTCAATTCCAGTCAAGGTAATTACTTTCAAATAAGGCTCAGCAAAGTACTATTTCTTACTGGTTGGTTTGTCAGTTCAAGTCTACTTTTCTCTAAAACTCAGCTAGATCACATGCATTACTAAGCATCAGTTAGACCTCTGTAATTCTCTTTGGCAGAAAGGCAGAGCTCAATTTATATATACAAAAATGCATGGAATTTACTCACCTCAGAACATAAAGTCGAACATCTGCTTACCACAAGTAGGGTATTTAAACCTGTTTGATTTTTATCTAAGATGAAGGATAAAATGTTTGCATGTTTTATGAGACACTCAAACTTTGCACTTGTAAAAGATGAACCACTGAACTGTTCCAAACAATGGGACAATGCCACGTTCCAAGTTGACTTATGTAAAACAAAATAAATACGGTTGTTGTCATTACAGCAAAATTTTCATGTAAGGAAGTACAATGAAATCTTCAGTATTTTTTCATAACTTAAATGCAAATTACTGACAGAAAATTCAACTTATTAAGATGAAACCTGAAAAAATGAGCCACAGAGTAGATGGAATGTTCAGCAAGCTGATCCAGTTCATGCTCCAAAAGTTCCCAATTACAATTTTTCTTTCCAGTAAAAGTGGAAAGAGAAGCAGGCTTAATTCAGAAAAATTAGGGATGAATTTCCTCAGAAATGTTAAAAGGCCTGTGAATCTCTGTATGGTCTAGATATCTCTTTGTTTTGGAAACCAGTTCATTTGTATAATTGATCTGTATTTATCTTTTTATTTTCTTTCTCTTCTCTTCTTCCTTTCAATGTCTACTGTAATCAACATATTTTTTACAAAATACTTGGTTTTATTTTATACATGACATTGTACACTTAAACCGGATATTGCATCATTTCCTCCATTTTCATCAGACATAAATATTATAATTGTCATAAGCTTTTACCCATGTTTTCTCTTTGCTACAACTGATACTATGCTAGAGGAACTATACATTTTTATTGCTTTCACTTCAGGGAACTGTTTTAATACCTTGCTTTAAGTCATCAGGATACAATATTTTGATCTCTACTTACTCTAACTCATATGAATTAGATTAGTGCTGCCACACCTTTTTTGGAGGGCTGGCTGTTTCTTTTTTTCTGTGGCAAGACAAGTTGCGTTCCCAATACATGGCAGAACTTTCCTACATACCTTCAGTGTAGTAAGTCTGATGCACCATGGGAGCACCCCATTTACTGAGTAGGTAAAGACTGATTAACTCTATGTTACACAGAGTATACGCAACAGAAAGGATGAGAGGATGCCTATGGTCTGACTGATAATACACAAAGAATTCATGCAGTATGCTCCCGGTCACTGTTTTTGTCAGAGACAGTTCTGCTTTTCCTCATCATGCAGCTGGGTTCAGGTGTACGGCAAGAGGAACTATGGAAGATTTCCACATTGCTCATGGAAAAAATCATACAGGCTCTGCCCTGTACACTCCTCTGTTGCCTCTGTCAAAGAAAACAACTAGGCTCAGTCCTAAGAGTAGGCTCCCAGTCCCTACAGGGTGTAAGCTGGCATGCTGATTTTGTTGTTATATGGCCTTCACCAGCTGTTGCATGGCTGATGATTTCCTAAAAGGAGCAAGTTTGGGTTTTATTTCTGACACACTAAATTACTTTTGACAGTTTGTGGATCACTCAGTGCTCATACTAGAGAGTACTATATGCTGTGTGGCTTTTTTATACAGCATCAAGGAGTTCAGCAAAGTGACTGGTCATCTTACCTTTTGAAAACATGGGAAGAAAACACCGTGAGTGAAATTGTAACTCAGAAGGCCATTTTGTCAATTTTCATGTATTTTTTGACCACATAAAATAAATTAAGGTCATTCTGAGGAAAATGCAAACAGGATTGAGAAACATAGCGGGAAAAAAAATGCTAAATAGGAATAGGCCTTGGAGAAGAGGACTGTCCACATGCCACAGGGCAAGCCTTATGATGAGGGCTCGGTACTGCCACAAACTGCAAGCATTTTCTGTGCTAAGTAATTATAAATACATGAAGGCTGTGACATCTAAACAAGCTTCAATGTTAAAAAAGATGGGATTACAGTGGCTAATGACATCATCTGAACTTAATTTTTAGCAGACGAGCTTCTTTAAGTCAATATGCGATACAACTCTTCTTTCCATTTGTGGACTAGAAATAAAGAACTGAAAAATCGCTTTTTTAAGTGTTATAGAAGTAAACTATAGAACTATATAAGAAGAGACTCTCCACTAAATAGAAATCTGATGAAAAATAAACTGGACCTTGGACCCAGGAGAATTACTTTCCTCCTACAGTTATTGTCATGAAATACGAGACACAATCCTTGACATCCAAAATTTTGTGCTACTTGACATCTCATGATCAAAGCAACAAGATATTGTCAGTAAAAATGTTGAAATTGAACATCTAATAATTTGCCATCTGAAATGAATGCAAGCTGATGAGGTGGGGGGGTGTTGCACTATTACAATTCATTCTCTTGGGTTTTTTGTCTTTCTAGGATGTACTGTTTGCCTTCTCAGCCAGTGTACAAATGGATATAGGAAGGTGAATGAAGAGAAAAAAATTAACACTCACCACCTTCTGATGTGTGGAATTAAAGACTCCCTGGCTTACGAAGTAAGGCTGTGATGGCACAGCTCGCGTGGGCAACACATGAGGTCACATCCAGCTTTGGTGTGACCTCCACAGCCTGGAGACAAGTGAGGGAAACTGTGCTGAAATAACCTTAAGAAGGCTGAAGTTCTAAAAATTACTCAATCAAATGAAGGAAAATACATGCAGAAGCATGTGCTGCCCTCTACATCAACAATGGCTGAATACTAAAGGAGCCTACCTATGCATTTTTCAAAGCGAAACATATTCAAATTTAATATAATTAAGATGAAGCTTATTCAGTGGAATGCATAATGAAGAAGTACTTAGAAATAAACCTCTAGTTTCATGCTATTTTGGTATGTTAAATTTTTAATAATTTCAATAGGAACTTAAAGCCTTTAAATGTCATTTTAGCTATGGTTTAGCTACAAACATTTTCAATAGAATTACCAGACATTGCTATTATACCTTTTAGACAAAAATGTAGGGTAGGTTGTCTGCTAATATCTTGGTGGAAAAAGATCATTTCTGTCATGCTGACCATAAGATTTCCTCAACTCAAATCCTTTAGCAATAGTCCAGAGTCTTAAACAGTTCCTTCCTTTCTACAGCCACCAAAAGACATGAATGGAGGTGTCCGAAAAAGAAAAAAAAAACATTACTATTGGAAGAGAAGAAGAAGAAAAACAATTGGGGAAAAAATTGTTTTTCCTTTGAAAAAAAAAAAAGCTTCTTTCTAACCCTCTCAGACCAAAACATTTTCAATTTGAAAAAAAAATTTGACCAGGCTTGCCTACTCCTATTCCTTTTTAAGCAAATGAATTTCCTTAAAGTTGCCTCACTTCTTACTGTGAGTAAACAGGAAGTTTTCATGATTTTCACTTCCTGTGAGCCTGTGCAGTAATTTTATTTACCTTCCACTTTCTGTTTATCAAACCATTGACAAAACAATTTTAAAAAGAGATCTAAAGTAAATTGAGAAAATTTCTGTCTCTAAAGTGAAAAAAAAATCCTGAAAATTTGCCTTGATGCCAGTTTAAGTAGACTTCTGCATGGTTCTGACGTCTGTGTAGCACTAATGCTACATGCTTTTGTGATTCTTGTTACATAAACACGTTTTCTAATGTTCCTGGGAATAAAAAAACAGCCATCAACATACCTTTTCAGTTGGTTTGTTTGCCATTTCAAGGTTATTTCAAGGATAGTTTTATGGGAAAAGTGTATTAAAATTTATCATGTGCTGTTTTATCAAACTATTTTTGTGTCAAGACAATGAAAAACAAGGTTATTTGCAAGGAAAAACAAGGTGCAATGATAACAGTGGCAGAGGCCATTAGTAAATAAACAGGGATAAAGCAGAGGTCATGTAAATATTTCCATGGGTGCAAAAACCCAATATGAATATAGCTGGGAAACTGAGTAACTATACTTTTACTTTTTATTGCACTGGCTTGAAAATGTAGTCTCAAGATCATATTTTGAAAACAAAAAATGTTATTAAAACTGAATTTTCATTCTCAAAAAGTATTTATCAAGATAGTTGATCTGCAATGAAATATTCAGTAACTATAGTGATTGGACAAATACAGTGTCTTTCAGAATGCATTACTTTTATTTTAGCATTTAGCTAATGGCATTTCCTAGAATCATAGAAAGGTTTGGATGGCAAGGGACCTTAAAGATCACCTAGTTCCAACCCCCCTGCCATGGCAGGGACACCTTCCACTAGACCAGGTTGCTCAAAGCCCCATCCAGCCTGGCCTCAAACACTTCCATGGATAGGGCATCCACAGCTGCTCTGGGCAGCCTGTTCCAGTGTCTCACCACACTCAGGTGAAGAATTTCTTCCTAATATCTAATCTAAATCTACCCTCTTTCAGTTTAATGCCATTTTCTCTTGTCCTATCACTACATGTCCTTGTAGAAAGTCTCTCTCCAGCTTTCTTGAGGCCCCTTTTTGGGTATTGGAAGGCTACTATAAGGTCTTCCCAGAGCCTTTCCTTCTCCAAGCTGAACAACCCCAACTCTCTCAGCCTCTCTTCATAGGAAAGGTGCTCCAGCCCTCTGATCATCTTTATGACCCTCCTCTGGACTCTCTCCCACAGGTCCATATCCTTCTTATGTCAGGGGCCTCAGAGCTGAACACAGTACTCCAGGGTGAGGTCCCACAAGAGCAGAGTAGACGGGGAGAGTTGTGGCATACGAAGGCATGGACCCCAAGTGAGATTCCCCATTGCATACATAAGTGCTGGTTATAGACAATCACTTATCCACCCAAGTTCTGCCCTGGCATGTGCCTATGTGCAGCAAAGCACCTTTGCAGCCAGTTCACGCTCCACCGAGCTGTTTACTCCTTCCATGCTCATCTGAGGAGGTCTCTTCTTCCCAGATCAGGATTACAAGATGTGGAGGCTTTGGGCAGCCCCTCATTGCAGACAGATGTGCACAGAACTGATTTGCAGGTGAGCTCTGAGAGCCAGATTTAGTGCTAGCTGCTTCCTCACTACATTTTAAGGCATAATGACTCTGCAACCTGGCACCCAGACAATGAACAAAGTCTTTTCTCAGAAAGGGCCCTTACAGAGAATAACCTCCCTCAATCTGCTGCTTTAAGTTGTTAGTTAAATACTGCACTGTTCTAAATAAAGTTTTTTTAAAAGAAACTTATTTCCAAAATTCTTTTCACCAGATCAAAAGTAACAATGTAACTTAGCTTGTGTCTTTAAAAGTATACAAATTTGCATTAGTAAAATTGCTGTATTTCCGAAAGCAAGACAGAGACCACACAAAAGGGAGGGGAAACAGCCTCTGTGCATGTGTTCCAGCTGTTAGCTGAAATCCTAGCCAAATGTCCCTGTGCTAAGACCCTCAGAGCCCAAGTCACACATTCCTCATATGCATGTATTTCTAGGTACTTTACTCATATGCTCAGTCTCCAGTTTCCCATTTCTCCACTCCAGAATTTATGTTTCTCGACTCTTCGGCCCCAAACCCCCTGGTCTTCCATCTCTTCTTCCAGCTTTCACTCTCATATTGCCCCAAATCACCTCTCATTCCAATCCCCAGCTTTTCCCAGCACAGACACTGCTACTGTTATTCTCTGCACTCACCCTTCTCATACTTGAGTGGGAACATCTGAGCATTTTCATTTCTTAGCTCCAGACCACCCGTCCCACAATCCAGCAGAACCCTGCTGCTCTGCCCCTCCTAGTCCTGTTGTTCTCTGTGTATACAGCCTCTGCTGCTTCCCACACTCTGGGCCTACATGTTGTAAAAAATAATAGAGATTCTAATGTGTTTACTATGTCATGAATTACATGCCTAGCAAACCAGCCAGAGTGTAAAGGTTTACATCATTCAGATGGTAAGCCATGCTTACTTTCTCAAATGCAAAGATTAAAAAAACAGTGGAAGACAAGCCTACATTCTAGCTCCACAAGTGAGAAGCCTATTATGAAGCCCAAGGGATGGAGGACTAGGAACTGAAAGACCAATTTACTAATTTGCTTCCTTCTTTCTGTGCAAACAAGAAGTATGCATGAAATTGCCCATTCAAGATATACAACAATCTGTCAGATTGACCTGAAGAAGGGAACACAGATTTCTACCTGCAGGAGGTAAAAAGACCAAATACATCTCAGCACTTGCTGATACTTCCAAATGCCCATCACAAAATGAAATCAAATACAAACAATGAATGAGAACCTCAAATTGCCAAAATCAAGTATCCCCAAGCCCTGCAACTGGAGGGAAAAATGTAATTTCACCATTGGGACCCAGCTACAAAGTCTAGGGTGGGGATTGGAGCACTTCACATAAGACATAATCAGCAATGAGTGGGTCAGAAACCAAAAGGGAATTTCAGAATTTCTTTCAGAAATATTGCACCAGCAAATGTCAATGTTAATATAACAAGCAACTTCAGCAGCTCTCTGCCTGTAATGAGAACTGTTCCCACACCTCAAGGACATATCTGAGCATACAAAATGCTTGCATAAACAGACCTAACAAATGATGTGTCAATTTTCCAAGAGTACTAACTAAATAAATAAACGCCATCTAACTCATATTAAAGAAAAAAAAAATCCAGCGTGGGTGGTTGTTGTGATAATTCACTATTAAAGTAAAATACCTATAATTTCACCACAGACAAAATAAAAAGTTAGTAAATACCATTGCTTGATGCTGCACATTCAGACACTACAAGGGCTTCTACCATTACTTCAGCTTACAAGCTTGGGACGGGGAAAAGTGTTATGAACCTAAACCAATAGTACTAGACATAAAATCCTAGATTGGAAGGAGGATGTACTACACTGATCAGTTGACAAACCTTTCTTTATTCCATTAGCATAATGATTATTTTATAATTTCAGAGGATTTATCAATAGGCCGGATTATCCCTATGGTCCCTAATGTTAATAATATCTAAAAGAGATTCTACTATGGAATTTATAAGTCCTCAAAATATCCTAGATTTTCTAAAAATAAACGAAAA
This sequence comes from Falco biarmicus, assembly GCF_023638135.1. Taxonomy (NCBI): domain Eukaryota; kingdom Metazoa; phylum Chordata; class Aves; order Falconiformes; family Falconidae; genus Falco; species Falco biarmicus. The sequence continues at coordinate 45,688,010 of NC_079290.1, read as the reverse complement.
ACTAGGATGGCTGGCAAGGGGCTGGTCACTTTTTGTCCTTAACAGGTACCTAGAAATTCTCTTTCCAAAGGCAGATCTTCATTGAGATTTATATACATGACAGTCTTCCTGCAGGATCTGCTCTATATTCCCACATGAGGTGAGGTCCCATTCTCAACATTTGTAACAAATAATATGTGCTATATATTACCTTGTTACTTACGTAAAATACAAATCTGATCTTCTAAAAATTATTAAATAAAATTCACAAATAAAATAAATTGTAGTATACAACTGATGTTCAGAAGAAGCATATACAGACAGATTAAATGTCAGGGACCAGAAGATAATATTTCCTACTCAGCATCTGTATCAATAATTTAACAGCACAAAGGAATGATTTAAGAATTTTAAGCTAAACTGAAGTGTGGGTAGAAACTGGCTTCTAACAGTTAAATGATAGTACATGATTGTACACAATAAAGTGTGGTCGTATTCAAAGGTTATGCTAGGGTTCTGCTTTTGTGGTTTAGTTTCCATAAAAAAAATCGTGTCTAATGCTTTGCTCTGCAGAGTATCTAGAGTTTTGGATACCTCCATGGCTTTCCTAAGTAGCAGTGGTGGTAAGGATCCTGCAAAGCCTAAGGCTTTGCTATAAACCCCAAGTGAGTTTGTAGTGATAAATGAGGGAAATTTAGGGGAAGACCAACTGACACAGAAAAAAGGGAAAACTCTAGTTTTCTCAAGTGTATCAAATTTGCCAGAATATAATCCTGATATTATCATCTTAGTGGAATATTTCATGATATTTCCAAAGAGCATGTTATATAAAATCACTAACAGGTAACATGTATTATTCAAGAGAACATTAACAAAAAGACAAAAGCAAAGCAACCCTCTGCAAGCATTATGTTTCAATATTGAATAACCACTGATTCTCTTATATGTCCTGGCTAATAGTTTTTTTTTTAATAAGTGAGACTGAGTCTATAGTAGCCTTCTATTAAAGTATTAATGCTGAAGAAAAAAAGATATTAATTTATCTGGAAAACAGAAATTTAGACAGGTGAGAGTTAAAACCAGTGAAAAAATACAATACCTATTGACTTACATGCCTTTTAATAGCATTTAAACAAAAGTATGTTAAACACAACTTGGAGGAAAATCAGTTTTGCATTAACCTCTAGTTGGAGGCATCTTAGATTTGCAGAACAGATGATAACACTCAATAACTTGGGTATCTAGTCTCTTACCCAGCAGCAAATTAACTTGTATTTACCATGGGATAGCATAAGCAACAAATTCTTGCACATTACCCTTGCAAGCCTCTACCAAACACTGATTCCCTAAATATCCCAACAACAGCATTACAAGTGACTGAAATACTCCACAGATGTGCGCACACAAAACTTCTCCAGCAGCACTGGCTGCCTGGCTAACCAGAAGAGGCCTGGGTATCTGTTCACTGTGCAGCAGCTGACTCAAACTGAGCAGCCACTGAGCCAGTGAGTGGGGCACAGCCCTGCCACAGGAGTCACCTGCAAGTTGGTTACCCGTCTGACTTACCAGGCTGCCAGAGCAGAAACAGGTAGGGCTGCCTTCTCTCTGAACTGTCAGTCACACCAGCAGGCTGTTAGTCACCACTGTAAGCAGTGGTGTTAAAGATATCTTCCATTTCACTGGAGATTCTGTAGTGTCTGTATTTTCTACCCATCAGCAATCTGCACTTTTACAAAACGGAAATTCCCTTTTCTGATCAGATTTAATTCAACCATGTCAGGCCAATTTTGCTTGTGTCAAACCTGAAGTCTAGAAGTTTACATAACTTGGAAACTAAGAGACCAAATCCCGTTAGTGAGGTGAATAGAATCATAGACTCAAAAGATTCACAGCCTGTTTTGGGTTGGAAGGGACCTTTTAGGTCATCTAGTCCAACCCCCCCTCCAATAAGCAGGGACATCCTCAACTAGATCAGGTTGCTCAGAGCCCTGTCCAACCTGACCTTGAAGGTTTCCAGGGATGGGGTATCTACCACCTCTCTGGACAACCTCTTCCAGTGTTTCACAACCTTCATCATAAAACTTTGTTCCTCCTATTGAGTCTAAATCTACCTTCTTTTAGTTTAAAACCATTACCTCTTGTCCTGTTGCTACAGGCCCTACTAAAAAGTCTGTCCCCATCAAATGGACTTGAAATACACCAGGCCCTCAGGGTAAATACCCTTTTTGGCTCAACCATGTAGGAATCCCTGACAGTACCAATGGAGACTTGGAGCACGCCATGAGTGATGCCAGGGCTCCGGAGGAGAAGGTGAAGGACAGAGAAGCCCACACAGTTCTCCTTCATCCTGCTAGCCATGGAAGAGGTGCCTGAAGGAGAGAGCTCATCCCGAGTTCAATACTTGTCTGTGTGACAGATCGAACAGAACAGGCTTTAGCCTTCACAGCCATGGAACCCTCTCTGAGGAGTGAGGACTGCTGGGCAGAGGTGTAAACCATCTGACAAGGCTGTCAAAAGCATTTTAGTTTGTTGTCGTGGCTGCGGGACCCAGAATGAATTTGCCTGAAAGCTAATATGGAAAAATTAAAGCTTAGCCACTCCTATTCCCCGATAAAGCAGATGGCTCTGACACTGCCAGAACAAGGGAGGATCAAGAGTAGGTTAGTGGGGGCAGAGCTGCCCCACCTCTATTAGCAGTAGCCTGTACTTACACTGGATGAGATCTCATCTGTTTACAGCCCGGTTTCCTGCAGCTGTTTCCTGTGGTTGAGGTCACACAAGCCCATGTCACAGCGTGAACGCCAGCTGAAGGGCTTCCCTGTAGGGGGAGCACTTAGAAGACTTGTTCTAGCGTGAATTCTTGAGAGCGTTTAACAGCTGACCCCAACTGCAGTTTTTCCTTCAGCCAAGGTACTCTCCTCCATCCACATGCCAGTTTTTGTAACCATTATTAGGACAGGGGACATAGAGGCAGACCCCTACACACATGGATTTTTGAAAACAGAAGCCCAGCTTTCATAGGAAACAAGGCAAAACCTCGTTTCTCTGAGAAAACTCATTCTGAATAGGAATTGTTAATTAACAAAAATTTGTATCAAAACTTCATTTGTACTTAAAACAATAGGGAAGCGGCTTTCTTCAGTGTGTAAAAGGTTTTTAAACCAGGAGAAAATGTCACATGCTGCGGTTTCAGGTCACAAAATATTGAAACAAGATCTGGCACGATCAGCTTTACTGAAATTTTTTATAAGTTAGATGCACACCTGTAAGAGTGCTGTAAGTCAGTGCTGTCCAACCTGTTGACCTGACATGCCACAAATAAAAATCTTTAAAAGTTACCAGACTGGTACAACCAGAATGGTAGACTTGTGAGTTCATATGAACAAAATGTCAATGGCTCTTCAACAGTCCCACCAATTCACAGTCAACAAAGAGCTGAGCTGGAGGGTACCCCGACACATCACCAGCTGTAGCACCTGACTGGAGCAAGGTACCACGGTTACCACTGCCAGGCATCTCGGCATGGAACCCACCCACAGGCCAAGCAACCTCCGACTGCTCCAGGGCCAAAGGTCTGGGTACACGAGATACTTCATCAAGCAGCTTTAGACTAAGGAAGACCTTGAAGTTTCTTCCAACTCACCAGTCCCACATGAGCTCTGAGTAGAAAGTCCTAAACACCAGCTGTGAACTTAGGCTACCTCCCTGGCTCATTGCTTCCGGTTCAACAAGAAAAGGCAGAAATGAAAAGGCAAAAACCCTTTCCATGGCAGAACTCACGCTCGTTAAGTGCTGAGAATGAACTTGTACAGAACTGCTCACTAGTATTTAAGCTTAAAGGCGTCTCTAGCTCAGAGCTGGGCTCGCAGCCTTCGACGGAGCTAGTTTCCCTGGGTCCTTTAGCCAGAAACACCAGAGACACCTCAGCCAGCAGCGCTGGGCTTCAGCCGCACCACCTGTACCTCAGCACCCCTGGCCCTGGTGCAAACCAGGAGCCCGTCAGCGCCTAACGACGGCCCGACTGCCTCCATCCCCCATTTCTCAGCCTCTCCCCGCAAGGCCGCCCTCGGGGGTCACCGCGGAGGAGACGCCGCCGCCACGACACCCCCCGGCCTCCGGGACAACGCACCCCGCCGCTTATTCCTCCCGCCAGGCGAAGGCAAAGCAGCAGCCCAAGGTCCCAGCAGCCCAAGGTCCCAGCAGCCGTTACAGCGGCCAGAAGAGGGGACCAGAGCCGGCCGGCCGGCCACCCCCTCACACCCAACCCGCCGCGGCCCCGCTCCGCCGCCATCCCGAAGCCCCGCCCCCACGCCGGCAGGAGGCGGCCGCGCGCCCCGAGCCAGCGGCTGCCTCAGCACTTCCGGGTCGGGGGCGGGGCGGAGCGAGGAGGTGGGTGCGTGACGTTGCCGGAGGGGTCCGGGGCCGCTCGGCGCCTGTTATTGTTCTCGCCGCCCGCTCTTCCCGCCGCCGCGTCTGCCTTCCCCGGCGCCTCGGGGAGCGGCGGGAGGGCAAGCAGCGACCGAGCGAGCCCGCCGGCGGAGGTAGGAGGGAGCGGGCGAGCGGTGCCCGCGGAGGCGCCCGGCGGGAGCGGGCCGCCGCCCGGTGGCCGTTAACCGTTTCCACCTCTCCGCAGCGCGAGCCCTGACAGCGGGGGAGGGGGCAGAGCGCGCGCGCGTCACGCAGGAGCGAGCGAGAGCCGGGGACCGGGCGGCCATGGCCTACGCGTATCTCTTCAAGTATATCATCATCGGGGACACAGGTAAGCGGCGGGGGCGGGAGGCGAGGCGAGGCCGCCCCGGGAGCGCGGGGGGGGCGGGCGGAGCGCGGAGCAGGGCCTGGCTCCCCGCTCCCATTTCCGCAGTGCTGGCGTCGTCGACGTGGTGGCTCTGCGCGAGGAGGCGGCTCCCCCCCGCCTCTGCGCCGGGCCCCGCCCGGCGGCCTCGGCCTGCCCCTCGGCGGCTCCGCGCCCGGCGGCTTCGGCCTGCCCCTCGGCGGCTCCGCGCCCGGCGGCTTCGGCCTGCCCCTCGGCGGCTCCGCGCCCGGCGGCTTCGGCCTGCCCCTCGGCGGCTCCGCGCCAGGCCCGGAGGCCTGACAGGCGCCGCCGGGCCTGGCTGTCAGGCCGCGGGGCAGTCGGGCCGTGTCACGCCCCTGGCTGCGGCATCTGGCAGGGGGAGGAGGAAGGCGCTGTCACCTCAAAACTTGTACCTGGGGAGTGTCCCTTATTTGCATCCCTGCAGAGGTGAGGCCTGAGAGGTGCCACATGCCATCCCGCAGTTTTGCGGTGAGGCCAAGACTACTGCTGTGTGGTACATTCAGCTCAGGCCGCAAGGATGCTGTTTCCAGCCCCAGCTGGAGGTGCTGTAGCAAACTGTCAAGACATGCTGTCAAAGGCAAATTAAAAGCCCTGGTTCTTATCCACTGATTTACAGGAACTATTTTTTTTAATTACTATTATTGACCGGTGCTTCCCCAGATACTTCATGTCGCTTCTGGGCTCTCTTCTCATTTGCTTCCCACTTTTAAAAACTTGCTGCATTCGGTTTGTCATTGGCTGGTGTGTAAAATAGTAATGCTTACAAATGCTGGGAGCATAACAATATGCTGATAGGAATTGCTGTTTGAAGCCCATTTGCCAATATATTCTCTGCTTCCTTAGTACAGTGTGGGTATAAGTAGCATACTTGCATCAAACTGTTGTCAGGACAGGGTAACACATAGTTAACCATTGTGCCTGAGTATTGTGCATCTCTCTTGTTGTGTTCCTCATACCTGAATAAATGCTTTTTTTAATAAGTTTGATGACACAGCTGTCACTTTACATGCTATTCTAAAGAGGCCTCTGTAATTGTACTTCATACCTCTGAACCACACTATCACTAGAGTATAATCATACATTACACTTGCATTACACATGAGGTTGTTAAATACACTGGATGCAACTACTATGTGACTTTATTTTTTTTTTAAACCTACATTTAAACTCTAGAAGCTTTTTTAGGCTACTGCAGCAGCAGCTGTACTACAGATTAATCTTAAGAAATATCACAGCTGTGACAACTGTGTTGGAAGCATTAGGCTGTAGATGATGTGAAAACTCTGATTTTTTTATTGAGTATTTAAGTGAGTGACAGCTCGTTAAACCAGAGGACATGAGATTACCTGAGCAGATTCAAGGGAAGTAAGAAGAGTTTTGTCTGTCCAGGGTGATGCAAAATGGTAGGTGCAGGGTTCAGAGTGGTAGTGCTTCAGAACAGGTGGCCTATTCTAGTACATCTCTAAAAACTATGATTGTTAAAAGTGGTGCAAATGACAGCAGACAATTGCTTTATTACATTCATTGATTGTATGCTGATTAAATTTCTACACGGAAATACTCTTGGTATAATGGGGTGTGTTGCACTTTTGCATTTCAGTACCTTGAAATGTGAAATACAGAACAAATGACATTGTTTCAGCTGCTTAAGAGCCATATAAAGGAGGAGTGAGAGAGAGAAAGGAAACACAGAGAGGAAAGCAGCTCACAAATTTGTGTTTTGATGTTTTGGTTGGTTTTTTTTTTAATTTCTGTGGCTTTTATTGAGAGTTGCTACAGGAGGCTAACTAAAACTACTGCAACAATCATTCTTGAAGTGAGTTAAATATGCCAGTAGTGGTAAGTTGGTTTTGCTTTTATTAGATCTCCTATGAGCCTTGTAAGTATTCTAATATAGCTAGGACCAAAGAACCAATCTATGTTGTGCAGTTTGTTGCCAAAGTGACTGATGGTTTAGGTGTTACTACTGTTCCTCAGACAAAGGCAGTTGAGCTCATAGCTCTCCTGATGGGAATTAGGAGTGGATTGGGAGTATCCTGTTCAGTTCCAGTGGTGGTCTGCTACAGCATTCCAACCAGTGAAGAGATGCCAGTGGCCTTGCAGGCCATGTAATTTTCATAACAATAAAGAAATTTATCTCTGGGACTTGATTTAGAGTATTTGGAAATGAATAGGCTGCCTGGTGACTCAGCAATTAGTTGTAAACAAACTGTAGGAGAAAAGTAAGGCAGCATCAGCTGAGGACAGATGTTAACATTTAGCTCATCTTCCTTTTCAGCACTGCAAAATGAAGTGGGTTATGCAAACCATAAAAAACCCAACAAAAAATGCCTGCAGTTATACAAGTTATACCTGCATGTATCTTCTCTGAATTGTGATTCCGCATGCTTTCATCTACTTAACCACAGGAATTCAGTATGATCTCAGTGTCTTAAAATGACAGCCACAGAAACTGACTGTGCAAGACTGCCTTTTTCTCAACAGCTCTTGTCCCCTTGCATTGCTTGCTTCATTGGTCGTTGACATTGTGACTTTTTCTTTTGCTGGTACTTCAAGCTTTATGAACCTGGGATCAATTCTGTTCTGGTTGTTACATTTTGCATAATTTAGAAAAAAATATTTTTTTTCCATGTAGTTAGAACTAGTTTAAGATCTGCTTGGTTTTCTGTTGTGGGAGAGACCTGAAATGGCATAGCTGTCTTTCAGGTGCTCAAGCAACATTGCCATAAATCTGCAGTTTTTACATTGTCTGGGTGGGACAGTAGCTGGGGAATTTCATAGAGTCGATAACTTTAAGAGAAAAATTCAAGTATTATGGAATACTGACTGCTGTGAGAGTTAACCAGGAAAAATCTTTTGATCTGAGTATTTCCAAAACATTATAGGAGTTTGCAAATGCATTTAGAAGCATATGTGTTGCATTCTGCTTAGGGCTGTGTCTCCAAGACCTTTGACTTGGTTGTTGATAGTGTCAGTTTCATTTTGATTGCCTGTAGGAGTTGGAGCGTTCATCCACTCTTCCCCACACATCTACTTTTGGCCACCAGTTGAAGTCAAGATGGACTTTGATGTGAGCTAGGGTGAACATTTTTAGCACATGAGTACTGCCTGGTTTTACAGTTGATGGCTGAAAGTCTGTTGTTTTATTTCTTACAAGTTTGATATGTTTGATACGATAGTGAAACCTTCTTTTCTGCTTAAATGTTGTTGTTACTAGCAGTGTACCAGATGGGAATAATCTAGGAATGATAGGTGAGATTTCTGCGAAGACTAGAGCTGGAAAATTTTTTCCAGAATATTTAATATGTATTAGACAGGATTTCTTTATATTAGAGTATGTTTGCTAGATTCCACTAGAGAATGCTAGTGAACTGTAGTATACCAAAAATACTAGTTTTGTAATGGTCAAGTTTCTTGCCACCAACATAACTTGTCAGTTGTATTCCATCTAAATGTTATGATGAGTGTTGCTGCATCTTCCATGAGCAGGTCTGTATTCTGCTTTTCCTGCATGTGTTGGTTCAGCACCCCTCAGAGCTTCTTGCATAATGAACTTTCATTTGCCTTTCAATTTCAGCAGATAGTTGCTGGTTATAAACCAACAGTATCTCAAAGTAGTTCTTATTAGGGGAAGATGATGAAAGAAAATATAATTGCTTGGTGATCTAATTTTCCTCACTCTAAAGTAAGCTGCCTAGTCAACCATTTCACTTGTCTAGGGGATTCTCAAATGTTGAAATTAAGCAATTGAATTAGCTTTATTTTTCAGTCTTCCTTGTGAAATGTGTCTAGTATCATTGCACTTTGTTCTGGAACAGCAGCTGTTACTAGCTAGTGATGTGCATGACCAGAGCCTCTTGCCCTTATTTTCTCTAAGTATGTAACTACTTCTTAACTGAACAGGTTTTCATCCCATTAGAGCTGCTGTTGTCATCCCATGATAGCTTGAGAACTTTTTCATACTGAAAACCAGAGTACTGATCTGTACTACTTAAATCTTGCTTTGAGACCCTTTTGATGGTCCTTTGATCCCTAAAAGAGCAGATATTAGGTGTTGTATAAGTGTATCTTCTTAGCCTCTTAGATGTTAACTAGAATTGATAAATTCTAAGTAGATGCCTGTACAGATGATTTTATGAGACTGTAACTGTGCACCCTCATACTAATTTCTAACCTTTAAACCAAAACCACCCCACCCCACTAAAAAAAACCTGAGCAATGCTTCCCTCCCCAACTTTGGCTAAAACAATTTTATTATGAAGGGCTGGCAGTTTTCTGAGTCTTCTGTGATCATCCAGGACGCAAAGAGATTTTGTATGGACTCATGTAGTTTTATTTTGTTTGGAAATAATTTTTATTTAGTTTTAAAACCTGCAGTTAGCAGTTGGGTAGTGCCATACTAGATGAAATGTGACAGAGCTGAACAGTTCCTTTCAGTTTGTAGGTCTGCACAAATTTTTATATAGAAGGGAAAACTTACATCATTGGCTCTTGTAAATAATTTACAGCAATGTCTGCTTAAGTATTGAAGCTGAATTTAAAGAGCTATAAAGCCATTTTTATGACATTAATTTTCCAAAACTTATGTAGCCATCGTGAAGGATTTTGGAGGTTAATTTTCTTCCCTTCTTGCCCATGCTTATGTTGGTATGTGAAATACCTTTGCTCTATAACTGACAGTTTGGAATGTTGTAGTTTGTTCTTCCTACTAATTTAAATAGAATTTTTCCATTTGATGTTAGTTTTGACTAACAGATAACTGGCTGAAAAGAGGTTAAGAATAATCTTTGCTTTAGGTTAAAGTCTCATTATGCTTAGGCCTGTGAAAGGGTAGTACTGCACTTCAAGTTGCATAAAGATATTGGGAAGGAAGGAGACAGGGAATGAGCTGTGGCTTGTGATAGCAAAAGGGCTTATGAAATATGTGGAAGCTGTGCAGACTGCTAGAAAGAACTACAAGTACCTCATAAGCCAGGTTAGAGGTATATATCTTGTGTTATTTGTACTATTTAATTACTTGGTTTAAATCTGAGCTGGTTTTATAATCTATATTATTTGAGGCTTCATCACAGTTTGAGACTGTCCTCAGCCTATTTAAAGATTTATTTTTGTTTGTTTTCTAAAGAGATGTAACGGAAGTAGGAAACTTGTTTCAGCTCAGTTGGTATTGGGACTTTAGTATCGTGGGCATCCAAGCTGACATAGTTGATTACACATGAAAGGACTTACCTTGTGGTGACTTTCATAGTCTGCCATGAGCTAAACCAACCCACTAATGCAGTAGAAACTACCTACTTTTTGGTTAACTTTTTACTTGGTGGCTGAGTCAGCAGAGTTGGCCCAGGGAAGGGCTTTCCAAAGCCTAGCGTACTTCCAAGGGAGGAAACAGGACCTAGGAGGATCAGTGAGAGCAGGATATCAAAGGGGGAGTAGGTCTTCATCTCTGTTGGTGGTGAGCTGATTGATCACCTTGTCTTGTGAAGTAACAATGACAAAAATACAGTTCTGTGAGATGGCTGAGTTAATTCAATATTTATCCACCACCAGAATGGGTGGACTTGGTTACCACTCCTTGTCTCAGCCATGAACTTCTGCTTCTTAGGCTGTCAACATCAGTGCTTGTCTGAGAGAGCCAGTTCAGCTCACAAAGGTGATCTATAAAATAAAACCAAGCAAATAGTAGGTACGGTCAGAAAAGTGTAAGAGCTGTTTTGAGTAAGGTGAAACTGTGTGGGAAGGGCTGAGCATACCATACCCATCAGAAGCAGCTAGCAGGTTAACTAAAGAGACTTGTCTTCAGGATTCAGTTTTGGTACCTAGGTTGGGATGACTGCTACTGCAGTTCTTTTCCTCTGCCACCTTTCTTGGGCTATAGTGGTGCTTCTGTGAACAAGTAAGGAAATTATCGTAACTCCCTCTTCCCTCCTTTTTTGAGACATTTTTAGTTTTGAGCCAGATCAACTTTCCAAGACAAACAAACATAAGTGGAAGGAATACTGATGAGTTTTGCTAATGGTAAGAAAAGCCTCGAAGTTTGCCTCATGTTGACTAGTGCACCTCTGACTTTGCAGCTGATGACTGAGCTTTCCTTGCCCTGTTCACAGGGAGTCACAGCAGCTGGAAGGGGAGAAGGAAGCAAATGAGCTGTCTTAGCAAGAGCCATTTAACTGGCTCAGCTGTATCATCCCCTGTGCTGTGGTTGCAAAGCTGCTTTTTTTAACTGCCATGAGCATAGCCTGGTACTGAAAAGAACAACCCTTCCCTTTGATATGTATTTTGTAGCCCTAGTCTCATGCACATAATAGTGTTTTGGGTGAGTGTAGTTTTATGCTGGATCTGTTTCTTGGCTTAGCTCACTGCATAACTTGGTGAGTGAGAAGGGAGAGGTTAGCTTTACCACCAAACTGTTCTGGCTTGCTAAGCAGTGAAATCAACACTGGTGTTGATGTAAGGAGGGGGGGAGGCGATGCATGGCTGGGCCAAGGTGGACAACAGCAAAGCTCTGGCAGCCGTTACCTAGGGAAACTGACTGTAGAGTGGCACCCAGATAAAGAGGAGACTTAAGAGAGGCAGAGGAATTTGGAGAACCAGCTGAGGTTTGGAATTCAGAGCCAGAGGGTAAAACTACTGTAGCACAAGTTTCACTTCCCATCACTGTTTGGGTACTAAAAGTGATGAAGGGATCCTGGAACAGGCACTTGCAGGGAAGCACACTGCTCCCCTCTGAGCATGTAATCCATTGTTTTAATTTGTTCCTAAGCAAGAGCTTTTGTTTACCATGGTTGTTGGTGAAGTGTAACCAAGCTCTGCTTATTTCTTGTTTTAAAATACTAAGATATTTTTTTTTTCTCTGGGGGTGCTTTATCTGAAGCTGTATTAAAGTAATTGTGGCAGTAACATGGAGAATGAGTTAATAAATAACTGAATCTGTCCTTTCTGTGTCTGCAACTGGCTATCATGAGACATGCTCAGCTACTTTTCCCAGAGTGTCTGCCTCATTTCAGGTATGAGATTTACAGTGCTAAGTGAATGAGATGCCTGGTAAACAGCCACTTTGCTCATAGAGTGAGTTAACCAGCGTAGTTACTTTGAACCATCTGTATGCCATGGAGTTAGTGGCCATGCAACTGTTAATTGATCTTAATTAAGCTCCAGAACCTGATACAGGTTCTGGGCTGTGTCTAACATAGTGCAGCCTGCTCAGGCTTTGCAATTGAATGGTCCACAAACTATTCTCATAAGAACTTCCCTGTTAAAAATGATAAAATTAAAATATTACTATTAAAAATAGGCAATAAAATATTTTAAACCTAAACTTAATAGGTGCTGCAGCTTTGTTTGCAACTTTTTGAACTTTTTCAGTCAGGGCAGTACAGAACTTAGGGCCTTCCAGGTGTATTTTGCTGGAACGTTCTGAAGTAGCAGGAATGGCATTAAGACAGAAACTAGTTAATTTTTCTGTTTCTGGGTGTGAACCCACCACTCTGCAGTCTGCTCCTAAAAGGCATGCTGCATAGAATTAACTAGAGGTGTAGTCATCTTGTGCCAGTTTGAGACACGGCTTGCATCAAAGGGCTGTGCTCATCTGTTGTCTTTGCTGTGTTGATGCTAGTGTTTGTATCTCCTCTTGAACCAACACGCTGGTCACTAGCATTACAAGAAGAAATACCAGATTGCCACTTGAGAACTAGTGCTGGGACATGTAAACAAGTGTCACTTTGTTGATTAGATTTTGAAATGTTTTTCAAGTCTTTGTAAGATTTGTGCAGGAATATTGGGTAGCTTTGAGGTTCTGATATATCCAATGATACTGAAATCACTTTGTTGGGTTAATGATAAAAGCTATTCTCCATTCTATTTCTGGTGTGATTTATAGGTTGTTTTTTGTAAGCGGGATCGTGATTATCTTCGGTGATGGGGCTGCTGTGTGTCATTGGTGGTTATCTGTGTATATAAGCAGTGTTCTGTGAGTAGAAGATACTACTATTTTAAGATTAGTTTTGTGTTCTCTGTCCCTACAGCTCTAGTATTCTGCCTGTCCTTCTCCCTATTTCTTACCTCCAGCACTCTCCCCCATTCCTTATCCACTTCTTATGCCCACAGAGCTTGCTATCATAAGCCAGAGAGCTACAGGAAAGAGATGTTAAGGCTAGTGCTGCAAGCTTTGCCTTGGGCTGCAGTTCCATGCCACTCTAAGCTGTTGATCTGCTGGCTGCTGCATTTCTCTGCCCTCATTTGAACTAACCCTCATGCTTGTCTGACTCTGCATTAAGCTGTTTCTGTTTGTTTTGTCACTCTTCTTGTCAGATCAGCGTGCTAACCCAGCAGACAACTGCAATTGCTTCAGAACTAATCTAAGCCACGTGAAGAAATGGGCACGAACGTGCTGTAGGGGAGAGAGTAGGGACAGCAGCACCAACAATTGGCTCAGGCTGCTGGAATTGCTACATCACTTGGGATATTAATCTCAGAGTGGCATCAATTTGTCGCAGCTCATTTTGTAACAAAACTAAATGCAGGTCTCCTATTAGGTTTGGTTGAAACTGGTCATAGTTTTTTAAGACCAAAATGGCAGATGGGCAGTGATTGCTATTGTGTAGGCTTGCTTTCCTCATGAAACCATACTAAAAATCTTGTTGAATTTAGTAGCAGAAATATCCGTGTCACTATATGCAAACCTCTGTTATGCATATCTTGTGTCTTGCAGTATGGTTCTTTTCCTTATCCCTTTGTTCAGAATTTAAATGTATGTAAACCGAAGGTATGACTGTCAAGTTTTAAAAGGCTGAAAATATGAAATATTCCAGAACAGGAAGAATGACCCCTCCAAGTAAAAGAACAAGGAAAAAATAACAGTAAACAACAGTATTATGTTTATAAACTTAGATAGTTAGGAGTACTTCTATTGACTGCATTAACTTTTACTTCTCTGTGCTTTCACATACAGAAGAAGTTGCCCATTTGCTTACCATTGTCCATGTGATGTGAAGTAGTTAATCCGTTTGGGTTGGAAATCAGGATATCTGAGGGGAACAATGTGTTGTCTGGCTGGCTGTAGTGTGAACTCAGCTGTTGCCAGTTCTGCTGGGACTATTTTTTGGCCTGTTGGGAACCAATGGGCAGTGGCACATAGTGATTCTAGGCAGCCATATATGTAGTGCTGTTACCTCAGCTGATAAATTAGGAGATGGGTGAGAGTGAGGTGTTGTGGAGGACCTAGTTAGCTTGGAAGAAGGCTGAAAATATTGAAGGGGAAGCAGATGCAGGGTTGTGAGGGGGGTAGCAAGACCTGTAGTTACAGTGGAGAGAGGATGTGAAATAATACTTTGAAGGTCTGTTAGGAAATATATTTTTTTTCTACTTAATTTTAAAGGCAGAAGTACGGTTTTGGAAGAAGAATTAATTTTTTTGGTTATTTTTGAAAAATACTACTTTGACTTTAATGTTTCTGGAACTTTAAAAGCTGTTGTGGTATGAAAAAGTTACACAGGATTCAAAGCAGGTGAAATCTAGTATCCCAAGTTCTAATAATGAGTTTTAAATAATATATAACATAAATAACTACCTATTGGTTCTTAACACATGTTTTTAATTTGCTTAAAACTTCTTTATTTTGGTTGTTTTTCTTTTAGGTGTTGGGAAATCATGTTTATTGTTGCAGTTTACAGACAAGAGATTTCAACCAGTCCACGATCTCACTATTGGTAGGTCTCTTTTGTCCTCCACAGTGCTAATGGTTAAGCAGCCATGGTACCTCAGCATGCATTTATGAGTTTGTTGTGCTGTAGTAATGTAGAATTTGTGCTGTATTAAGGTAGCAGTGAATCTTTAGCTGATCAGTATTTGTTAGCTAATAAAGCCAAGTGGACATCTTTTTTCTTACTGGGAAGGTACAATGTGAAACAATTAAAATTCGTAGCTATAGTATCTTCAACAGAAAAGCTAAAACCTCGCTCGGCATGGAAGGAGAATTGGCTAAGCTTCACATGCATTGATGGTGATGCAAATGGCAGATATTTCATAGAAAACAGAATATTAGCCTAGCCACAGAATCTTGAAGACAAGTTACAGGTAAACTAAAGCACAATTAACCTTAAAGATAAATAAACAGATTTACGATTTGGGAAGACTAACTTCTGGATGGGGAAGGATTGAAGTATGAAGGTATTCACTGGAAGGGACGGGGGCGTTCTGCCTGACTCCTCAATTGAATGTGGACCATTTGTGTTAGGTATGATTTGATACTGATAACTAGGGGAAATTAATACATGTTGACAGAATGCATTGCCTCTGATCTAGCTACAGTAAATGATGCAAACTTCTTTCCACACAAAATATGAGGAATAGTGTGGGAATTTTGTGGGCAAGCTTAGCCTTCAGATGAGTGAAACAGTGAAACCTGGTAAGCATAACAGATGCTAGTCTCTGATAAGGTTGCAGAACCTTTGAACTTCTTGACGTTATTTCAAGGAACCTATCAGCTCTAATCATGATGAGCCTTGCACAAAATGTATCCCTAGTCTCTATTTTTAGTTTGTGTCCTGGAATAGGTGGGCTTCCTGTGTTTGGGAGTACTGAAACAGATGATTGAAATACAAACAAATATTCTTCATGTAACAGAATGTATCAGGTGGTTTGGTTATGGGTTCCCTTTCTGTCTTGACATTCCTCCCACACCTTGTGCGTGGCTGTCTTTATATAATTCAAATTCTTCAGCTAACATCAGTTTTCAAATATTTCTGAGGTCTTAGCAGCAGATAGGCTGGCTGAATAAAGAGCCTGAGTTCTTTAGGGAGGCATGAGTTATTGTCATCTTTTCTTCTTTGGGCCTGCCAAATATATGACACCTTATATATCACTTACGCTTTTGGCAGTCCTGTCACATCAGCAAACTGATCGGCTGTGGGAAACAGCTTCACTTCAGCAGGGTGGTTGTAGTACCAGGTCTTTTGTCTGGTGTACAGCTAGATGAAATCTGGGAGCAGGAATTGAAGCTAGTGGGATGAGGACATGAACCTAGCATAATGAGGGATATTAGAAATGGAGCATGGAAAGCTGCTTGGAAAGGGCAAGAAGGGACATAGGCTGGAAGCAGCCTCCTTTCGCTGAACTGAGAGGGCATGCGTGTGTGTTTTGGTCAGGAGAGTGGTTCTCCCAATTACCCAAACTGTTTTAGAAAGACAGAAATAAATAAAGAACATGGGTTCTAAGTTGTATGAGTGCCTATACAGGGCGAGGTGGGATGGGTTGATGTTAGTTACCTAATGTGCTTCCTGGGAACCTGTAGGTTCAATAAAAAGGCTTGTGTTACATAGACTAACTCTTCTTAATATGATACAATGGTTTTAGCCCATGGGAGTGCAGATTTTATTCCTGCTGTGAGCAACTCTGTTAGAGGAGAAGGGAGACTGAAACTGGACATGTGGAAAGAAGACTTTTCATCTAGAGTTGTGCAAAACTCAGCCCCAAATTTTAGTGTAGTTGGCCTAAAGTGTTATCTGTAAGATTTAAGAAATTCAGAGAGAAACGCTACCTTTAATGAAAACTGGGGGGGGGGGGGGGGGGGCGGCGGGGCGGGGGGGGCAGTGGAGGAAAATAAAAAAACAAAAAAAACCAAACCCCAACACCACACACACCCACACAGCCCAAAAAAACCAAATCCAACAACAAGAAAACACACACCCAACCGTAAAAAACTCCCCACAACATTTGTAGGTAGAAATGGATGACAAAAAGACACTGTAAACATTCTCTTTGGTTTGCGTATTGCCCTTAGGACATGCCCTTACTGTAAACCTGAGCCTTTTCTATTCCTTCAAGAGGACAGGCTTACCATCCAACTGTGTGTTTTTTCAAATTCAGAATTGTCTCTCAGCAGATATTTTGATGGAACCGAATAAATACCCTTTTAATTTTTCTGTGGGGCTGTTTGTGGAAACTAAACGTTCAGGATGATTGCTGGATTTAAATCGGTAGCTCTGTATGTGCATTTTGAGATCAAGTAACAGCTGCAGTGTTGACACTTGTAGTAGTCAAAGGACCTTCTCCTGGCTTTGCAATCAACTTCAGAGAAAGCCTTGTCATTCACCTGCTTCCTCCTTTCTGCCCCTCCCCCTCCATTCTTTCAATTTGTTTGTGTACAGTTCCTGCAAGTTATTTGCATGCTAAAGAGAGCACCATGTTGTTTGGCCCACTGCTCTTATTTGGCCCTTGGGGAAGGGAGAATAGTGGTTCCTACCTGCCCCTTCCCCAAAAGTCATTCTGCAGAAAGCAATGCTGCCCCCCAAATGTTCTAAATAAGCTTTTGCAGAGACATTTGGAATACTTCATAGCAGGTCTGCTTAATTGGAAGACCTCAGCCCAAATCTAGACAGTGACCAATTTTAGATAAAACTTAACCTACCAACTCGATCTTTGCTTCATATATCCATTATTTCAGAAAAAATACAGATTAATGGAAACTTGATAACCTTTGCATATGTCTGCTATCTTTACACATCTGTCAGATTTTAACTACTGTAGTAATAGCCTCAATGTATGCTTAATTTAAAATATCCTAAAAATGCTTCAAATGATGGTACAAAAGGCTTGATTTTTTTCCACTGAAGAAATTCCTTTTTTATTTGAAACATTAATTTTTCCCTCAGTTATTAAATTTGATCTTTAACTAGCTAGAATTTTGGAAGCCCTTTATTTTTGTATAAAGGCAGATGAGTTTTAATACAATCATAAAATTTGTCTTGTTGAAGGTGACATTTGTATAGTCATTAGAATACTTTATTGATAAAGAATTGTAGGTTTAATTTCTTCTAAACTGGCTTTAGCGATCTATCCTTGGCAGAGTGTTAAAGTAACTGTGACTCTTCAGCTTCCTGTTTGCATGCAAAAGCACATGTTTATCTCCCTCTGATCTAGAGCTACGAAATCATCTGGAAAACATTGTAGGAAATGCCTCCTTGGCACTTGCTCTAATTAATGCATTTTTAAAGCACTTGGAAAGTAACAGTTTTCTTCCTTCTGGAAAACTTTCCAGCTCTTTCAAATAGCTGGAAAATTAACGAAAAGCAGATTGTGAAAGGAATTGTTTCCTACAAATACAGTGTTGAGTTAAACTTACATTCTTGCTGTTATAGTACTTGATATTCTTCTCTCTGACACATGCTAATAATGTAATCTTTTCTAAAATCTATTCAGGTGTAGAATTTGGGGCTCGAATGATAACTATTGATGGAAAACAGATAAAGCTTCAGATATGGGATACGGTAAGTAATAAATCATAGAAATTATTTAAACATATGGCTCTACTAGCTTTCCCTTTGTTCTGGGTAAGCTCTATCATCAGCATCCATGTGAAACTGTACTTTGTCTTGCAGCTTTCTTTGGCTTCTGTGAAAATTAAAAATTTGCTAAAATTTCCTTTTTTTGGAGTGATATATTCTTAAAACTGCAGATTTCTGCTGTTTGCACTGTTTAACTTCCTTAAGTAACACTCAGATTTGTAAGACTGGATGTTTTGCCTCACATTTTTTGTGGAAATTTTCTATATTATTAAGAACTTGTATTTCTCTGGATAGTCTTTCTCTGTGCATTCATGCCAGGTGTGGTTAATATAACATCATGTTGGGAAATTGTGATGTGTCTAGTAGCCTTAATCAAGAATTCTCTAGAGGAAGTGTTTGCATTTCTGATGTAGAAGAAAAGATATGGCTCACTGTTTTCACAGAAGACTTAAGAACTCAAGTTCACTATAATCATGAAGATAGTAAATACTTCAGAAATCAAGAAGGGATTGATAAAAGCTTAAAGTTTAAAGTCTGCCAAAATCCAGACTTTGACTTTTGTGGGGGCTCAGGTTAAGAATATACCTTAGCAAAGTCAGCTGTTTTCTTGTCACTTTACCACAGAGCAGTTCTACCTCAGTGCTCAGCGTCTACACTTGTGATGGCTTTAAGATGCTCATACTGATAGCTATGTCTTTCAAATGTGCTTAACTGTTCTCTAAGGCAGGGTTGTCTGTTTCCTTTTCCAAGAGCATTTTAGGATACCTTTAGAAACACATGCATGAGCCATAGCCTTGTGTATGTGCTCTTTTTGGTATAGCAAATTAATGAAGGGAGATGCACACATGCAGGGCATGCATATATGAATGTATGTGTACATAAAAATGTAAACAAATGCAATATTTTAGCTGACTTCATAGGTAAGATTTAAAGTACCTTACTTATTTTACAAGTTAATAACTTGAAATTGCATCTAACACCTGTGCCTCCTTGGAAGTTCTCTGTGAAAATGTATAGAAGAGTATGGTCAGATTGTACTTACAGTTCTGATCTTGAATGCAAGTGTGTTGAAGGAATAGCAAAATAAGAAACATGATGAGGTAATTCTCGAGATACCTACAAGTGTTAAGATACCCAGAGATGTCCATAACGACCAGTGTTACTGTGTCTGTAATTGTGTATCTGCATTGAGCATTTCCTGAATTTCTTTTTCTCTTAGTAAAAACTGCTAGCTGTTAGTGGTGCTATCTCTGTATTTATGAAGCTGTAACAACTTCTGTTTGATAAGAGAAGGCTTTTTTTACCCTGTGGCTAAGGAAACTTGTGAGTTATTTGCTTCCAGTTGGTGCTTACTGAGTCACAGCACCATCACTTTTCTGATTTAGCACTAGCCTTACATACCTGGTTTCAATCCACCACTGAACAGGAAGCATCTTGAGCGTAGATGTAAGAAGAGGAGAACTGGATAAAATTTCTTTTGACTGCTTAACAATGAAATAAGGACTTGCTTTCTTAAGACAATCACGTTTTAATTCAGATTTTTCTGGCCAGATATTTCTATGCAGTGGTCCTCAGTTTGTGTTGTCTTCAGCCAATCACTGCAGCTCCAAGGAAAGGTATTATCTTGATAATGGGGATATATGGAAGCTGCAGTGTACCTCACTGTGGGAGTATGTTGTAACCTACGGGGCAACTGAAGCTAACACTGTTGTATGTATGTGAGATCTATTTGTGTGCTTTTCTTGTGTTGTAAGTCAAGAATATTTGACTTTGTCATTAGCATCTTAGTTTGGATCAGGAGTGTATTACGGGAGTTAGCTCTGCTTTCTGCGGTCTGGTTTTCATGTGGGAGTACACAAACTGAATTCCTTTCGGATAAGGCCAAACTGGAACAAATCAAGGAATGCACGTATGCCAATTAGAAATTGTAGTCCAGTATTTCATCCTGTGAGTTGGTAGTTTAGTAAAACTAGTTTGTTGCAAAAACACATACAACACACCACCACTCAAAAAAACCCTAAGCCACCACTACCAAAAATTCAAAGCCCACATTCCATGACAGATACTCAGTGTGGCCGTTGCATACTTAGCATTAGCTGTTGCAGTCTTTGCTCTACTGCTGATCATATGTCTACACAAGCAAATAGTGTGTCCCGTTGTTCTCTTGAAGCTGCAGGCTGCTCCTGATCTCCCCACTGCTGGGCTCTGCAAGCTTGCTATGTGTGCTGTGGCATGCCCAGGTTTTTAGGTCTGTGAGTCGCTGGGTTTCACTTTTCCTTTCTGATGCGTTTAGGTCAGTCAAGGGGAGTGCAGGTATTGGAACAAATTGTTCATTTGTCTTGTCCTGTGTCTTTAATCTTGGTAATGGCTTTCAATAGTTGGATAGACTGAGAGATACTTTTGTCAAAACTGGTTAGTTGGTAATTGCCAGCTACGAGAAGTTAAGCTACTCTTCTGTGGAAGTGTGGTATTTGAGCTAGTGCCAACTTAAAAAATAACTTTTAGAGAACTAGAAGTGGTCTGTAGAAGCTGGTAAGAATCAAAATACCATTCTGGGAGCTGTTAAGCTTTGTGAGTTTAGACAAGCTGTGTAGATGAGGCAGTTTGTCTCGTGGTAGTGTAACACTGAGAAGTATTAAAATTGCTTCTTCTCAGAAAAAAATTCATTGTTGTAAAGAGATACTGGGCTTGTTACCAGGCTGAGTCAGTAGCCATCATTTTGTCATTGAGGGGGACGTTCTGTATTGTATTAACTATTACTAACAAGTCATTGTTGATGAGAAAAAAATAAGCAGTAGTTGAAAGAGGGAATTTAAGCTCTGTCAGACGTTGCAGGGGGAAAGATCAGTGATGATACTAAGTAATACTACGTATGTTCTCTAAATTAAATTGATATAAGAATTTTTCCTGTATATTTAAATACTGTATTTTTAAATATCTTTCTGCTTTATTTCATAGAAATGTGATTAAATGTTTATTTTTATTCATTATTATGTTTCTAGAGCACCTTAGTCATGTTCAGACTAAGACTAGTCTTGCTCAGACTAACACTAAATATCTGAAGTCATATTTTTTATAAGGCAATTTCTTGGTTTCCGTACAAATGAGCTTTCTAATTAAATTTACAATGTTTTCTACTAATTGAGAGCCTGCAGAAAAAAAATGTGTTTGTGCAAAGTGGAAGACCTGACTGTTGAAGTTACATCTCTCTTCCCTAAAACCACGGCGTGACTTCTCCATCCACTTTCAGATATTCTGAATATACTAATTCTTCTCGGAAACTCAGTTATTTTTCCTCTATTTGCAAATGCTTTGGATTTAGTAGAACCAAAGTTCCCTTAATTCATTAAATGAATAAGAATATCACCTTAGTGATAGTGACGATTGCCAGGATGTAGCATTCACCCCCAAGAGTTCTTTACTGTCTACTTCATGATATTTGCTACTTCCTTTGGTAGTCAGAGGATGTCTTTATGGTCATGGGAAGTTGGTGAATTCTTCTACTGTATTTTTACTAATGTGACCCTTTAGCCACATTCCTGCAGGTACAATGGTTACGTTTTGCAGCTCAAGTTGTGAGGACTCAGTGCTGAAGGCCCTCTTTTACTGCTGTGAAGTAACATCAAGAACTTGCATAGGATCCATTTTGGTTCCTGAAACTAGTTTGATCATCAGTTCACAGACTGTGTTTGCTGCTATGTGAGAGCATTAATTCATTTCTGAATTCATGGATCAGGGGGAATTCATCCATTACTCCTGTTGCAGTTTGTGTAGTAGGACTATCATCTGAACTAAGTGCCAGTAGCTAAGTTACTGTTCACAACCGTGATGGCACTTCAGGAAGCTAAGGGAACTTGATATACCTTCTAGCTTAGTGTTCCCAAACCTTTGTCTGTCATGTGCTTACATGTATTTGGTTATTGAAATGCATGATTATTGATATTTTATTTTATGGCTGGTTGTAAATTTCTTGTCAGTTTATCTGTGGCTTTTACAATAAGGGCTAGTTACCTCCTTTTGTCCGTAGTGGAACTCCTATTTTGGTGAGGCTAGCTACTTAAAACCTGAAAGTTTCAAATATATTTATGACCTGAAATAAATCAATAAGGGTACTTCTAATAATGGAGGACTAAAGCTTTGTTTCTGTGATCTGTTGGGAATTGCTGTGGATATCTAAATGGCATGCATTCAACAACATCAGAAGAAAAGGCAGATGTACAAATGATCTGTACTTAGACATATGTATGGTTTCACCCTTGGGTATCTTTAGTCCTATTAAAATTTCAGTTCTTTTTAGGATGCTGACAGGGTTATTCTGAAGTAATATGTAACTTGGCTGAATCTCACACAAATTCTGACACTTTCTTAAATTGTTACGGATTCTTTTTCATAAGTGGCCTTAGTTCTGTTCTTGTTTGGGAATGTCTTTGCTGGAAAGGAGCAGGGTTTTTTTAATTTTTATACTGCTTCTGTGCTTATTCTTTGAACTACGTACTAGTAAGTCACTTTAAAGTTCTTTTTATTTTGGAGTAGAGATGTAATTGCAAGAAAGATTAATGCATTTGTGTAAACAAGTTGCCATGTGACTAAAAGGCTGTTAATTTATTTATAACTTTCAAAACTATATTCAAGGGTATGTATTGCTCTTCTCTCTTTCTGGAACATTTTGTTCCAGGGATCAACTTTGTGGAGTAGTTCCCAACTGGCAGTTGTCATAGGTAGCGTGACACTTGTGTGAGTTGGTTGTTTCTTAGATATCTTTCTGGTTTTCTATATGGCTTATGAAAGTGTAAACAAATCTAAATGAGTAATAATTCCCAATGTGAATAAGGTGTTCTGTTACTGGGTTTGAACATATTACACACATATGCCCCTTTTAAAAAAAGTGAAGGAGTCTAGAGCTGCTACCAGTGGTGCATTATAGCTTCTCATTTTTCATGTACATGTATACTATAAAGTTTCCTCCTAATAAAAACTGTTGGTCAGCTTGGATGTTGAAGGCCTGCTGGGCTGTACACAGATAACTTTGAAGAAACTTTCCAAAATCATCAGCACTGAAAGTACAGAATTCTGTAAAATAAATGGCCTCTTTTCTAGGGAGATTTGCTGTTGTGGATCCTATCTCATTATCCAACTACTTTCTTGTACTGCATCGTGGTTCTTATTTATTTATTTCCTTAGTTTATAGATTCAAAAGTATGCTGTTAAGAGATTTGCAGGAAACTCCTTTTGATAGCAAAGACTTGCCTGCACGTTTTGCGACTGACACCTACATGACTAAGCCACACACTTGGAAATGGCACTGAGATTTTCTATAGGAATAGTAACACTTGGAGCCTTTTCTCAAATGTCACAGATACTGTGTCAATGGTAACACAGTTACATAGCTTAAATATTCCTGAAAACTTCAGTGCAGGCCCTAAATCTCTGTATCTTAGTGACCTAATGCTTCGTGTTCTGCTTACATCATTATTTTGAAAATGTTTTGGCCTCTATACTGAGGTATTTTTAGAGAAGCACATGGGATATATGTCCATGCCGTTTTACAGTTCAAGCAGGGATGAAGATTTTTGTACTATTTTGAAGACTTGCAACTCCTAGAACTATGATTATATGGTCCCTCTTACCAGAAGGTTTTTGTTAACCAGCATGATATGAATTGTAAAAGCTTACAGTCCAGAAAATGGCCAAAAAGAATGTTAGTTAGCACTTAAAACATCAGTGGTTTATCAGAGGCCTGCATTTTTTCACGATCAGTGAATTACGTCAGAGCTAGCACCTTTTTCTCTGAAGAGAGAGAATGTGTGTACAGGCCTGTTGAATATACATTTATGGTTCTTGCAGGCAACCTTGTCTGAGCTAGAGTTTCTACATGTGAAATAGCTGTCATGTTCTATCTAACCAAAAAGATCTTCCATCTTCCCACTTCCGCTGCTGTGTAGCTCTGAAAGTGGTTGTACCCAGGGGCTGCCTTGGAGAAGAGGTTTGTGTTGCCTGTACCAGATGTAATACGGCCTTGGGAAATACCCTGTTTAGCATTTGTTTAGTGGCTGCTGCCACTACTGTTCTCCACAGTGAGCACTGGTACAGGTTGTCCAGAGAGGTTGTGGAGTCTCCATCCTTGGAGATCTTCAGAAGCCTCCTGGACGTGGACTTGGGCAGTCTGCTCTGAGTAGCCCTGTTTGAGCCAGGTGTGTTTAGAACAGGTGACCTCCAGAGGTCCCTTCCCACCTCAACTATTCTGTGATTCTATGAAAAAAAGCTTTTTAATATGGAAAGGGAGGGGGGGGAAGTACTGGACTTTGGGAGAACATAGAAGGGATGGTAAGAACAGTGTTAATTTCACTTAAGATAAAGGACTTTTCTCTGATTTCAAAGCTGTTTTTCATTTATACTGAGTTTCCATACTACTACTTCTATCTGTTGCTCCTTAGACAAAGTACAATTATAACACATATTTCTTTAAAAATGTTGAAAAAGTTGATTTTGGCTAATAGCCTTTACTTTTTTTCGTGGTTTTTGTTGTCTTTGAAATAGCTTGTCTCCCCTTGGGGGAAAAAGGGAGGGGGGGGGGGGGCAGAGAGCAAATTGTCAGTTTAAAAATGCTTAAAAGTAATGATGGTACTAAAAAAAAAAAAAGCTGTGGAGTGTATTCTGTATGCCTAACCCTGCTATTCTAGATCTCTCATCTGATCTGATAGTTAAAATAGACAGTAAATTACATATATCTATATATATAAAACAACACAAACACCTTTCAAATATATAATATAAACATAAATACCATGAAGTGTCTTTACGGAAACTCAATTTTCTTCTGTTTAGAATGAAAGGTATTCAGTTTGTGTTGTCAGTTTTATATGTAAGCACAAATTCATTATTGCTATGTGGAAGATAGTGTCTTTGGTGAGGAAGGGGTAACATTTTCTACCTTTTCCCCAGTCTTCCCTTCAGGAAGCAATGATACTTAAATTTCATCATGGGCAAATGAGACACCATTAAAAATGTTACAGTATTTTCAGGATTTAGATACCAAACTTTTGTAAATGATTCTTATATGAACTCACAATTCCTACATTCTTCTAAGATCTACTAGAACCTCCGATAATCTTGGTTGACAGTGATTAATTTACTCGGGGAGATGAACAATTTCATGCATCAGAGTGGAATTTATGAAGGTGGAACAGGCAATCTTTATGTGGTAGGCCAAGTCTACTTCATGTGTGATTTTAGGCAATACGTGGAGTACACTGGTAACAATAAATTCTGTTGTCTAGTTAGAAAAAAATGCTTTATGCATCTACCGTGCACTTGAGCTAGTCACCACATCAAGAAAAAGTTGTAGAGCTTCTGTGTAGGGAACCAAGTACGGCACTAAACTGGGGGCTTTTACTGCTCCTTGGTGCATTCTAGCAGATTGTCTGTATTCTATTGCCATAGTTTACATAAAGATGCACTTGGCCTCTCGGCCAACTGCATATGCTATTGTATTCTAATTGTGTTTAAACTAGTACGTATATTGTCTTTCATAACTTCTTCCACTGGAAAGGCTAAGATAAAGTGTTTTCTTAAACTGAAGTAACTGAGTATTCTGGAAGACAAGGATGCTTTCTGAAGACTGAACATGTCAAAACCTGTTGTGGTACTGTTCTTGTTCAGTAACAGAATTGAGATCAAGTTCTCCTTGAATTTAAGACGACCTTATATTAAAAGTACAGTAACTGCGAGAAGAAAAAGTTACGCTTTCTTTTTTAGTGTACAATTAGTACACTAATTTTCAGGGTAGGCCTGAAGGGTAGCTTGTATGTGATAAATATTTCACTCTTGCTTTTCATGGGTTTAAATTGGGAAAATTTCTTAGTTCTGCAGATAACTATCTTACTGCATAAGTGGTTTTTTCAGCATCAGTATTAGTATTAATTGTGTTCTGTCTTATCTTTGAATTATGCTAAGGCTTCTGTTATTAGTAAATATTAAAGTAAATGTTTCCTCTGACAACTGTCGGGTGCTAGGTAGCACTTCTGAAAAGCATGAGCATGGAGAGTTCAAGGTCTACAACTATGAATATTTATTTTTCAAGATCTGGTTCTGTTAAGTGCTGAGATTTTTACAGAATACTTTTCTGTGAGAACTGTCTGATTTATGTAGGATTCTGAAGTTTTTCACCAGTGCATATGAAGATGATTCTTGCATCCTGAAGCTGTTTTGACAAGTATTATTTATCAAGTACAGAGGAAATGGATTAACTGTGGTGCAGAATTGTGTAAAATTGAATTCAGAAACATTTTCTGTTTTTTATAATAAAGTGATTACTGAAAGAATTCCATCTGAAGACTGTTGAAAGCTGGCTACAGTTTATGATATAACGGATAAAATCTGCATCCTTGGCCTTCCAACAACCTTTACACCAGCAGATGGTGGGCGTAAAGATGTCATTCATCATTTATTTACAATGGGCTTTATTTATTCTAGTGTCAACAGCTGCCCCAGGGAGTGGGTTATTGAATTCAAATGTGAAGCTCTGGGTTATTTGCTTCCTTTCAAATTTGTCTTCAGAGCTTAGTTGCTAGGAGTCCATTCTGTGCTCTAATAATGATTCATGTATTGTGAAGCCATTCAGTAAATTGGGTTGTCAGGGATTGCCAAAAAAGGTTTAGAGGTCTTGTTCCGATTTTTTTTTTCCTATTTTTTTAACAGCACTGTGCTGTAGTTGGTGTCTTCTCCTTATGTGCCGCCTTTTGCAACTATGAGAGACTTGGTTCCCAATTGTTCCCTCTCTTGATATTTCCCTCCACGCTTCTTCTTGTCCCTGTTCTCTCAAAAGTCAAATTCTATGATTCTGTGATTCTCAGTTTGTGGTTTTCAGCACCAAAAAATAAATTTGAGATATGAAATAATGAAACTTTCTCTTCTACAGGCAGGGCAGGAGTCCTTCCGTTCCATTACAAGGTCGTACTACAGAGGGGCAGCAGGGGCTTTACTAGTGTATGATATCACAAGGTGAGAATGCTGAGGAGGTGTAACAATTAAAATGGCATGTCTTTGTAGAATGGTGCTATGGAATATAGCAGTGTTAAAATGTTGAATGTAGTTTGGCTTTTTGTATAGATACTTATAATCTAATATTTTGCCAACTTAAGTACTCAAAATCAAGACACAGCCTATATAACATAGCTTATATATGTTTATATATATATGAAACATATATAACGCATAACCTATATACTTCCAGTTGTCTCTGTGTACTGGTTGAGAAGAAGTATATATAAAGCTTCAGGAAGAATGAAATGAAGTGGTATTATAAACTATTTGACCTTGAACCTCTGGAACTAGGAAAGACCCTGAAATATTTCATGAATTCCTTTCTGTTGTTTTTATTAGTATGAGCTATAATTTTTCTCTAACTATAGCAAATTTTTTTACTGAAATACCATCCTGCGAAGGCATGAAATAGTAAAACGTCAAAGTCCGGTTACATAAAAATACCAGGAAACTTCTACCATTGCTGTGTTTATGAGGTTTACATGTCTTGGTGTGATTTCTGTAGTAGCTGTTAGAAGTGGCTACGGTTTTTCTGCAGTACTGAATAAAGTCTCTATACAACATGTTATCTGCAGAACTGTGGGTACTGTGGCTGGCTTGTGAAAATGTGCAGGCTCCAAAATCCTATTAGGATGTGTGGTTCCCTTTGTGGATCTTGGGTCTCATTGCTGAATTAAGCAACAACTTTTGCAAGAGATTTACTAGACATTTTTCCTTTTGTTCCCCATTTATTTTTAAATATCAGGAAGCCATCCACTTTCCATTGGATTTCCAGCAAAAGAATCTTTGATTCATAAATAGGTGGTTTTACTTTTGTGAAATCTTAAACGCACTTTACAAGCCTGTGACTTAATATTTAGTGTACACATTCTGTAAAATCTGTAACGTGCCATATTAGTGTACTTTATTTTAAAAGACTTGGCTACTAAACTCATTATTCTGTTTATAAACTCACAGAAAATTGTCAACCATTTCCTGCCTTCAGTAGAACAAATATTACTGTATGAGTATGTGATTATTTGTGCTGTTGTTGGAATTGGTTGAGGCTGTTAGGGACTTTTAAAATGCCGTTCAGCAGATTTTATATGTATATAAAATTGCAGATACTTACAGCTGTAAGAATCCTCTTTACTCTTTGTCGCAAACGTGTTTTCAATTACTTTTTAGGCAGAGTTCATTAATGCTCCTTGTTTACTGATTTTTTGTTCGCCTGTTCTCCCTCTCACAAAGGGATTACTAGCTTTTTTCCCTGGAGCATGTGTACTAATAAATTAGTTGGTTACTTAAGTAGAGAAGAAGACTCATAGAAGGGAAAGGTTTCTTGAAATACTGCTTTTAATTTTCATTCTCTTCCATACTTAGGAGGGACACTTTCAACCACTTGACAACTTGGTTAGAAGATGCTCGTCAGCATTCCAATTCCAACATGGTTATAATGCTTATTGGAAACAAAAGGTAAAATTTAAACAGTTATGATTTTATAAGTGGTAAAGATTAATGAATTCTGGATTTCAGCTTTTTTGTTTTCTTGGGTTTAGGCAGTACATTAACTTTAAATTACTTTCAGTCACTGGGCTTATTTTTATGGTGAATCTAAAACCTTTCCTTTCCTAATTAGGTTAATACAGTGTGCAGCACATATGGATCAACTGCCTTATGTTCTGAGTACCTTAAGTGCTTTAGTTTCTGGTTAAGAATCACAAAAGAGAAAATGTTCTTAAAAAAAAAAAGTCCATACTATAGGATTTACTTCAAAAACTTTTCTCAAATGTAAAAAGTACATGCCTTGATGATGGTAAGACGTTTCTGAATTCCAAGCCTGTTTCATATTCTGTATGTTTTAGCTGGAGCTGGGGGCAGAGAGTGCTTTTGCACCATTTCCTGGTGAATCCAGGCGGCTGTTAGACACTGGGAGATGAAAATACAACTAAAAGTTTTGAAGTGTGTAACTCAGTTTGTAAACGATGATTTACTTGGTCTTCTCGTTAGCTACACTGTCTAAAGTTCTAAAATGGTTCCTTGTTGATGCTGGGACTTTGATCTGTATTGAAGGTCTTTATAAAAACACATTAGCAAATAAATTAAGTTTATCTGTAATTTTTCTAGTTCTTGATCCAGTGAACTGTAGGAGCATGTCTAGATTTTTTTGCTGGATGTAGGATTTTTCCAAATATCAAGAGCATGATCTCAGAATTTAATAACGCATTAGTTATGGGCCTTTACCTAACTGACCTTAATTTGTCTCAGTAATTCTTGAAGGTAAAGATGCCAGCTGAAATAATGGTGTGTATGCTTGCCCCTTGAAATAGGGTGAACAGCCAGATCATTTCTTAGATACTACTGAGAAACAGCTTTGTGGTAAAGAGCCTGTGTTCGCTGCACTAGCCTGTTCACCTCTTAATTTCTCCTTCTTCTTCCCCCTTTTTCTCCCTCCTGTTTTCTTCCCTCTGCCACCCACCCTCTACCTCCCCCTCAAAAACGTGTTGAGCATTAAGTAATTGTGAAGCTTGTCCACATTTTTATGCATCATCTGGAAAATTACTAACAATGTTCTTTTTGAGGGATGTGATAAGCATAATCTTCACAAATTAATATAAAAATGTAATCTCTTTTATTAAATGAAGCTTTGGTAATCTTGTGATGTCCTTGACTAACTGTTTTTAAGCTTATGTGAGTAAAAATAGAGCACTGAGAGGAGTAGTAATATTCTGTTTACTTGAGATAAGTATTAAAAAGTTTGCATACTTGGTTGACGTCTGTAACTATTCCTGATTATTCTTAGCTGTTAAACTAGATTTTTGTCTTGCATTCTGCTGATGCAGACTATACCACATGATTGTATGTTATAATATGCTACTTGCAGCTAGCTCAGTAATTTCCAGTTACAACTAGGTTTTATTCAAACAATAAATACTCTATGTATTTTAAGTTACAGATTAAGGTGCCACATGAATTAAGTTCTTTAAGAAGCGTTTTAGAGGGGATTATTTTCAAGCCTCAGAGGAGGACAGGAAGGGAACTTGTTCAATTATATTGCATTATTCTGAAAGTGTGTTACGGGAGTTCTTATGGTAGGGCGTACCACTGGAGATGGAGGGAAGGAAGAACATGTATACTAGCAGAAGATTTTTGGAGGAATAAATTTTGTTCTTCTGAGTCCCAAAAGTGCACTTGAAAAACGTTTGTAGTACTGATTGCTGGATTTGAAGAGTGTGGAGAATTTAATCTGAAATACAATAGCTGCTTTTTAAAAACATTACAAATACTAGTGTTAAAACATGTACAAGTACAGCATTTGTACTTGATCTTTCCAGAACAAAACATAGCTATATTGATCTAGTAAGACCAAATACTTTGAATTATTGGAATAGAAAGAGGAAGACAGCTGTAGTTAGTAGAAACAGTAAAGCTCTTTAAGAATATGTGTAGATACCAGTAGTGAGTTTTGACTGGGTTATCACTGCTGTTTCTGATGCAACTGCACTATTTCAAGTCAAAAAGAGCTGTTTTGTTTCTGTTCTATCATGGAGATAACACTGTAGTGAATCAAGGTTTTAAATATGTTTTAGAGTAGCATGATGGTAGCAAATAAACATTGCTCAAGTTCAGAAATACAATGTCAGATAGCTACTTCAGGGACATGGGAATGAACACCTTGTTTTAAGGTATCTTAAGCCTGAAGCTGAGATACTAGGAATGCTTATATATAATAAACATCAACTTTAAAATTGTTTTGAGAAGACATTTATTGTGTGCTCATATTTAAACGATGTGCTGAATTGTCTTGACTCTGTAACTCATCTGAGCTAGCATGTCGTTGTAAAAATAATAAAAACCTGCTTTGCTGCAAAATAGATGCCACAGTGAGTATCGTTTATTTTTAATATATGTATAATTACAAGGATGGCAGCACTGAAGCCCAGTGTGATAGTTTTTATTGGTATTCTGGCTGCAAATTAAGCCTCTTTATTTGCATGCTGTTTAGTTTAAAAATGTGTATCTGAGAAAATATTTTTACATGCACAACTTAAAACATATTTAAATAAAGTTTCATTTATTTATTATTTGCATATGAATATAGCAGTTATTGTTCAAGATGTAATATATTTACAAAGAAGGGCAAACTGAGTATTCCTTGTGCCTAAAGAAGCTTTAAAGAGTGAAATAATGTCTATATGACTTACAGAAGCAGAACTGTCTATTTGTCCAGTTCATGAGGGTTTTTTCCTGTTCTTTTGTTTAATATTTGACTTTCATCTAAACCACTTGGAGGGCAGGAAACAAGAAATTGTGTAACAGTCACTTCAAATTGTTCTGCTGTTAGACGGCCAGACCTGGAGTTTCAAACCTAAATGCTAGCTTGTTGGGAGAGAACAGCTAATACAGTTCAAAATAAGTTCATACAGTCAATCTCTGTTCTGATAAAAAGAGTTTAAAGCAAAAATAAGTTAAGTTACTGATTAGGAAAAAATTAACTATTTAAAAAATTATTATTAATATCATTAAGAAATCATTTATAAAAGTCCCTTATCTGTTGAGCTTTACAGTGTAGATGGATAACATTATACTAGAAGTGCAAGGCTTAGAATAATTTTACTTTATGTAAGGGTTTGAATAGATACTCACATGTACATAAGTTCTAATGGGGGCTCTTGGCCTATAGCGTGTTTCTGAAGAATATTTACATGGACAGGTTAGACCATGCAACTAACTTTTTTTTGGTTTTCCATCTTAGTGATTTAGAATCTAGACGAGAAGTCAAGAAAGAGGAAGGTGAAGCATTTGCACGAGAGCATGGACTTATCTTTATGGAGACATCTGCCAAAACTGCTTCCAATGTAGAGGAGGTAACTTTGGACACTTAATTCAAAACAACTGTTTTACTGAAATACATTTTATTTGTACAGGTACTATTCCTCTAGGCTTTGGATTCCTTAACTTGAATTAGCTACTCTTTTAATTTATATTGTGAAAAAGACAATGTCTGTGTTGTATCTGATTGCATAACACTAATTATATTGTTGGGACTCTAGTAATTAATATACCCGTGTGGGTTTTTTAAATGTTTCATCAGACAAATGGATACTTTTGTCTGCTCTGAAAACTAAAAAGTAAGACTAGACTACATTTGCTAGCCCAAAGCAAGCCAAGCTGTTGGTGTCCTTGGCAGATGTTAATCTAACCTGTTCTAAAGACCTTTAATATTTTACAGGCTCTTCAGAGCAATCTGTTGCAGAGCTTTGGTATTTGTATTGTCATCTTTCCCTTCCACTACCTAGCAGGAATCTTCTTTGCTGGAATTCAAGCACACAGTTTCTTTTTCTGTCCCCTGCAGAGCTGTCGAAGAGGTTCTTTGTCTTGGTTGCTGTAGTCTGCTCTGCATTTGAATAAGTTTTTCAGTATTTGCTACTGTAAAGAACTTAAGTCTTTTGAAGTTTTGCTTATAGTTCATATTTCTGGACATATGTGAGTTCCTACATATCTCACCTTGACTTACTGCATGCCTCTCAAAGGGTGATTGTGGTGGGTTGGCCTTAGCCAGCAACTAATTGACCATCCAGTTGCTCACTCACTTCCCCTGGCCAGTGGGATGGGGGAAAGAACCAGAAGAGCCAAAGCGAGTCAAAACTCAGGGGTCGAGATACAGGGTTTAATAAATGAAGGAAAGAGATGGCGAGAAGAGTTACAGAAAGGCAGTCACTTACAACTTCCCACAAACAGGTTGATTCTCCGCCAGTCTCTGAGCACAGAGAGCTCAGAGTTTAAATACCAATAGTGAGTTTTGACTGGGTTATCACTGCTGTTTCTGATGCACTATTTCAAGTCAAAAAGAGCTGTTTATTTCTGTTCTATCATGGAGATAACACTGTAGTGAATCAAGGTTTTAAATATGTTTTAGGGTAGCATGATGGTAGCAAATAAACATTGCTCAAGTTCAGAAATACAATGTCAGATAGCTACTTCAGGGACATGGGAACGAACACCTTGTTAAGGTCTCTTAAGCCTGAAGCTGAGATACTGGGAATGCTTTTTGTGCTCTCTCTTTGGAAAAACTACCCTTTGGTTTTTATCATTGAGCATGATGTAATATAGGATGAAGTATCCCTTAGGCCATTTCTGGTCAGCTGTCCTGGCTGTGTCACATCCTGTGCTGCCCCCCTATCCCCCTGCTCCAGATTTTGCCTGCCCTAAACCTAATCACTGCAGGGGCCAGAGTAAGAACCAGAAGACCTTGACACTGTGTAAGCACTGCTCAGCAGCAGCTAAAACATGGGTGTGTTATCAACATTGTTGTAGTCACAAATCCATAGCACAGCACCATACAGGCTTCTGTAAAGAAAACGAACTCCATTCCAGCTAGACACAGCAAAGTAGTGGACAAAGAGCTGCAGCGGAGATGTTAGGGCTATGTAAAGCAGCAAGATAGCTTCATGTGTTTTTCAAGCCCGTACTCAGTTCATGCCTCCCCACTTACCTTTCTTATAATAGCATGACATAGTTCAGCTTCTCATACTACATAATCTTCTCTTACTCTTTTCCAAAACTTTCCTACATGTGAGGTGGTGGACAACCAATGAGGTATTCTTTCAGTGGTAAGCCCCTTAAAGTTTTGAAGTATTTAGTATTTTTTAAAAAGTTATAGTAACAACCAGCTTTCACTGACTTCATTCTGGTTTGTTACTACCTGATTCTAACATTAGCACTTGTGTCAAAAAATACATGCTAGGGAATGAGTTTTCCAGTACCTGATGCATCTCTGATTATCAGGAGGAAAATGAGCATAAAATTCTGTGTAAAAAAAGTTGAAATAGAATCCTCTTCTTCTGAGGATACAAGTGAGCAATTGTGTGCGTGTACTAATATCCTAATTCTGATGGAAAAGCTTTAGGATGTAGTCTTTTTTAGTGATAATCAACTGCATTCCCTAAATTATATTCTTAGTGAACACTAAAAGAGGTGGCATGAGCTAGACAGTTACAGCTGAAGGAGCAAAATCTTAACCTTTGAGCCAGTAAAAATAAGTGAGGAGAAGTAGTAGGCACGGTAGCTGAAAGATACAACTTTGTGGATAAAAGAAACCATTTCATTTTAATGCTGATTCTGGACTGTTGAGTTACAAGAAAATAGAAGGCAACAAGGAAGGAAATGGAATGGGCAACATTTGAGGCAAGAACAAGAAGCATGCAAGCCTTCAGTAGCTGACTTCAGGAAGACTGGAAAGAAAAAGTTTTGTGACTCCATGGGGGTGTAGAAACTAAACAGTAAGAATAACATTTGAGAAAGTTCAGCTAAAATTAGACTAAATTTCAAGCAGAAGAAATCTGTGGCCCTGTCTACAGATGTTATCTTCCATGGTGGCAATGGAGAATAATTCTGCTGGATTCTTTGGGAAACTAGGAGCTAAGGAAGTTATACTGTTGATTCTTCGCATTGACAGAAATACACTGGATCTAAAAAGCTAGATGTTGCAAGTCTCTGAAATTGCATCTGAATTACATCAAATTGTTTCTAATGCATTTGTGTTGAGTGGTGAAGCAGACACCTTCTTCTACTTACTTAGGTTTCAGATAAATTATCTAAATATTTTTTATGCATTTAATTTGAATCTCAGAATGTTCAATGTTTGGAAAAGTACTAGAATTTTTAGATAGAACTACTGAGGTTAAAGGGGCTTTCTATTAATTCTATGTAAGTTATTGGGGGAAGAGGGGGAGGAAAAAGCTATGGGGTCTAGGGGGCAGAAATGTCCCTCTAACTACTCAGCAGCATTTTTAATCCATGCTGATAAATCATTGATGATTGTAATGTATCATGGCATGGGTTATGTAGTTAACCATTACAGTGCTAGGATACATGTAAAAATCTTTAAAGTCAATGTTTAAAGATACAGCATCATCAGCAGTGTTGAAAGAGCAGGTGATTTTACTTGAGAAGGATATACCTCCAGTGCAAAATGATAGATGTTGATTCTGATGAGCTAACAGCAACAACTTAAGCAAGCAAGTTCACACGAATACAGCTTCAGAAATACTTCAGAATTACATGCACCTATTGGGCCTCTGTTTTTCTCTCTCTGAATTTAACAAAGTCTTATAGAATGATAAAAAGAAGGTTTAAAATTAATTTGTAATTCAGTTATCAACCTGCTGCCCTTGTTACACATCAATAGGAAATATTCCTCAAAAAGGGTGTTTTGGAGAAAGACGCTATTACTGTAAGGCACACACATTTGTACGTATGGAAATGCATAGATGTAACAGGCTAGAACATTCCCAGATAACAACTGCTGCCTTGTTTCCTCTTTCCCTTCCGAAAAGAGGGATTTTACCATACTGAGATCATGTAGTTGATTAATAAAGCCTTGGCCTGCTTCATTTGTGCCCGTGTAGTGTTGCTTAGTGGTTGCTATACAACACAAAGGAACAATGGAAGTGTATTTGTGGGTACTGAAGGAGGTAATGTAAGTGTGATTGCCAGGAAAAGTGACAATAAAGAAGCTACACAGTATCTAGTAATAGGGCTTAAACTATTCTTCCACCCTTTTAAGAGAAATGGATCCAACTTTTGAGGTACCTGTCCAAAGTAGAATTAGAAAGAGTAACTGTTTTTCCTGGCCAAACATGTTTTGTGGTTTAAATGGCTTTTTTCTCATTACAGAGCTAGTTTTCAAACTTTTCTGAATCTGAGTCACAAGTATTCATGACAAAAGAATCAAGATTGTTAAGGGTTTAGAAATATCACCTTGGATTGTTCACAGAAGCCATTCCTCAAATAGCTTGTATCCTGTAGTCCTCTGTAGCCTATACCTCAGGAACATACATGGCTGCTTGAAATACTAGTTGCCAGAATTTTTTTATTTTAACAAAAATGCTTTAACGAATATTTTTAGAGTAGAAAATGGGGTAAACTCATCATCTTTACCTCTTAGGCTGGCTGCTTGTATCAGTAATTTCCAGACTAGTAAGGGAAGCTTCCCAGGCAGTTCTAAAAATCTTCTGAGGTAATTCTTCACAGAAAAAAATTAAACGTTTGGAAGTGTTTTGAACTAATTGACTCTGCTTTGTAAAAAAGCAAGGTTACAGCAGTCCTTTTTTTTTTTTTTTTTTTTCTGAACTGCTCACAATGCATTTTCAAGTCTTTTTAGTTTATAGAAGATAGATTAATTCTTACATATGTTTTGGTTGACATCAGTAAGTCTCACCACTGTACAGCTCGCATCCTACATGTGTAAAGGAAGTCTATAGCAAGTGCTTTTCACTCATTTTATTCTTGAGATGCTGTAAGCTATGTGATTACTGTATTGTTGTCACTACATTCCACATTTTCTGAACAGCTGCTTTGGTAGGGCCATTGCCTTGCATACTATCAAGCTTGTCCTTGTATACTGTCAAGTTTGGGAAGCTTAGGCTGCTTACTACGTGAGCATTTCTACAGCATCTGGTTCAAGATCTGGCATGCATTTCTTAACTTAATATTGTCTCTAGTCTGTGTCCAGACTAATACCTGGTCCTGCAGCAACAGGACTAGTAACTGTGTCACTTTTATACACTGAATACCAAGTTCTTGTCACTGGGGAATTCCGAAGGGGCAGTGTGGCAGTACAGGCTGGTGGTGCCACCTAAATTAACAGACAGGTCTGCATTGTGAAGCACAAGCAGATAGCTGTGGAAGTGTTACAGTCCTAGTCATAGCCATTCGGTGTACAGACTGCTTGCATCTCATGCAGATGTAATACTGAAACACAGCAGCACATGGGTGTGTGGCTCCTGTGTTGTAACAGAAACAGCTAAATGGACAGAGGGGAGAATTTTCCTAATGGATTTTTCCATCTCTAGTTCAAAATAAGTGTTTCTCTGTGTCAGGAGTGACAAGACAAGCCTCTAGACTTTGTTTTGATCAGTTTGACATTGTTTCTGACCCAACTTTACCTGATCTTGCATCATAAATGTCTTGCTGTAGATGTTTGCAAGCTAATGGTGGAGTTTTTAGCAGTTTTCCTTTATATGAACAGATCGCCTTCTGTCATTAATGTTACTTAAACTGTTTCCCTTGTGTAAGCCTGATTTTTCCACCGCTGTGTAGTGCTGTGTGTAGTCAATCTGTCACTGTAGCAGTACACTGACCTGTTCAGTGCTTGGGTCTTAAAAGAAGGTTTTAAAATGTTCATTGTGTTTTCAGGATTATGTCTCATAACCCACATCTTGGATAGAAATGTTTAGCAGTGGAGAATATCCTGTTTGCTGTTTATCTTGTTGCAGAGGCTGTTAGGGGATGTTTGTACAACAGGTAGTTGATAGTTGTGAGTGGGAAGTAGACATAGGCTCTTCCTTTGTAGTTTGTGGAGGCTCCTAAGAATTCAGCGTGGCCACAGAGTTAAATCATTGTTTGATATGGAATGAGATTGGGTGAGAAGTTTCTGAATCGTTGGGAGGATAAAAGGGTTACTGGGGGGGAAGTTTACGCACAGGGTTATAACTTGAATGCAGTGCAAGGCTAGTTATACTATTCTCATCAGTGGTATCGTACTTATTTAAATGGGGCGGGGGGTGGTTGTTGATTTCCTTTTAGCTTCTTTCTAAAGCTGTCACCAGCTATGAAAACATAACTGAATTTTTGTGGTTTTCTTTTCCCTCAGTGATTTCTAAGCTGTACCACTACTGCATTTCTTTACAATTCTAGTTAAAAAACAAACAAACAAAAAAAACCAAACTTGCTCATGTTTTGGAGGTGTTCAGTGATGTATACTCTGAGCATGGCTGTTGGCTTTCTCCCAGGAGAATGTATAGTTAAATTCGACCTGAAACATTGAACTTGGTTTTCATTCATGGTGAAAGGAATCTAGTGTTAACTTTTAGAATCTTGGTGGTTTTATCTGTTGTGTTTTCTTGAATTGTGGATGAGGGATTTGCCCTCTGAAGTACTGTTGGCAGAATTCAGTGTTGTGTTTTTTTTACTGTAAGAAAACACTGTGATGCCTATCTGTACGCTTTTCACTTGCATATGCCTAAGTCTGAGGTCCAAACCCCAGACATGTTTGCACTTGTTTTAATTGTAACATCAGTTATTTTCCAACCTTGCATTAAAATGACACGTAATACTTAACAATTTTTTCTCTCATTTGCAAGAAGTTAACTATTTTATCACATTTGTTTTTTCATTGCTAGCTCAGCAGCAGTATGTGACTGCTAATTGTACTCTTACCTGAACTGTGTAGCTCAGAGCTTGCTGAGTGCTATCTGCTTCGGCAGTGTCTTAACACTTGTAGAGGCAGAGTAGAATCACTTGCATGAGCTCAGGCTGATGATGAGGTCTTTCACAACACATGGAACTTACCTTTGTGTCCCTGGAATATAATTTGTTTGAACTCATTTACATGTACTACTGATTTTCAAGAAGTAAAGATACCTAGCTGTATTTGGGAAACTGCAGTAACTGTGCATTCTTCTTGCTTTCCAGGCTGCCGCTTTTAATAATTATTAATGTGATCAACCTTAAGCAAAAGAGCTTTCTGGATACTGGTCAAACTAGTGCTAGACGCCATCACTGTTCAGAAGCTGTTCTCATTTGAGTTGTATTAGTGTATCGCTGACTCCTGGTGTGGGAGTTGGTTTTCCTAAGTTGTTTCCCATATGGAGGGGATTATATAGCCCTATGCCAAGCTTTCATCTTAAGAGTATTTCTGCGTTATTCCAAGTTGTCTGCACATAAAGAGAACGCAATAATGAATTCATTACTTAGGATAAAATCTGAATAGACTAACGGTTTTGACTAAGCAATAGAGCACTTCTGCTGCGTGTAGCTGGATGGTTACTCAGTGGTTTTGTCTCAGCTGTAACTTAATTTTCTCTTCAGACAGCTTCTTTCATACTTTTGCTGAAATGGATAATGAATATTCAAAAGCCCTATAGCTTCAACAGTAGTACCACCAGGTCACAGATAAGGGGAAGGAAGATGGCCTTTGTAATATTCTGAAGGGTAAAAATCTAAAACTCATGGAAAGATGAGATTCTTAGCAGCTTCTAAATTTGAACTGATTTTTAGAAGTGTATTTTATTTCCCCTCCATGCCCTCCCTAAACACAGCTAATTGCTGGTAAACAAACAGTTGTTTGACCTAGTAATATAGTTAGCAGGGATTTAGTTAATAAGACTTGAAAATCCTAGGATGTTAATAGCTTTCGTAGTAAGGTAAAGTGACACACAAGGTGTAATCTGACTAGAACTTGCAAAAGAGCAGAATTTCTAGTTCATGGGAGTCTTAAAAAAAAAAAAAACAAACAAACAACCAAACCCAATAGTTAGGTTTCTTTTGTATCAAAACCAGTATTCCTTCAAGTTCCTTGAAAACAAAGTTCTGTGACCTTTCAGCTGTGTGAAGCTGGCGCTTTAGCCAGTTTGTCCCATGAAAAAATAGAGCAGTGAAGCTCATGTCATTTCAGCTGTGGGAGAGAGAAGGGGCAGGACACCTGGCTCCAGTGAAGATTCACAGCTTTCACCTCCTTGTGGCCAACCCTTGGACTGTTCCCCAGCTGTGCAGTAAGGAATACGGGCTCTGCCATTATTCTTGGGGCTTCTTGGACATCTCATACGATCAGAACAAAAAGTCTCAGTCATTGAAGGGTTTCAGGCTTTATAGAAGAGCATGAGAAGTATGATTATAGCTGCCTACCTGAGCTGTAGATTTTGGTGGAGAGATGGATTCTTAATTTGAGGGGTTTACTTTTTTCCCTCAGGTTCTCTGTCATTTCTAACTGTTCAACAGCAGCTGCAGGACTCTTCGAGACACTTCAAGCTCTAGTAATGTGCATCTTCCCAATAAGCTTGTCAGAAAGATTGCACTCCAGCAGGCATATACATAGAAATTGCTGTCAAGTTCTGTTTTGTGCCTTTGCACCTTTAATTCAAAAATAAGGCTACAAATGTGTTGGGGTGCTTTTTGTGGCATAGGTTCATTATGTAGCACCTTCCTACTGCTTGATAATTAACCCCTTTGTAGCCTCTTTAGTGTCCTAGGCTGCTTTCTGAAGGATAGTTTAGCTGTAAAAAGTATTGTCTTACTGTGCATGAAACAGCTGCTTAGAGCTTTGGGATCTCACTCTATTAAGTGGCCATCGATCACCACTTACACACTGGGATGGTGAATGCTCTAGGGATAAATCCATTTGCGGTCTGTATCGTTACTGTTTCCAAATGCATTCTTTAGAGTAATGTAACTATATCGTATCTTGCTGCTAAAAGATAAGGTAGGAAGTTGGGAAGGAGGAAGAAATTCTAGGTGTTGTCTGATCACAGAGGTGAGGGTGATGCTTTAGAATCTGTGAGAGATTTAACCTTTAAACATTCCTTATTTAGTTGTAAGAAAGCATCCAGAAATAATGACTGCATAGTTTCTGTTTCAAAGCACTAAATTTAACTTTAACATCGCCACCAGAGGGCAGCATGTTACACGAGCTGGCGGTGCAGAACCTGGTCTGTTCTGATTTTAAGGAAAGATGAACTTTTAAAATAATAATAAAAAAAATAGTTTTGAAAAGTGTCAGTGATTCATTTACAACTTTTTTCGTGTTATGTTTGGCTTGTAGCTAAGTCCTTAAATAATTGTCAGGGCATTCTTTCTCTGAGAAGGAGCAGTGATGTTCTTGACATCTGCCAAGTGAAAACTAAATGTAGCTGTTCTACAACGTGCAACGTGGTGCCCTTAGTTTATTATTATTCCTGAATACAACCTCCATAAGACAGAAGTATCAGGAACATACTCCCTTACTTCTTGCATTGTTTTTACCATTTACAGAATTCATTCTTCTTGGTTTTGTCTCAAGAGTAGTAAACCTTGTTTAGGATGTTGAAGTTGATTTAATTCTACAGTCAGTGTATTTAGGATTAATTTGTTTTTAAGTGCAGTATGTACTGTTTGGTACTTGGCTTTTTGTGTTTTGGGTTGTTTGGAGGTTTGGGTTTTTTTGAGGTGAGCATTATGAGACTTGACTTTTGCTTCCTATG
This sequence comes from Falco biarmicus, assembly GCF_023638135.1. Taxonomy (NCBI): domain Eukaryota; kingdom Metazoa; phylum Chordata; class Aves; order Falconiformes; family Falconidae; genus Falco; species Falco biarmicus. The sequence goes on along the minus strand of NC_079290.1, from coordinate 45,646,896 downwards.
TAGCAATATGATCTAGGAAACTTCTTATACAGATCATCTAAAGTGATATTATACTGATATATTGTGACTCAAAAAGCTCCTTTGTTAGCTTTGCAGCAGGTGCTGATGTGACACAACAAGCAGATCGCATTTTACAAGACTCACTTTCCTACTTGTACAGTAATGTAATTTTCTTTGGCAGGCTATTAAATATTTGAGAACCTAGTTATAATGTGAACAGAACTGAAAAACATGTTATATTGAAACAAATAACTGAATAACTTGTATGCAACTTTTTTTTAATGCTGTGGTACAGATGTATTCAGTAGTCTTATGCATAATCTTTCTAAATCACAAATTACTGACACTTTTAAAACCAAGAGTTAAACATTAAATGTAGACGTTTTCCTGAAGTTACGTTGTTTTCTTTAGTTTTTCTGAAATGTAGTCTAGAATTTTTATATTTGGAAGTCTTAACATACTGGTTTTGCAAAAGTCTGTCGTCTTTTTTTGTGTAATGGAGGTACTGTGTACCAGGGCCTCACCATCCTTCAGGTGACTGGGTATAAATCCGGATTGAATCTGGTACTGCGTCTCCTGGCATAGTGAAAACAAACCAGAGCCTGAGCTCATTTAGAGTGTAAGTGCCAGAGTAGCTTTGTGTTGTATTTTAGTAACAGCAGCATTATGGGAATGTACAGTGCAACTGCAGTAGGCTTGGTAGACAGCCAGCTGAGTCCGTGTGGGCTTACTGGTTGAGGTCTTGTGTTCTGTGGAAGTGGCTAAATTGCACCTGGATCCGAGTTGGCGTGTGAAGTGCTACAGCTGTGTTCTTGCAGCCCCTGCACATGGTCTAATAAATCCAAACTAGATGTGAGGGGGAAATGCTCTGTCTTTCTGCATGCGTGGCTCAGTTAATCTGCAAATAGGATAAACTGCTCATAAATAATTGAGAGTTTATAGTACGCTGCATGTTCCAGATAAGACTTAGAACATGCAGTATTGAAAGAGATTTTTAGAAGTCATCAATTATACAGGGTTCATCTTCTTGTCCTTGCTAATTGGGGCACTAGCATGCAATGCCAAAGTCTGATATGATATTCTTAAAGCAGGTAGACTGCCGTTTTCAGTGAAGTTCTCAGGTGGTCATTTTGAGTCTGCTTACACTTTGGAGCGTAAGCTAACTTAAAATACATGGATGCAAGAAACAAATGGAAGTCTCAAAGGATGCAAGTTGTTTCATAGCTATCGGTATTTTCTCAGAATCCATACCAACTGCAGAAAACATGAGGTAGAGTTGCTATTATGTGCTATATTCTTGTCAAACCACTGTTTTCAAATAGGAATTATTTATATCTGACCCAGTGCCAGCCTGGCATTTTGCCATGCAGAATAACAGTAGGTGCTGTTTTTAACACTAGTATGTGGTGCACCAGAATCATTGATGGGAACGTGGTGGTCAGATGATATCTTTTCAAGACATCTGAAATGATTAAACTGAGATGAATGGAATATTTGGATTTCTCTGATCAAAGGTTTCTTAGGCAATGTGTTTAATATTAAAATGGACTATGCCGAACTCAGTATGCTTTTTTGCTTTGTACAGTACATGCGGAAGGGAGGGATTGAGTGTTGTTAAATCACACTATGTTTTCCAGGCATTTTACTTTTTTGTGAGGATAGATGCATTCTAGTTTTGCTGGTCTAAAGTAATTTTTATAGATATAATGTAATTCTCGTTAAATTAATTCTGAGAGCCTAGGCGTACTTAGCCAACATCTCCTAGAATTTGTGGAAGTGCCAGTAGTTAAGTGCTGGTTTACATGAAGTTATCATAACACAATTTTTAAGACTTCAAGTTCTGTTTAATGTCCGACTGAAGTAGAAGCAAGCGTGTACTCTCACGGATTCCAGCTGTGTGAATTTCCAGAGGTTTTGACTTGCACCTTTCAGTAGGCACATGACTGAGGTCATTACAATAATTTGTGTGTTATCAGAAATTTTTTTTCTTACATTGAAAACTTCAGTTTCTGAGGAATTTGAATCAATCCGTATTTGGTCAAAAGCCAATTTTTCTCCTCAGCTCTTAACACGTGTTTGAAAAACGAACTCACTTCCTAAGTGCCTTGTGAATCTGCAATGATTAATTCTTCTCATTATTTTGCTGCAAATTCTCATGACCCTCTGTGATGATTCGATCACCCACTTAGAGTTTATGCATATTCATATCTTTCCGCTCCTGCTGCAGTCGTTCAAGTCTCCTTCACTGGCTGTGGTGTGTGCTTGGTGCAGTAATTGAGCTGCAGTAGATTGATTACTCTGGGGAGCTGTAAGGCCTTTAAAGGTGAAAACATATCAGTCCTGTTAATTAGGAAACAAAGCTCTGGTGGCAAGTTCAGCAGTCAAATGCTTCCAGTGTAGAAATGAGGAAAGGTATGATTTGTTCCTCTCCATGAACCCTGTTTACTTTTTTATATTTGAATTAGATCTGTATTTGCCTGTGATAGGCATGTGCAGAAGACAGCATATCTTGTATGATTGCATGGTGTTAGTATTTTAAAACAAAAAGAACTATAAGTTTGATAGCTGCTGTTAATCACGTTTTAAATTGTACATTATTTTAGGCATTACTTGACCTATAAAGTTAAATGAGAGATGAAGAATGGAATCACTGACTATAAACTTTAACCGAAAAACATTTACATAACTTACTTTTTCAGACCTGAATGTCAAAGTCTTTTCTCTGAATTAAAACAACAGATTTTCAGAAATCATAGTGAAACCTGGAGCCTCTTTTCTGCTATTAAGATGTCTATTGCCTATAGTGTGCAAGATTAATTAAAGACAATACATTCTTAAAATTAGGTGAATATTAAATGTTAGCATAAGGTTTCATCCAGCAGACAGTATCCTTACATCATCATTGTAAGTACCCTGTGGTTTTATGTTGCTAAGCACTCTAATCTAGAGTGGCCTATTACGAAGATATTAAGGGTAGGGGAAACCATCTGCCACACAATCTATTCATAAGGGTCAGAAATAAATAATTTAAAAGTAATTTATATATCTTAAAAACCACTTTTACCCTGTAATTACTGGACAGCAGATTGCAGAATACAGATGTTATGAAAATACCACTGTTTTTGTAAACAGTGTGTGATCCATTGCCACTTCAGGGTGGGTTATAGAATGCTGTTGTCTCACCTATTCCTGCTGAGGTCAGGAAGAAAAGTCTCACTGAAACAACTGCACATGAGCTTGGATTCCAGTTAGTGTATCTTACACCAAAGGATATTGCATTCATAGTGTTTGTGGTTTTTTTCCCCTCTGTTTTAGGCATTTATTAACACCGCAAAGGAGATCTACGAGAAAATCCAGGAAGGAGTTTTTGACATTAATAATGAGGTAACTTTCAGTACTCTGAATACTTTTTGTTTGGTTGATTTTTTTAAATGTACAAAATTCACGTTCCCTGGAAGGCTGGACAGTAAAATATTTATCTGTTCCATTTGGATATAGAATTGTCTGCCATTGTTATAAAAATGGATTAAAGTAAGTGACCCTATCCATCCATGAAGCATCACAAAATAATAAAATCCCCAAAAGAGAAGAAAATCCACTTTCATCCATTTCTCCATATGGTGTCATCTGTTTTCAAAGATAATTTTCCACTATGTAAATGGGGGACCATGTTGATATGCCAGATGCACTCCATGAGCTGTCCAGTGTAGGGGAGGGATTGCTTTGAGAGTTACATAAAAGACTTTTGAAATGTTCCTGGTTTAGGTGGCTGGATTCTGCAGGGAATAAAAGATTAGCCATTTTGCCTATGCACATTACTGAAATTACAGATTATCAGGGCTGTCTCTTTGCTTGTTTGGGGTGGGAGTGGGGAGGTGAAGCAGGGAGCACTGCTGTAATGCAAGAGCCTAGAATGGCGTATAATGTCTCTTGAATTTTGAAATTATTATGCTGTTGAAAACCTGAAGCCCTTAGGAGAGAGGCCATAGAAGAAACAGATTCAAATTCAGTGGTAGTAAATAGAAATACTAGGACTGTATAGAAATGTTAGGTTCATATAAGACCTTTGTTAACATTCACAGGAAAAGTCACACAGCAAAGTTTAAATTTGATAATGTGAAGTGGTCAGTCCTCTCTGATGCCCAGAAATTTTTATCCTGCATATTCCTAAATATCGTTGCTGAGGTGCTTAGTGAAACTATATGTGAAAATCTGCACTGCCACATTCTGTTTTGTGAATAGGCGCATTCTCTGTCTAGGATTGTCAGTCTGCTTTTTTTAACTATTATAGTCCTTGCAGAATTGTTGGAAGGGGTAGTGAGGGAGTTGGCAGAACTCAATTAAATAGCTTCACCTCTTTCTGTTTAATGTATTTTAACTTAAGGAACTGTAGACTGTTAAAAATACTGCTTTTATGACTTTTGAGAGGAAATACTGGGAAACTTCAGTCATATGCAAAGTATTTGTATTAAGAAACTTGTCACTAAATAAGACTTGAATAGTTAGTAACCCTTCAAAGACACTGACCTGGAAAATGTGTGCATATATATGGTGTTTTGGTGAAACATTTCTGAAATTCATTTTAGTGATGAAAAATTCAAAACTTTAACGTTTTTCCTAAAGAGATTGCATGCAGTAGTGCAGTATAAATTGGACAGTAATCAGTGTCTGAAAAAGCATGCTCATTGTATCTGTCGAGTTTCATATCGTAGCTGACTGCTTTACTGTGCCTTATGGAGCTTTGATTGCAATATGCTGTCAAGAGCCAACAGTCCGTGCTACTTATTTGGCTTTATGCCAGGTCTGGCTCCTTGATTCCTCAAGAAGTTGCTATCAGCCCAGAGGGGGCAAAACCAATGAGCCATAGGGCATGCTTTTTATTAAAGAGGAGTCAAAGAGCGAAAAGAAACCACATCAGCTGCTGTCAATACTGAGCTAGTGCCAGAAACCCGAAGGCTACCACTGTTGCAGAACAACTGCCAAGCACTATAAATCTGAGATTTACTGTGACGCAAAGTTTCCTTAAGAGCTTAATTTCTGAAGCTACTGTATTACTTTTCTCAAAGTGCTGTATTTTTAGGTAAAATCCACTTGAGGGAGTGAGGGTTAAGATATAAGTGTGATTTTGATGAATGAAAGAGCTACACTGTGTGTGGGTTCTTGGCAAGTAGCCATGTCTTTCGGGATCATAGAAATTATTGATGACACAGAACACTCATATGCCCTTAGCCGCTACAGCTGATTCAACACAGAAAGAAATGCTGTCTAGAGAGGAAAAGTTTTATATTGAACTAATGGAGATTTTGGTGAGAGGGGAGAGGTTATACATTCCTAGCAAACGCAATGTATTTTTAAAGCCTTGTGCCAAGTAGTATTAAAATACAGCCCTTGCTCAGTGTTTTTGTGTCAGTTTAAGCTACAGAGTTTAACACAGAGATAAAATTTAAATGAGAAGGAACGTATCTTCCTTTAAGTTTTATTTAATCACTAAGGACATGCTGCTAAAAAAAACGTATAAACTTTGCCATATCTATTGCATACATTAGGAGAACTTGCTATATAATCTTCTGGAGAAAAAAAAAAGCTTTTCAAGTATTAGTGTTCTGAAATAATTACACTGTGTATTAAACTTCATTTCAGGCAAATGGCATAAAAATTGGCCCTCAACATGCTGCTACTAATGCAACACTTGCAGGCAATCAGGGAGGACAACAAGCTGGAGGAGGCTGCTGTTGAGCCTGTTTTTACTTTCTAGCTGCCTGGATGGGGCCTACTAACTTGTTTGTTCACCCTTCCCTCCCCCCACCCCACCCTCCCCACCCCGCTCGCCACCACTTCAATTCAACTGAGACATGAAACTTGTAAGTTGGTTTCCTGTTGCAGAAGACTTTATCCTTCAAATTCTTGTATAACTTTGAATAAATGGTTAATGTTCACTTAAAGACAGATTTTGGAGATTGTATTCATATCTATTTACATTTGATTTCTAGGTCAATTGATGTGACTATTTTTGTTAAATGTTGTCTTGTGCCCTTGACTACGAACTGAATTGTATTAAACACTACAAAGTCATCTGAGTATTTTAATCAGTTTGTGTAGTTAGGTTTCCCAGCTCCTGTGGTTACCTAATGTTTAATATTGTAGAGCTGTCCTCAAGTTTTGTCAATTTTCAAGGCTATAAAGAGAAGCGGAAGGACTCTTTTAAATTCTGTATTTATCACTTTCTGTATATATAGTTTAATAACCTGCTTGGGTGTACTTGCCAAGCTAGAATTCTTTAATGCATTTGCATAAATTCTATACTACTAAGAGCTTGAAAACTACAGAAGCATTAATAGAAATTGCTTGGACGCTAAATTTTAAGCCTTTTTGACATTGTTAGCATGTTCATCCTCCCCTGTCATTATCCTGAAGTCCAAGAGAAATGCTTAATGTGTATTACTAGAGGCTACATACGTGCTATCTATTTTAATGCCAAATGTTTGCTGTTTGTCCACAATTTCCACAGCACCTCTTCAGAAATGGATTAGCTGTTTGCCTTAACGAACACTGTAGGTAAAAGCAGAGTATGAATGAAAAGTAGAGGAGGACTTGATAAATTTAAAATGGCACATTATAAAACCATTAATCTTTTCTTAATGTTTTTTTTTTTCTTATTTACCACTTGATTTCTAGGTATATTTTTCATGCAAGGACAGTTTTTCAACCTAAATGTACAGTGGTTGTGTAAAGTTTTCTTTTAGTGACAACTTGTAATCCTAAATATATGGTAAGCATCTTGTCTATTGTGAAGAGGGTGTGAAAATAAAATCTGCCAGTTTGGAAATCTTGATGAAAATCAAAACTAGAAATGCTTTGGTACTTATTATGGTGGTGGTTGGCGGGGGTGGTGAGGGGGTGGTGTTTTGCCTGAAATGAAATGTTTGCAACACTGCAAAACAAAATCCTGTGTTTAAGTGTTTATTTGTCAAAGTACAGAATATTCATGTGACTTTTCCTACAAATGAGGAAACAACTGAGTTTCCATCTTGTCCTATTTAAATAAATTGCAGATAAAAGGGTGTCACTAATGCTAGGTCATGCTTCATGTATCCAAAAAAAAGGGGGGGGGGGGGGTTGCCAGGAAATGACTGCAAACCGGTTGTCTTACTGGACCAATACTGACTGCAACACAACAGTGGGGGACGTGGATCCTCGTGTCATCCATTTTTATCGTCAGAACTTTAACATGAACAGTGAATAAACTTCAGCCTGACAGGTGTAACATAGCAGTGGTTCTCGGATTAAATAAAGTTTCAAAAAACATGTGGAACCTTTTGTTTGTATCTGGGGGAAGGGACAACCAGTATGGATTTATATTAGTTGCTGACTTCACCTATTTCTTACACATTTAGGAGCATTAGAAGCAATTCAGTGTAATTGTTTTCAACTATTTAAGTTGAGAGGTTACTCCATTTACATGCTTTCAACTGTTAACTGTTTATTACAAGTTTAGAAGTTATATTTTACCTTTATATATTTTTATATATGAACTTTATATAATTTGTAAGTTTGCATTTATAACACACACTGCTTCAGCTGAAGTTTGAAAGTTGTGTTGCATGACGGTAAAACCATAGGACTGAACTGCATTGATGCTGAGGGGAAAACTGGCTTGTAGTAACTAGATGCTCACAAGAAGGAATGAACAGACGAGTACTTGCTTGAATTAACTGCTTGAAGATTTTTTGCTACTGAACACATTGCAGAAGTCAGTTGCTTGAGATGGGATGGGAGAAAAGCATGCTCTTCTGTAGCAGCCTCAGCTCTGTCACAAATGGGAGTAAATTTCTCTTGGCCATAAAAATTGCCCCTGTTAAGGGAGCAGAGAAGGGGAATTTGTACCCTGTCCTGAGAAGAACAAAAAGGCATGGTGTTTTAAGTGGTGATGATTTACAAAGCTAAAGCTTCTGACAGCCACTCACTTTCTGCAAGTATGGAAGACGTATGGAATTGACAAGGAATCTAGGGGCTGTTATAGCAAAAGCCACCAGTGCTTTTTTGGGGGGGGCGGGGGGGAGTGAGTGGCAGGGGGAATGTGCTGTGACTTACTGTAGTCACATGTACGTATCTGGCTTTTTGCTCCTGCTGGTTTGGCCTGGCTTACATGCCAGTCTTATACTGTACATTATGTTCAGAATCTGGTACTTTCAACGAGAAGCTGGAACAAAACTGAAGTTTCTTCACATTCTGGCTGGCTTTTTGTCATAAGCTTTGTGCATACATAATCCTTTTGTTGCCAATTAGAAATAAGTGGCGTTTTGTTGTTTTGTTTGGTTTTTGGGGGTTGTGTGGGTTTTTTTGGGGGGGGAGGGGGTGAGAAGTCCCTGATGCTATTTTATCCTACTAGAATTTGAAAATTATATAGTACAGAACCTAACAGGAGGGCTTACTTCTAGAGCATGTGCTTTACAAGGTTATTCTTTCACAGGTTTCAGTTTTACTTGTGAGTGACTAATAACTTGCCAAGCTTTTGTGTTGAATTCCCATTGCTTTTATTGGTTGCATTTTGCATTTTTGTAACCAAAGAAAACACTTAATTGTCTTTTACAGCTGTTACATGTAATGTAAAACTACTGATACAGAAAAATGAGACCAAGGTGCAGTTTCCCCTGTACTCCTGGTTTAGCATAGGGTATAAACCATAGTTAACTTACAGAAGAGTAAATTTGGAGTGACAAATCCTCTAAGCATGACTTAAGACTTGTCTCTCTTATTTATACTTAAAATGAGAAGCTCCAGGAATTTTGGCAGTCATTTAAGAAAGATTAACACTTCCCCCTCAGTCTTATACCTGTGTGTTTCTGTTGACTTTAATCATTCAGATTTATTCTTGTCCAAGATCAGACTCAGCAGTGACTTACGGTAGATGACTGCCAAAACTTACTGATAAGCTAAAATAACGAGACTGTCTGAAGTCCCTAGCAGGCAGCGAGTGCTCCATTCCCTGCTCCAGAGATGTCTCCTTTCCGCCGTTACACTTTCTGTGACACAGTTCATTGTGGTGTTGGCTAGTTGAAGAGCCTTCAACTGCAATATTTATATATTGGTTAGAAGGACACAGATTAGTTTTGGGCTCAATGACATGCATTTAAGTTAGGAAAGCTATTACTGCCGTAGGAGTTACCTGTGACTGTTAAGAGCATTAAATCTGTTCTTGGGAAGAAAGGAGAACCTCTTATCAGGCTCTAAGTTATAGTTAAACTGAATCTGAATGAAAAAATGTGCATTAAAACAACTTGGAAATATCAGAAGGCAATTCTGGGCATTTAAGGATTTGGATTTTTTTAAAGTAGTCGTTCTGAGTGAGGGCACCCCAATGTGCCTGAATTTTTCTCCAAGTTGTTGGCAGTAGGGTATTGCTTTTGTAAATACTGATGCCTGAGATAGCAACTGCTCTTGGACTTTCTTTTGACATTACTGATTGTCTTACATTTTCCTTGGGTTGGTTTGGTTGGGTTTGCTTTGGTTCCCCACCCCCCCCCCACCCCCCCTCCTAAATCATGTTTCTCTTGTGTTTTACCTCCCTTTTGTCTTGTCTGTTCTGGTATTCTTTCATTCAAACTGAATCCAGTGAGCAAAGCGCTGCTCTCAGTCTTTGCTGCTCCGCATCTGTTATACCTCCACTTAAGGCAATTTGCCCAATATGGGGCATTTGCTTTGGGGATGGAAGAGTGGAGCAGAGGTAAAGAGGAATATATGATCTTGCTGCACAATATAACATCATGAGGGAAGTATTGCGCGGGTTCTGTTACTTGTTATACATACTGTGTGTACTGTTTTTGCATGTGTGGAGGGGTATAATTTACCTATTGCTCTTCCACTGTTGTGTAGGAGGAGACAGGGGAGAAAGGAAGACTAACAGGTTTTAGTTGGATATCTTAATAAATTTGTTTACTGATACGATATTTATGATTTGTCTATATTTAATGTTCCTCCCCCAGAATCACTGGGCTTTCTTCTGCCATATTATGGCAATGTAACTTTAACAGTATGCAGTGGTGATTTATTTTAATACGGTACTGAAATCTCCGTTTGTAAATAATCCAGGCTGCTGCTGTGTAAGTAGCTGATGAAATGTCTTTACTGGGTCTGCTGCGTATGAAAGAAACCACAACATTAGGCAATAAAAACTACTAACAGAATGTTACGAAACCGAGACCATGACAAAAAAGCAGCATGTTGTGGATCTATCATTTTTATTCTTGGGACAGATTTTATTATTTTTGGAACTATTACAAGACTTATGTTAAATATTGTGGATGATAAGAGGAAACAGACTCTTGGCGAACATGGAAAACCAATTACAGCATATTACCCTATTCCCCTTCCAATAAAGGAGGGGCGAAGCTGAAAGTTTATTCTTCGCTTAGCAGCTGAAGCAGGGCTCGGGGGGGGGGGGGGGGGGGGGGGGAGTGTTCCTGCTTCAGGATTGGCTTGAGGAAAGAGACTGTTGCTGTAGCAATCTTACCGCAGGCAATCCAAGCTGGCCAAGGCAAAACAAGCGTGCTCCACAATCAGTTTTGCCCCCCTCTAAAAAAAGTACACTGTTGTCACAGGAGTTCCGATTAATCACTATTCTGTACTATCAGGTAACACTGTTCACTTAAAAATAAATTTTAAAAAATTCTGTTTGGTTGCAACCTTCGGTACTGCAAATATGCCTGTCATGGTGACAAGTATTTCTGAAAACGTGTTTTGACAAATACACTGGAACATGTATCTGATGCTCAGACACAGGATTTAACTGCCGCATCCCATGGCTCTGTGTGACATGGAGGTGAAACAAGGTGGAGCAAAAATCTACTTGGAAGCTTATTTAGAGTCCAGACTACTACAATGTGTGTACGTACATTTGAAGTCCTGTCCCAAATTACAGTTCTTGTAAAATTGACTGTGGCAACATAAGTGTAGGTGAATCAGTGCATCAGTATGTTTTAGGGTGGGTTGTGGGTTTTTTGGTTTTTTTTTTCCTCCCCACAGCATAGTTACGATTTTTAGAATTCCTTCTTTAAAGAGTCAGAGATACAAATGTTTATATTAGCCAGAATCTTGTTGATGGTTGGGACTGTGGTACGTTGGGTGTAAATCATAGCAGGATCTAATTAACCTTGCTTAAGTGAAGTCCAGTATCACCTATCCAGCTAACTGGAAACTGATTGTTTACTTTTCTTGGACTTAGACATAAAATACTGGCAGGCAAGAAGATCCTTAGGTGAGAGAACAGCTCAAAATTGACCAAGGTACAATTTTAAGAATTGTCAGTTTAACATTGTCCAAATTAAAACAGTTAAGTAAGCAGTACATTTTTTGGTGAAGGAAATGTCTGAAATAATGTCACTTACAAGACAGTTAAATAACAAGGGTCCTCAGGAAGACAAAACCCATGGGGTTGCTTGCAGTCTTCCATGAAGATGATGCAGGGAGCGGCTGTTGGTGGCAGCTGAACAGTGCCACCTGCGCCTGGGAAGGTGTTTCTGCTCAGGAACCTCAGCCGCGGGCTGGCAGTCGTGACAACTTCTACATTTGGCCATCCTATTGCCAGGCGTACATTGGTAATGCAAAGAGCAGAGCTGAGGCGGTGTCCAGAATTTGAGGACATGTACAGGTGGGTTTTTAGGAGTCCAAAACACATGTACAGTGTCTCCCATCGCTACTGCCACAAAGCAGAAATGAAGTTTCTCACATACAGCATGTGTAGTACTGTAATCCTGTCTGGGGTGTCTTTCTATAAAGCCATGTAACTTCAGAGAAATGGGCACCTTACCACTGATGAACGTCTGATGTATGTTATGTCATAGCACTGGCCTGCGGGACTGACCACCATGCATGATAAATTAATACTCTGGCATTTTCTCTGGTTTCCTATCCAAGTCTAAATCTATTTCTTTTCCAGTTTTCAGCACTCCATGTCTTGTTTCTTGTGTGTTTTCTCCCATCTTCTGCATCTTACTTCTTTTCCTTTTTGTTACTTCTCCCACCTTTTCCTTTCCTACTTGGTGTCCGGTGGTGGCTGTCTAGGGGGAGCGATTCAGGAAGAGGAGCAGCGTATTTACAGTTCCCTATTCTTCTGGAAGGCTATCATTAACTATTCTTCGTAAAAAAATAACGTCTACTTTGGATGAAGCGATGTGGGGGTAGGGACCCTGGGCATGGAGCACACAGCGGTGTGTGGGGTCGGCAGGGTGGACTGGTGTTAGGCCTGCACGGGGGGCACTGGATCCACTCCCCTGGGTCATCCATGGGCAGCGGGCAGCTTCAGTTCCATCATGGCAGAAAAATGCATTTGCCTATTAGCAATTCTGTTGGCTAAGCAGCATCCACGTGGTGGTTTTTTATTTGTCTTGGTCCTTTACTTTGAAGGCATACATCATTTCATTCCATCCTGCTGGCTTTCCAGTTTAATTGCTATGCATGGTGAAAAGCGGTTTTCCTTCCACGTCAAATGAACTTGTGTAACTCAACAACCTTGGAATCACTGTTGCTCAGCAAATGTAAAGAAGATCCATTCAGGATTGTGGTAGAGAAAAGCTGCCTCTGAAAGTCTGTGAGCCAAGGAATAAGCCTGCTTGCTGCAGGAAGGAGATGCCACGCTGTGCGGGAGCCAGTCTGTCCCAGCCCCGTCCTGCTCCGCAAGGGCCGAGGCGTCCCCGAGGGGCACAGAGCAGCGACGCGACGCCCCCTGCCCGGCCTTGTCAGCCGCCTCTGCTGCCTGCTCCAGACTCCACCGTTGCTTGGGAAGTGCTGGCGGTCCCATGAGGTAATTCTTGCTCCCAGCGCTGTGGCCTGTCGGGACGGCCGTGTGCCCCCGCCGTAAGCCGGGGCAGAAAATGACAAAGCCAGCCGCGCGGGCCGGGCGCCGGCGGGGCCGCTGGGCTCCGCTTGCTGCGCCCCTGCCGCCGTGACCGCGGGCGGAGCCGTCGTCCTCCCACCGGCCAAGCGGCCTGACCAGCCGCCCGGGGCACCGGGCCTGGCCGCTCCCAAGCCGCGGCCGCTTGCGCGCAGGTGCGCGGCACCAGCCTGCCCCGTGGCACCGGGACCCCCGCTGCGCGCCCGCGTTGCTGTGGTTTGGCGGGGGCTGACGGGGAGCGGGCTCGCACTAACGCACCACAAACACCTCTTAAACCGAGGTCCACGCGTCTACAGGGGGCTGAGGTTACACGGGTGCAGCTCTGCCAGCTCGGAGAGGCAGCGGCGGACCCCGCGCCGGCCCGTCCCGCCGGCCGGGGCCGTGACCGACGGCGCCCGGGGCCGCCCCCGCCGCGGGGCCGCGGTGCTGCTCCCGCACGGACGCGCCGGCCGGGCCGCGGCGCGCAGGGAGCGCGGGGGCGGGGCCCCCGTTGGCCGGCGCCGCGCCCAATCAGCGCGGCCGGGCCGGCGCCGTCAGGGGAAGGAAAGCCCGGCCGGCGTGACGTCGCGCAGGGGGAGCGGCGGCCGCGGTTGCGCCTGTCGCCGCGGGAGGGGGCGGGGCGGGGGTTCCCCGGGGGGCGGGGGGAGGGGCGGCCAGGGCCGTACCGGTGGCTCCCGCGCAGCCCGGGAAGGGGCGGGGGGGGGGGGGGGGGAGGCGGCCCGGCGCGCCGCGCCGCCTGAGCGCGGCCGTCACCACGGCAACCCCCGTCCCGCGGGGGGCGGGGCGCAGGTTGCGGGCGGCGGGGGCGGCGCGGGCAGGGTCCGGCCTGACACCCCCGCTGCCGCTGCGGGAGGCGTCCGGCACCGGCCGCTCGCCCCGCTGCCGCGGCCCCGAGGGGCCTCTCCGGGCAGCGCGGCCGCCTGCGGTCCGGCCCGGCCCGGCCCGCGCTGTCGCGAGGGGGCGAGGCGGGAGCGGAGCCGGGCCGGGCGCTTCGGGGCCCTTCCCCCGCCTCGGCTCGGACCCTGCGGCGCTGCCCCCGCCCTGCGCGGTGCCCCGCCGGGCCGGGCCGTGCCCTGGGGCCGCGGGCAGCTGTAGCGGCGGCACCGGGGCCGAGGGGGGCGGCTGGGGCGCCGGGAGGGAGCGCGGCCGGCCCGCGGAAGCGGAGGGTTCCCCCGCGCCGGCAGGCGGGGCACGGAGCCGGGTCGGCGCTCGGCGTGCGGGTACCCCGTGCCCGGGCGCTGCGGCGGCTGGGGCGGGCTTGTGCCCGGGCCGCTCCCGCAGCGCGCCCCGGAGCTGCCCCCGGGGCCGGGTGCGCCGGGCCCGCAGGCGCCGCGGGCAGGCCCCCCGGCGGGGAGCGCGCTGCCCCGGCCGCCAGCGCCGAGCCGCGCTGCTGGGCAGCTGCGAGGGGATGTGGCAGGCGTGTGAAGTGACTTCAGCAGCGGCACCATTCACCGCAGCCTAGGGCTGGGTCACTGCTCGTGGTCACTGCGAGGGCAGCCCAGCCGGTCCCCCCCGCCCCTGCTGAACCTGCCTGCAGCACGTCCCTGAATCCCTCCTCCGACACAGCTCCAGCCGAAGCGGGGCTGACCTGTGTGTCGCGGTACCTAGCCAGCTCTGTGGCTGGCTATTTACAGTAAAGACATAGTATAGCTATTCTGCTCAGAAAAATAATCTTAAAATGGAGGGGTGTCACTTCTTTCACTGGAATTTATTATTTGCAATGCTGTCTCCAAAATAATTTCGACTTCTTCTGTTAAAAAAGTTACTGCAGTGGAGGAAAAACACTTTCACTTTATTCTTTGTTCCTGGCAAAATGAAGGTAAGAGAGGAGGCAGTGAAGGTAAATATTTTGATTTTGAAGTGGTTACACAGTTGAACTTTCATGCCTGTAAATTTTTTTACATTGGCAACAAATAAACAGTTTTGCTGTCACCTGTTTCATTTGTGAATGCAGCAAGAATCTGTCTGGATTGTATACCCCTGCACATGCCTTCTGTACTGATACTGGCTTTAATTTTAGTGTAAACTAGACTAGCATGATCTAGATGAAAAAAAATGTAGAGAAAATGGAAATTCCCCATAAAGTCAACTTTTTATTAAAGTCTTCTGTTGATGATTCCGTACTAAATGCGATGCTTAGGCAGTAAAGTTTTATCTTACATAGATAACATTTTCTTTTCGCTCTAAATCTTAAAACTCGATGAAGTGCTTAAAAGTTGACAGTGGGCAAAGTTGGTATTTGCCCGGACAACTCCTTCAGTCTTAATTTGCTTTTTGGATGGGTAGAGTAGACCACAGGCATGTCTGGACATTTGGCTCTTCTGAGCAGTTTGTCATTGAGGAGGCAAATAACTAAACTGTAAACTCAAAGCAAAACCATTTCAGTGCTCACAGAGGAACTCCTCTTCTCCTTTTTTGATGCCCTGACATCCCTAGTTTAGGCGGGTTTTAATAAACAGAGAAACATATTGTATGCAGTGCATACTTGTAGGTACACACTAATAGTATGTATACATTGAAACACTATTTAGTAGAAAGACAAGCAGCATCTGAAAAGTGCATAAGCTTAATTGATTCCAGGCACAACTGGCCTGGATTTTGTTTCCTCTTATTCCAACTTTCTGACCTTGTAAAAATTATCTTGATTGTGTTATACTAAAACAAGGCCATGATCTTGCAAAAACTACCATGTGTGCTGGTGCTGAAAAGTACTGAGTCAAGCACTGTGTACAGAACAAATGTCGGCAACATTAGGCCCCAAGTTTGTTCATTTTCCTTTGCTTATATCTAGTCATGGTGAAGCAATAGTCTCACTTCTGCTAAAAGCTGAATCTGGGTTTTCATTTTTAAAGGAGGTGAAAAATGTGTAGTAAAACTTAGGATTTGAGGTGGATGGTAGGTTTTAAGTTCTTACAACAGTTTAAGCTACTGGGATTTTATGGCATTTAGACTAGGGGAGAGAACAGTGAGGGTTTAAAAATATGTATCGCCTGTAATTTTTTCAGTACTCGTGTGTCTGTCTGTCTGTGTGTGTGTGGTGGTAACTTTTGTTTTTCAGAAGATTATTTCTAGGAATTGGTAGGAAAGTTTAAGGACTTACTGGCTTTGATTATAACCCTTACGATACTATTATACCTTTGTATAAACATGTAAAAAAGACCAAGGACAGCACAAAGTGTTAGATGTGCTGCTGTCTTTGGCACTGGAGAACTTCTGAGTATAATTATATTTTCTGCTTGACAAAAATCCAAGGCCCAGGTACAGTGATCCTTTTATTGCAATAACTGCTGCTGCTCTGTTTAGGAATCTGCAACTTGCTAGCCTTAAATCTCTGTGAAGAGTTGTGACAGAAAAAAGTCTTTCCAGCGTGCTGAACTGAACAGATGATCCCTCTCTGTATTTCTCTGAAGGCTGTCCTTTTGTTTTTTCCAGGATCAAGAATAAACTATGTATTTGTGCCTTTGTCAGCAAGGCTCCCATGGGGCAATCCTTATAAGCACTGGGATTGCCTGTTTGGTAGCAAAGAGGCTTATAAAAAGCAACTCCAGGTGGAAGTCGGCCTTTTCCTGCTCCTCCCTCCGTCCTGCTGCAATTCCCTTTCATCCAGGCCCTGAGAACCGCCTGCCTTTCAGACTATGCTGCAAATGTAAGAGAGTTGTGGTCACTTGACAAAGGTACTAGAACATCTACCTTTATTTATGTTCGTTGGTTGATGTTCTGGGGAGTTTCCTTGTGTACACTGTAGCACATCAACTTACCATAGTCATACAACAGCAAATGTAGCTTAAAAAATCAGGACTACCTCTAAAGAAAACCAGCAGCTTTCATGCATTATTAAACTTGGTTTCTAAGAAGTTGGCATTGATATGGCTGCCATCGTGTCTGGGCTTTTTAGCCCCCTCATCAACGCTTCTTACTTCCCTACAGAATGCCAGGTGAACATGGTACGTGTTATATTATTTATTAAATAAAAAAACTGACAGCGTGTGCAGTGCTCTGACTCAAAAGTCATGTTGGTGACCTACTATGCCAAAGCTGAAACAATGAATATTAGTGCTAACGCTGTATCTGTTGTCTTTATCTTCTAGCAACTGTTTTACAACTTTTCTGTTAAGCTGGAGACAAGCTTCAGGTAAGAACCCTGCCGCCTTAGAGACGTGATATAATCTGTGCTCGCAGTGCAAAAAATACAGCATGTTCTGGCTTGCTTTTTTTAAGAGAGAAAACAATTGGTCCATTGCTTACAAGTTGTGCCGTTCCGCGCAGCGCTACCTAAGTGTGGAGCCTACGAAGTGTGACCTGTGGAGTTACATCCCCTCCCTCCTCTGCAACCGCAGGATAAGACACGAGCTCTTTCTGCCTTAACTGAAATAAGCAAGTTCTATTCATCTGCCAAGAACCTACAAGTAAACATAACGATTGTGTAAGTTGTTTGCAATACCCAAAGTACAAACAAACTTGTGTATAGGAAAGGTGAGTTTCTGGCAGGTTTCCAGGGGAGTTCCCTCGGTGCTGCAGAGCTGAGGCATTCCTCCTTCCGGATAAGACAAATCTTAGGTATTTGTGCAAGACAGAAACAGAAAAGGTGCAAAATGGAGGGATACAGAATGAGGTGTCTGCTGGCGGTGGTGATGCTCTTAACACTGACCTGTGGCTCAAGATTTAGTTCTTCACGATTGGCATTCAGTGGTTTTCAACACCTCTGCTTTCAAAGCATGTCAGCACAAATGACAGCTATGCAGCATCTCGTGGAATCAGATCTAACCAGTCTCCTATGAAACGTTATGCATGTAGTGAGGTGTTCCTGTATCTGTGAGTTAGTATTATCAGGGTACATCTTCTTAAATTCAGGTTTGAATTTAATACTTGTCAAGGTTCAATTAATGGTGTGTTGTTTTAAATACTTTGATGATCAAACTCTGCTTAGCCAAGCAGTTTTATTCTTGCAGTGAAGTGCTGCACAAGGGACATGCATTTGGCTGGATTGTGAGAAAACTGTGAGATCATACAAGTAAGTTTAAGTCCTTACGTGTTTGCTGAATCTATCTCATGCTTTTTGAATGTCTCAGTACCCACAATAATTAATGCAGGCTATGGTGTGAGTATGTCCTCCTTTTCCTCCATGGTGTGCTGTGTCCGTAGAATATTGATTTGTATTCATTTGGCCCTTCTCTTAAAGTGCTCTGTGCCAGTGACACGAAGACCAGAGCCGGCAACTTTACTACTCCGTCACAGCGGAACTCTTCCATAAGTTTTAAACTTCACTGTGTGAGAGACCATTTTCCTCAGGGTTAGGTCTGAAATAGTGGAGGGAACAATTTATTCTGCTTTATATAAACGTACAGTATGTCCCTATAACCTTCTGAAAACAAATTTTCCCTGCAAGCCCTTCCGGAGCGAGAAAGGACAATATAGAGGGGGGGAAAGAGACAAAAGAGGTGTCGCCAATTACTCTGCTGTAAGGCACGAAGATACTACTGTGATAAATTTGATGTAAGAAAACACAAAGAATAATATGGATTGATGTAATGCAGAGCATGTTTATGAGACATCTCAATTACACCAAGCTGGGAGGATGGTGACCACTATGGATGATCAGTTCAGAAATGAAAATGAACTTAATAAAAGCAAAAGTGAAAACAATCATCAGTTTCTCGGAGAAATCGGGGCAGATGGTTATAGGGAGTTTGTAGAGAATAACAAAATAGCAATGGACAATGCAACGGTTTTGCAAAATGCAATGCTCTCTTAGGATTTATCAATAGGTGGCATATGTAAGTCATAGAGAAAGATGTAAAGATGACTCCTCTATGTGCCGGTGAGGCCTCAACTGCAGTATTGCCATTGGTTTCATGTTCTGTGCTGAAAAATCAAGTACAGGGCAGGACAAGAAAAATTAAGGCATGTAGAATATAAAAGGAAATGGTGAAGGAAGGGAGGATGTTGAGCCTGACAATTTTTAGAGGGAATTGGATACGTTTTCCAATGTGTAAAATGTTAGGAGAGGTTTGATCAACTGGTTTTGAATGCTGGGGGAAAGATGAGATAAGTCAGATCTTGTACAGATGGAAAATGTCTCAGACTGGATATTGGGAGGGTGGGAAAATGATTTAAATTGGATATTAGGAGAGTGGGGGGAGATGCAACAACAGCTTTTAGACTGTGACAGTCAAATACCAGAACAAGCTACTTAGGAAGTTAGAGTATCTGCTTCACGGAGGGTTTCTGAGAACAGGTTAGACAAACATCTGTTGGGGATTGTCTGGGGCTACTTTATCCTATCTTTGTGCGGCCAGGGGGGACCAGATGGTCTCTTCAGATTCCTCTCAGGCCTCTTCCTAGAAGTTACCAAGCAGGGAGGGGAGTGGACCTGAGTTTAATGAGAAAACAGTATCATCCTATTAGTTGATCCTCTTTCAGAGTAGAAAAAGAACCAGGGAGAAACCACATCTAACTTAACTATATAAGTAAATAGATATTTTTTTCTTTAGTTTGTTGCTGACTTGCAATTTTATGAAGGCATTTACCAAAAAAAAATATAACTGTAAGTTATAAACCTGAGCACGTCTGAGGTGTCCCTTACTGCATTTGTAGTGTGGACAGTTTCAAGAAACAATTTTAAACACTTATTTTTCTAGATGGAATGTAAGTAGCAAAAATAAACAAGTTTAGAAGTATTTTTCAAGGATATTATCAATGTGTTTTTAGCTGTGGGTTTTAATTTGCCTTCCATTTTACGACAAGTAATGAACAACACACGTCAGTATAGCTGACCGTATCAGAGAACGTCGCACCCAGGTGCTTCTTGCATGCACAAGCCCAGGAAATAATCTTGACAAATCACTTTTGCTCCCCAGTCCACAGAAGGAACAAGTTACTCAGTACCTGCTCTGAAAAATCTGTCTTGAAGGAAAGCTGAATGGCAGCATGAAAGTCAGTGCCTCGCTTCCTCGGCAGGTGAACTCTGTGACTGCAGCGGCGTTTCCCTCCCTCCCTGCCTCCCCCGGGCTGTGCGTTGGGAAGTTCCAGTGAAATAGAGCTGCTGTGGAAAGTCCTGCTCACAGCGAGGAGACGTGACCTCTCGGCGAGTCAGATCCAATTTTACAGGCAGCTCTGAGTCAGGGTGGAGCCCGTGAACTGAACTTTGTATTTAAGAAGGAAGTGATGTTGGTGGCAGCTTGTGTTGCTAAGCAGATGAGTTGCCCATATTTTTGTGTCAGCTGATAGTTTTGTCGGGTGTGTGACTTCACTCTTAGATACGATGGCTTCCATCTATTAAGGACAAAGGTCAGAAATTGTCAGTGCTGTGATAGCTGTGCCTCTCCATATAAGAAGAGGCATGTTCTACTGAGCCGTCAAAGATGGAAATGGGAGGTCCTTAATGCTGCTTCTGCACGGTGAAAACAAAACCGACCGTGAAACTGTCAGTTCATGTCACGGTCCAAGAGCAAACATCCTCATGAGCAGGGATGTTGTGGAGTAGGTCAGTTCCACGGCATTGCTCCATTTTTATAAGAACTCACTGCTGTTCCTGATTGAACATGGGGGGGGGGGGGGGGGGGGCGGGGGGGGGGGTGGGGCTGTCTAACCGAGTGTCTTGTCTCCAGTAGTAATGGGAACTGGGGGGCTGAGGTGAGCACTCAGGCACTGGCCTGTTAAATCAGGATTTAGGTGGAAAGCTAAGCAATCCCGCCTCGTGCTTTGGTAAAGTAAGCGGGGAGTCTGTTCGGGAAGGAGAGCAAGTTGTTTATCATTGCCGGTGCTGCTGGCATTCCAGTGGGCGCTGCCTTACAGCTGTCGAGATCGTCACGGGTAAGTGGCAGTACCCCAGGCGGCGTTTCCGAGAGCCTTTGAGGGGGAGAGTGGGCGGGCTGGGGGTGGCTGCCCACGACCATGCGTGTGTACCCCACGCAACCCGCAGTGGTGAGTCACTATGTGCTTTCTCGGGTGGCTTTTCCACCTACTCCCCCCTTAAAGTTTTTGATTATCTCCCTAAGGTAGCCTTGAGAGAAGGATGTGTTGTCATCCTTGTTCTGGGAGATACTACGGCATCAGAAAATTTGCACAGAAAAGAATGCACTTTGGGACCAGTGTTAGTTCTTGTGGTCAGATTCCCAAGGGTGAGGCAGGGGAACACTGACGTTCCTCAGAGCTTTGTTCCCATAAGGCCTGGCAGGTGAGTGGCATGTGGACGGACATGTGCCGCCAGAGCTCACTGCCCCTCTGCTTTTCTGGTTCAGTTCCTCAGTGAAGGAGTTCCCTGCCACAGAAGTGGCTGTTTGGGCCAGTTCCAGCTTTTGTCACTCCGGCTGGCTTGAGTTTCAACAACAACAACAAAAAACCCAACAAAAAAACCCCAAAAACCCAACCCACCCAAGTGTCTACCCTGGCTTGCCCTCTGTTCCCTTAGCGGGCTGGTGCCACAGGGTGGCTCCGTGTAGCACTTGGATTTCTAACGCTTTTAGCTTTTCAGCTGAAATCGTTAAGGTTCTTCTGTCTGATACCAGCCTGCTGCTTCCTGGTACTAATCAAAATCCACGTGCTCTCAGTATATCAGCGTGCTATACATTACTGAACAATTTCTTCTGAAAAAGGAACATTGTCTTCCTTTAGTGTATGGTGCGTCGTTATCGCCTGTGCTCTTTTGGCCACTTTACCCTCTCAGTCTCATGTGCTTCAATTGCTGCCTAATTTTTTAGAAGCGCAGAGTAAAACTTTCACTCCTGAAAGAAAAAGAAACCGTTCGTCTTTTTCACTCCATTTGGCTGAAAAAATGCTCAGCGATTAAGAAAATGTGAGTGTGTGTTGGGGTCATGCCATTTCAGAGCCACTTCCCACCTATCATGGGACAGAAACACGATGCCTTAGCTCATCTGAGGCCACAAAATGGCATCCTGAATACCAAGCCTGAAGCTTGGAGGGCAGCTGCTCCAAGCATAGGCTTGGGCTCCTGGTGCGGTTTCACATCTCTCCTTGCATAAACAGAAGTGAAAGAAAGGCTGTGAGATGAGAAACTGTTGAGGTTTGTGTACATCTGTACAGAATTTCCTTGGGAGCTGCAAGTTCCTTCATCAAAGCAAAAAAGCCTTTTGGAAGAAGCCAGCCAGAGGGTATGGCATAAGTACAAGTACTTTCTGTCGGAGCTGCTGCATGGTTTGGACCATTGCGGTGCTGAGCAGGTGAGGAAGCAGATGTGCTTAACAGAGCTGTTCTCAAGTGGGGCGGGTTGCTCTGAGCTCCCTGGGCACGGTGTGCAGCACTAGCTCTCATGTCACTGGGCTGGGATGTCAGCGAGGAGGCACAGGCTGCGGGGGGCCCTTGTGGCCCGAGGGCCTGCCTGTGCCTGGCTTGTGGAGGGCTCAGCACCGTGAGGTGTCACCTGCCACCTTTGGAAGTGACGTCTAGACCTTAAGATCCCATTTCACTATACCTGCCTGTTAAAACAGATGCTAGTTCTTCAAAGTGTACTGAGTAAATATCCTTCCTTTGTATTTTCATGTGATACCAAGTCATTTGCATTTTGTAATACTGATGTTCTAAAACAGATGTAAATGCGGCTCAGTAATCTCTGTGCTGAACTTCCTATGAAGTACATTAACTTATCTCTGCATAATTATGCCTGTCATACACAGTGACTAGCTCAGCTTCATACAAACTAACCTACCTTGAAAGTCTACCTGGTCAGGTAAAGTGTAGCAATTCATTGGGGTTTTGTTGGTGCACATACCCTTGCTCTGCAACTGCTGTCGAAATTCTCAGCCATTAATGCAAATTCTTTCTCATCTGTGAGCCAAATGGCTGCCTACATCAGATGGATTACTTCGTCCCAAAAGCATACAAAGTATTGGGTGGCTACAAGTGAATTTTCATCCCTGTCATCTCTTGGATATTTTAATAAGCTGTTACCAATATGGTTAATCATGAAGACTGCCGTGTTGCTGTTTCCTCACGCTCCTATGGAGCTGCAAAGTGCTTGTTGATCACTTGGGGAGTTACAGCTTTCTCTTTGGGGACTGGCTGAAGAACGAGTTAAGGTTTCAAAACTTTTTCGTCTGTAGCGGGTATGCAATGACATATTTCGTCTGTGCCTGGTACTACCATCAAGTATGTGTCTGTGTGAACATGTGCCACGCCTGGACCATGTCCCACCTCGGAGTGGTGAAACCCCTGCAGCACTTTTCCTTACTCTCCATTTCCTATTGCTGCTGAGGAGTTGGAGAGCAGCCGTAATTCTCCCCATTCTGGGAAAGTGCCGTTTGTGGATTCTGTGTCTTCTGATGCTGGAAAATGTTGGGAGACTCCTTGCACATTTTTATTACCCAAGTAGTAAGCCAGCTGATTTCACAGGCCATGGCCTGAGAATGATTTATGGGACCCGTGGAGCTGGTTCTGTGCCTTCAGCAAGAGGCATGCGCTAGAGACTGGGGCATTTTTTTTTTTTTTCTTGGAACAAACATTTAACTAAGTGCCTATACATGCCCCCCCTCGTTGCTGGTGCCATGCTAATATACTTCCTTTTTAAAGAAATGCTGCATTTCTTTGATTGTCTTACCCTGTCACTACAATATTCTTCAAAAACTTTTCATGCTCAGAAGCTTTGCAATCTGATTTCTGCTCGACAAGAAACTGAAACGAGTTCTAAAGGGAGCAGTGAGGCTGCTGGCAGTCGGTCTCAGAATGGTTCCCCTTGCCCCTAAATCTTAGAGAATCTTTGAAAGCAAGGGGAGTTCCAGGTGGGTTTACACCAGGGTGCTTGGCTGCCAGATCAGGGGCACAGTTAAATGATAGACGCAGGAAAACAGACTTGTGGGTAAGCGTTTCTCGGCTGTTTACTCTCTGGTCTGTCAACATACTGCAAGAGAAAACTGAAACTGAGTACGTTTAGTAACTTGGGAGGATACCTCTGTGTAGGTTTTGTGTGTGTCTGTTGGGTTTTTTTTCCCCCCCACAAAGTAGAGAAATGCACATTAAAAATAGAATGATCTTAAACCGAACAACTTTGGTGAAGGTATACTAGGGGCATGTGCTGCTTCAAAGTGTTTTTTTTTTAAACACTATTTCCACTTGCTATTTTTAACTTTATGGAAGACCACGGTGAAGAACAGGGAACGTGTTCTACCACATAGTCACGTGCTATCAGCTTTTCAACACGTTTTTCAGTAGAAAGCATGGGACAGTGTCACCGCCCCAGCTGCTGGCCCCTCTCGGCGTGACTGCACGGGCCTGGCTGCACAGGAGGCAGTGACACCTCTCCAACTGCAGACTGTCCCTTCTCCTGAAAAGGTGCTTTCCCCTTACGCCCAAGAGAGGCTGAGTAGGCCAGACGTGAATGACATGAGGTGGAAGAGTTTCAGACTTCCTCTGGAGAAGCCTGGGACATTTTGAGGCTGTAGGGGCTCTCGGGGCCGCAGCACGGTCATGGATGCCCGGATCAACGGAGCCAACGACCCAAGAAGCGAGAGGAGCTTTTGACATCCACGTTGTTTGGGTCTGGCTCCCGGATTCAAGCACGTTATGAGAGCGTAGAGGAAAAGCTGTGTGAGGTCCTCAGAAGACGCCTTCTCCGTGTCTCCCATCGAAGAGGTACGAGTGTGGGTGCAGCAAACGGCCCCGAACCGGAGCGGCGGGAGCGGGAGGGGGAGGGAGCCCCGGCTCGGCAGCACATGACTTTGTTTTTCCTTCTCCAACCTGCTACAAACAATGACGGTAAAAAGTTACCTCGTCAAATGACTCGCTGAAAATTCCTGTAACGCAGAGTATCTTTACACTGGGTTTACATTGTAATCTCTTTATACTTTTAAGACGCTTATTTAGTTTCCAGAGCGATGCAGGGAAGACCGTTAAGCGCGCTACTGGTAATCACTTTTTGGTGGGATTTGCCTAATTTGCTTACGGAATGCGTTTGTTTCGGTTCGTATCAGGAATTTGAACGTGCGGTTTACAAACGCGGCAGCAGCAGGGCCCGGTGCCGGTGCCGGAGCCGGAGCCGTGCCGGCGCGACGGGGGCGGTGGGCGGGCGGCCCAGCCGCGGGCAGGCAGCGCTAATGGCCGCTTCCCTTTGAACACCCGACCCGCTCGGGACAAAGTCCGCCCTCGGCCGCGGACCCGAGCGATACCACCCGCCCCCCCGCCCCGCCTCGCCCCGGCGGCGGGGAGCGGAGCGGCGGGCGGGGGCGCGGTGCCCGCTGCGGCCGGGGGCAGCGGCCGGGGCCGGGGCAGGCCGCGGGGGGCCGGGCAGCCTCCCGGGGCGCCCTCTCGGTTTCACTTCGCCGCCGCGTTCGGGAAGTTTGAAGCGCGGCGGTGGCACAGTGACACCGCAGGCGCCCTCCCGAGCTTCACCGGGAGTTTCCCGGGACGGGACGGGACGGACGGGCCCGGCGCTGACCCCGCGGTGGGGTGCGGTGCGGTGCGGAGCTGCCCTCCCAGCCGCCCCGGTCACCGGCAGATAGGCAGGAGCGGCGGGGGAGGCGCACGGAAGACGCCGTGCCCAGCCGTGCCCAGCCGTGCCCCGCCGTGCCCAGCCGTGCTCTGCCGTGCCCCGCGCCTCGTCCCCCGCCCCGCGGCAGCGCTGCCTCGCCCGGTGGCGGCAGCGGGAGCCCCGGCGGGGCGCTGGCGGGCCGGGCGGCGGGGAGGTTAGTGACCCCCGCCCCTCCCCCGCCCGGTGCCGGTCGGTTTTTCGGTTTTGGTTTGTTGGTTGTTTTTTTTTTTTTTTCCCTCTTCCCCCCCCCCCCCCTTTTTTTCCTTCCCCCTCTCCTTGAATAAATTATGCCGGGCGGGGCGGTGACGTCGCGGGGGGGCGGGGCGCGCGGCGGCGCTCGCCCCCGGGGAGGGGGCGGTGTCGGGGGCGCGCCTTGTGGCGGCGGAGGGAGGGGAGGGAGGCGGCGGGGGCGGGCGGGCGCAGGGGGCGGCAGCCGCCTGGCTGGCTGGTGTCGCGCTCGGCTCGGCTCCGGCGGGCGCGCTCGCTCGGGAACTATCGGATTAAACTTGAATCGAGTGAAATTACACAAAGGAGCGAAGCGGAGCCGGGACCCGGCGGAGACCCCGAAACTACCCGAGACCCGCGCTGACCCTTCCTCTCCCTCCCCTCCCTTCCACCCCTCCTTCGCCCGCCCGCCCCGGTCAGGGATCCCCCTCCTCCCCTCTTAGCCCAGCCCCGGTGCGAGCGAGCAACTCCGTGCGTGTGCGTGTGTGTGTGTGCGCGTGTGTGTGTGCGCCACCCGCACCGCCTCGCCCCCCCCGGCCGGCGGCACCAACTCCGGAGCGTGTCCCCTCCTCCTCCCCGGCCCCTCGGCGGAGGGCAGCGAGGGAGCGAGCGGGGGACACCGGTCCCCGACGGCCCCGCACCGGCCCGGTGAGTGACCCCGCACCTCGCTGGGCGCGGAGGGGAGGGAGGGCGGGCGGGCGCCGGCCATGGAGCCGAGGACCCGCCGCAGGTCTCCGTCCCCGGTGGCGCGGAGCGGAGCGGCGCGGGGGGTGCTGGCTGCCGGCGGCGGCCCGGGGGGGTGGGGGATGCTGCGCCCCGCCGCGGCTCCGGGCGGGGGGGGTGCGGCGGGGGGGGTGTGCGCCTCAGCGGGGCACTTCCCCGGGTGTAAATGGCTTTTTGTT